>NW_026988421.1:62907812-63573125 GCF_030222135.1 Aotus nancymaae | reverse complement strand
AAGAGGTCAGGTGATCTCTTTTTATTAGCTGAGCTTTGTGGGACTCAGTCTTTGTGTGAGTACTTGTGGTGGTAATAATGAAAGAAAGCACTTCATTTCTTTCCCTCTCCTGAAGAAAGAATGCTTACTGACCTATACATGTTTTCCCTATGTGTGTTACCCACATATGCAGAATTGGCTTACCAAGGGAAGCAGCATACAGCAAGACTCCTGAGGTTCTAAGTATGTTTCTCAGGTGACTGTGGGATTGTTTTTTTTCTCTCAAATTTGGGCCAAGTATTGATTGCAGCAAAGGTTAGTTCAACCCTACTGAGATGCCTGTTGGAGTTTGACCCTCATACCACCATCTTCTATGTGTAGTCTGATGTAATCTCTTGTTTCCCAGCTGAATAGTTGGGCTAGAAGTGAGGTGTGAGTCTGAGGATTCCCCCCCGCCCCGCCATTTTTTGGTTCTAAAATCAAGGACCTGTTTTAAGAAACATAGGCACTCTCAAGGCAGTTTATAAAATATTTTTAGGGCTGAGTATGGTGGCTCACTGCTGGAGTGCAGTGGTGAGATCTTGGCTCACTGCAATCTCTCCCTCCTGGCTTCATGCTATTCTCCCAATAGCCTCTCAAGTAGCTGGGATTATAGGTGCGTGCCACCATGCCTAGCTAATTTTTTGTGGAGGTGAAGTTTTGCCATGTTGCCCAGGCTGGTCTTGAATTCCCGGTCTCAAGTGATCCTCCACTTCTGGTCTCTCAAAGTGCTGAGATTACAGGTGTAAGCCACTGCAGCTGGCCATTGTTTTATGTAATAAGGATATGAGTCTTTTTTTTTTTTTTGCTACAGGTTTTTCATTTTTGTAAAAAAAAAACCCACTTCATTCTACAGCTGTTATTCATTCTGCAGAAATCAAAATCATCCCCGTATTTGAATTTTTCAGTCTTTTCTCCTGTGGTTTCTTTTGTTACTTATAAAAACTTTTTTTTTTTTTTTTTTTGAGACAGAGTTTCGCTCTTGTTACCCAGGCTGGAGTGCAATGGCGCGATCTCGGCTCACCGCAACCTCCGCCTCCTGGGTTCAGGCAATTCTCCTGCCTCAGCCTCCTGAGTAGCTGGGATTACAGGCACGCGCCACCATGCCCAGCTAATTTTTTGTATTTTTAGTAGAGACGGGGTTTCACCATTTTGACCAGGATGGTCTCGATCTCTTGACCTCGTGATCCACCCGCCTCAGCCTCCCAAAGTGCTGGGATTACAGGCGTGAGCCACCGCGCCCGGCTTATAAAAACATTTTAAGGTTATAAGGATTTAAAGTTCTGATACTCCCTGATACTGTTGAAAGGTAGTTGGAGAGGATGAAAGTGAACCAGATAAATGAATCTCTTCCAGCCCCGGTGACTGTGACAAGCCAGCTTGTTGACCGAGATAGGCGTGCATCTGTGTGGCTAGTGTCCCATACAGCTGGGTGAGGGGCCGAGTGGGGACGTCCAGCTCAAGGCCAGGGCTACCCTCAGCCCTGGGGAAATGAGTCAGGTGGATCTGGTTTGCTGCAGAACGGACCCCCTCCTCACATTGGTTTTCCTTTTAGCTGTAGCCAGCCCGGTCCTTGGGCTGAAAGAATGCAGCAGAGGCTCGGCAGTGTGGTGCCAGAATGTGAAGACGGCGTCTGACTGTGGGGCGGTGAAGCATTGCTTGCAGACTGTTTGGAACAAGCCGACAGTGGTGAGTGCCCGCCACCCTGCAGTCCCAGCCCCAGCACTCCTCTGGGGTCCTGTTAGAGCAGCTGTAATTCACTGCCATATTGACAGGGCACTTTCTCTTGCCTGGTTTTGTTTGCTTCTCACTGTGACCCTGTCTGGGAGGCAGGACCTATTGGTGAGTTTACCCATTTTCCAGCAGAGGAGATGGAGGCTCAGAGAGGTTAAGGTTTCACTCCCCTGAGGCTGCCTGGTTGCTTGTGGCAGACAGGATGAGGTCCTCCATACCTGGTGCTCTGTGTGCCCCACGCTGCCTCCCGGGCCTCTGTGCAGATCCTACTTCTCACCCTAGACAAGGAGCCAGTGGGTTGGCAGTGCACGTTCCCAGCACTGGGCACATGGGCATGGCTCTGTCCTTGGTCACTCACTCCAAAAAGTACATGATGAGCTTTTCAGGCACTTTCTGCCTGTTTGATATTTTGTTCTCACTCCTCTCAAACAGGCAAACCGCTGATTGAGATCCTGGAGCACAGTTGCTGTTTAAAATGGATTTCCAGATCTAACTACACTGGAGAAGCTAGCACTGATTTTTCACCTAATTGATGCGAAATATAGCATATTAATGTGGGGCATGGTCTAAGGCGACAAGCCACGGGTGCGTTCCTCATGGTCCCGAGCCCTCTCAGGAGACACTCTGCTGACCGTGCCAGCTGAATGCAGAGCTGCTGCCTGGGCTCGCTCGGGGCTGTGCTGGCCATCATGTGGTACGGGCTATATTTGAGCAGACTTCGAGTTCTAACAAACTTGTTAGTGGCTGCTAGTGCTCCTGCAGTAAGAGAAGAAAACTTAGCACCATTTTTTTTTTGAGATGGAGTTTTGCTATCTTGTTGACCAGGCTGGGGTGCAATGGTACAATCTTGGCTCACTGCAACCTCCACCTCTGGGTTCAAGCGATACTCCTGCCTCAGCTTCCCGAGTAGCTGGGATTACAGGCATGTGCCACCGTGCCCAACTAATTTTGTATTTCTAGTAGAGACAGGGTTTCTCCTTGTTGGTCAGGCTGGTCTCATCAAACTCTCGACCTCAGGTGATCCACCTGCCTCAGCTTCCCAAAGTGCTGGCATTACAGATGTGAGCCACTGCACCTGGCAGCACCATTCTTTTAGAAACAGTTTGTGAATTATTTGCTGGAAAACTGCCTTCTGTGGTTATACTTGCCTTTTTTTTTTTGGAGACAGGGTCTGGCTCTGTCGCCTAGGCTGGAGTACAGTGGTGCAATCATGGCTCACTACAGCCTCCGCCGCCTGGGCTCAACTGATCTTCCCACCTCAGCTTCCTGAGTAACTGGAACTACAGATGTGCACCAGCATGCCCAGCTCATTTTTGTATTTTGTGTAGAGATAGGGTTTTTACCATGTTGCCTAGGCTGGTCTTGAACTTTTGGGCTAAGGTCTGTGATTACAGGTGTGGGCTACCATGACAGGCCTGAAACTGCTTTCAGATTTGGTTTCTAATTTGCCTTGAGTCTTGTTTTTCGTACTACTTCCTGTTTCCAGGTTTAATGTGTGTCCGGTGAGGACTTTAAAACTTCCTTGATTGGCCTGTCTTGTCATGGCCCAGCCCTCTCTTGCTGTGGCTCCATGCATAGTACCTTTGACCCTCTGTTTCCACAAATGCTGAGGGCAGTCCGCGGAACTTGAGCATCCTGGGATTTGGGTGCCCACAGGGGTCCTGGAGTTGATACCCAGTCAGATACCAAAGGACAACTGTATTAGCCTGACTAGGTTCAAATTGGTTTCTCTCTCTCTCTTTTTTTTTAATCCATTGCTAAGAGTCATATGAAAATACACACTCCTGGGTGGAGGATTTTTTTTTTTTTTTTCCTAGAGACAGGGTTTTACCATATTGGTCAGGCTAGTCTCAAACTCCTGACCTTAGGTGATCCACCTGCTTCGGCCTCCCAAAGTGCTGGGATTACAGGCCTGAGCCACCACGCCTGGCCCTCAAATTGGTTTCTCTAAATGCAGCTAAGTTCATAGGTATTCCTCGGTCTCACCCACACAGGTTAGTTTCCTCTCCATGGGTAGAAAGTCAGTTGACTTCAAGAAGGGAACCTGGGCATTCTTCCCCAAGAGTTGCAGGAACCAACTAGAATTTCCGTGGCCTCTGGGCCAGGTGGGGGTCTTGGTGCCCAGGCTTATCAGACGATTGACTTTGGAGTGGCCTCCTTAACATGCCTGGGAGGCAGAGGAAGGTGAAAGGTTCAGTGTGGGTGTGTCTTCAGAAGTGGGTGGAGGCTTTGTTTCTCTGTCCCACCTACCTGTCTGCTGTACTGATGTGGTGTTGTGAGCATGATGTGAAATTGACCTGTGCCACGTGGGGTGCTGTGTGAGCATGAGCAAAGGTTCTATATCCTGTAAATCAGTGTGTTGTAGTGAGTCACACCCTTTCCTTCCCCACAGTGCCCCAGTGCTGCTCATGCAGGGTGGAGAGCCAGGATGTGACCGGGGAGCGTGGTCATGATGGTATCCCTGGTTAGATAGAATACTGAAAAGGCCACCGGGGGTTCCAGCTGTGTGGGGTGTGAATTTGTGTACTACATATACAAATTTCTTGTCTTATTTCTCTTAGAAATCCCTTCCCTGCGACATATGCAAAGACGTTGTCACTGCAGCCGGTGATATGCTGAAAGACAATGCCACTGAGGTGAGCAGCCGAGGGTGGGGATGGGACCTGAGCTGTGGGTACGTGCACTGGTTCCTAAGATAGCTGTGATTCCAGTGTCTAAAGAGCAATGGTGTAGGCCTGAGGGTGGCAGATGTCTTCTATAAAGGACCAAGGAGAACAGATTTCAGGCTGTATGAGCCATATACTGTCCCTGTCACACAGTCTCTTTTTAAAAATGCTTTAAGAATGTAAAAACCAAGGCCGGGCGCGGTGGCTCACGCCTGTAATCCCAGCACTTTGGGAGGCCGAGACAGGTGGATCACGAGGTCAAGAGAGCGAGACCATCCTGGTCAACATGGTGAAACCCCGTCTCTACTAAAAATACAAAAAATTAGCTGGGCATGGTGGCACGTGCCTGTAATCCCAGCTACTCAGGAGGCTGAGGCAGGAGAATTACCTGAACCCAGGACGCGGAGGTTGCGGTGAGCTGAGATCGCGCCATTGCACTGCAGCCTGGGTAACAAGAGCGAAACTCCGTCTCAAAAAAAAAAAAAGAATGTAAAAACCATTCTGAGTTCTGAGTTGTACAAAAATAAGCTGAAGGGCCTACTTTGCTGACCCCGGGACTAAATGCCCAGTTAATTGAGATGTCATATTGCTGTCACCAATATCTAGGTCCAATTTGGCCATCTCTGCTTAGAATTCCCCATGCCCGTGAGACAGCAGGTCCGAGGACCTTCATTTTGAATGTCATGTCTGCTTTTGCCTGATCGATCGATAGAGCCACAGCTAACCATGGCCACGTCCTTTTCCCAGAAGGCTGGTTGTTTTCCAGGCTTGATTTTTCTGGTAGCTATTGAGGGCCTCTTGCCTTCAGCCCATTTATTTCCAGGGAGGAAAGCCCATCCTGATTCTCACCCTGGTGTCCTCTCGTAGGAGGAGATCCTTGTTTACTTGGAGAAGGCCTGTGACTGGCTTCCTAAACCCAACATGTCTGCTTCGTGCAAGGAGATAGTGGACTCCTACCTCCCTGTCATCCTGGACATCATTAAAGGAGAAATGGTAAGTGATGGGGGAATAGGCTTTTCCCTGAGGGTGTTTCTGGGGCCCAGAAGAGGCAGTAGCCCAGAGCAGATTGATTAAAATGGAAAGTCTGTTCACAGCTCTGGAATTCCTCAACAACATCTTGCTGCAGTTTGACATCCAGAATAGCTTTGGCACAGCAGGCCACTCTGGGTGTAACTTGCCCTGGGGTTGGTGAGGGTGCAGCTGCTGGGGACTGGTTGGACTGCTGCAGGAATATAAACCGACGTAACCTTCAGAGCTGTGAGTTGCATCGATCATGTCCTATCTTTAACTGACCCTTGTGAGCAAGCACAAAACTTCACTTGTGTGAATTTATTTCTGTGAACTTATAATTAAGGAATAATCCAGAGAATGTACTTGGGTGTTCAGCTACAAAGATGCTCATCTTTCATTCATCAAATATGTATTATACACAGACCTTGTGCCACCAACTGGGTTTTCAGCAAAGAACATGGAGCTGGCTTTGTGGAATTTGGAAAGGCCTTGACAAAGAAGAGGTGTTTAAGTAACTGAAGAGGGGCAGTGGCGCAGGACTGTCCCAAGACAGGACCAAGGTTTTGATGAGGAAGGCAGGGGTTATGTGGCAAGGCCTTCTAGGCCATCTTCAAGGATTGCAGGTGCGGTCCTTGGAGTGCCATGATTGGAAGGGGGTTTCAGAGGGTTTGGTCTGGGTCTAGGTCCCAGTGATGGGGAGCTGTAAGCGGGGAAGCCTTCAGGACCCTCAGGAGGCCGTTGCCTTCTGAGTGAGTGAGATGTGGACAGTGGAAGTGGCAGATGCAGATTCCCTTTTGGAGGATTAAATGGACTGGACTTGCTCATGAGGGGGATGTGTAGGAGAGGAAGAGCTCCAAATGTCTCCTGGGTTTCTGTGAAGATTAAGGTGGGTTAGTTGCTAAAATGGATCTGGTTGGGCAGGATAAAATGAGGGGTAAGTTTGAGATGTCTGTAGGGTGGGCCTGGGTACAAACATCCAGGTAAACACTTGAGAGCCATCAGCATTTGGAAGGTGTTGAAAATCATTGTGTTAGCTCATTTTGTGGGGAAGTGGCTTAGAATTACTGATTCTCCTCCTCTAACCAGAAGCTCCTATTTCTTTATTTTTTATTTTATTATTTTTTTGAGATGGAGTCTCACTGCATTGCCCAGGCTGGAGTGCAATGGCACAATCTCAGCTCACCACAACCTCTCCCTCCCGGGTTCAAGTGATTCTCCTGCCTCAGACTCCCAAGTAGCTGGGGTCACAGGCACCTGTCGTCATGCTGAGCTAATATTTGTGTTTTTGTAGAGACAGGGTTTCACCATGTTGGCCAGGCTGGTCTTGAACTCCTGACCTCAGGCGATCTACCCACCTTGGCTTCCCAACATGGTGGGATTATAGGTGTGAGCCACGGCACCTGGCCTCCTATTCCTTTAAAGAAGAGCTGACGGGAGCAGAGGTAACATTCAGGAAGCCTGTGTTGGTCCATTTTCATACTGCTAATAAAGACATCGCTGAGACTATGTAATTTATAAAAAAAGGAAGAAAAGATTTAATGACTCACAGTTCCCATGGCTGGGGAGGCCTCACAATCTTGGCGGAAGGTGAAGGAGGAGCAAAACCACATCTTACATGGCAGCAGGCAAGAGAGCGTGTGCAGGGGAACTGCCCTTTATAAAACCATCAGATCTCATGAGACCTACTAAACAGCATGGGAAAAGCCGCCCCTGTGATTCAGTTACCTCCCACTGGGTCTCTCACACGAGAAGTGGGGATTATGGGAGCTACAACTCAAGATGAGATTTGGGTGGGGACACAGCCAAACTGTATCATTGCCCAACAGGATAACTGAGGAAGCTTAGGGGCTGCTGTGTGGTTAGGCACTCGGATTGGGTAATTTTGACATTCTCGGATATGCTGAGCAGTTTGAATTTAGACAGCAGGTTTGTGTTTCTTTTAAGGGATTTAAAGAGAGGGACTAATTCAGAGGCACCAGATGGCCTGTCTTGTTTCCCCCTGGGGAGAGGATTTTCAGTGGGGTTTCTTTCCTTCCCACCAGAGCCGTCCCGGGGAGGTATGCTCTGCTCTCAGCCTCTGCGAGTCTCTCCAGAAGCACCTGGCAGAGCTGAATCGCCAGAAGCAGCTGGAGTCCAATAAGATCCCAGAGCTGGACATGAGTGAGCTGGTGGCCCCCTTCATGGCCAACATCCCTCTCCTCCTCTACCCTCAGGACGGACCCCGCAGCAAGCCCCAGCCAAAGGTAAGACAACGGGCTGCCTGCTGAGGGCCCCATTTTTGGTTGCACTGGAGATGAGACAAAAGGGGCAGAGAGTGCACCTGCGGTTCTCAAACTGGGGCTCATCCCTGCACTTGACTCTGCAGTTACATGAGCCAGCCATTAAATGCTTGTACCATGAAGTTTCTAAAGAATGGGATATTTAAAATATGCAAAGATGAACCCCTTTTTAAAAAATTGTACTTCTTTTATTTTTGAGACAGGGTCTTGGTCTTGTTCTGTCACCCAAGCTGGAGTGCAGTGGTGTGATCGTGGTTCACTGCAGCCTCCACTTCTGAGGCTTAAGTGATCCTCTCACCTTAGCCTCCTGAGTAGCTGGGAGTACAGATGCACACCTCCATACCTGGCTAATTTTTGTATTTTTTGTTTTGCCATGTTGTCCAGGCTGGTCTCAAACTCCTGGGTTCAAGCAATCTGCCTGCCTCGGCCTCCCAAAGTGCTGGGATTACCGGTGTGAGCCACTGGGCCTGGCCAACCTTTTTATCTAAACCTCTTTTTATACCATACTGTTACTGTAATGAACACTCAATTGATTTTAAATAATCAGTAATTTGAGAGCCTGTAAAGCACGTTAGGAACTGGTCAGTGAGTGCCCTCTAATGCTGCAGCCCTGAGTGTATAAGGACGTTTTCCTAGGAATTTGAGTCCTCTTAGGTTGCTGACCTAACTGCCTCTCCTATAGGTTGATGGGGACGTTTGCCAGGACTGCATTCAGATGGTGACTGACATCCAGACTGCTGTACGGACCAACTCCACCTTTGTCCAGGCCTTGGTGGAACATGCCAAGGAGCAGTGTGACCGCCTGGGCCCTGGCATGGCCGACATGGTGAGCCTTGTGTCCCTGTGCATTGAGGATGCCCTGGGCCTGGGAGCTGGGTTCTGGAGGCTGGAGTAGGGCATTCAGACAGCATGGTTTTCTTTTTTCTCAGAAAGCAGCTTGAATAGGTAGTGGAGACTTGAATCTATTTTGGTCAATGGAATCTGGATATGTAACAAAAACGGGGACAAAAAGTAGGAGACCATTTCTGGGAAGATTTTCTTTCCTGTGAGGCACCCTGTGTATTAGGAACCCTGTAGAAACACTTTTTTTTTTTTTTTTGAGACGGAGTTTCGCTCTTATTACCCAGGCTGGAGTGCAATGGCGCGATCTCGGCTCACCGCAACCTCCGCCTCCTGGGTTCAGGCAATTCTCCTGCCTCAGCCTCCTGAGTAACTGGGATTACAGGCACGTGCCACCATGCCCAGCTAATTTTTTGCACCTTTAGTAGAGACAGGGTTTCACCATGTTGACCAGGATGGTCTCGATCTCTTGACCTCGTGATCCACCCGCCTCGGCCTCCCAAAGTGCTGGGATTACAGGCGTGAGCCACCGCGCCCGGCCCTAGAAACACTTTTTACTCCTTTTTTTTGTTTGTTTGGAACAGTGTCTGTCGCCCAGGCTGGAGTGCAGTGGCATGATCTCAGCTCACTGCAACCTCCGCCTCCAGGGTTCAAGTGACTCTTCTGCCTCAGCCTCCCGAGTAGCTGGGATTACAGGTGCATACCACTACGCCCAGCTAATGTTTGTATTTTTAGTAGAGAGTTTCACTGTGTTGCCCAGGCTGGTCTCGAACTCCTGACCTTAAGTGATCTGCCCACCTTGGCTTCCCAAAATGCTGGGATTACAGGCGTGAGCCACTGCACCTGGCCTTATGTGACACTCAGAATTCCAGCTGAGCTCCTGCAGCAAGCTTGGTCGCTGACCATGGTTCCCCTGGAAGCCTCCCTTAGTCCTCTGGGCTCAGAAACTCATTTTGTTGGCCCCGTAGGTAGATGGTTTCATTCTGGGTCCCTATTCCAACATTATTAATCACACACAGATGGATGTGTAAAACCAAAATGCTATTTTTAGTACCTGACAACTGAAGAAATCTGCTAGACCGGCAGGTGGGAAGCTGGCTGTAATCATGCTGTCCTTTGGGATCTAGAAGGGCTTTTTGGGTGGGAGTGGCTGGCTCTAGGAGATAAGGCTTTCTCTCTCCTCTTTTTTTCTTGAGACAGTGTTTAGCTCTGTCGCCCAGGCTGGAGTGCAGTGGCACAGCAGTGGCATAGCTCACTGCAGCCTTTACCTCCTGGGCTCAAGCAGTCCTCTCCACAGCCTCCCAAGTAGCTGGGATTACAGGAGTGAGCCACCACGCCCAGCTGAGGGTTTCTCTCTGACTTATTCTCCATTGGGAATGTCAGTCAGGTTAACATTCATTGATTTTGAAAGCCTAGGAATCCTGTAGCCTCATTTTAAGTGTCTTTGCATAACACCATTTAAGTAGGTTTCCCAGTTGAACCCTCCTGAGAGGCTGTATCTTACTACCTTTGGTCCTCTCTCTGTAGAAGCTCCCCAAATACAAGCAATTCTGTGGAGTCTATGGGAAGTCTCTAGATAGTCTGAAAACAGGCAGTTAAAAATCATTATAACTTGACTCTACTGGATTTAAGCTTTACAGTGCCATCTGAGATTGCATTGTGTAAATGGTTTTGAAAGGCAATCTCCAGTTCCTAAGCAGTGTATCTCCTAGCTGCCTTCTCTCCAGATTGCCACGGAATAGTTGCTGTATGATCCTGGGGCAAGTGGGGTTAGAGATAAAGGAGACAGGAGGATGGAATCTTTAAGGTCTCTTAAGACACATTTTCAAAATGTCTTTTGCACACATTTTCTGTAAATGAGAGAATAACCAAATTGTCATTTTCATCTTATTAAAACTGTCCCCGAGCAGACATTTATAAAATTCTGCTTTAGAAACTTGCTTGATAGTCACCAGTTGCCACTGTTGGAAATGTTGGGGTTTTTTTGGCCGGTTGATTGTTGGTGCGTTGTTGCAGTGATTTGTTTAACTAGCAGTCTGTTTCTCTCTCCTCAGTGCAAGAACTATATCAGCCAGTATTCCGAGATTGCCATCCAGATGATGATGCACATGGTAGGTGGCATGGAGGCCCCTTGTTGGCATTTTTCTTTGGTTTTCAAAGTTCGCCATTTCCAGGAATTTTGAATATTAGATGGTTTAGTTTTCCTTTTTTGACCTCAGAGTACTGAATTGGATCAAATGGAACCCTCTGACTAGGGGACTTTCCACTTGTGATCTCAGCACCTCCCCCGTCACGGGAGAGGCTGAAGCATCTTGATCCCCGGCACTACCCTGGTGGTTTCCTGGCATTTTGTTAGTCTGCCCATTCAGGCCAGTCAGCAGGTTTCTAGGTCTTGCTGTAACCCTGGGATCTGTAGAAGTCAAGTGCTCAACTAAGCCCGGCCTGAGAATGGCTGCATTGCCACCTGAATGGGGGGAATACTGCCTCCCAGAGTCTGTCCTGTGCGCTGCAGCAGTGTCCAGTGAAGCTGCTGCTTGAGCTGGTAATTTCTGCACTGGCCTTGGAGGCTTTCAGGTGGTAGTGGGGTGTTCCTTCATTAGAATCAAGAACACCCATCTGGGAAAGCACTGCCTCTTTAGATCTGATTGGCGGGGCTGAGGGGGTGGGCTGCACCTTTTCCCTCTCTGTCATGCTTTCTGACTACTTGAGATTGACATGCCAGTGTTTGAGTTTGTTCTCTGATCCAGGGGTCAGCAAACTGGCCCATCATCTATTTTGTACAGAAAGAGTATTTTTTCAGAACACAGTGACGCCTGTTTTGTGCTACAGCAGCACAGTTTAGTTGCAGCCAGATTCGTACGGCCAAGGAGCCTGAAAGATTGACTCTGACCTGCTCTAACCACTCAAGCAAGGCACCCAGGAGGAGTAGTTTATTTGGGATGATTACTCACAGCCTACCATGTTTTAAAACAAAGGCATCTTACAAAGACATGCACCCAAAGTAGGTAAAGATAAGCATTGATGTGATTTAGTTTCCTGAAGTACTTCTTTATAGCTGACTTTCTCATTATAAAAGTTATGCTGTGTAGAAATGTTCTGAAAAATATGGACAATACTTCCCACATCAAAAATCATTTGGAGTTTTAAAAAATGTCAGCGGGGTCATGTATACTACCTTGTACTTTGTAGTTTGCATTTTTGCCTAAACATAAGTTGGCCATTGTACAAATGATTAAGTGCTTGCATAATAATCACTTGTGAACATAGAACAGTATTTACATAACCAGTCCCCTGTGGCCGGATATCTAGGTTGCTTTCAGGTTTGCCTTTGGGAATATGAATATCCTTATAGCCAAATGCATACGTCTATGCACATCCCTGGCTTTCCCCTTGGTATAGAGAATGAAAGCTGGAACTGCTGAATGGAAGCATGAGGCTTTGGATACATTGTTAAATTGGCCTTCCAGGCTGGCATTTGGCCACCTGCAGTAGATTGCCCAAGATCCCTGACCCCACAGGGTGTCTATAACACACCCCACTTACTTGGGCAGCCCTGTGTCTTGGTCCGAGGTGCTGCTGGTCACTAACCTGTGGGAAAGCCTCGCGGGCCTGGGGCCCGTGGGGCTCCTGAGGATGGAGACCCTTCATCAGGTGGCGTTTTCTGGGGCCCCTGCTGCACAGTGTTTAGAGTATGATTTAGTGTGTGAGACCTGGAGATGGTGCACACAGGAGCAGGACAGCTCCCAAACGCTCTATCCCTGCAGGGCCCGGAAAGCTTTCAGGCCCCTTGTCCATGAGATAGCAGGAACAAGGTAGGTTGCTAAGATCTGACTGCAACAGCATTTCCCCTGAACTTCTTGGGACATTCTTACACCTGGTTAACTGCTTGATGTTGTTTTAATTTTTCTTAACTGTTGTGTCCTTTCCTTTCTCTTATTTTCACCTCCGATTTCCTGTCTTTTTGTTCAACAGCAGGATCAGGTATGTGTCTGGGAATCTGCTTGTAGTAGTGGGCTGCTGCTTCCTCTAGTTACTTTGCTCCTTTTTTTTTTTTTTTTTTTTTTGGTATGGCATGATTAACTCTGACAGATACAAGGATACAAGGAATGGTTACGAGAGGCAGGGTCCCTCTCTGTTGGGTGGGTCTCATCTCCTCTTGAGGGGGGCCAGAAAAATGAAGCCAGCAGAGCCTTGTGTTCTGGTCACAATCTACATACAGCATACGTACATGCAGGCCACCAGTGTGACACTGGGGAACCATGGGTGGCCCAGCTTCCTTCAGCGTAGGCCGGCTAGGAAGTCCAGTGTAGGTCTGGCTTCCCCAGGGCACCTTGTGTCTGTCACAACGCAAATAGGCATTGCATGTCTTTAGTGCTGTTTTTCATAACCACAGAAATGCTGCTGCTGCATGAGCAAACATTTGCAAGCAGCCAGCAGGCTGGCTGTTGGATCCAGAGAATTGGAAACAATCTCTTGATTGTGGCTTCTGCCCCTCTGAGTGACAGGGTCTTTTGGGATCTAGAGGCACGTCAGATGGCATGCTGCAGGAACCAAGTGCCCCGTCCATACTTGCTCTGAGCCAGGGTCCTTTGGGACCGGCCTGAACACTGCCACCTTCTGAGCATCGGCATCCATCCTAGGATTAGCATTAAAGCTTTTTTTGAAGGTATTTTGAAGTCTCATGGGAGAGCACTCTGATTGAAATACCTGAATTTTCACCTAGGCCACTTCAAGGAGTTAGAACAAAGCTGATAGAGGCAGAAGCAGCCCTATACCTCGTGAATCTTGGCCTCTTCTAAAAAGCTTGCTGTATCTTCAGCTGCGTTCCGATTTTTTTTTTTCATTCTTAAGTTGTGCCAGAGATCGGGTACTTGGGATATACTTTTCAGACTCCCCCAGTCTTATTTAATTCTTGAGCCTTCTTGATATTAAAACAAGCTGAGCCATTGTCATGATCTAGCTCTTTTCCCTTAATGGGTCCCATTTTTAGCACTTTTGTTCCTGCTACTTTAGGGTTTGGTGCTGGGAGGCAAAAATGCAATCAGGCTCAGAGCTAGCTGCTGGTTGCATTGATTTCCATGGTATACAGAGTATATACGCTTGTCTCGCTCTTGGCCATGAGAGTGTCATGGTCAGGATGACTAGACTAGCTAGTGCTCTGTGTTTGGTGTCTAGATGGTGAAAGGGGATCAGTCTGGAGATGTGGCTTGAAATGATTCATCCATTTGGGGGTTTGGGTTTTCATGTGCACTGTGTGCAGTTGTGAACGTAGAATGTGGTTTTTAAAAAGCCAGCATTTCCCCTTACCGCATCATTTTAAATGGTCCTGCCACTGAAAGATCCGGTGTGGTTTGATTTCTAACACATTTAGTTTTGTTAGTTTGCAGTTTACAGGCATGGTAGTTTCCCCTCTAGAAAAACATAGCTTAGTTCCCACCTAGAGTGGCCTGAATAACACATTCTAGAGAGACCAGGTGTCCTTGGAGGCGCTGAAGGTGCGGGGAGTCTCCCTTCCTTGTGGTGGCTCTGGATAGAGACTCCGTTCGATGTCCCTTAAATGTTTTGTGTGGCCTCCTCCCCCAGATGTAGCTGGCACACATGTACTGCTTCAGACACAAGCCCTTTAACATAGAATCTGGAATCTGTCCACTTGTGGGAGGGGGAGAGGGAGGCAGCCTTGACACCGGGCTCAGGGTGCTGTCCAGCTCACTGTCCTCTGGCTGTATGGGACTCAGGGCCAGTGGGTGCAGGCGCCGCTGACTGGTTGTTCTGTGCTCTCTTCAGCAACCCAAGGAGATCTGTGGGCTGGTTGGGTTCTGCGATGAGGTGAAGGAGATGCCCATGCAGACTCTGGTCCCTGCCGAAGTGGCCTCCAAGAACATCATCCCTGCCCTGGAACTGGTGGAGCCCATTAAGGTACCCGGTGTCACTGTGTGTGCTGGCCAGGGCTGTGCGGTGCCACACCACTCCCTGCTGTCCACTCCCTGCTGTGTCACATCACATCCTACAAGCCACATGTTTCTTTTGGTTCCCTGCCTGGTTCCTATGGGTCTTTGAGTTTGTGATCGCTGGTTCCATGCTAATGCAGCCCCCGACCTGAGTTCTCTTGGAAACATTTTATGTCTGTGGTTGTCAACCCTAGTGTTTGTGGGATCAAGTCTGCATATTTTCAGCCTGCCATTCACCGGTGACTTTACAGTGTCTGGCTCCAGCCTCACTTTCTCACATGTGCTGTCTGGGTCCTTCCCCATCCTGTGGCCCTGACAGACTGGATGTCCCCAGCACACCCCTCAGAGTATACGGAAGCCTCACTGGGCCTGCAGCCTGTATACTAAGTATGTGTGGGTGTCTCTTTTGTTTAGAACACCTCATTTGGTGAAGATCAGACTACTTTATCCCTTAATAAATGTATTCGGATTTATTATGGGTCAGGCAGCATGTTGGGGGCTGTGGCGATCAGATGATGTCATTGTGCCCATGGGGCTTACGTTACAGTTCTTCAAGGCCTGGGCTGTGTGATGCATTAACACCTGGCACATACACACGCTTCTTGTTCTAGAACATCCCATGGCACTTAACTGCCGGCTGCTCTTCTCTCTCTGCTGTCTCCTCTCTGCGTTTGCAGAGTGTGTGGCCCAGGGGACAGGCCGAAGTGTTAGCTGGAATCCAGGAAGCACTGCTTCTTGCCTTCCCCTCCATGGGGTGCTCCTCAGCCCACCCCTGCCTGGTGACCAAAGTGATGGCCAGATAAAGTGAAGAGTTACAGCCACATGTGATTACTTAAGTTTCAGTGAAATATCATGGAGCAAAATTAAAAATCCAGCCCCTTGGCTACACCAGCCACATTGCAAGTGCTCAGCGCACAGGGAGCTAGAGCCTCTAGTGGACAGCAGGAGTAGAGAACATTTCCACTGTCACAGAACGGTCTCTGTAACAGTATTGCGTTATTAAAGGTGGATCTAGCAAAGCATTCTCAAGTGCTCACGAGGCGTGGGAGACACGAGCAGACCTGAAATGTGTTCAGCATTCTGTCTTCTAGATAGTGCGCCTTACTGAACTCCTTACTTCATCCTGCTCCCCAAAATGAACCCCGAAGGAGGAAACGGTTGTAACTGAACACATCATCAGGACAGCTCCTTGGGGTGGGGAAGGGACTTTCTATCTCCTGAACTATGAATTCCTGAGTTTTGTTTTGGTGGGGTTGGGGGAAGCAGTGGTGGCAGAGGATTGGGGTAAGGGGGGCGGTGAGTTTCCCACCATATAAAAATAGGGGATTAACTTGGATGTTGAGAGGAAGCCGCACATCATTTGGAATTCAGTAGGCAGTGGCCCTGGATGTGACTAACCCACTCTGGTCTCTGCATCCCTTTCCTTTAGGGGAGCAAGACCAAGGGCTGCGAGTCCCAGCATTAAAGTACTCCTCTACTCTTTCCACAGAAGCATGAGGTCCCAGCAAAGTCTGATGTTTACTGTGAGGTGTGTGAATTCCTGGTGAAGGAAGTGACCAAGCTGATTGACAACAACAAGACTGAGGTGTGCTGTCCTTCTGGCAGGGGGAGGCCCTCTCCTGCCCCCTGAGCCAGAATGTCCTAGTGGGAAAATCCCGCAGGAGAGAGGGCTTGGCCCAGCCTTGGCATGTGTGCAGCCACGTCCCATCTCGTGGAAGGCAGTCCTCACCAGTAGGACCTCTGGGCTGGTAGTAGGGGGAGGGGTAGGCATTGTTGCTCTGCTTTGTGGCTCGATAATTTTCTGGCGGTAGAAACAGCACCCATCATTAACTCATTTCCTGGCCATGTTAAGCATTTCAGAATCTCCTCCACCCTTGCCCAGCCTCCCATCTTCTCACAGGATCCTCTTGTGTGTTTCAGAAAGAAATACTTGATGCTTTTGACAAGATGTGCGCAAAGCTGCCGAAGTCCTTGTCAGAAGAGTGCCAGGAGGTGGTGGACACGTACGGCAGCTCCATCCTGTCCATCCTGATGCAGGAGGTCAGCCCCGAGGTGGTGTGCAGCTTGCTGCGCCTCTGCTCCGGCACGCGGCTGCCTGCGCTGACCGGTGAGCGCTGGGCGTGGTGCGGGAGAGGACCGTGCCCCTCTTGGGTCGGGGAGGGCCCTGCCAGCACTGAGCCCGCCGCCCTCTCGTGTAGTTCACGTCACTCAGCCGAAGGACGGTGGCTTCTGTGAGGTGTGCAAGAAGCTGGTGGGTTATTTGGATCGCAACCTGGAGAAAAACAGCACCAAGGAAGAGATCCTGGCTGCTCTTGAGAAAGGCTGCAGCTTCCTGCCCGACCCTTACCAGAAGCAGGTATACCCCGGGCTGGGCTGTGGTAGGCCAGCATATCAGAACCCGATGGAGCATGCCAAGGCTGGGCACATTTTCACGGAAAACCAGCTGTTTCTGCCTCTGGTCATGGAGTCCAATGAAGTTTTACTTGGAGGTGATTCATTGGCTTAAGATGAGCCACTGGGGGAAGCAACCTGAAGTGGAGACCAAGTGTAGGTAGGGAGTCTGGGAAGGGAGGCCCCAGGACCCACGGGGCTGGGACTGTCAGGAGCTCTCTGGGAAGAGTGTTTCCAGGGCCTGCCTGGCCTTTTGTGCCCCAGTGTGCTCAGACACCCCCAGAGCTGGACCTGTGTCCCTGTTTTCCTTTACAGTGTGATCAGTTCGTGGTGGAGTATGAGCCCGTGTTGATTGAGATCCTGGTGGAGGTGATGGACCCTTCCTTCGTGTGCTTGGTGAGCCTCACTGGGTGATGTGGGTCCTCTTGGGCAGCTGTAACCTGGGGAGCTGCAGAGACCCGCAAGGGTTGCTCTGAGAAATGGCTGTGGGGTGGAGTCTCTGGGTTCTGCTGTGGGAGAGCAAAGGCAGGGAGCCAACCCCCTAAGCCCCATCGCTTTCCTCAGCAACCCTGATGTTCTGAAAGAGTATGGTAGAGCTCTGATCCTAGCTCCCGGAAACTGTGATCATAGTTTTGAAAGAGATATGTTGGGCAGCTCTCATTCTCCCCTTTTTTTCCTCTTCTCACCATATAGAAAATTGGAGCCTGCCCCTCAGCCCATAAGCCCTTGTTGGGAACTGAGAAGTGTGTATGGGGCCCAAGCTACTGGTGCCAGAACGCAGAGACAGCAGCCCAGTGCAATGTGAGTAGCTCAGCCGATGGCGCCACCAGCCTGTCTTGCCCTGGGCAGCCTGTGTGGGAATCCTGCTTTAATGGGAAGTCGGTGGTCAGCTCTCCACCCTGCTTTTATGTCGTTGGAAAACTGAGGCTCAGAGAGGTGGTTAGGCTCACTCATGGTCCGCTAGAAAAGGCAGGGTGAACTACACTCTTGGAGTGAAGGGTGGGGTGGATTTCGTTTTTTAGTATTTTTCCTGGTGCCTTGTTACTTTTGTCATCATTTCCCTTGTGACAGTGTCAGACTTGTACAGGGTCACTCCAGGGACTGCACAGGGTCTGTGGAATTCATTGCCCAGGCCCTATTCCCCAGGAACATGTTTGCCCTGGCTGGAGCCTTCACTCAAGGCCCTAAGAGCTGGTCCCTGCACAGCCACCCCAGGGCACTGTGGCCCTGGCCTGGCAGCCACCAGCTGGGTGACCTGTGCTGCTTCCCTGGGTGGGGATGTTTGGTCCGGTCCCGGTTGCTTAATGTTGCTTTGTGCAACTTTTCCTTCCTTCCTGTTTTCCTTGTGACATGTCAGTGGCGGTTTTGTCATCTTAGACCACTGCAGGGAGGGGCGGGGGCC
Source organism: Aotus nancymaae (assembly GCF_030222135.1). Lineage (NCBI taxonomy): Eukaryota > Metazoa > Chordata > Mammalia > Primates > Aotidae > Aotus > Aotus nancymaae. The sequence goes on along the minus strand of NW_026988421.1, from coordinate 63,554,836 downwards.
CCCATTCTGGCCATGTCCAACTCTTTCCTCCAGCCCATCTCCACTGCCAGCCCCACCCCACAGCTGGTTCTGCTGCTGTCCTGGGGAAATGTGGGCCCGCTTCTCAAGGCCCGAGCTGGTGTGTAGCCCAACTCAGGCAAGGAGGTTCTGCATGGGGATCAGCATGCAGGCTGCTAGCAGGATGCTGGGTGCCAGGTGTAAGTAGATGAAGGGTCCTGAGCCCTGCCTCCATGGGTACTCATCTGCAAACTATTGCAGGCATCTGCTGCTCTGGACTCGTGCCTTAGAAGTTCCCAAAATTCTGGGATGGGCACAGTGGCTCACACCTGTAATCCCAGCACTGTGGAAGGCTGAGGTGGGCAGATCATGAGGTCAGGAGTTCAAGACCACCCTGATCAACATGGTGAAACCCCGTCTGTACTAAAAATACAAAATTTAGCCAGGTGTGGTGGCATGCGCCTATGATCCTGGCTACTCAGGAGGCTGAGGCAGGAGAATTGCTTGAACCCAGGAGGCAGAGGTTGCAGTGAGCTGGGATCACGCCACTGCACTCCAACCTGGGCGACAGAGTGAGACTCCAAAAAAAAAAGTTCCCAAAACTGATGGCCATGTACTCCCTGCTTTTAAGTGAGATCCTGTCCTGGGTCTTGAGCATCTGGTGCCATCCAGTTGACCTGAGAACAGGTCCTGTTTTTGGGTGATAATCTGATACACTGATGGGCTGGAATGGAGTTCGTCCTCTTAAGACTAAACCCAGCTTCCTCTCCTACCAGGCTCTTGAGCATTGCAAACGCCACGTGTGGAACTAGGAGGAGGAATAGTTCATCTTGCAGAAGCCGCAGCACTCGTTTTTTTCTACTCGTGTGTCTGGGGGAATGAACGCACAGATCTGTTTGACTTTGTTATAAAAATAGGGCTCCCCCACCTCCCCCGTTTCTGTGTCCTTTATTGTAGCATTGCTGTCTGCAAGGGAGGCCCTAGCCCCTGGCAGACATAGCTGCTTCAGTGCCCCCTTTCTCTCTGCTAGACAGATGGTGATGCACTGGAGGCCTTTGAGCCCGCCCTTGTGTGGCACCTGCTGGAGGAGGACAGAGCTCTGCTGGCCTGAGCCACAGCTTCTTGACAGGAGGCCACCGACCCCCTTGGTTGGGGCCTTGTTCGACCGAGCCCTGACATGTGCTTGGGCACTGGTGGGCCTGGGCTTCTGAGGTGGCCTCCTGCTCTGCCAGGGACCCTCTCTGTTTCCTGGACCTCTCAGCTGTACAAAGCAGCAAAACAAAGGCAGTTTTATGTGTAAGATTAGAAGCCTGGAATAATTAGGCTTTTTCAATAATGTAATTCCTGCTGTAATAGCACAGGAATTTTGAAAGCAGCTGCTGGTGGCTCGGGACATCAGTGGGGCCAAGGGTTCTCTGTCCCCAGGTCAACCATGATTTGGCTTTCCCGTGTCTTTCCTGGTGATGCCTTGCTCGGGGTTCTGTGGGTTTGGGTGAGAAGGGGGCCGTCTGCCTGAATGTGACCTGCTAGCTCTCGGAAGGCCCCGTGGGCCCGGCTTGTGTGTGTGTGGTCAGTGGTGGCCGCGCTGTGCCTGCTCGTGTTGCCTGCGTGTCCCTGGCTGCTGAGGTGCTGCTTCAGCCTGCACCCCTCTCCCGTCTCATAGATGCTCCTTTTGACCCTTCTTTTCAAATAAACGTGGATGGTGAGCTCCTAGGCCTCTAGCTTCCTGGTGGAGGGCAGCATGCCGAGGGGTCTGCTAGGTGTGGGGTGGGTGCTGTCTGCGGGCCACTTGGGCACTCAGGCTTCTGTCTGCTTCTGGTTGCCAGGAGACAGCAAGCAAAGCCAGTAGGACATGCAGTTACTAGTAAACAGATTTTGTGATTTTTGTTTTGCACTAAAGTTTCTGTGATTTAACAATAAAATTCTGTTAACCAGATCTGGTCCTAAGTGTTTCTGTCACTCCTCAGCCGGAAGAGTTTGTTCGTCTCTGATTAGCTCTGAGCCCACAACCCCTTTGGTGCCCAGGACTCCCATGACCCCTTTTGGCCAGAGAACAAAAGCCAAGTGGATAAAGCAAAATCCCACCTGTTCCTCCCCCAAGACTCAGGACCAGCAGTAGGTCGGGCGCACCTGAAGGTCGGCCCTGCCCTTCACCCACCCCTGTCCCCATTCCCCAGAGGCCAGAGTCAGAGTGCATTGCCAGTTCCTTGAAAGCTGCCTTGCTTTTTAAACAGACCATTCCAGAAACTCGTAGTGAGTACCAGTTAAACAAAACCAAGGGGAAAACTATTGAGGGAATAACTTAATTTAAAAAAAAAAGAATACACACGAACACTCCACATTCAAAACCCAAGGGAACAACAGTCAGTCATTTCTCTTTATAAGCTGGGCACATTTGGGAAGCCAGTGAAATGGAGAGGATGCTTGTTCGTTGACATTGACCTTCTTGTTCACGTGGGGATGCTGCCTCCACCTGGACATCCAGCAGGGATACGGCAGAAATGCAGTGGGACTTGGACTGAAGGCGGGGGTGTCCGGCCAGCAGGGGATGCCCAAGGTGGGCCTCCCTTGTTCCTGCTCAGCTGCGGGGGATGGTGCTGGGTGGAGCCAGGAAGGAGGAAGGCCTGCTTAGCCTCTTTGGGCTCACCCTGAGCTTCGCTGGTCCCCAGACTCCTGGGCCCCAGTGACCCTCCTTACCTTGTCCTTAGACACGTAGCATTTTTGTTTGGTTTTCTTATAAAAATAACAGATTTTATGAAGGTAGAGGTCAGATGCTGAATGAGCATCTGGCAAAAGTGGGATCTGAGCAGCTGATGCGGGCCGCCAGGGCCAAGCCAAGGTTGTCCCCTCATGGCTGGCCTTGAGAGGGACCCTCCCAAACGGCCCTGTTCCTGCCTTTGCTCCCACCCTGGGAGGGGGTGGTGGGTGGCGCTGCTCACACCCACGATGCTTCCCTGTCTAGTCACAGCTCCGTGATCTCCAGGGGGCTCTCCATGATCACATCGCGAAGTTTGTGCAGGGGCGTGGATTTGGCGGACTCTGTGCGGGCGTTGCGCTCGAAGGCAGTGACCTCAGCAGCAGTCAGTGTCTCCAACGAGCGGCCCAGGGCCTTCTGGTCATCCTCGGGCAGGCTGTTGAGGTCGGTGGCCAGCAGCGTGCCTGTGCTGCCGTGCACCACATGGATCCCATCAGGACCCTTGAGCTCCACTGGCGGCTTGTGGTGGAAGCGCAGGCTACCCTGCCCTGGGCTGTGGTCCCCTGGCTCCTCGTCCAGCTCAGTCTGGATCAGCTGCAAGAAGAGGCCAGGACCCCCACATGCTCAAGGCTGTGCCCAAGGGATTAGCAGGAGGATAGCCCCAGAGACCCATTAGCCATGTGGATGAACCCTGGGCTCCTACCGCAGCAGGCCTGTCACACTCCGTTTCTCAAACTGCGTGCAAAGGGAAACTATGAATGCTTAACATGCTGCAGATGGGTCCTCAGGAGGATCGACTTCTTGTGAAAGTCGTGTGTGTGTGTTTTTGAGACAGAGTCTGGCTCTGCCACCTTGGCTGGAGTGCAGTGACGTGATTTCAGCTCACTGCAACCTCCGTCTCCTGAGTTCAAGCCATTCTCCTGCCTCAGCCTCCCGAGTAGCTGGGATTATAGGGATTATAGGCACGCCCTGTTGGCCAGGCTGGTCTGGAACCTCTTACCTCAAGTGATCCACCTGTCTCGGCCTCCCAAAGTGCTAGGATTACAGGTATGACCCACTGCACCTTTATTTATTTATTTAGAGACACGGTTTCTTTCTGTTGCCCAGACTAGAATACAGCAATGTAATCATAGCTCACTGTAGCCTTGAACTCCTGGGCTCAAGCAATCCTCCTATTTCAGCTTCCCGAGTAGCTGGGACTATGGGCGTGTGCCATCACACCCAGCTGAGAATCTTTAATTTTATATATTAACTTCGGTGCTCTATAAAAATCCTGTAATACAACTGTGGTGTCTGGGTTTGTTGCCAAATCGGCTTCAAGAACCTCTAGTTGTGTCCAGGCAGGAAGTGTCAACAGGACAAATTGCAGACGATAAATAGGTGGGGTGGAGACTCAAAACTGGCACTCTTCCTGCATGAGGCTATTCCACTTTAGCTTATTCCTGTTGAGCATGAGGGCCCAGCTGGAAATTCCTTTTTCAGGGTAAGTCTGACTTTTGTTAAGTGTTGACATAATCACTACAGGCAAACATATGTAGGCCTATTTGATTCTGATGGCCTCAGTTTCTCTTTTTCTTTCTTTTTTTTTTTTTTTAAAGACAAGAGTCTCATTCTGTCACCCAGTGGAGTAAGTGGCATGGTCTCAGTTCATTGCAACCTCCACCCCCTGAGTTCCAGTGATTCTCCTGCCTCAGCCTCCCGATTAGCTGGGATTACAGGTGGGTGCCACCACACCTGGCTAATTTTTTGTATTTTTAGTAGAGATGGGGTTTCGCCATGTTGGCCACGCTGGTCTTGAACTCCTGGCCTCAAGTGCTCCCACCTCGGCCTCCCAAAGTGCTAGGATTACAGGTGTGAGCCACCACACCCAGCCAAGTTTCTTAAAATGACATCACCCACAAAGGTATGTTCTTGAGGTCTTTCTCTAACCTGAGAAAGACTGCCTCAGAGCCCACTCCATTCCTATGAAAGCCCCCAAGAGCCCAGAGAGCAGAGCCTGCTGTCTGACTTCCTGGCCTCCACCCATGCTGTCTTTGGTCCTGGCTGCAGAGCTCCAGAGACACAGAAATGGACAGCAAGAAAGAGAGCATCCCCAGGCTGGGGCACAGCACACAGCTCCCGGCCGCCTGGCCGGCTACCTCAGAGATGGAGGAGTGGCAGGAGGAGGCTTTTTGCACCATCCGCTGTGCAAAGAGCTTTTTGAGCCGCAGGTAATCCTCCAGGACCACCTTCAGCAGCGAGCCCTGGGGAAGGGAAAAGGTTAACCCCCACCAAGGCCCTCCCTGCCTGCCTCGCCCCTTCCCTCGCCTGCTCCCTCTGGGAGTCCTGGATATAGAGACATCTGATCCTGGTGATCCTAGGGGAGAGGATCAGCAGCAGAGTCTGGAGATAGTGGCCAACCTGAACACACATAGACTCGCTTCTGAGCCCTGCCCTCAAGGCCACCGCAGGCTGGAGCAGCTCCCCATCAGCCCTGATGTTCTTGCCCCAGTAGAGGGTGGGTTTGGCTGAGCCTGGAGGTCTTCACTGCCCTGTATTCTCTGGAGTGGGGTCCGACCTCAGCCAGGGGACTGGGTGTGGAGCCCGTAGGGAGGGCTCACCTTGATGGGCCCCTCCCGAATGATCTGGCCCAGCTTGGCAATGTTGTCATACTCCTGGATGGCGGCCCGCAGGTATCGGTCATCATCAGGCTTGACAGCTGCTGGCTCACGCCCAAAAGTTCCCTGGGGAGAGGGAACATTAGCTGGAGCAGAGGCAGGCCCCACACACATGCACAAGGCAGGGGCCATCCCTGAAAGAACACAGCTCCTGGGCCAGAGGTCACAAAGACCTAGCCCCTCCACCCCCGCCCCTTGTGATGCGTACCCACCCCTGGCCTGGCCCCGGCTCACGTGGGTGCGTGTGGGGCTGTTCCACAGGTCGGCGATCTCGCTGAGGTTCTCTGGCAGGTCATCCTCATGCTCCGCCTGGGCAGCCAGCTCCAGGTTCCGACAGAAGGGATCCAGCCACACGGGGTTGGCTCTGCAGTTAGGAAGGGAAAGCGTGGGGAAGGAGGGAAGGCTCGAGTAGACAGGTGCCCTCCCAGCTTCACCCCACACCCTGCTCATTTCCCTGGCCCAGGTAGTCCTTTCACTGGCTGGGGTGTGAGGCCCCGTCACCTGTGGTGTGTGTTCCCACCCTAGCATCCTGCTAGAACCAGGACCGCATGTCACTCTGGATTGCCTTTGGTGTGGAGGCGTCACCCTGCACCCACCACCCAAAGTCTGTACCCCTGGAACTTGAGGCCTATCAGGGTGGAGAGCCCCTCTCAGCCACGCGGTTTCTGAGGGTGGAGGGAGGGTGGCCTGCCCACCAGGGGGCGCCCACAGCCCGGGTTTCGGCCGCCCCAGCGCTGGGAGATGGCAGCTCTCCCCAGCTGGGTCCTGGCAGGGCTCCCCGGAGGGGACCGGGCAGGGCCAGGATGCCACTCACCCGTCAAAGGAGTACTTGTTGGTGTTAGGCATGTCCATGATGTCGATGAAGCCACGATTCCCTGAAGGGACATGGGGCGGGGCATGGAGAGGAGGGGAATAGCTGGAGGTAGGGGTGCTGTTGGGGGATGAGGTGGGGGTAGGGTGTGGGGGCGTGGTCCTGGGCCCAATGCAGGGCTTGAGCCAGCCTTGTGTGGCCCAGGTGGGCACTCCAGTCCCCCAGCCTGCTGCTGCTTCTCACCTGTCCCCCCATCAAGGCCCTCACTCACCAGCTGAGCCAGCCACAATGGCCTTGAGCTTCCTTTTGTGTCTAGAGAAAAGCAGAGGGGCTGGTGAGGGGGGCTAGGGTCAAGCTGGCATCTCAGGCCCTGCCAGCCTCGTGGCCGTCTGGGAGCAGGAGTGGGGGACACTCACACAGTCCTGTAGTACCAGTTCATGAGGACGAAAAGCATGGCGGCCAGGAATAGGAGGATGGCCAGGACGATGATTGCCATCTGTGGGAGCAGGGCCAGGGTAAGCCTGGGTGGCGGGGAGGGGGGGTGGGAGGGGCTGTGGGGCAGGGCCACCAGGTACCTGCAGGGCAGACATGTCATCCGGCAGCCGGACGGAGATGGCAGGCTGCACGTCCAGGACGTTGTAGTTCCGGAAAAGATTCCGCAGCTGCTCCTTGTTCTCGTCAATCATCTGAATCACCCTGGGCGAGGGGCAGGGGCCTCAGCTCTCCTCCTCAGCCTTTCCCCCCATGACAAGTCTGCTGTGCTCCTGCCTCAAGCCCGCAAAGTTCATCACCCCCAAACGTTGCAAGATTGAGGTCCACCCGGCCGGGACAGCTTTGTGTTTTACAAGGTTCCTCGAACCTTCATGTAGTGATCCTGCTCCATCCTCACAGTGGATGCAACGCTCCCCCTTTTTTTTTTTTGACATGAAGTCTTGCTCTGTCGCCCAGGCTGGAGTGCAGTAGCACAATCTCAGCTCACTGCAGTCCCCACCTCCAAGGTTCAAGCGATTCTCCTGCCTCAGCCTCCTGAGTAGCTGGGACTACAGGTGCATGCCACCACGCCCGGCTAATTTTTGTATTTTTAGTAGAGATGGGGTTTTACCATATTGGTCAGGCTAGTCTCGAACTCAAGTGATCCACCCAGCTCAGCCTCCCAAAGTGCAGGGATGACAGGTGTGAGCCACCACCCCCAGCCTGAATATTCCCATTTTACAGATGGGAAGAGGAAGGATCAGAGGGACGGAGTTGCTCATAGCCCCCAAACTCTGCCCTTTCTCCTAGCCCTGCCCACTTCTGGGAGATGGCCCCACACAGTGGGCCTGATGATATGGTCTGTGTCTCCTTTGGTGGGTCCCCTCCCCTACTCCAGGGCAGGGAGGCAAGCAGACAGCCAGACAGACAGTCCAAGCACAGACCCTCACTCACCGGTCCACGTCCAGGATGCGGTTGGTATCCCGGTTCACCACGTGGATGAGCAGCTCTGTCTGTGCAAAGTTCACCCGACCCTTCTTGTCCACATGGAACTAGATGGGAAGGGGCTTTGTAGGGTATGGCCACCACAGCAGGGGCCACAGGGACGGGCAAGCCTCTTCTAGGAGCCCCTTCTGCCCTTAGACCCCTCACTACTGAATGCTTGCTGAGGACCAGGCATGGTGCCAATCATACCTGCGAATAGACCCCTCACTACTGAATGTTTGCTGAGGACCAGGCATGGTGCCAATCACTTCACCCACTCTGGGTCAGGTACTATTTATTTTTGGCCCCATTTTATGGAGGAGGAAACTGAGGCCCAGAAACCTGGGAGAACTTTGTCAAAGCCGCACTGCTAGGAAATGACTAAGTGGGGCCTATACTGCCTTTCACGCTCTGGCCTTTGCACAATGTCCTGTCTCTCCTGTGGCCTGGCCTCCCCTTCTCCCTTCACTGCCCCGGCCCCAGGTGGTCCCAGGAGGCACCTGCACATCGTCAGTGTTGACAATGGCACCAGTGATGTTGGAGAGCAGGTGGATGAACTCCTCCTCAAAGCCGCGGACACGATCGGGGATCTCATTAATGACGATCTTGACGCGCTGGTCGTCCCTCAGGATGTAGATGCCGATGATGGCCGTGTCGTTGTGGCCTGCCAGGTCTCGAGCCACAATGTCCACCACAAAGTAGCCGGGGCTGTAGGCCATGAAGAGGTCGAAGGTGCGCAGGATGCCGTCCACACTCCCTGCAGGAAGCCCGAAGACAGGGCACAGCTCAGAGACTCAGTGCCCCCGAATCCCCAGGAAGGGGCATGAGCCTCGGGGTAGGTGGGGACATTTAGGGGAGGCAGCACAAGTGCCCACAGGGCCCAGTAGGGAGCAAAGGTGACAGGCGAGTGGAAACGATGGCCATCTGAAGTGGCAGTGACTTGGGTCTCAGCTCAGCCAGTTATCATCACGGAGGAGTGCAGATGACTAGTTTGTGACTCTGTTGTCCCATGCTAGCGTGCAATGGACCATGCTCCTCAGAATTCCACAAACGAGGCTGGGGGTAGCGGCTCATGCCTGTAATCTCAACACTGTGGGAAGCTGAGGTGGGTGGATCACTTGCAGCCAGGAGTCTGAGACCAGCCTGGCCAACATGATGAAACCCTATCTCTACTAAAAATACAAAAACTAGCTGGGCATGGTGGTGCATGCCCATAATCCCAGCTACTTGGGAGGCTACTGGGGAGGCTGAGGCAGGAGAATCACTTGAACTCAGGAGGTAGAGGGTGCAGTGAGCCGAGATCACACTACTGCACCCCAGCCTGGGCAATAGAGTGAGACTCTATTGCCAAAAAACAAAACAAAACAAAACCCCAAAAAATCCATAGAAGAGATGGTCAGAGGTGGTACAGCACAGTCTTCTCTTAAAGGACGATACACTGGGCTCAAAATTTGTCACTTCCTAGCTGTGTGACCTCAAGGAAGCTACTGAGTCTCTCTGTGCCTTGATTTATTACAGTAAGAGCAGTGAGAGCCCAGAGGACAAAGGGATGGTGTCTGCTTGCATAACTGGAGGAGGTGGCGCATGAACTAGACCTTGAAGGGTCGGGGAGGGATATCCAAAGGCAGAGAAGGGGTCCATGCAATGAAGGCAGAGGGGTCAAAGGCTAGAGGAGGATGGGAGAGAGCAGGCTGAGGGGATGCTAAGCAGCTTAGCTTGGCTGGGCACAGGGCCCTTAAGGACACCAGGTGGATGTGGAACCGAAAGAGGGATCAGGAGGAAGATCTAGTGAGCCTGGAATGCCAGGCCACAGACGAGGCATACAGAGGAGGAGTCTTTAGATGGAGAAAGGGGAAAGGGTTGGGGGTGGGAGTAAGGTAATGGGACACTCACAGGGGCATCTTCTAGAGCCTGACCTGGAGAGTCTCAGCCATCCACAAAGGTCAGTGCACAAGCAAACACGCACATCCATAGGTATAAATGTGCTCTTTGAATCCTGCTGCCCCAGTGCCTAGCACAAAGCCTGACATAGGGGAGGGTGAGGTGCACAACTGGAAAAACAGGCAGGTATCATGGGAAGGAGAATGGGAAGATGGGTAGATGGACAGATGAATGAAAGGAGGATGGATGGACAGATGGAAGGAACAAAGGATGGATGGAAGGACAGACAGATGGACGGATGGAAGGATAAAAGGAAGGAGGGATGAAGAGATGGAGGGATGGACAGACAGATGGGAGGATAGATGGACAGACAGAAGTGTGGATACATGGATGGATGGATAATGACTAGATGAGTTGAGAAGAAGAAAGAATGAAAAGAAGAAAGGGCTGGTTGGTAGATGTGAGGTGGATAGGTGGATACATTATCCAGATTGCTGGATAGGTGGATGAACAGGATTGGCATGGCTGGTTGGGGGGCCACCCATATCCTATGGTGCTCCCCCAGACCCTATCTCCTCCAGATGGCAGTCCATGCAGTGACTGAGAGGTCGCGGCTAGAGGCCACTCATGTGCTGCCAGGCCCCTACCCATGGTGAAGACCTGGCCCACATCTTCAGAGTCGTTGGCAAGGGCCCGGAAGTAGTGGATGGCCAGAATGCTGTAGAAGACAAGGCTGTTGTTGCCAATGTCTGCATCCAGAGCCAGCACCTGGATCAACTCTGAGCCCACCTTGGCGTCCGTGGCCACCCCTGCAGGAAGAGGCAGGTGGTGTGAGTGGCAGGGAAGGGGCCACCCCACACCTCATGCCCAGGCTCCAGTCCTTGCACCTGCAGTGTACTCAGCCTTGGTGAAGCGCGGTGGCTGGTCGTTGATGTCCTCTAGCACAACGCGCACCTCCTGCAGCGTGAGGTCAGCAACCAGGTCGAGGGCTGGGGAGGGTCCACGGGGAGGTGTCCAGCTGCGATTGCTGGAGGCCTTGACGATGAAGGAGAAGATGGCTTCTCGCTCCCGGTCCAGGTCCCGCAGCACCAGCAGACGCCCATCGGGCTGCAGATGGAAGTTCTTCTCTTCGTTGCCGGCTGAGGGTGGGACCACAGCACAGGGTGAGGGGGCAGGGCCAGGGGTGGGGCATATTGGGGTCATCTCTAGCCCCAGGTAATCAGGGCACTAGCTCTGTTGGGCCCCACCTGCAATGAAGTAGTACACGATTGCGTTGGGGCCCTCATCTGCGTCCACGGCGCCCGTCACATTGCCCACGAGGGTGCCACGTGGCGAGTGCTCAGGCACTGTCAGCAGCTGGTACTGGGGGCTGCCTTTCTGCAGGGGGAGGGGGATGTCATCACAGGGGCCAAGGGAAGGCCTGAGCTTCCAGTCCCTGCTTTGGGGCCCTGGGCAGTGACTTTGTAGGTGCTGAGGGAGTTTACTGTCCAGGCCTTATGGGTGAGTAGAACCGTGGTAACCTCAAGGGAGCAAAGCATGGCCTGGGGAACTGAGCTTTGCCCTCACGGAGTGTTGCCCAGAACCCAAATGAGTGTTTAAATGAGAGGAGCACACACCTTATTCTTATATGCACATGCACGTGTATGCATGCACACTCAGTCTCCAGGGAACATCACATCCCATGTATACACAAAAAAAACAACCAGAGAGTTGGAGTCCATAGGAGGGGCCCTCAGCTCCATATCAATAAATCAAAGCTGGGTGGAGTGCGGTGACCCATGCCTGTAATCCCAGCATTTTCAGGAAGATCACTTGAGGTCAGGAGTTCTAGACCAGCCTGACCAACAAGGCAAAAACCCCATGTCTACTAAAAATACAAAACTTAGCTAGGCTAAGTGGTGGGCTACTTGGGAGGCTGAGGCAGGAGAATCACTTGAACCCGGGAGAAGGAGGTTGCATTGAGCCGAGATCATGCCACTGCACTCCAGCCTGGGCAACAGAGCAAGACTCTGTCTCAAAAAAGGAAAAAAAAATCAGTGCTGATTTTCATGCTTCGTGTGTGTGCGCACAAAGACAAGGGTATCAGTTCCATGAGTCAGGCATTTTGGTCTTTTTTTTTTTTTAATCGCTGGATAGTGTTTTGAAATAGTGCTCAGTATAGCTCAATATAGTGTAACACAGACGCTCAATAAATAGTTGTTCTTGTATGAAGTGCATGCAGAGACATGCTTCCGTGTCTAGCCAAATGTGTATTCTGGCGCAGTGTGCATAGGAGAGTGTGCACGCGTGTGTGCTTGCAGGCAGGTGAGTCCCTGTGTGGGCATGACCAGCGCAGGAGGTGGGCAAGCTCACTGGAGGCCTCACAAAGAGGGGTTCGTTGTCATCTATGTCCTCCAGGGCCACCTGCAGCGGCTGCATAGTCTCGTATGGCACCGGCTGGCCCAGGTCACTGGCCACCAAGATGAGCTAGGAGTGGAAGAGCACAGTCAGAGGGGAAGACTGGGAGCAGACGTTGGACTGGGGACTTCCTGGTGGCCAGGTCCCCTAGACACTTTCCAGGAGGCGAGGTGCGGGACCCTTGCCGGGAAGAAAGCCCGCCTCAGGCCCCGCCCCTCGCACCGGGCCCCCCGCTTACGCTGTACACCGCCTGGGTCTCCCGGTCCAGGCGCTGCGCAGTCTGGATGAGGCCACTGATTGGGTCGATGGTGAAGAACTCCCAGTCCCGGCTCCCCGCCGTCTTCAGGAAGCTGTAGCGCACCGCCCCGTTGAGGCCCTCGTCTTTGTCCGTGGCGTAGACCTCGTACACGTTGGAGCGCAGCGGGATCTCCTGCGGGGGGTTATGGGGAGGGAGGCTCCTGGACCCCTGAGAGAATCTCAGTTCCCAGGCCCTGAGGGAGCCCTCGCCCTTTCTCCTGCGGTAGCTCAACATCCTCAACACCTTCCAGCACCCGCCAGGAGCACCTGCCTGCTCGGCTGGATTCTGGGCTTCTGCTAGCTGTTGTCCCTCTTCTCTCCTCCCCAACCCAAGCTAAGGCCATTGTCCACTGACAGTCCAGCCTGAGAGCCACATGCTTCAAGCCTTCCCAGAATGACCATTTTCCCAAGAGCTGCCTGTGTCCTTCCAGTCCCATTCATTGCACGCTGAGGTTTATCAGACAGAGGGGACCCAAGCACAGAGGCTGCAGCCACCCTTTGCCTGTATCAGTCTTGCTCTCTCTGCTACCCCAAACACAAGAACTCTGGGTGTCCCCAAACAACACCATCCATCCAATGGTGGACACACGGAAAATGGGGGACATGCAGGCAGGGTGACATGGTGGATAGGATAGGGGTTGGCCACCAGGGCCTAGTCTGTTACTAACCTGCCTGGAACCTAGGCATGCCACCTCACCTCTCTGAGCCTCAGTCTCCTGAACACCATTGAGCTAAGTCAAAGATCTTGAAAACCTCACTGAAATCATACATTGACCCATGATTAAGCTGCCCAGAGCAAAAGAAAGGGCACACTTTTTCAATTTCCGTTGAAAAATGATCAGCTCAGCATGGTTTCATTGTTTATCTCATGGATCATGACAATTGGAAGTTCTAAATGGCAGTTACATCTAATTAATAAAAAGTAGGATGACCTATAGATAATTAATAAATTCTGGTTGTTCAGGAGACATAATCTTTCCAAATGCAAAACCCTTGAAGGGAAAGTCTGCATAAATGGGGCCTTTGTTGTGAAAAAGGACTAGATTATTATTAATTTATACCCTGCCTCATTCCACAAAAGAGATTTGATGCAGCTGACAAAAATATATAATTATAATAAAACTGATCAAGTTTAAAAATTAGGGTAAAGAAAAAAATTGGTTGGCAGGAAGATGGAAGCTGAGGGGTGGGAAGCAAGATGATGTAAGCCCTAAGCCCGTGCAGGGTCGCTCAAGATGGTCTGACCACTCTGGGCTCCCTAGTGGGCACAGCAAAGAGGACTGACTGCTCAATTGCTGCAGATGAGACACTAGACACAAGGTAAAAAAGCAAAGCACATGGTAAAGGCACAATGCTTCTTCGAGCTCGGCCCTGGGAGAGGTTTCTCCTGCAGGACCTCAAAGAGGAGACAGAATGACAAGATGGACTTAGCACGGACATTCTGAGATGTGGAGCTACTTGGGAGGCTGAGGCAGGAGAATCACTTGAACCCGGGAGAAGGAGGTTGCAGGGAGGAGTTTGGGGGACAAAGAACAAGTGGGAGACACTCTGATGGTGCCACTAAGGAGCACTCTGGGTCTGCGTGCTTAGGGGAAGCGGGGAGAGCAGAAGACAAAGGAGTACTTCCCCCATCTTTATATGGCAACTTAGACCAAGAAGTGGAAGAATTGGAGAGATTCCAGAACCTCGCCACTTCCCCTTGTTTCTTATTTTGATGCTCATCCTCAGCTCCTAGGCTGTCTCCACACTGTATCAGCAGGAACAACAGACAGACGGAAGGGGCATGTGTGTTTATTCTGAGACATGTATGGGGGAAGTGGGTCATGGAGGAGCCTGTCCTTCTTGGTAGACATCTAGGAGCAAGAGATTGGGTATTTACTTATTATTAACCCCGTTTTGCAGAAGAAAAATTGACTTACAGAAGTCACTTGCTCATAGTCATTGGGCTGATAAGCGATACAGTCAGACTTCCACCAAAGACTTTTTTTTTTTTTTTTTGACAGTCTCACTTTGTTGCCCAGGCTGGAGTGCAGTGGCGTGATTTCAGCTTACTATAACCTCTGTCTCCTGGGTTCAAGTGATTCTCCTGCCTCAGCCTCCCTAGTAGCTGGGATTACAGGCATGCACCACCATGCCCAGTTATTATTATTTTTTTTTGTATTTTTAGTAGAGGTGGAGTTTCACTATATTGGCCAGGCTAGTGTCAAACTCCTGACTTCAAATGATCCACCTGCCTTAGCCTCCCAAAGTGCTATGATTACAGGCATGAGCCACTACACCTGGCCAAACCAAAGATCTTTTGCTAGCACAGTGCTTATACAAACCACTGTTCAATACCGCCCTGTGTGGCACTGATCAGGTCTGCTTCCTTCTCTGGCCTCAGTTTCCCCACCTTTACAAACCTTTTTTAATTAACAAAAATTTTTCCCTGGAGCTACTTTCCTGAAGCCAGGTTTCCCCACCTTTACAGTGGGGTGCTTCCACTCTCTCAGGCCACAGCTGGGAGAAGGAACTACTGGTGGGTAGGAGGCTCGGGGGACAGCAGTACCTCTCTGATGTGGAGGATGGTGCCATTGGGTGGGCGCACAAAGACAGGGCGGTTGTCATTGACGTCGATGACCTCCACCAGGAGCATGGTGGTGCCCCAGAGTGGGGGCTGTCCACCATCCGTGGCCACCACAGTCAGGTTGAACCTCTCGTAGGACTGCAGTGGCCGCTGTGTGGTCACCAGTCCTGAGTCCACGTCCACATGGAAGGCCTCTGGCAGTGGGGGCAGGAGAGTAGCTCTGGTTGAGACATCCTCCCCTCTTCCCTCGACTCCTGGCCTGGGGTGGCAGGCCTGCCCCTCTCACCTCCCTAAAGCATCACAGCTGTCCAAGGAAGGCCACATACCCACGCCAGGGCCCTCAAGTGAGTAGGTCAACTCTCCGTTGGGACCTTCATCCTGGTCAGTGGCCATCATGGTGATGACCGAGGTGCCCGCCGGCTCATTCTCATAGACGCTTGTGCTGAACTGGGGCTTGGAGAACTGTGGCCGGCAGTCATTGACATCCAGCACTTGGATCACCACCTGGGTGGAGGGAGGTCAAGGCCAAAGGTGAGGAGCAGGATGGGGCTGCCTCAGGGGACCTGGCTATGCAGGAGTAAGCCCGGTTCGAGGAAGGACAGGCACCAGCCTGGGAGGGAGGTACTGTCTTCTAATGTGTTGGAGTCTGACTTCAAGCAACTTATTTAACTCCCTGAGACTCGGTTTTCTTAACTGTACAATCCTAGATCCTTGGCAGTGTCTGACTCAAGTAAACACTCAACAACTAGAACTGTGGTTAACAGGTAATCTGCACCTGAGCCTGAAGCAGAAGCCCCTACCCCATCACACTGCCTGCTTTGTCCCTTGCCACGCCCCACAGTGGCCCTATCAATCTGGCTCTAATCTCTGTCCCTTCATGCTGGCTTGGTGGGATTCCTCCACTCCTCAAGGCTCCTCTTGACTGGGATTTGTGTCTGGCCTGAGGCTTGGCTTCCCTGGCTGACCCCCCAGCCCAGGGCAGGTCTTATGGACACAGAAAACCATGGGGCCTTTGTTCCCTGACTGCTGGGACCCTGCCGGAACTGCATCCTCATCAGAGCCCTTCACAGCAGCGACTTCATTTGTTTTTTGGTTACAGAGTTTCGCTCTTGTTGCCCAGGCTAGAGTGCAATGGCACGATCTCAGCTCACTGCACCTCCACTTCCTGGGTTTAAGTGATTCTCCTGCCTCAGCCTCTCGAATAGCTGGGATTACAGGCACCCACCAGTTAATTTTTGTATTTCTAGTTGAGCCAGGGTTTCACCATGTTGGCCAGGCTGGTCTTGAACTCCTGACCTCAGGTGATCCACCCGCCTTGGCCTCCCAAAGTGCTGGGATTACAGGCATGAGCCACCGTGCTCTGCCTATTTGTCTCTTAAAGAATACTAATGGCTGGGCGTGGTGGCTCATGCCTGTAATCCAAGCATTTTGGAGGCCAAGGCGGGCAGATCACCTGAGGTCGGGAGTTCAAGACCAGCCTGACCAACATGGTGAAACCCCGTCTTAAAAAAAAAAGAATATTAATGAGGGCTCTAAGTCACAATCCCATTCCCATTCCCATTCCACTGTTCGCACAGCTGTTCTGGGGCCAGGATCTCACCCTCTAGGCTCTCAATCCCCTTTTCTATGCAAAGTCGCAGGCCTCAAGGTTTTGCTTCCTCTTTCTCTCTGTTCCCTTCTTCTGCCTTTGGCAGGCCAATCTTTCTGTTCGCAGTACTCACTTCTCCCTCAGAATAACCTCATCATCCAAAGGAAATTCTCTTGAAAGGAGTAGGGGTGTGAACAGCTGAATGGGCCAAGATCACTTCTCTTTGGCAGGTACAGAGAAAGGGCTGTGAATGCCCGCACATATTTGAACCTCATCCCTGTCACACAGGCATGTGCTGTGTTGGGAAAAGCACAGCATTTGGGGTCAGAAGACTCAGGGCAACAAGAGTAAAACTGGCTTAAAAAAAAAAAAAACAAAAAGACACATAAATAAAGCTGATTCCTTTATAGTTGTTTGGTTTCTGGACTGTGTTTCTTTCTTTCTTTTTTTTTTTGTGATGGAGTCTCGCTCTGCTGCCCAGGCTACAGTGCAGTGGCGGGATCTTGGCTCACTGCAACCTCTGCCTCCTGGGTTCAAGTGATTCTCCTGCCTCAGCCTCCCGACAGCTGGGATTACAGGCACCCGCCACTGCACCCTGATAATTTTTGTATTTTTAGTAGAGATGGGGTTTCACCATCTTGGTCAGGCTGGTCTCAAACTCCTGACCTTGTGATCTACCTGCCTCAGCCTCCCAAAGTGCTGGATTACAGGTGTGAGCCACTGGGCCTGGCCTGGACTGTGTTTCTTTCAATGGGACACTATGGTGATACTGGGCCATGTGGAGCCCCAAGCATTATTTGGGTTTCACCGAGGTATGTTTAGCTGCCTATTTGCCAAAATATTTTGCCAAATAGCAGTCTGGCAAAGATTTCTCCTAGAGGATCCCTGTCTTCCTAAGCCATAGCCGTTGTAACCCATCCAGTCACCCTCTTGCCTTCTCCTTTCTGCTACTGTGTCCCGAAGGGGACTGGGTGGCTCTGCTCCCAGTCTGCAGCAGTCCACTTGCTAGCGGCTTTGCTTGTTGCCTCTACAACCCCAATCTCTGTGGTCCCTGGCCCAGGTTGGCCCCCCTCACCTGCACGGAATTTTCTCGACGGTTGCTGGCTACATCCCCAGGGTTGTCTTTGGCCAAGGCAGTCAGGATATAGTGGTCCTTCTTCTCCCGGTCCAGAGAGGACAGCACATAGATGTCACCCTAGTAGGGGAAGGGTGACTTTAGGTCCTTCAGTCATTCAAAAGATATTTATTGAGCACCTACTATGGCCAGATACTATTATGGACTTCGGAGATTCAGCACTGAACAAAAGAGACATAACCCCTGCCCCTAGCAAGCTCCCATTCTAGCGGCTCTTGTTGCTCTCACTATCCCAACCTACCTGGGAGTGGGGTGAGCAGCCCAGCCTGGAGCTACCTGCCTGACCAGGCCTAGCATATAGTAGGTACCCCATAAATATTCATTTGTCTTAATGCCAGGCCTGGAGCCATGTCTGATGGCTCATACCAAGCAGGAAGGAGTGAACCCTGCTGAAAGGGCAGAGTGCCAGAGGATGAGGGCAGAGCAGGGCAGTGGGAGGGAAAGTCCAGTTCCAGCCCCAGCAACTGGGGTAGGCCCTGCCTGACCAACCAGTGCCAGGCCACAGGACTCTTTCTCTATACTGAAAATAACAGCTTTGAACCAATTAGCAAACATTTGAAATCATCTCCCATCTTTTCTCCTGAATTTCTGCTCTCCCACAGGTCTGAGATTCAACGGAGCATGTGAGATGCACCCTTTGGGACATCCTCCCTTCCCCAGCACTGAGTATAGGGCCATGTATACAGCAGGTGCTCAGACACTGTGCCCACTTTCTGCAGTGCTTCCCATGCCTCTTTTCTGACCATCACATAAAGCAGCCCCATGGACTTCAATCAAGCTTTCTAGTGTGGAGAGGACACATCTCAGAAGTTGTCCCACAAAGGGCTCATTACAAAAGACTTGGCCACTTCCTTCAAATCTGTTGCAACAGAAAGGCCACAGTCTCCACAATGCCTGGGACTCTGAGAACAGGGCTTGCTGACTTGGCTAAAGAACGTCTGAGGCTGCAGATGTCCAGGTGGCAAGACCCAGAGGGATGACTACAATACTTTTGGTGGCTGCTTGTTTTCTGACCCTGGGTCTTTCCCACTTCCAGATCCCAGGCTCTCCATCGCCACTCACCGTGGTGGGGTTGATGGCAAACTTGCCCTCTCCATCTCCAAGGCTGTACTCAATGAGTGCAAAGTTGCCTGAGTCAGCATCAGTGGCAGTGACTGTCAGGATGATTGTGCCCACAGGCACATCCTCAAAGACGGCCTCCTGGAGCCCAGGGGGCAGGGAGAGAGAGTAGGCCAAGGTCAGTCCCAGAGCCCGAGCACTGCCCTAGAGCTCACTGATGCAGGCATCAAGCTGCTCATGGGCTGGACACTCCTAGGGAGCTTAGAGGCTGGCAGGGTGGGAGTGGAAGATGCCCAAAGACCCCAAGCAACAGGGACAGGTCTTGGACCCAGCCTGTGGCCTGGCCACCCACCTGGTAGGAGGGCTGGTCAAAGATGGGGTTGTTGTCATTGATGTCCACGATCTCCAGGTAGACAGGGATTTCAGCTGCCCGGGGCGGGGACCCATTGTCTGAGGCCCTCACAGTAAAGTTGAGCCAGTGTACTTCCTCGTAGTCCACTGTCTGGTTGGCAATGACTTTCCCTAAGACACAGAGGCCCCCACTGCCATTTTGGCCACTCCTCACTCATGGCAGCTCTTCAAAGTATAAGGAGAAGGACCTGGACTATGAGGGGCAGGTGTGATCCCTTGAAGGACAGTGGTTGGGCAGCACTGCCCAGTAGCAGGCCACACGGCAGGGACTGGTGCCCAGTTGTTTGTTTTATGGAGGGTGAAAAAGCTTCTCCTAGCCACAGGGATGAACATCAACTAGCCCAGGACCTGAGACACCTCCTTCTTGGCCTTCCTGCTCCCTCAGTGGTACTAGTAGTAGGAGCTTGAGTGGTAGGGTAGCCCAGACATCAAGAGGCTTCCATTCCAACCCAGGAGTAAGTACTCTGTTCCTCCTTTCCCCTGGTTTGGGCATCTGGAATCTGGCATGGAATGTTGGCTATTTTGGATCTGGCTCAGTCCACTGAGGGGCCACGGAGGGGCTGTGTCCCCTCTTGGGTGTTCAGCAAGCACAGATAATGTCCCCGAACCCTCCTCTGACAGATTTCTGACTTACCTGCCGAGGAGTCCTCCAGCTGGACATAGCCTGGGGGCACCAGGTCCAGCAGGGTGTAGGTGATCAGCCCATTGAGACCCTTGTCAGGGTCCACGGCTGCCACAGCAATGAGTGTAGTCCCTGGGGTGGCCCCCTCCAGGATCCGCTCCATGTAGTAGGTGATCCCAAAGGGTTTGAACTGGGGTGTATTGTCATTGACATCCAGGACGTTGACAGTCAGCTTGGCTGGGGTGAAGCCGGGAGTAAGGGAGATGGGAGGGACACCAGTGTGGCTGGGCCAGGCCTTCCTTAGCCTTGGCCAAACCAGGAGAGCATGGCAGCATCCCACAGCCCCCCTGAGGATTGACCTAACTCTCAGGGTGCAGCACATGAGCCTTTCCAGTGGTCTAGTCACTTGCTTTTCCATAAGAGGAAGGGCTGGGTGACCCTGGTGGAGCCCTTGGTCCTTCCTGTGCCCTGGTTTCCTAACCTGCTCAATGAGATAGGGCAAGATGATCTTTTAGACCCTAGATCTTGTCTGAGCCGTCCCCTCTATGTAACCGGCCTGGGCCCTTAACCATCTGAGCCTCTGACACGGAAGAGATGACCAAGTCTGCCCTTCTTTCTGGAAAACGCATGCTTCTGGGCTGTGAAGATAAGCAGCCAACATCTGCCAGGCCTGGCTCCCCCCACAGCAGCTGTCTCTGCCTCATGGCAGAGGCAACTTGAGTCCACCCCTTCCCCACTTCCCCCACTCCACTCTTGCTCTGCCCACACAAAATCTACCCCTCTGACAGCCCCTTCCCAGCTCACATCTGAGGCTGCAGGCAGGGTGGCCTGGGCCTGACTGGCAGAAGGTAACACCAGGCCCCTCTGTTCACCACCATAAGTGCCTCCACCCCCAAAGCAGTGTCTGTGGCCTCAGGTCACCTCCCCTTACTCTTTGCTTCCTCTGTGCTAACCCCATGGCTTCCTATCAGATCATGGGGTTCCCATCTTACATCCTAGCCACACCCTGGTTACCAGTTCTGCTGACTGGACCTAAGCCTCTCTCAAACCATTTTTTCTCAATCCGTTTCAGGCTCTACCAAGCCTCCTTCTTACTCTGAGCCTGGGGGTTCAGATCACACATAGTTCTGGGCTTCTGGATTCCCCACTGCTGAGCTCTGCATAACCATCACCACTCTGGGCCTGACCGTGGCTGCCACCTTCCATCCTTCCATGCCTTTAGTGTTCTCTGACTCCTGACCCCTGGCCCCTGGAGCAGCTGGGTCTTGTTGCTCTCTCCCTGGGGACAGACCATTGCTGGTTCCCCGCCTGCCCCCTGCCCTGATTGGCTCTGAGTAACCAATGAAAAATGTCTGCAGGGAACCTTACCATTTGGCACACTGACAGAGCGCTCTGGTAGGTCGCTGGCATTGTCAATTACTGAGAGAGTGACCTCATAGGTGGCAACGAGCTCACGGTTCAGGGGGGACTTCACCATTATGGATCCTGTGGACCAGACCAGGTCAGGTTCAGCCTGAGCAGAAACCCCTAAAATCTGCCCTTACCAGGGGTGTGCCTGGCCAAACCCTCCCAATCCCCACAGAGGATGATGGTCCCCAGTGGCTCCTGGAACTTGTGGCTGGGATGGCCCCACAGCCCCCTCATAAGCTGGGGGCACATGGCTCTGCCCCTCCCATGATGCTTACTAGCCAGGTGACTTTGGGGAAGTTATGTCACCTCTCTGCACCTCTGTGTCTTCATTTGTAAAATGAGATAATTACAGTACTGATTGTCAATCCATCATTTTCTCAATCCCCTACTATTTCGAGGATTAGAAAAACAAAACAAGTTTCCAATTGTAAAGTGTTTAGAACAGTGCCTGGCACACTGAAGCTTTGTAATTGCTTGTTTAAAAAAATGCTGTATTCCCTAACAATGCGAATGCACTTAACACTACTGAACTCCACACTTAAACGTGGCTAAAATGGTGAATTTCGCTATGTGTATTTTATCACAATTTAAAAAATGCTTAGATTCTAGGAAGATCAAATTGAAAGGAAAATCATGGTAGTTGAAAAGCCCTGAGGGGGTTCCCTGGAGGGGGCAGTGGTGGAAGAGTATGGATGCTTCAGGTCCATCCCTTTGTCTTGATTAAATAGGGAGTGACATGGACTGATTGGTTCTATGGCAGTCCTAGCAAGTGACAGGAGCATTGGTTCCATGTCAGTCCTAGCAAGGTGCTTCCTTCTGTTCTACCCACTGCCTTCCAGAGACTCTGCCTGCTCCCCAAATCAGAGAGGAACCCCCTAGAAGTGTGGGCTGGGACAGGACAGACCTAGTTTGCCTAGCTTTCCTGGGACCTTTCTTGTTCCTGCCTGTTAGAGGGCCTGGTGGCTTCTCCTTTCATTGGCTTCATCCCAGAGTGAGACCTCCTCTCCCTCTCAGGCACCAGGGTCTCTGGGATTCCCTTCCCCCTCGGCAGATCCCCTGCTGGGCTGCTGTCCTCCATGGGTCCCCAGCTGGGGGGCAGTCACTTACCCTGGGCCGCCTACTCCTCCTCCTCCTCCTCCTCCTCCTCCTCCTCTTCCTACTCTCGCTCCCTGTCCCCCAGGCTGGGGAGCGAGGATGGGGAGAGGGCGGCTGCATTCAGTCTGCAAAGGCTGGGCCACGGCCTTGGCCTGGGCCCCACAGGACAGGAAGGGTGGTAGGGGTGCGGTGGGCATGGAGGAAGGCAATGGAGTGAGGCAGAGAAGAGATGAGGTGGGAAGTGACAGAGAAACAGAGCTCAAACCTGTGGGCCTGCCAGCCGTGAGGAAGAGAGAAGAGGGTTAACATCAGTTAGTTCAGGGTGCAGCAGGGATGGAGCAGAGTGGGGCAGGGAGGACTCTGGGGACTCAGAGCTGACGGGGTGGGAGGAGGGAGGGAGGGGTGGAAACAGGGAGTGGGGAGGGGAAGAGGCACTGGGAAGGAAACCAGGGGAGCAAGCAGAAGCCTGTTTGGAGTGGAGAGCTCAGGGGTTGAGGCTCTGGCAAGAAGAAAAGGGAGCAAAGTGGGCAAGGGAGGTGGGGGGAGCTGAGGATGGGGGGCAGAGAAGACACTGGAAAGAAAAATAGAGAAGAGAGTCAGTTGGAGGAAGAGGGATCAGGAAAGAGAAAAGCAGTAGGGAATAGAGCAGAGCCTCCAGTTGAGCTGGGATGTGGAGCAGCTCTCCATGGTCCTGACCAACCCATGCAGCCAGGAATTTTGCTAACCTGGGACGTGGCTGGCTCTATCTAACTTCTCCTAGTGCTCATGGCTTTTCCTTCTTCTGTTTCCCTTTGGGCCTCAAATGCAGATTCATGTTCTTTGGTTCACTATGACCACTGGTACCTCTCTTGTTTTATGTGTGCATCGACTCCCTTTCATTCCCATATACCTCTCTCCTTCCCTTCTTCCCTCAGGGAGTCATTGTAATGTACTGAAGTGTATTTTTTGTTAATAAACATATTCCTGAAAATCATGTATTGCTTTGTATGTATTTTACATTTATGCAAATGGTGCTGTGGCATATATCTCATCCAATCTCTTATCCTTTTTAGTAAATACTTATATAAGATTTGCCTACTTGCTCTGTGTGTGTCTAATTTATTGCTTCTCACTGCTGGCACTGCTGGCTGGTACCCACATGATGTGCATTCCCCATGTTTTATTCTTCAGTCTCCCAGAAATGGACACCTGCATGGCCCCCAACTCCACCATCACCAATAACACTGCAGTGAGCATCTCAGACAGTTTCATTAACGCCCTGAGACTTTCTCTGGAACATATACTTGGAGGTGGAGCTGCTGGGTAATAAGGTACAAGCGTACCTTATACTGGATTGCTATTCAGACAGTGGAATCAGTGACAACTCCTACAGCAGTGCATGAGGGTTTCAATGTCCCCACACCGTCACCAATATCAACATTCTCCAGCATCCTAAGGCCTGCTAATCACATATGAAAAACTAACTTCTTGTTGCTGTTTTAGTGCTTTGTCATAGCCATGTTGATTTTTCTACCACTCCTCTGGGCCTTCAAAGAAGTACACCCACCAGATCCGTGTCCCTTTCCTAACTCCTCAAAGGAGAAAAACATGAATTTTTGGGAAAATGATAAAAACACCAACATTACAATAAGCTGCATACATTGTGAAAGATAAGCCATGGTTCTCTTGGTTTCATAGTGTAAGAGAATCATTGATCTGCATACAACTGGCAGAGGATTTAAATGGCCAGCATACATATGAAGAAAGTGTTCAGCCACCTAGTTAGGAAAGAAATACATGTGAAGGCTGGGCGCGGTGGCTCACGCCTGGAATCCCAGTACTTTGAGAGCCAAGGCGGTGGATCACAAGGTCAGGAGTTCAAGACCAGCCTGGCCAACATGGTGAAACCTTGTCTCTACTAAAAAGACAAAAATTAGCTGGGCATGGTGGCACATGCCTGTAATCCCAGCTACTTTGGAGGCTGAGGCAGGAGAATTGCTTGAACCTGGACCCGAGAGGTGGAGGTTGCAGTGAGCTGAGATCACATCACTGCACTCCAGCCTGGGCTACAGAGCAAGATTCTGTCTCAAAAAAAAAAAAAAAAAAAAAAAAAATGCATGTTAAACAAGGTATCATGGCCAGGCAGTGGCTCAGGCCTGTAATCCCAGCACTTTGGGAGCCTGAGGCAGCTGGATCATCTGAGGTCAGGAGTTCGAGACCAGCCTGGCCAACATGGTAAAATCCTTCTCTACTAAAAATACAAAAATTGGCTGGGCATGGTGGTGCATGCCTGTAATCTCAGTTACTCAGGAGGCTGAGACAGGAGGATTGCTTGAACCTGGGAGGTGGAGGTTGCAGTGAGCCAAGATAGCACCGTTGCACTCCAGCCTAGGTGACAAGAGAGAAATTTCATCTCAAAAAAAAATAAAAACAAAAACAAAAACAAACAAACAAGGCATTACTTTCCTTTAAAATTGCCAACATGAAAATGTTATCATTTTTAATGCTGCCATGAGTGTGGTGAGAGAGGTGCTCTCATACAATGGTAGGGTGGGGGAATCAGGAAGGTCAGAGAAGCTGCTCAAGGGAGGGGGAGGAAGAGAAAGCAGAGAAGGAAGGAGCAAGGGGAGAGATGGAAAAGGGGAGGGATCTAGTGTCACAGGGTAGAGAAGAGAGTAGCAAGGGACCAGCAGAGGAAGAGAACGAAGGAGAAACAAGTGGGAAGCAGGGAGCAAGGAGGCTGGGCTGGGAACCAGGAGAAAGGCAGGAGGGGTGCCGGCCCTTGTACCTGTGTTGATATTCACAGCAAAGGCATCCTCCTGGTTGGGCACCAGGCGGTCAGTGTCATCCTTGGCCACAATGCCGATGATGTGGTATTCTAGCTTTGGGTTGAGGTCGCGGTCGATGGCTGTGACATTGGCAATGACAGTGCCTGGCTCAGCCGACTCCAGCACGCTCACTGTCTGGATGGGGTTGAGGAACTCGGGGCGGGAGTCATTGATGTCATCGATCAGGATGGTGATGATGGCTGTGCCCGAAAGAGGAACGGTGCCCCGGTCGGTAGCCACCACCGTTAGCCTGTAGGCCTCCTGCTCCTCTCTGTCGATGGTGGCACTGCCAACACGGATGACCCCGGTGGTCGGATGAATGAGGAAGCGGTCCTGAGCCCCAGCTTCTATTCGGTAGACCAGCTCCCCATTGAGGCCACTGTCCTCATCCGTGGCTGTGACTTGAAGGACTGAGAATCCTGTTGGGGAGGAAATAGAGTAGCAGCGCACAGTGGCCTCTTCTAGAAAGATCTACCAAGACGCATTTGTTGGTGATGTCCAAGTGGCCCCTCCTCATGACAGCCTTGACACATTTTCTTTTATACATTTTTCATATTTGCAATTTTATAGGAAAATGGAATATTATTTTATATTCTTTGATTAAACAATATTTTATAATGTAATGGTTAGTTGTATGTTCTACAAATGGTCTGCTTTCGTCTTTTGCCCATTTTTCCGTCAAGTTATACAAGTTATATAATTATGACAACTTGACACTATATATATATATATATATATATATATTTTGAGATGGAGTCTCGCTCTGTCACCCAGGCTGGAGTGCAGTGGTGTGATTTCAGCTCACTGCAACCTCCGCCTCCTAGAATTTTCATGCAGCAGACTCCAGAGTAGCTGGGACTACAGGCACCCACCACCATAGCTTGCTAATTTTTTGTGTTTTTAGTAGAGATAGGATTTCTATTTTGACATGTTGGTCAGGCTGGTCTCAAACTCCTGACCTCAGGCGATCTGCCCGCCTCAGCCTCCCAAAGTGCTGGGATTACAGGTGTGAGCCACCACGCCCGGCCTCACATCGTATTTTACTCTTTAATTTATCAGTATCTGTTTCTGGGCTATTTTGTCCTGGAGTCTTGTGCCCACAATGCATGACTTTATATACTGTAGCTTTGTAATATGTTATAAAATCTGGTAAGCCAAATCTGGCTTATTATACTATGTTTTTCAAAATTTTCTTATTCTTCCAGAAGTTATATTTTGATTTTGATGGGAATCATGTTGATCCTATTTTGACTTTAAAATAGTCAGTGTTTCCATATGGGAACTCGGATGCGTATACTTAAGAATCTTGTTTTGCAGACAAGACACAGAGGCTCAGAGGAGGGAAACGAGGGCCCAGGTCTCCGGACTCCCTCTTCAGTGTGTTCTTCATTCACCCTGCTGCCCATCTCTCTCCCCACTGGAGGCAAACTCTGTGTTCAACCTGAGATTCTAGTCCCCTGTGACCACCAACCAGCCCCTGGTTGGGGGTGGGGGGGCCTGTCCCTGCTTACCAGGTGGGCAGTTCTCCAGTAGGTGGACAGTGAGAGTGGCAGGGCTAAAGGTGGGCTGGTTGTCATTGTCATCCAGGATGGTGACAAGCAGGTGGGCTGTGCTGTTGAGCAGCCCGATGTCCTCAGCCAGCAGCAGCAGCTCCAGGATGGGTGGCAAGAAGGCCTCCCGGTCAATGATGACACCTGAACTCACAGTCACCATGCCTGGCACCAGTGCCGCCAGCCAGGGAAACACACAGAAAAGGGGTGCAGTGGGGAAGTAGGGCAAGAACCAACAGGGAAAGAGCAGAGAAAGACAGAGGCACCATGGGGGACAGAGACGAAAGAGGAGCAGAGACAGTAACACAATCACTTTCTTTCCCCCAGGCTCAACCACCCGTGCTTAAGGAGGGCCCCACGTGTCTCCTGTGGTTGTCCCCTCTGCAGGTGCCCTCTGCTGTCCTCAAGACCCCTGCCTGGGAAGAGTGACCTGGGGCAGAGGAATGACCTTCTCTGTCGAGAGATGTGCTTTCCAATGGCACCTGTCACCAAAGCAGCCTCCTGTCCAGGACCAGACTGATGTGACATGGTCTGGCTGGAGGACAGGAAAGTTGCTTTGGCTACTTCTGATGGACTAGGGGCCTGAGCCCCCAGCCTGGGACTGGGGACATGAAGGGAGTGGACTGGGGGCTCCCAGCCTAGGCTGAGAGTTTGTGCACCAGCAGGTCCTGTGTGTTGTCTCCAAGCCTCTTCCTACATCCTCCCGCCAGGCCCGTGGGTGACATAATCCAGCTGCAAGGTGGGGACTCTGGGCTGTGAAAAATGGGGTCTCCATGGACAGCCTGAGTTCAGCACTGAGAAGGGAGGCCCTTAATCCAGCACTGGGGCCATCTCCACCCCAGAGCCAGGCTGGGAGTGCTGGGTGGCACAGAGGCCTCACCGGTGCTGTTGTTGATGTCAAAGAGGCCACTCTGGGCGCCCAGCAGCTGGTAGGTCACCACAGCATAGATGTCTTGGTCTGCATCCAGGGCCAGGATGGGCCCATTGAGCACCGTGAGAGGGGTCCCTGGGCCAGAAGGAGAGGGGTCACCACAGGGCCAACCCAGCCCCCTGCCCTCCCACCTCCCCTGCCCTGTCCCGGTGAGCCATGGCTGATGATGGATGAGGGGAGGGAGGTGAGGTGGACAGGGTGGGGAGGCCCTGGCAGCGGGCCTGCGGCAGCCTTAGCAGACTGAACGCAGATGCCTGGGGAGCGGCCTCAAAGCCCTGCTGGGGAGAAAACACGAGAGTGGTGAGCAAGGCCCCGGCTGCCCAGAGCCACACCTGCCTTCCCAGCAGCCTTTGAGGTTGGCCGCTCCTCGGGAGGGTCTGGGGCTCCCTGACATCCCCTCCCCATGTGTGGGCCTCTCCTATCTACACATGTGTGCAAACAATGCTCTACCTTTGGGGGTCTGGCCATACATGACTAGGAATCCACACGTGTGCATCAAGTTCTGTGTTCACATTACCACAAGCCCAGAGCACGTGCAAGCCTGGGATTCCCTGGTTGTGTGCTCGTGTGCCTCTGCAGGTGGGGATGTCTGCAAACGAGCGCATAGTGTGGGCACCCATGTGCCTGTGTGTGTCTGTGCACATGTGTAACCCCACACACATGCCTTGATATGGCCACACACAGGCACATGTGTGAGCATATATACAGACAGGTTTAACAGTGACATTCACCTAATGGGGATGCCCAGCCAGAGATGAGCAGCAGGGGCTAGGGAGACTGGAGGAGTGAGGGTGCCACCTTGAGGGACATCGAAGGGGAGATTCTGTCCCTCTGAAGGGAGGTGAGGCTGGTCAGTGCATGTGTGTAGAGAAAGGGCTACGCTGGCCTGCCCAGGACCCCCTGACCTCCCACTTCTGATTATAGATGCTCCCTAGGGCTTCCAAAAGCCCCGGGATGCCCTGCACTCCTGGGGTGGAGAGAGCAGTGGGGGTTGGGCCCACTTCCCTCCCGGGTAGTCCTCACACCTTAAATGCCCCTCTTGAGGGATGATGGGGCAACTTTCAGACCACCCTGGGAACCAATGACCACGACTGTCTCTTCCAACCAGTCTGGTGGCCTCTTTGGTGCTCGCAGGAGGACAGGCAACTCCAGCTCATTATCCCCTGGAGCTGTGCCCATCCCTCCCCTCCCACACCCACTGGGGTCTATGTTCAGCTATGCCATCAGGCATAAGGGAGGTCCTCAGGCATCCCAGGCCCTGGTGGTGCCTGGCAATGGCAGGAGCTCCCAGGCAGGCCCTGTACCTACCAGCAGGAGAGTTTTCCATCACCTCTGCCTGGTAGGTGCTTTCAGTGAAGAGGGGGTGATTGTCGTTCTCATCCGAAAGGAAGATTAGAAGCAAGTCATAATCCTGCAAGGGGCAGAACGGGGCAGGTTATAGGCCATGTTCAGCAAAGTGCCCCCACCCAGGTGGGAGGAGGGTTGGGAGGTGGGGGATTAGGGCACAGAGGCAGATGATCAGAAAAACCCACACCAACATCAACTCACATTTTTCAAAAGAAGACAAACAAGGGGGCAACAAACATGGAAAAATGCTCAGCATCGCTAATCATCAGAGAAATGCAATGAACCACAGTGAGATACCCTCTCACACCAGTCAGAATGGCTATGATTAATAAGTCAAAAGCAACATGCTGGGCGCAGTGGCTCACGCCTGTAATCCCAGCACTTTGGGAGGCTGAGGCTGGTGGATCCCTTGAGGTCAGGAGTCTGAGACCAGCCTGGTCAACATGGTGAAACCCGTCTCTACTAAAAATACAAGAATTAGCTGGGCATGGTAGAAGGTGCCTGTAGTCCCAGCTACTCGGGAAGCTGAGGCAGGAGAATCGCTTGATCCCAGGAGGCAGAGGTTGCAGTGAGCTGAGATCGTGCCACTGCACTCCAGCCTGGGTGACAGAGCAAGACTCCATCTCAGAAACAACAACAGATGCTGGTGAGGATACAGAGAAAAGGGAATGCTCAAACACTGCCCGTGGGAGTGTACATTCCTTAAGCCACTGTGGAAAGCAATATGGAGATTTCTCAAAGAACTAAAGATAGAACTACCCTCAATCCCATAATACACCTCTACTGGGTACCTACCCAAAGGGAAATACATTGTTATCTCAGAAAGATACTTGCACTCATATGTTTACCACACTATCACAATAGCAAAGATATGGAATCAACCTAAGTGTCCATCACAGAGGACTGGATAAAGAAAATGTGGTATATAGGCCATGGGATACTGCTCAGCCATAAGAAAGAGTGAAGTCATGTCTTTTGCAGCAACATGGATGGAACTGGAGGCCATTATCCCAAGTGAAATGACTCAGAAACAGAAAGTCAAATACTGCATATTTCACTTGTAAGTGGGAGTTAAATAATGTGTAACCACGGTTATACATGGAATAAGAGACATTGGAGACTCAGAAGGGTGAGAGGATGGGAAGCGAGTGAGGGTTGAAAAATTACTTATTAGGGACAGGGCATGGTGGCTCACGCCTGCAATCCCAGCACTTTGGGAGGCCAAGGCAGGCAGATCACCTGAGGTCGAGAGTTTGAGACCACCCTGACCAACATGGAGAAACCCCATATCTGCTAAAAATACAAAATTAACCGGGAGTGGTGGTGCATGCTTGTAATCCCAGCTACTCAGGAGGCTGAGGCAGGAGAATCGCTTGAACCCAGGAGGTGGAGGTTGTGGTGAGCTGAGATCGCACCACTGCACTCCAATCTGGACAACAAGGGTGAAACTCTGTCTCAATAAAAAAAAATAAAAAAAAGAAGAAAGAAAGAAAAAAAGAAAAATTACTTACTAGGTACAAAGTTCACTGTTGAGTGTCACTCACTGTTGAGTGAACGTTGAACCTAATAGATAATTTTGGGTACACTTGATGGCCCCAGTCTTCACCACTACACAATACAGACATGTAGGAAACCTGTACTTGAATCCTCTAAATTTATACAAAATTTTTTTAATCTGAAAAAAAGCCCACACCAGGGTTCAAAGACCTGGGTTGAGGCCCAATTCTGGGCGACCTTGGGCATGTCGTTTCCCCTGTCTGGGTCTCAGTTTTCCAGTCTGGCAAATATGGATTTTAACTCCTTTACAGAGGTGTCGTGAATGGGATTTAATCCTGTTCCACCTCACTTCAGGCAGGCAGATGAGTCCTGTTTCTCAGACCCTCAAGGCCTTCCTGTTGCCCTGGTTGCAAGAGTTCATCCAAACTCTGCCAGTGCCTCACTTCACACCTGCCAACCCTCAGAACCTCCAGTACCCTGTGTGTTGTCACCACCTCAGAGACAAGTGAACTAAGGTGCAGAGATGGGGAGTGGCCATTCAGAGCCAAGTGGTGAGTCAGCGGCAGAGACCGCCACTCAATGCTGCTCTTACTCAGGGCCCTTCTGATACCCAGGTAAAGGAGAGGGAAAATGAGAGCAGGAAAGAGGAAAAGTGGGGGCAAAAAGAAGGGAGTAGAAGCTGGGTGCAGTGGCTCACACCTGTAATCCCAGCACTTTGAGATGGATTGCTCGAGGTCAGGAGTTTGAGACCAGCCTGGCCAACATGGTGAAATCCCATCTCTACTAAAAATACAAAAATGAGCCAGGTGTGGTGGTGGGTGCCTGTAGCTACTTGGCAGGCTGAGGCACAAGAATTGCTTGAACCCGGGAGACAGAGGTTGCAGTGAGCCGAGATTGAGATTGCACCACTGCACTCCAGCCTGGGCGACAGAGTGAGACTCCATCTAAAAAAAAAAAAAGAAAGAAAAGAAAAGGAGTAGGAAGCAGAGGAGCACCACATGGGAGTGGAAGGGGCATGTAGCTTATGAGTTTCTCCAGTCTGACATCTCATCTCCTCTGGCTAGACAGATAGGGAAGCTGAGGCCCAGAAAGAGCAGTGTCTTGGCTGTGCCACACAGCTAGTCGGGAGCAGAGTTGAGATGAACTGGGTCTGAAGGGTCCTGGCTAGGGGTTTACTGCAGTCTCATGGGCTGGAAGGACAGAGCTGACCCCCAACCTAAAGGGACTGTTTGCTTTGCCATATTCTCCCTTTAGTAAATAGCTCATTTCTTTGGCTTTTGAGGGGAGAGCCACCTGGAAAATGCAGGCCTTCCAGGACCTCAGAGCGTGCTTGTGAGTGCATGCAGACCCATATGCCCCGTGCACACATGCAGCATGTGTCCAGGTATCAGTGGTTTGGGGAGAAAACAATGAGAGCTGATGCTCATTGAGTGTCATGCGCCAGGTTCTGTACTGAGGCTTTCGTGTATATTGGCTCCTTCATTCTTTCCACAGCTTTGGGGTAGGTGTGATCTTCATTTTGCAGAAGAGAAATAGAGGCCAAGAGGAGTTAACTGGACAAAGCCATGCACCTACTGAAGGGGAGAACTGGGATTTGAACCCAGCATGTGCTCACTCCAAAGCTTGTGTGTCTAAGCCTGGCTATGCCGCCTGCAGGAGGGGTGATGTATTCTTTCTCCATGTACCTCCAGCTCCCAGCCCTGCTACCCACAGTGCCCTCCAGTCTCACCCTCCTGGCTATGCGTGGGTTCTCCGGGTTGTCCTTCACAGAAATGGTCAGCTTGTACTCTGGGATCCGCTCGCGGTCCAGGGGCCGGTTCACAGTGACGATCCCTGTCTGGGATGTGGAGGGTGGTGAGCTACATGGAGACCTGCTCCCTGCTTTCTACTTTGCCCCACAGATGCCAACTGCTCTGCCTGGCCTCCCTAAATTGCCTAAGAGATGGTCTAGAAGGCCAAAAATGTGAGCCAGCAGGGTCTCTCCAGGGCGAGAGTGACCCACTGATGCCCAGCCCCTGCTACTTCTTTTTTTTTTTGAGTTGAAATCTTGCTCTTGTCACGCAGGCTGGAGTGCAGTGGCACGATCTCGGCTCACTGCAACCTCTGCCTCCTGGGTGCAAGTGATTCTCCTGCCTCAGCCTCTCGAGTAGCTGGGATTACAGGCACCCACCACCACGCCCGGCTAATTTTTGTATTTTTAGTAGAGATGGGGTTTCACCATGTTGGCCAGGGTGGTCTCGAACTCCTGACCTCAAGTGATCTGTCTGCCTTGGCCTCCCAAACTGCTGTGATTACAGGTGTGAGCCACCACGCCCGGCCGAGACCTTGCTGCTTCTAAGGGATGGCCCTCTGAGGACTCCATGGTGTTGCTGGCCATCTACAGACACCTCAAGAGGCTGAGTGAGAACTTTGGTGCATCTTGGTTAAACCACGTGGTCCCACAGGTTCTGACCCCATCTCTGCACATGACAAGCCTCAGGGCTGGCTCTAGGTGGACCCCAGAGATGGCTCACTGGGGAATCCAAGATTCCATGCTTCCCACAGAGATGTCCTCATCCCAGTGGAGGAACAGGAGCCAGGTGGAACCCAGAT
Source organism: Aotus nancymaae (assembly GCF_030222135.1). Taxonomy (NCBI): domain Eukaryota; kingdom Metazoa; phylum Chordata; class Mammalia; order Primates; family Aotidae; genus Aotus; species Aotus nancymaae. The sequence goes on along the minus strand of NW_026988421.1, from coordinate 63,522,036 downwards.
GGTGGCAGCAGAAAAGCCTCTAGGGCAGGGTCCTCTTTGCCACTGGAAACTCTGGGAAGCTCCCTGGGGTCAGTCTCGGCCCTACCGTGGCGTTGATGAAGAAGGCCTGTTCACGGTTGCCTGCAGTGATGTTGAAGGTGAGGCGTGCGTTGCAGCCGCTGTCAGCGTCGCTGGCCAGGACGTGGGCGACAAAGCTGGAGATGGGGCTGTTCTCGCTGATGGTGATGTTCATGGGCAGGTTCAGCAGCACAGGGTCGTTGTCGTTGATATCCAGCACCCGGATCCCCACCAGCATCTGGGCCAGTCAGAGGAGGGGGAGGGAGGGGAGGAAGAGTGAGGGATCTTGTATGAAACCAAGGAGGAGTTACCCAAGGGCAGCGTTGAGGGAGGGAGGGCACAGTTGGTTGTGGAGAAGAAAGAGAAATGGGAAGAGGAAGAAAGAAGAAAAAGAACATAAAAAAGGCAAGAGGATGAAGAGGAGGCTTAGGGAAGCAGGAAAGGCAGAGGCAGAGGAGGGGCAGTGGTGGAGAAGGGAGTGATGGGGCAGGAGTTGGGTGTAGAGGCGGGGCTGAAAGGTAGCCTCCCCAGAGATGTGCTGGGTGGGTGAGAGGTCTGTTAAGGGCCCTGGGGGCAGGCCTGGCCTGGCTCCAGGGCAGCCTGTGGCCTCTCTGGGCACAAGGGTAACAATATTTACAGGAATCTCTGTGGTAAGTACAGGGGCAGCGAAAGGAAGCCAGTAGGTGGGGCTCCCAGACTTACTGTGGAGCTGAGTGGCGGCAGCCCCCGGTCACGGGCACAGATGGTCAGATTGTAGAAGGCGATGGTCTCCCGATCCAGCTCCACATCCTTCCGGACCCGCAGCACCCCCTCCACGGGAGAGATCACAAACTCCCCTGGGTGCCACCCAGGAGAGGCTCAAGTTAGTCGGGCACTTGCAGGAGCTGCGGAGAGCCCAGGACGCCTCCGGCTTCCTCTAGCAAGCCTCACTCGCCAGGGTTGGGGGACAGCTGGGGCCTGGGTCCTCCGGTGACCCCAGCTTCAGATCCTCATGGGACCTGCAAGGGCTGGGATGTGCAGGTGGGTGGCAACAGATCACCACCAGGGGTGCAGGTGGACACGGGCCATTCATACCCCATGTGCCAGACCATGCAGCCTCCTTCCCTGGGCCACTGGCAGGCCTAGGTAAGATGGTTATGTTGAAAAAGTAGGGGCTCCTTGCTACACTAGCACCCCCTTTCTAAGCAATCATGATCAATGAAGACATCAGGCGCTTTGCAATGTGTGATCTGTTCCAGATCCAATGGCTTGTGAAAAATGATACTGGGAAGGGCAGAGCCGACCACAAAGCAATGCTTTACTAATGGTGAACGCGTAGGCACCAGACAGGCAGAAGGGGACGGATGAGGGGCAGGGAAGCTCCCAATGCCTTCCACTCTGTCCCCTTATTGAGCCACAGTTGGAGTGCAGAGTGGGTTCCCTACGACTGTGGTGACCCTAATTTCCTTTCTCTGACGTTTCTGAAGAGCCTCACTGGTGCTGTGGCCCCAGAGTCCTTTTCCTGGCCGGGCTGCGGTGCCTGATGTCTGAGATTCCAGAGCAAGAACCTCGGATTCTTAGATGCTGACCTGGAAGGCATCCCAGAGACTGTCCAGTCCCTTATGTCCTTTGGAAAATGAACTGGGGGCCCAGGGAAGGGTTATGACCTGTCTGCACGCCCACGGCAAGTGAATGACAGACCAGGATTCAAACCCAGGGCTCTGGGTCTTAACCCCTTGCCTCCCACAGGACTTGTGTTCTTTCCAGAGCCAACCAGGGTGGGTGGAAGGAGGAGGCAGTGGGAAGGAAACCAGCGAGCAAGTGTGAACCCAGCTGGAGAGGCAAGAATGGTGGGGGCTGCGGTTCTGGCAAGAAGAAAGTTAGGGGATGCAGCAAACCATCACCATAGCACGTGTATACCTATGTAACAAACCTGCACGATCTGCACATGTACCCAAGAACTTAAAATATAATAAATACATTTTTAAAAAGGATAAAAAAAAAAGAAGAAAGTTAGGGGGACATGAGCAAGGGAGCTGGGAGAGCCTGCAGAAGAGGGGTCACCCCTCTGCAGTCCCTCAGGAAATGGAATGGGGAGACAGTTAGTTACTTCCTTCACTTTGCCTTTGGACACTTGGGGGAAAGGGCCCAGAGTGGGGCTGACTTGCTCTGGGACACAGAGCACAAAGCACTCAGCACACAGCAAGGACAGGGGCCCAGGCTCCCCCACAGTTTTCTCTTCCTGCCTTTTCACATCCTAACTCACAATTCCCTGTCCCCAACTCCTAACGCTCTGATTTACAAGATCAGCCCCTCCCAGTCCCACCTGCAGCTGTGATTTCCCACCAGCCCTTCCGCTCCCAGGCTCTTCCCAGTCCCATAGGCTTCATCCTGCCTTGCGGGGCGCGGAAGCTGCATGAAGCAGGATTTCCTGAGCCTGGCACTCCAAGGTCTCCAAAGAACTGGGGATTCCCTTTCTAGGGTTTCCCAGCCCTGTCTGAAGCCCTGGCCCTGTGCAGGTAGAGGCCCTCCTGCTCTTCCCTCCAAAGCCAGCAGGAGACACCATCACCACTCCCTTGAAGGCTCAGGAGGGCAGGCCCGAGGGGCCGGGGCCTGGGCCAACCTAGTTCCCCTGTGCAAATTCTCCTCCTCGGCAGCTTGCCCTGGGGTCAGACCTCCCCATTCCACCACAACTTCTGGAGATGGGAGGTTGAAAGCACAGGCCTTCGATCCAGTCATATCTAGGTCTTCATCTGGACTTTGTACCTGTGTGCCCTTGGGCATGTTACTGAGCCTTGCCTTGATGTTCTCATCTGAAAAATGGGCTAATGGAGAGATGCCACCGTGGGGTGTACTGGTACTGGACAAAGCCTGGCCCACCTTGTGTGTGCTGATTCCGAAAGAGAGCCCAGGCAGGCCTCTGAAGGAACAGGAAGCTTTCAGGGAGGATGAGGATGTGGGAAAGGGGTCCAAGGAGTGGGTGTGACCAGAAAGGGCAGCTGCCAAGGCTGGGGCTAACGGGAGAGGCTCAAATGCACGTGGCCTGTCTCCCAACTCTTCTTTGAGCACAGAGCTCCTCCTGAGGGCTCAGTGGGGCTGGCAAGTGCCCAGGCATCTGTCATCTGTCTCCCTATAGAAAGGAGTCCCTCCCGGTTCAGACTGCAGTGTTGGGAAGGCGACCTTTACGCTGGGGTGCCGGGCACGTTCCTCCATGCAGTGATGGGCTGTGAAACCAGCTCTCCCCAGACAGCTGTGCTGACTGCAGCATCTGTCAACTTTTCAGTGACCAACATGAACCCCGAGGTGGGGGGAGAGGCGGGAAATGGATGTTGTGACCCATGTCGGCAGCACCATCAGGCCCTCCTCACCTCTCTGGGCCTTCGTTGATAATTTCTGAGATGGGGTGGCACTCAGTGACCCCAGCGTTATGTTTGGGCTCTAAATTTCTCCTCTTCCTTCCTTGGGGGAGGAAGCCTCCCACCCAGGTCAGCCTTAGGAAACTCCGAGTCCTCACTCACTCCTTTGGGGTCTGCCTCTTAGTCTGCCAGGACTCCCCCACAAGTTCCCAAATTCCCAAGGCTGACCCCAATCACATGTGGATTTAACCCGGGAAGTGTTGCTTGTGACTTAAAGACTATGGCACGGAGGTCTGCATTGTGCTGGGGCACAGGTGTGTGCTCTGTGCCTTGAGGCTGGGGTGCAGAGCAGACCCCTCATGGGGAGGGGGTTCAGCTGCCTGCCCAGCCCCTACCTATCTGCCAGGTGCCGGCATCCTCCTGAACTCCAGGGACTCCCATAAAATTACAAAACCTCTGTGTTTGTGAAAACAGCAGAAGAAAAAGGCCCTTGCTCTGCTGGTTTCTAAAGGGGAAGGGCAGGTGCTTGGCCAGAGAGGAAACTTTGGGACACAAGAGGGTGGCATGTCCGAACAGAGTGACCCACTACAAACTCTGGAGAGCAGGTGCTCTAATTTGGGCCCTCCAAAAATAGGTTGTGTGTTTTTTTTTGTCCTCCAGCCTGTTAATTGCAAGTGACCCCTGGGTTCACTGTTGAATCTTCCTACTGCTCTACTTCCTCTCCTGCCTTTAAATACCTATGCTGACAGCTCCTCCCAAATACCCGTCTCTAGCCCAGACCTCTCTCCTAAACTCCTGGCTTGTATACATAACCTCTGCCTGTTTAAGATGTTACCTTAAACCCACCCTCCTTTCCCTCCTCACCCCCCTGCTGCAGTCCTCCGTCTGTCAATGGCAATGCCATCATCTTTTCAGCCGCTCATGCCAAAACCTTGACTTTCTCTCACATCCCACAGCCAATCAGCAAGTCCTACTGGCTTCACCTCTGAATTACACCAGAGCTGGTCACTTCTTTCCACCTGTGATGCCACCACCCTGTCCCGGCTACCCCATTGCTAGGAACAGGCTCCCACCTGGCTCCCTGTTCCTATTCTTCACCCCCACAGTCTGTTCTGAGAACAGGAACCAGTGTGCTCCTGCTGAAACCTAAGTCAAGATGAGGGTGGCGCTCAGAGACCCCACCGTTATCTTTGGGCTGTAAATGTCTACTCCTGCCCCTTCCTTGGGGGAGGAAGCCTCCCACCCAGGTCAGCCTGAGGAAACTCCTAGGCCTCTCCCACTCCTTTGGGGGTCTGCCTCTTAGTCTGCCGGGACTCCTCCACAAGGTCCCAAATTCCCAAGGCTGATCCCAATCACATGTGGATTTAACCCGGGAAGTGTTGCTTGTGACTTAAAGGCTACAGCATGGAGGTCTGCATTGTGCTGGGCACAATGTCTCTCCTCTGCTCAAAGCCTTCTTAGCATTCCCACCTCAGAGTGAAAGCCACACCCTCATCCTGGCCCTCAAAGGCCCGGCAACATCTGGCCCCATGACCTCTCTGGTCTCATTTCTTCCTGCTCTTCCCTTTGCTCAACTTCTCCCCAGCCACAGGGCTTTCTGCTTCTCTGTGAACACCCCAAGCACGCTCCGACCTCAGGGCCTCTGCACTTGCTGCTTCCTCTGCCCGGAATGCTCTTCCCCAGATGTCACTTGACCCACCTCTGCCCTCCTTCAGGTTTTTGCCAACCTGCAATCGCTGCCTTCACCCTGGCACTCCCCATCGTCTGGCTTGGTTTTATTTTCCTCCATAGCCCTTAGCACCTCCTAGTATACTAAGTAATCTACTTAGTCATTTGGGTCATTCCCGTGTCTTCCAACTGGAACGTATGTTCTTTAGCACAGGGATTTGCATCTGTTTGGTATCCCCAGCTCTTGGAAAATGGAGGAACTCAAGAAATATGTACTGCACGATCAATCAGAAAATTGGGATGTTTCACAAAGATTTGGATTTCTGCTTTTCTGTTCAAAATGGGTCTGAGCACTCGCAGGCCTGCATCTGGACATAGCTACCACTGGCAGGAGCCGAGCTGAGGATGCACAGTCCCCACTGCTCCTGATTCTTTCCGACGCTGTCTCCCACGTGGGCTCCTTGCCTGACCCTAGCTGGCCTTGGGTCGGGGGTCTCCTCTATAGGAATGAGTGAAAATGGACTTGAGAAGTTGCCCTCAAGGCCACGGCAAGCTCTGCTCTTCACCCCAGCAGAGGGCGGTTAATGGGTGACCATGAGAAGCGTAGAGCAAGCTGGGCGCTCTGTTGGTGTGTGGTTTGGGGTCCTGACATTGGGGACTGTGCTCTGCATGCACTGTAAGGATGTACTTCCTTTGTCTGCTCTGGGGCCATTCCTCTGGGCAAGACACAGGACAATTTTTAATCATGTTCTTAAAGAGGTCTGTGTCCCTCCAAGTCTACCAGCTCTTGTTCCCAGATTTCACAGTGTTCTTATCGCATCTCTGGGAAGAAAGGGTGGGAGAAGATTAGTAGGAGAAGATTATTTCCATCATTGTCATGGATGGGGAAACTGAGGTCCAGAGAGGACAGAATCACATAATGGTGGGGCCAAATGCCTTGAGACTCCCCTTCTTATCTTCCCCCAAGTTGGTGGGCAGGTGAGGCCCTGTAGGTGGTATGACCACCGCAAGCCCCACTCACCCAGAGGGTCTCCATCCACGATGCTGTACTCCACCTGCCCGTTGGGGCCTGAGTCTCGGTCATGGGCCAGGAAGGTCCACACTCTGGGCCCTGGCTGGCCCTCGGTGACTTCAAATGGTCCCTCATAGTCCCGGGGGAAGGTAGGCACATTGTCGTTGATGTCATTCACATTCACAAGCACCTGAGATGGTGGGAAAAGTTCAGCCAGCTTTGTGCTGGGCCTATCACTCGCTGGGCCTCAGTTCCTTTCTCTGTGAAATAGATCTGATAATCCTGCCTCACAGGGCCCACGGAGGAATCATATGGGATGTCGGATATGGGTGGGCCTTTTAAGCTATGCATGTCTGTGAGTTATTATCACTGTCAAAGCCTTTCAGGGGCATAATAATCATATTAATAATAATGCTATTGACCACACACGGTGGTTCACATCTGTAATCTCAGCACTTTGGGAGACTGAGGCAGAGCCAGCCTGGCCAATATAGCAAGACTCTACCTCTACAAAAAATAAAATAGTAATACGTTAGCTGGGTGTGGTAGTACATGCCTATAGTTCCAGCTACTTGGGAGGCTGAGGTGGGAGGATTGCTCTTGAGTCCAGGAGGTCAAGTCTACAGTGAACTGTGATCAAGCCACTGCACTCCAACCTGGATGATACAGTAAAAACCTGTCTCAAAAATAATAATTTTAGTAGTGCTATAAACTTCTATTTGTTGCTGCACTGTGGTTGTCTTACGTGGTCTCATTTCCTCCTCCCACTCCTTAAAACATAGTTTGTGTTGTCCTCCTTTCGCAGATGAGGAAATGGAAGCTTAGGGAGGTTAACTGACTTGCCCAGGGTCACACAGCTAGAAAGTGGAAGAGCAGGGACTTGAAATCCAGAGTTCATGCTTTTCCCGTGAAAGGAGGGCAGGTGTTGCCATCTGTCTGACAGATACAGTCACACAGAGAGGTTCAGTGACCTCCTTAATATCACACAGCAAGTTTCAGTGAGTTGCTGAGATTAGGACAGGGGTCTTGGATTTAGGCATTTCCCTTAGACAATCTTCCCCTAACCCCTTCCCCCACTGGAGCTTTCTGGGTCCTATCCTTCCCCTGCCTCCAAGCCCAAATTGGGGCTGTGTCCCACGCACCCACCGTGGTGGTAGAGGTGAGGCGGTGGGATAAGATGGGGCACTGGTCTGTGGCAGTGACGATCAGGGTGTAGCGGCCGTGGCTGATCTCGTAGTCCAGCTCCTTGGTGGCACTGATGACACCCTAGGGACACATGGAAGGGACACGGATGGATCTAGGGGTGGTGGGTCTGGGGCAACCCTCTGACCAATCTGGGAAGTAGGCCCTGACATTGGAGCCATGATGGGGAACCCCTGCTACTCCTTAGCCCAGGATCCACTCCACCAAACCTTTCATCCTCCCACACTAAATGCCCCCACAGTTTCCCCTACACTGCATCTTTGCTCCATTCCCCCCATGGTGTCACTGAGCTCCTCGCCAATCCCTGGAGAGGCTTCTCCTTTGTCCTGATCCTGCCATCAGCTGCTGACCGTGTATTTGTCGATGTGGAAGGTGTTGATGATGTTGCCTGCGACGATAGCATAGGTGACTGTGCCATTGGGCCCCTCGTCCAGGTCCAGTGCCTGGATGGTGATGAGGCTGGTGTTGAGCGTGTCTGGGCCCTCATCCAGCAGCACCTCATAGTGGGGCTGCTGGTACACAGGTGCATTATCATTCTCATCCACAATGGTCACGTACACGTGCGTGGTGGCCTGTGGAAAAGAGTGGGTCAGGTCCTTGGTTAGGTGGCCAGAAGGATTGAGGTGGATCCAGATGGCTGCTTTCCTGGGCTGAACTCACTCCATGTGACTCACACAGTAAGGCCAAGGGAGAAGAAAGCAGCAGGGAGGTCACAGGCTGGTAGAGGAAGAAAGCTCAAAAGCTGCACCAAAAGCCAAGCAAGGTAACTGCTCCGTCCAAGACAGCACTTGCACCACCATTCCTACGTCTGTGTTCACAGCAGACATCACTAATCAATCACAGAACTGCCGAGGCAAGATGCAAACTTGGGATCCTTGTTAGCACAGTGGTCGTGATTAAGACTGGCATATGGGATGAACTCTCGTAGTCACCCCAGCCCAGAGCTTTACCAGGGCCAGCATCTTATTGAGCCTAGGTGTCCCATTAGACTACAAGAGGCAAGAATGTGAGGCATTTGGCCCAATGCCATATTTAAGCTTCAACTATTGTTCACATAAGTGAAAGAAATACGTATCTTCATACGCATTTTCAAAAGGAGGACATTGGGTTTGTGGCAATTTTGTGGGCAGAATTTGCTGACCTGTGAAAAATAAGACTCACAGAACATAACTTCATTGCAAGAACAGCTTCTACAACATGCTCTCCTGTGATCGGCCATCTCTGCCAATGCTTGGGTCATTTGAACCACAAGTAATATTCAGCCAATCAGAACTCAGCAATCAGTGCTCAAGAACCAACTAGAAATGGTTCTCGCTCCCCTTCCCTGCCTTTCTCCACTGAAGATGTCCCCTGTGGACTGACTGCCTTAACTGGGCTCCCTTGCTATCCAGCTTCCTGATGGGCTTGGCCAGTGGTAGGCCCTGGCAGAAGATGAAAGCAGGGAGGAGAAAGAGGCGGGGGTGTTTCTTCCACACTCCCTCCATTCCTCACTGCGATTCTGCTGTGTTTCTCCTGCTTCAAGGCGGGGGTCCCCCTTTCATAGCACCAGCTTTCACTGGGCTCCAGAACATCGCTTCCTCTTCTTTCCCTTTGGACACGTGAGTGGTAGTGGCTTCCTGTGGTTGGATGCTAGTCTCTGGGTGCTTCACCAGCCCTCCTAAACAGTCCCTGTATTAAACTGTCATCAGTTGAACCGTTTCTGAGTGTGCTATCTGTTTCCTGCCAGGACCCTAACTAATACAAACCATAATGAGTGACTAATATAAAATAATAAGGTGATAATCACTGCAAAGACGTCTGGGTAGAGAGAATGTGACTAGGCCATTGCCAGGCCAGAGAACAGAAAGCAGGTGGTACAAACAACTCAATGTAGGCAATTCACATACAATTTTTTCCTTGGGACTGGCTAGCTCTGGAGCTACCAATGGAAGGATGGGCAGATGGACAGAGGATCTGGACCCAAGAGGGCTGTCCCTGCCCCTGGGGAGGCAATGATTCCTCTGAGATGCAGCTCTGGATCTTAGGGGTGGCAGGCAGTGGGCGTTTGCTGAAATGGTTTCCAAAGCAGGTAGGGATGGCAACCTTGAAAAGGAGCTGTGTGACCTTGGGCAGGTCACATCTCCTTTCTGGAGCTTTTCTGTTTGTTAATAAAGGACCTGGCTTGATTTCTAAATTTGTTTCTAGCTCAGATGTTGTGAATTTCTGGTCTGCTGTCATCAGCTAAGTGGACTGAAGCCCACCATTAGGGAGGCATTCCTTTGGGTTGCAGGGTCTCAATGAATCTTAAAATAACAAGCTCACAAGGAGGAAAATGCATTATTTAACATTTCTCAAACTTTTCCAGCAGAATGGAGAGGGAACTTGCATATTCTGAGGACTGCCCTAAATGGTTTGTCTCCAGAATGAAATATCTTTACAATCTCTCATGTTCTCTTTGAAAGCTCATGTGGATTTTGCATCTTTCTCCATTATGTGTTTGTGCTTGTTTTCATTAAAAATAGCAGTGCAGGCCCCAAATATTCAAATAAAGATGACTGTCAAGGAAGGCCACCATGTCCATCTGTGGCTCTGCAGGGCCTGGGGCCAGCTGTGAGTACTCACGAATGGTGAGGGGCGCAGCATTTAGCCCTCCTAAGCTCCCTTACCTGCTGGCAGGAGTACAAGAGGGCCACCTTGAAGGAAAGGGGCTGAATTTCAGCCTCCCTGAGGGAGTGCTGACATTTCTCGCTTTCCCAAACTCACCCCCAAGACCCACTGGAAGTGGGTCCAACCATTGTGCAGGCTGCAGGGGCTGGGAGTGGAGGGGTTGAACAGAATTGTGCCTTAGAGCTCTCCTGCTGTGAGACCAGGTCTGCGCTTGGTGAGGGAAGGTAGGTTTGAATTTCTCTGGTCTCTGGAGGGAGGAGAAAGTCTGTGATCCACAGGCCCTCCCAGCTGAGCCCTTCCTGTCTTGCCTGGTGTGGAGGAAACAGTGGTTGAGGTTTCTGGATCATGGCCCTTGGGCAATGCCTGTGTCTCTCCCTGATGCAACCCCAGGAGGCTCAGTAGAGGGCAGAATGGTGGGGAGAAAGGAGGTGCAAAGGAGGAGGGAACTAGCCCCCTGGGGGAAGAGGTTGGCAGGGCAGTTGCTTCCCTATCTCTAATTCTAGGCTCTCCTCGGCTGCTAGGCCCTGGGGCAGAGGGAGTCTGGTTTCAAGGGTGGCCTGGGTAAGGCCAGTCCAGGAAGGGTTGAGATGGGGCAGTGCTCCAGGGTCTCGCCCTTAAGGGACCCCACCTCACTTTTGCTAGAGAATGTCAGAGTGAGAAGGGCCCAGTGTTCACTTTATCTCAGTTGGCTTTGTGGCTCCCCTGGTGGAAGAGAGCTCACACTGTGCCAGCAGGAAGGGCCTTGGACTGCTTCCTGCGGGGGGGTCACAAGGCCAGGGGCATGCCCAAGGACCAGGGTTATGTCCTGGCAGCCTCTGGGGCTCCCATCCTGGGGGAGTTCCCTGGTTCCAGGAGGGCTGGGCCTGCACAAGGTCACTTAGTAATAACATGATGCATCAGCCTTCCTCTGTTATAGCCTTCCCTGCCCTGACAGCCAGGGCTAAGGGCTTCCAGAGAGCCCATGACTTGAATCAGGCCACCCACAGGCCCCCAGAACTCCGGGCTCCCATTCAGCCCTCCCATTCAGTTCCTGACCCAGTCTGACTCTGGCTGTCCTCTGCTCCTCAGCCTAGGAGTCACCTATGAACCCAAGATCCCTAAAGGGCCAGAAAAACCACTGGAAGTTTCAGCTAGACTGGGGTAAACTGAGTAAAACGGCTGTGCTCTCCCACTCCTGCAATCCTTGGTCCTGGCCACGATCACCTCCACTCCTCCATCACACAATCACCCACTCATTCATTGGTTTGTCCATTCAGATAAAGCGCAATAAACACCTTCTCCACACCCAGCTTTGTGCTAGGGACTCAGAAACATCAGGGAGAGGCTTGGAGGGCAGAAAAGCCGGAAGAAGAACCAACTAGTTGATTATCTCAGGCTGGAGGTGGTACCCAAAAGGGGTGTGGACGCTAAGGATTTGTGGGGGAAAAGGGAGGGTCAGGACATTTTGTGAAGTGGGAGGACTTGAGCTGAGCCCTGAGGGATGAGAAGAATTTGGGGAGGAGAGACTTCCCAGTGGTGCCAGCAGTGCTGGGTGCAGGTACAAGAGCAGAGGCACGGCCGGGTGCGGTGGTTCACGCCTATAATCCCAGCACTTTGGGAGGCCGAGGCAGGTGGATCACGAGGTCAAGAGCTCGAGACCATCCTCGTCAACATGGTGAAACCCTGTCTCTACTAAAAAAAAAAAAAAAAAACAAAAATTAGCTGGGCATGGTGGCGCGTGCCTGTAGTCCCAGCTACTCAGGAGGCTGAGGCAGGAGAATTGCTTGAACCCACGAGGCGGAGGTTGTGGTGAGCTGAGATCGCGCCATTGCACTCCAGCCTGGGTAACAAGAGTGAAACTCCTTCTCAGAAAAAAAAAAAAAAAAAAAAGAGCAGAGGCACTAGACGTGAGGGTGCATCAGAGTAAACTGCAGATATCCAGGCACTAAGGAGGGAGGGCCCGTGCACAGCCAGGTGGACAGCTGAGGTCTCTGCAGGACAGGAACTTGCAGGATACGCTGTGGGGCATCCCAACAGGTGCTGCCTGCATACCTGTGTGTGTCCTGGAGCAGTGATGTGCTGATCCTGGTGTGTAGTCCTGCACCTCTTTTGTGTGTCTGTGTGCACGCACTCAAGATGCCTCAGGCTCTGAATCTACAGTTAAACTGGCTCCAACTTGCCTAGCTCTTCACAATGTCAGATTTCACTCACTCATTCCACAACTGGGAGTGCCTACCACATACCAAGCCCTGATCTGGCTGGAGGATGTAGGGTACAAGTCTCTGTCCCCTGACCACTCAAAGGCTGGTGGGTGAGGGCAGATGCAAGCCATAGTAAGGTCTATCACGCTGTTAGAGGGCGATCGACTTAGGCTGCGCAGCAATAATCATCTTCTCTCTGGGCTTTAAACTGCCAATCGAGTAGAGCCGACTCGCTGGGACGCACGCTGGCTCTCCACCCATGGGGCCGGCCTCTGGGAAGCCCCGCCCTCGGAGAGCAGTTCTCCCCATGACCTCCCGAGGGCGCTGAGAGCGGGGGGGCCCTGGAGTGCGGCGCTGGGGCCGCCCACCACGCTCACTCGCTCGCACTCACTTGCGGGAGGCTTCCCCGCGCCGGCCGCGTCCCGCCCGCTCCCCGGCACCAGAAGTTCCCCTGTGCGTCCGACGGCGACATGGGCGTCCCCACGGCCCCGGAGGCCGGCAGCTGTCGCTGGCACTGGGGATCCCTGCTCTTCGCTCTCTTCCTGGCTGCGTCCCGAGGTAAGGTCAGGGAGGCGGGGCGCTGGGGAAGAGCTGGGAGAAGACAGCAGACCAGGGTGGGAACTGCGGGATGGGAGCGTCCTGGGAGCCCTTTCACTCTGCGTGACCGTGCACCCCACTCCACCCACCGCCCAGAGGCTGCTGGGACCCCTGGCCAGGGCAGAGTGGCAACTGTGCCAAGTGCCCCAGCTAGGCATTGGGCACATCTGCATGCTCTGACAGCTGCCCAAGTGGCAGGCAAGGCTGTACCCTGAGGGCTGCCTGTCCAACCCTTCCCTGTGCAGAGAACCCCGGGGCACAGGTAGCTTCTGCAGAGAAGGAGAGGCACAGCGTGGAGGAGGTCAGTGTGTTCTAGTGGATGTCACTAACTTTTGACAGCTGGCATCCAGACTGACCCTCAAGTCTCAGGGCTCCAGCGTCTCAGAGCACACAGAGGGTGTGGTATGCTCAGGCAGTGCCCCATGCCCTGGCGATGCCCCTGGCTGAGCCTTGGCGAGCACTGGTCACAGTGAGTTCACTTTCAGACACAGAGGCAGAACTGCCCACCTGGTCCCTATTCTAAGGGTCTGATGGCCCAGGAATAAGTGGTCAGCTGATGCCTGCCATCCTAGCAAGGCTGCCACTCAGGGGCCAGTGTAGGGCACTGAAGAGGATGTGGGACACTCTTCAGCTCAGCCACGAGCCCCTTCTGGGTCCCTGGATAACTTATGATATCTCTCTGGCCTCAGTTTCCTTGGCTCAAACACAGAAAACCACATAGGGAAGCACCACTTTCTCCATCCAATGTCCAGACTCTCATGTCAGCATGTTCATATATAGTATCCTGTCCTGAACGCAGGGACTCCCGGGCTGGGGGCAGAGGCCGTGGTACCCATGGCCTGGTGCCTGGTTCTTGCCTGCCCAGAGCTGAAGAAGAGGCTGGATCTCTTCAAAGAGCCTGTGGAACCAAACTTCATGGGGAGGACCCAGGGAAAGTATGAGTCATGCAGGGACTCAGAAGGAGGCAGGAGGGAGGTGGAGGGCTTGGCAGAGGGACCCAATGGGCGGGATGGAAGAGAAGGAGGAGGGGATGGGATAAGAGGATAAGAGGGGAAGGAGGAGGCTGAACCTGGAAGATACCTCAGAAACAACCTGGGTGCCCACAGGCTGCAGGCTATCTCAGCACCTGGGGTTGGCCTGGGCCTCTGAGGAGGAGGAGGGCTCCACATCCCACAGACACAGCTGCCTAAGCCCCAGGGTGATGCTCCTCAAGGTGACAGCCAGAGGGAAGTGGAGAAAGGGAGGTGAGTGGGTAGTCTTAGCACCAAGGCCATGGCTCAAGGCAGGGCATGGCTTCCAGAAGGAGCAGGGGACAGCGACAGGCAGGCAAGCCAGCATCCCACCTGTCATGGGCCACCTGCCCTGCCCTGCCTTGCCCTTTCAGGTGACCCTGTGAGGCCCATCCTGCTTTCTTGCCCACTTCCTGCCCTCACTTGGCTGGGTTACCCTCTGTTCAGCAGCCCCAATTTGGGAAACAGTTCCAGAGAACCAGGCACAGGGACCCAGCTTGCGGAGCACCCAGTAGCAGAAAGGCCACGAGAGGAGCTCAGGACGCTTCCCCCTATATTGCTTACATGGCCAGGGGCCTTTACTCCCAGAGATCTTGGCTACTCAAACAGCATGGTACACCAAAGGGCCATCTCTTCCTGGGCACAGCATAGGGAGATGAGTTAGGCTTGATGCAGCTTTCCACGGAAAGGAGCCAGAAGCATTTGAATTGCTCTGGGACTCAGTATTCTGAACTGTCATATGGACACACTATAATAGATATTCACCCAACTCCCTAGGACAGTGTACACCGAGCGAGAGAGCAGAGGGGAGGCCTGGTTGCAGCTGTGGTCAGCAGGATCTGTACATTGAGAAGATCACTCACCAGCCTGCTGAGGTGCTAGGTTGCCCTGGGTGTGACTACCCAAGGTCAAAGTCTTTATGCCTGGGAAGGTGAGATAGAGTGGCTGGGGCCAGCCTGTTCTCCAGTTCTTGGGGTTGGGCCAGCTCTAAGGAGAATGGTAGTGATGAATGTGGTGTTCAGAAGTCCAGGAAACACCAAAGATACCCCTTTCCTGGGCCTGACTCAGGGTGAGATGGGAGGAGGGGAACACTTATGGACCAGGACCCAGCAGACCTCAAGGGTGGCAGAGCCTCTTCTTCCCCACAGACATTCCCAGGACCTGTGGCAAGTACTGTCCTTGCCCTGTCCTCACAGGCTGACTTAGGAGTCCCAACCTCTGAGACTAGCACATTCAAGTTCACTGGGGTGCGCTGGGGCTAGGGACGAGAGACCCATCTTCCCCTTGACAGCAAACCAGGCTGCAGGGTCTTGTTGAGTAACTTGGTACTGCAAACCTCTGACGCAGCAATGGTCAGCTCTTAGGAAATCCACAACCCACTGCCCAGAGGCTCCAGAGTAGAGAGGAACAGCCTCGAGGCCAGTCTCTGGCATGAGGGGGCATCTACCCAATGCCAGGGGACACCAAGGGCCAGCAATACTGGGAGCCCCTTGCTGAGTTGTACTGGTTGTTCGTGTTTCCTCCCAAGCAGGGCAAAGGTTCTGCTGGGGTCTGCCCTTCCTGGGAGAGGGTGGTTCAGGCAGGAGTGCGCTGCTGAGAAGCTCAAGGGGCCACCTCCCTATCCGCATACAGTGTATGGGGTCTTAGGCTTGAGCAGATGAAAGGAAGAAAGAGGTCCTCAAGGAGGACCTGCTGGCAGTGACTGAGCCCCACATACCAAGCTTGAGGTCCCAGGCTTTAGCCAACCAATGATCCAGGGTCAGTCTGGTCTCCCAGGGGAGGGTGAGCCAGGGATCAGCACTGTGGCTTCCAGTGGTCCCATGGATGCCCTTAGCAGCAGTCCTGGCATGCCTGTGTACGGCCAAGCCAGGGACCTGAACGCCAGGGCTTCCATACAGCCCCTTGCTTAACTCTTGGGCTTTTTGAGTCACTCAGACCTAGGTTCAAATCCCAAGACAGCCATTTACTGCATTGTGACATTGGACAAATTATTCCGTATCCCTGAGAAAGTTCCCCTATCTCTAAAATAGGGATGAAGATACCACCTCCCTTGGAGGGCCGCTGTAAAGAGCCAACGAACGAACACTTAGCACCCGCTGCTCATGAATACTGTGTAACATTATGGTATTTCTTGGCCTCTGCAGGCCACATGCCACTGGCTTTCTGTCTAAGCTCTTTGCTGCCTATGAGGCCTTATGGAGTGCCCAGGGCCTGGGAAGGCATTGGTGAGCTTCACTGGGACTAGATTCTCCTAAGCCTGGAGTGTGAAGGGTGCATGGGCTAGATCCAGCTACCTGTGAGCTCCTATAGGCCCTCACAGTCTGCAGTGCCCATGGAGGTGCCTGCAGGTTCTCCCCTTAAAAGTTGTCCAGAGACGGGGACATTGCAACTTGAAGGCAAGCCTGGTCTTGGGTTTGCTTATCTTGGTGGGATCTTCCTTACATCTGATCTTTTTACATCCAGTCCATTCACTTTGGCTGGCCATCCCCAAAGGCAAAGAAAAAGCATCCCCAATGAGGTTGCTCTGCTACTTACCAAGCCAAGCAAGCCCATTCCTTTAACCTTTCTCTGCTGTTCACTCATTGTGGAACACAAACACACACTTCCCCTTTGTCTGTGCAATGGGCAGGTTGGGTGACATGGTCTCAGCGAGGCTGACCACCCTCCTCTGAAGGGTAATTCCATGACGGTGTTTCCCGAGCTTCAGTCATTTGCTTAACACCTTTGTGATTTCTGCAGTGTCTGCCTTTCATCGTATTTACCTGTTTTTTTTTTCTTTAAATCTATTCATTCTTTTATTTGAGTATGTAGATTTTTAAAAGGAAACTTTATATTGCTGTCATTAGTGGAAAGCCAGTATCACTTGTCATAAATAGAACAAAACCATAAAAGTACATAACAGGAAATCCATATAAGGGTATTAAATTCTAGTTGGAAACTTTAGCCTGGGGAGGCTCTGAGTCTGAAAATTGCTGCTGTCCCTTGCAAAAAATTAAAATAAAATAAAAAAGGAGATTAGAGTGAGAGATATTTTAGAGACGTATTAGCATCAAACTGGGACTTTCTCTTTGATGTGATCAGGACTGAAAGACTTGAAAAGGGAATAACCTCTTCTATATATGATTCAGTGTTATTTAATATAAAACCGAAAGTAAAACTATCTTTGTGACAGATGTGGCCAGGTAAGCTGGGCTTTCATTGGTCATGACATCTGTCCATCTTCAGGAAGGAGGTGGGACCTCCAGTCAGTCCTCAGCTACCTCTAGTTTCTAGAAAGTAGTCAGATGGCAGCAGACCTCTGGAGGCTGACTACCAGGGTTCAAATCCTGGCACCATCACTTATTAGTTGTGAGGCTCTGGGCAAGCTACTAATCTCTCTGTGCTTCCATTTTCTCATCTGAAAATGGAGATGATACTAGTACCTACCTCATAGGGTGGAAGGATTACATAAACTAATCCATGTGAAAGTGTTTAGAATGAGGTCGGGCATGGTGGCTTATACCTGTAATCCCAGCACTTTGGGAGGCTAAGGTGGGAGGATCTCTTGAAGCCAGGAGTTTCCAGCCAGGAGAACAGCCTGGACAACATAACGAGACCCCATCGCTACAAAAAATTTAAAAATTACCTGGGCGTGGTGGCATGTGTCTATAGTCCCAGCTACTTGGGAGGCAGGGGTGGGAGGATGGGAGGATAGCTTGAGCCCAGGAGTTCAAGGTTACAGTGTGCTATGATCTCATTGCCACTGCATTCCAACCTGGGTGAAGAACAAACCCTATCTTTCTAAAGAAAAGCAACCAAACAGCTGGGCACGGTGGCTCACGCCTGTAATACCAGCACTTGGGGAGGCTGAGGCGGGTGGATCACATGAGGTCAGGGGTTCAAGACCAGCCTGGCCAACACAGTGAAATCCCATCTCTACTAAAAATACAAAAATTAGCCGGGCGTGGTGTCGGGCACCTGTAATCCCAGCTACTTGGGAGGCTGAGGCAGGAGAATCACTTGAACCTGGGAGACAGAGGTTACAGTGAGCTGAGATTGCACCACTGTACTCCAGCCTGGGCCACAGAGTGAGACATTCTCAAAAACAAAACAAAATAAACAAACAACAACAAAAACCCAACCAAACAGGTACTTAGAATGATGCCTGGTACAGAGTAGTAGGGGGCAAAAAGAGTTGAGCTGGACCCCGAGCATGTCTTCACGGCATAGGAACATCAGGGTAGCTGGCTGGAGCAGGGAGCCTGGGCTGCACACAGTCCTCCTCCAAAAGGGCCTGGGGAGTCTGGTAGGGCGTCATCCATAGAAGCATCCACAGGCCAGGACCTCTGGCCAGCTGCCCAGGCCCTCCCCGGGGAGGTATGCTAGCCTCCAGCTCCAGCCCCGGATGCACAGACGCTTTCCCAAGGTGCTGGAAGTGCCGCTTCCTCCAATAGAGCCTGGCTTCCCCTTCCCAGCCCCGTTGGTCTGATGTGAATGGACACTTCCTGCGGGGGCAGGTATCAATAAACACATCTGAGATGCCCTTTGTCCTCACTGGCCAAAAAGCCCCAGGGCAGACTTGCTGGCTTCAGGCCCTCAGTCTTTGCCTTTCGAAGATGCTTCCTTTCTTAGCCCTGGCAGACCCAGTCCTGATTGGTCCCTGCCTCTGTTTCCCTCTGCATCTTGATAAAGACAGAACTTAGACTTTTCCTACAGCCCCAGTCCCAGCCTGTGGACCATCCTGGGGGATGGGGCCTGTCAGGGAGCTGGAACCAGGTCCCATTCTCTTTGAGATGTCCTGTGAGACCAAGGACAGGACCTTTTGCCAGCAACGGCAGGCAATTAATAACTGTTTACTTGACAACCCATAGCAGTTGGTCAGAGTTCAGCTGTTTGGGTGGGGCCTCTAGTCTCAACTAACCAAGCTTGGGTCCCACCTCCAAAGACTGGGCCGTTGCCTTGGCGACTGTGGGCTAAGCTCACGCCCCGTCAGGAAAAACACTCAGGCCTGTCCACACCTACACACACCCTTCCCGTGCACACCCACAGGGGTCACCCGGGCCTGCTGGGTGGAGAGAGGTGAAGGTCACAAAACTGGCATCCTGAGGAGATGACAACAAGAGCTCCCTTCCCTCCCTTGTACGGGACAGAAACATCTGAGGGTGCCACAGCTAGACAGCACAGGCGCAGGCCCAAGTTCTGAGCAGACGTCACTGATGGAACTTGCATTCCCACAGCCTCCCTGCCTGGGCCTGGCTGATGTTAGGACCTTGGTAAATATTTGTGGAATGAAAGAATGATGTTTTCAGCTTGGGTCTGAGGCAGTGAAGGGATGTTGCATGGAGGGCGTGGAGGTCAGTGCACGGTCAGGGCATTCTCTGTAAATAGGTGAAGGAGGAGGCATCAGCCCCACCTGCCCACTGGTGGGTTCTGGAGAAGTTGGGGGCTCTTCCTGTCTACAGGACTGGCCTGTTCAAGGTGTGAATTTCAGCTCACCCACACAGGGCTGTGTGGCCTTGGGCAAGTCACTTGACTTCTCTGTTTCCTCATCTTTAAAATGGGGATGATACCACCCATGTTGGGGGTGTTAATGAGAATTAAATGAGACAGGTATAAGATGCTCAGCAAGTGCCTATCACATAATACATGGTCATAAGACAGTCCTGGCCGGGTGCGGTGGCGCACACCTGTAATCCCAGCACTTTGGGAGGCCAAGGTGGGCAGATCACAACGTCAAGAGATCAAGACCATCTTGGTCAACATGGTGAAACCTTGTCTCTACTAAAAATACAAAAATTAGCTGGGCAAGGTGGCAAGTGCCGGTAGCCCTACCTGCCCGGGAGGCTGAGGCAGGAGAATTTGTTGAACCCAGGAGGCAGAGGTTGTAATGAGCTGAGATAGCACCACTGCATTCCAGCCTGGCGACAGAGTGAGACTCTGTCTCAAAAAAAAAACAAAAACAGTCCTTCCCTCCTGCCCACAGGATTTCAGAGTTGGAGGGGGCCTCAGGAACCCGGGATAGCCCTCAGGTTAAGATGAAGAAAGGGAAGCTCAGAGAAGGGCGGGACCTGCCCAAGGGCACACAACAAGGGCACAGCTAAGTGGACACTGAGGCCCAAGGACCTTGCAGCCCCAGCCAGAGTTTTACTCTTGAGACTCAGGCTTTCCCAGGTTCATGGTGTTCTTCCTGCAGGTGCCCCTGCCTCCTTACCTAGTGGCAGGTGGCGGGTGGGGGGCGCTGGGTCTTGACAGCAGCACAGGGACTGGACAGTTCCCAACTGGCACATGCTCAGGCCCAGGCCCTGGGTCATTTTCCTGTCCCACATGCTCTCGGTCACCCTGGAGCCAGGGGCCTTCCTCCCCACCCACTTTCCCCGGTCTCTGACAATGACCCAGGTGTCTGAAAGGGTCTGCTCCTGACAATAAGCAATATCCTCTCGCTAAAGCATTATAATTTTAGCCAGGCTACACAGATGCCCTAACAACACGCATGCACGTGCACAGGCATGGAGGCCGAGGGGCATGTGCAGGCCCCTCTGTGTGGCTGTGTGCCACCTCTCCCCCAGTGCCATGCCTTCGAGTGTCCTCCCAAGGAGAGGCTGCTGTCTCCTGAAGTGTGTGCGCTGGTGCTACATAAATACCACCGAAGCTGGCTCTGGAGCTGAATTCAGCTCCCAGCCTGGGGTGGCTCTGGGGTAGGAGGCGATGTCAGCTGGGCTTGGCCCAGCTGGAGTCTCAGACACAGTAAACGGGGTATTTCCTGGCCCTGCCTCCCTCCCTAGGACAAAACCCTTGGTCCTCTCCTGTCCAGCCCTCTTGCCTGAAACTGAGCATCCTCCCCTGCTGCCCAAACTTGAATCCTAAGGCAACTTCTCCTTTTCTCTAAAAGGGAACAGGTCCTTTGGGACCTATGGGATGGGTGGCCAGTGTGTGGGGGATGGGGAGGTGTGGGGGATTGAGCAATGCCCCCTCTCCAGCCCTCCCTGAACTCTGCTTCTCTCTGTGGCTCCCCGTGTGTCTCAAGGAAGTTGCCTCCAGGGTTGAACATCCCTTCCTCACTGCTGCGGGTGCTACGGGTACAATCCGGGGGTCATTAGACCCTGAGGGCTCCCAGCCTGGTGCCCTACCCCACCTTGTTCACAGGGACACAGGTGAGATGCTTGCTTTGGCCGCTACCTCTACTCTGCCTGCCCTGCCCCACCCGCCCTGCCTGCAGCCCCGCCTCTGACGAGCCAGCCCTTCAGGCAGCCCCTGAGGTGTGTGTGCTGGTGGTAAATGAATACCACCAGAGCTGACCCTGGAGCTGAATTCAGCTCCTAGCCTGGGGTGGCTCTGGGGTCGGAGGCGATGTCAGGCAAAGGGAGAAAGGAGCAGAAGCTGGAGACGTGTTGGTGGGACCTGCCAAACGGCCTGCGGGGGAAGGGGACAGCACAGGGCCCACTCTTGGGGTGGGATTTGGTTCTTCCTGGGAGCACATGGGAGAGCCCTTTCCCTAGGTACTCCCTACTTCTGTTTCCTGGCTGAGCCCTAGTTTTGCAGCTGCACCCACCCCTCTCAGGTGTGACGGGGAAGTCCAGGCCAGCACAGACAAAACCAGGGGCACAGCCGAGCTTCCTGGGGCTCCTTTTCCACTGAGCCTGCTGCAGGGGTAAGGGCAATGGGTTAGCAATCAGGGGAGAGTTGGCTAGTCCCTGCACTGCCAGGCTTCTCCTGGGGACCGTGGGTAGATCGTCTCTTCTCTGAGTCTGCAGGTCAGATTTGTAGCATAATGGGTTTGGGCAGTAGAGTCCCAGGCCAGCTAGCCCAAGGAGCCACATCCCAGGCCAGCTAGCCCAAGGAGCCACATCCCAGGCCAGCTAGCCCAAGGAGCCACATCCCAGGCCAGCTAGCCCAAGGAGCCACATCCCAGGCCAGCTACCCCAAGGAGCCACATCCCAGGCCAGCTAGCCCAAGGAGCCACATCCCAGGCCAGCTAGCCCAAGGAGCCACATCCCAGGCCAGCTAGCCCAAGGAGCCACATCCCAGGCCAGCTAGCCCAAGGAGCCACATCCCAGGCCAGCTACCCCAAGGAGCCACATCCCAGGCCAGCTACCCCAAGGAGCCACATCCCAGGCCAGCTGGCCCAAGGAGCCACATCCCAGGCCAGCTAGCCCAAGGAGCCACATCCCAGGCCAGCTAGCCCAAGAAGCCACACTCATTCATCACAAACTCAAATGTCCATGGAGCCAAGAAACCATGGTGAGAGAGTGAATCAGGCCAGGTGGAATTATTAGGGAGTAGTAGGGACTGTGGCAAACTGGAATGCCGGTGCCCCCCAAAAGCTGCTACTGAGTTCCAGCTGACAGTTACCCTATGGGAAAGCTGGTTTTGCATTATCTTCTGATTTTCTAAGGAGAGCTGGAGGTCAGAATTTTCATGTCAAATTCCTAGTTCTTAAATGTTGCAATCTCAAGAAAATTAAGATTTTGAGGATCAAATGAAACATGTGTGAAGGTTGGATGTGGCCTGTAGGCTTCCAGTTTCTGGATGTTTTTCATCAGTATAGTGTCTACATGCCTGAGTTTAATTCTGACTCTAGACTTGCTTGCTAGGTGATCATCAGTGAGTTACATAACCTCTCTGTGCCTTAGTTTCTTCATCAGTGAAATGGGAATAAAAACAATAACTTGGCCTGGCACAGTGGCTCACGCCTATAATCCCAGCTCTTTGGGAGGCCGAGGCAGGTAGATCACGAGGTCAGGGGTTTGAGACCCCCCTGGCCTACATGGTGAAACCCCGTCTCTACTAAAATACAAAAAATTAGCCGGGTATGTTGGTGCACGCCTGTACTCCCAGCTACTCGGGAGGCTGAGGCAGGAGAATTGCTTGAACCCAGGAGGTGGAGGTTGCAGTTAGCCGAGATTGTGCTACTGCACTCCAGCCTGGGCAACAGAGTGAGACTCCATCTCAAAAAAACCAAAAACCCCAAAAAGCAATACCTATTACAGCATTGTTAGATATGTCCATGAAGCCCTTAGCATAGTGCGCAACACGTGCTGTGTCTTCTTATTATTACGGTTCTACCTAGATCCTGCGTTACTGAAGTCCCCTCTGCTCCAGGCTTTGAGTTCATACCCTCTGGAACTCTGGAACTTCAATCCAGCCACTTTCCCTTTCTGGGTCTCTGTGTTTCTGCCTGAAAATAAGACCTGCATCTTGCCAAAGAAGTTCTGAAATCTCTGCTCACCCTGACAATGACTTGCCAAAAATCTGGGGCTCCCAGACTTGGCTCTCTCTTATATGTGGGCAGAGCGAATGTGTATCTGTCTTCCTCACACTCCAGGGCCCAAAACTCCATTCCTGCAGACATGCTGTTTGGGGCTTTGCTGCCTTCGGAGACTTTCCTATAAACACAAGTACCCCAGGATCAGATCACAAGTTATTAGTCATTCATACCTTAGCAGGAAAAACTTTAAGCTGGCTTCTCCATCCTACTGTGCTTCACACTCCTAGTAGGGGCTTCTTGACTTGCTGAATGAATTAGAGACCTGTCTAGCTCCCAAGCACCAAGCACGGACTACTCGCATGGCACTTACAGAACACTTCATGTAAATTATTACTAACCCTTGCCTCAAGTCTGCCTGGGAGATGTTTTCATTTCTGTTTTATAGTGAGGAGTCAGGGCTCAGCGTCTAAGTGGCTCATAATTACTGGTCCAATGCAGGCTGGCCTCCCTCTTGACTGAGCAAGGCTTTCAGCTCTTCCAGTGGGTCTAAGCCTGCTGCCGAGGGTCCTGGGCATTAAGGGCAGTGAAGGGGCATTTGAAGGAGGATGTGGTATTATCTTGGTTCTGGGCAATGCCCCTGGCTGGGGCAATGAAGAGGATATATCAGTTTGGATTCTGTACATAGTTCTAACCCTCCTTCCCTCTCTGCTGAACTCACAGCAGCCTGAGATGGCATTTAAAATAAAAATACCTCTGGCCAGATGTGGTGGGTTACACTTGTAATCCCAACACTTTGAGAGGCCGAGGCAGGAGAATTGCTTGAAGCCAAGAGTTCAAGACCAGCCTGGGTAACATAGGGAGACCCTGTCTCTACAGAAAAGAAAAATAAGTTAACCTGGTATGGTGGCGTGCACCTGGACTCTCAGCTGCTTGGGATGCTGAGCAGGAAGGATTGCTTGAGCCCAGGAGTTTGAGTGAGCTATGATTGTGCCACTGCACCATAGTCTGGGCAACAGAGGGAAACCCCGTCTCAAAAACAAATACATAAAAATACGCCAGGCGCGGTGGCTCACACCTGTAATCCCAGCACTTTGGGAGGCCGAGGCATGCAGATCATGAAGTCAAGAGATCGAGACTATCCTGGCCAACATGGTGAAACCCTGTCTCTACTAAAAATACAAAAATTAGCTGGGTGTGATGGTGCATTCCTGTAATCCTAGCTACTCAGGAAGCTGAGGCAGGACAATCACTTGAACCCAGGAGGCGGAGGTTGCAGTGAGCCAAGATAGTGCCACTGTACTCCAGCCTGGGGGACAAAGCGAGACTCTGTCTCAAAAAAAAAACAAAACCAAAACCCCCCAAAAAAATGCAGAAGCCAGGCTTGGGGAAGTCAGCTGACATGTCCCGGGCCTGTGGCTGGGGAGTAGCTACGGCCAAGGTTCTCCCCGCTCTGGGAGCACCAGGAGTAGTGCTGGCTCAGGCAGGTGACAGGGCTCTCCTCTCTTTGAGCAGGTCCAGTGGCAGCCTTCAAGGTCACCACACCGTATTCCCTGTACGTCTGTCCCGAGGGGCAGAACGTCACCCTCACCTGCAGGCTTTTGGGCCCTGTGGACAAAGGACACGATGTGACCTTCTACAAGACGTGGTATCGCAGCTCGAGGGGTGAGGTGCAGACCTGCTCAGAGCGCCGGCCCATCCGCAACCTCACGTTCCAGGACCTCCACCTGCACCATGGAGGCCACCAGGCTGCCAACACCAGCCACGACCTGGCCCAGCGCCACGGGCTGGAGTCAGCCTCTGACCACCACGGCAACTTCTCCATTACCATGCGCAACTTGACCCTGCTGGACAATGGCCTCTACTGCTGCCTGGTGGTGGAGATCAGGCACCACCACTGGGAGCACAGGGTCCACGGTGCCATGGAGCTGCAGGTGCAGACAGGTGAGGGCATCCTGCACGTGGCAGCCGGGGAGTGTGCAGGGCTCCTGTCCGATGGTGTGACCATGCTGACACTGCTGGGCAGAGTGTGAGGCTGCATGGGTAACACTGGCACTCCAGGGAGTGTGTGGGTGGGATGGGTGGCCAAGGGTGTGTAGAGTGTGGGTGTGTAGTTAGCTGGAGTGGGGAGAGGGAAGGTGTACCTGGCTCTGTCTGTGACAGTGAGACTTTTTCATGTGTGAGATTGTATGTACCTGGGCTGGGAGTGTGCTTGCTCATGATGACATCATGGCTGCCATGGGTATAGGCATCAGTGGGACTGATTGGTGCCCTGGGGCATGACTCAGTGGATAGCTGAATGGCTGTTGGGAATATGTGTGTGTGTGTGTGTCTGTTCAGGTGAGAGTACAAGGGCCCATGGTTCAGACAGAGGTGTGGGCACCGGCGGGTACCCACATGCACCTGGGGGTGGCATGAGAATGGGCAGGGTTAGAACATGCCAGGGTGTGTGTGGGTGCACACGTGTGCAGGCTGCCACTGGGCCAACACTGCCAAGTAGGCACTAGCATGAGAACCTGCGGCAGGAGGGGGATGCTGGCCTGGACAAGCCTCCCTGGCCGCCTAAGCCTGACACCCACCTAATGGTCCTCTGTTTGTTCCCACAGGCAAAGATGCACCATCCAACTGCATGGCGTACCCATCCTCCTCCCAGGACAGTGAAAGTAAGGGACCATCCTCTTGCCCCTGCTGGGCTCTCTGTTCTCTTCTGTCCTCATCCTGCACCCAGACCCTGTTTGGAACTCTGGCCTCATCACCCCAAGCCCACAGAACCCCCGGTCCTCCTCCTCTGCTGCTGCACTCCTTTCTCTTCCTCCTCGATGAGGTCTCCGAAGCACACTCCCCTTCCATCTGCTCTGGAGTCTCTGCTCCTCTTGACTCCCTGGAGTGGCTGCGCCTTGGCAGTGACCTTTGTTCAGGGGAAGTGCCCCATGACAGGTACTGGGTGCCCCAGGCAGCTAAGTGCTGCTCTGCCCACCAGCCTCCTACAACTTGGGAAGGCTGGGTGTTCTCTTGGCCTAGGATTCAACTACTTCAGATTTCTGTGTTCTGTGTTTCTGTGTTCTTCAGATGTTCTGTGTTGTAGGGGAGGGAGGAGGAAGAGGCTCAGGAAGGGGAACAGAACTACCTTTCCTGAGTTCCCACTGTGTGCCGGGCACTGGACTAAGTCCTTTTAAGTATTATTATCTCAGGGATTTCTTTTTTTTTTTGAGACACAGTTTCACTCTGTTCCCCAGGCTGGAGTTCAATGGCGTGATCTGGCCTCACTGCAACCTCCGCCTCCCAGAATCAAGCAATTCTCCTGCCTTAGCCTCCCAAGGAGCCAGGATTACAGGCATGTGCCAGCATGCCTAGCTAATTTTTGTATTTTTAGTAGAGAGGGGTTTCACCATGTTGGCCAGGCTAGTCTCAAACTACTGACAAGTGATCTGCCTGCCTTAGGCTCCCAAAGTACTGGGATTACAGTTGTGAGCCACCATGCCTGGCCTCATGGATTTTTTTTTTTTTTTTTTGAGAAAGAACTCGCTCTGTCACTCAGGCTGGAGTGCAGTGGCACAATCACAGCTCACTGCAGCCTCTAACTTCTGGACTCACGTGATCCTTCTGCTTCATTCTCCCAAGTATCTGGGACTACAGGCATGGACCATGGTGCCTGGTGAATTTTTAAAAATTATTTTTGGGGTTAGGCATGGTGACTCATGCCTGTAATCTCAGCACTTTAGGAGGCTGAGGCAGGCAGATCACTTGAGGCCAGGAGTTCAAGACCAGCCTGGCCAACATGGTGAACCCCTGTCTCTACTAAAAATACAAAAATTAGCCAGGCATGGTGGCAGGCATCTGTAATGCCAGCTACTTAGGAGGCTGAGACATAAGAGTTGCTTGAACCTGGGAGGCAGAAGTTGCAGCGAGCCGAGAAGCACCACTGCACTCCAGCCTGGGCGACAGAGCAAGACTCTGTCTCAAAAAAAAATCATTTTTGGTAGAGATGGATTCTCACTATGTTGTCCAGGCTGGTCTTGAACTCCTGGCCTCAAGTGATCCTCCCATCTTGGCCTCCAAAGTGCTAGGATTACAGGCGTGAGCCACCATGCCTAGCCTCAGGGAATTCTTTCTTTCTTTTTTTTTTGAGAGAAAGTTTTGCTCTTTGTTGCCCAGGCTGGAGTGCAGTGGCACAATCTTGGCTCACTGCAACCTCTGCCTCCTGGGTTCAAGCGATTCTCCTGTCTCAGCCTCCTGTGTAGCTGGGATTACAGGCACTCACCACCACGCCAGGCTGATTTTTGTATTTTTAGTAGACAAGGTTTCACCATGTTGGCCAGGCTGGTCTCTAACTCCTGACCTCAGGTAATCTGCCTGCCTCAGCCTCCCTAAGTGCTGGGATTACAGGCGTGAGCCACTGCGCCTGGCACCTCAGGGAATTCTTGTAAGAACTCTATGAAGTAGGGATCACTATCTTCTTTGTTTCTATGGAAAGAGAGTCCCAGAGATGTACACTAACTTGCCCAAACTCACGTAGCCCAGAGCAGCATAGCTGGGATCTGGCTGCTGGCCTGCTTAGCTCTGCTTACTCACCTTCTTCCCATCTTAGGGCAGTCCAGTGGGTAGCAGGCAGCCCCCGGTGCCTGCCCAGAGAGGTGCCCTACACGGTAAGGGGGCACTGCACTAAGGGTGCCTGGCACTGAGAGGTTGGGTGAGAATACCCAGCAGCTTGGAGACAGAACGTAAGGGCACCTCCCTCTTCTGAGAGGAAGTCTTGGCTTTCACAGCCCTCTATACCCAGTATGTGTCAGGCATCCAGTGTGGACCAGCCCCTGCTAGGCCCTGGAGATACCAAGGCATCCAGGAGGACATGCACAAGGACCTAAGCTGGAATGGGGAACAGTTAAACCATGGTCCCAACCAAACCCCAACTCAAAGGCCGCAGGGACTTTTCACTCAGACTACCCTTTTTTCAAACCAACAAACAGGCCAAGAGGAAAATCAGAACATGCATTTTGGTCTGAGCCATGTTGGCCAGGCTGGTCTCGAACTCCTGGGCTCAAGTGATCTACCTGCCTTGGCTTCCCAAAGCCCTGGGATTACAGGATTGAGCCACTGTGCCCAGCCCCAGCCCCAGCCTCTTAATGTTATCCTTGGGAAGTGAGAGTGTAGCTTGACTATGAAATAACATGCAAGTACAAGTTGGCCTGAGGCAGGGGAATGAGACTAGAGAAGTTGGTGCCCAAGGAGCTCCCGCATTGCTGAGGGGCTGTGGTTTCTCCGCAAGCTCAGAGAAGGGGGCCAGGCAGCTCATCTCCATGTGGACCTCTTCCCATCCCCCAAACACAGCAGAATGTGCTGTCTGCTTTCACCCAGCCTCCTCCCTGGGAAACCAGGCAGCCAAACGCTCAGCAGCAGAACTCCCTCCTCCACATATCCCCGTGGGCTACCAGGCAGGCCCCAGACAAAGGCTGCCTGAGCAGGCCAGGTCCCTCCCATCCCACTCTGCTGTGTCAGGGCCTGGCACACTCCTCGATGCGGTGTCGGCAGCTACCTCTGCCAGTGCCTGATCACCTTCCCAGGATAAGCCTGGCTCTGAGTGGTGAGTGAGCATGCCTGCCCTCCCCTGTGAGTGCCAGCCCAGGCATGGCCATGCTTGGGGGAAGGGGTGGGGAACTGTAGCATGGCTGAGCTCGCAGAGATGCCTATGGCTTTAGAGAACAGCTGGGCCCACAGACCTGTCCCCAAACCTCTGCGCCCCACTGCTCCAGTCTCAACTCAGCCCAGGTTGCAAGGAAGCCTCAGGCTCTCAAAGTGAAATTAAGCCACAGAGGAGAAATCTCTACCTAGGGACGCAAGTTAGGCAGGGATATCTGGCCAAGCTCACCTTCCAAAGGCAGACAGGGAACAGGCATCAGCGAGCACCTGGCAAAGTTCACAAAATGCTGCTTACTAACAGTCCAGAGGAGACCTGCTTTGATCACTAGAAGGGAGTGCTTTGCAACCGGCTTCTCAAATATTGCCCACAATAAGGTCCTTTGACGGGGGTTCTGAAATACTGAGGCATCTGGGTTATAGAATGTCTTCACTTTCAATATTCCACGTCAAAATGCAGCCTTGCTAAGATCTGCAGGGAACCTGCTGTAATGTAGAGCGGAACTTGCTATGTAATTAGCATAGCAACTGTTCCTGTACCAGTGGGTACTTCTAAAGTGCCTGAAAACAGTTTGTTCTCATTTGCGGTATGAACAAACCTCCTGAAAGCTTGTTTACGCTATCGGATTGTGGAGCAAAACAAAAACAGCCATTATTCCCAAACAAATAGCGCAAAGGCAGCATTTAGACCACAGCCCATCTACCTCTCAAAGCTCTTTGGGGCGAAGTTGACACTGTGACAAGGTATCCCAGCCCGTCTTTTGGCCCCGGGAAAGACTGAAATTGGGAAGGAAATGAGTTTGTGTTGGTTGTAGTTCCGAGGGCACGTCTGCTCCCAGCTAAACTCCTGCAGTCAGCAGATGGTCTGAAATAAATCAAACCTCCCCATGCTGCTGCGACGGTGAAGCGGTACAACCTTTTTGGAGGGCAATTTAGCAATAGACTAAAAGAAAATGCACATACTCTTTGGCTCAGCACTTTGACCGCTAGGAACTTACTTACAGATGCGTGCACAAGTTCATTGCTACGTTATTAGTTATGCTGAAAATGGAAACAACCTGTCTACCCATAGGGGACTGTTTCAATAAATTTAGTGGGAGCGATGTGATAAAAGCCTAAGCAGAATGGGGTAGGTGACACAAAGCTGTCCAAGCTGGTGGGAAAAGCACTGCCATATGATCCTGTATCTGCTGTATGTTCAGGGAACATAACTAGGACCACAACACGAAGGACCGCAGACAGTGATGATCTCTTTGGAGGGGGTCTTGGTACAAGGGGAGGAGGAGATTTGAATATTTTTTAAAGTTGTCCTTTTTTGGTAATTTATCAAGTTTAAAATTGAAAAACATTGGAAAAGGATTCAGGTTTTTCTAGGTCTCACCCCAGATGTTTTCCCTGTGACTTATGTGGCGAGATCAAGGGGTGGTGAGTTCCAGAGGCCCCATCCCAGAGGTAAGGGGTCTCTAGGGTGAGCTGGGGCTTTTTATCTATTATGGTAAAACATATATGATGTAAAAGTTGCCACTTCAACCATTTTAAACCACCAGTTCAGTGGCATTAATTACATTCATGATGTTGAGTAATCGTCACCGCTATCTATTTTCTAAACTTTTCATTGCTTAGGCTTCTTTTGACCTTGAACTCTGTGGCGTGGGGTCTGTAAAGACCCTGCTCTCCCTTTTCGGGGTATAACCTGTAGCCAGGGGTGGTCCAGTTGTCCCTTGTGGGCCGGGATGAGGACTCTGTTCCCTCTCTTGTATGAAGCTGACTCAGCTGTAGGTGACAGGTCTTGTTTCTGTGTGTTCCAGGTGCACATGGCAGCAGGCATGGGACTCTCTTTGAAAGGAGAGCCCCATACCTTGCATGCTTCCGCAGGTTGCTGTGGGTCTAGCTGTGGGACTCTGGGGGCGGGTCCCCCTGCTGCCTAGCCTTCCCTCTCTGTGTCTCACTTTCCCCTCTGGAGGAGCAGTGAGAATGGGGCTTCACTTTGGCTACCTCTCTGCCCTTTCAGACATCACGGCTGCAGCCCTGGCTACGGGTGCCTGCATCGTTGGAATCCTCTGCCTCCCCCTCATCCTGCTCCTGGTCTACAAGCAAAGGCAGGCAGCCTCCAACCGCCGTGAGTATCCCTAGCTGCCTGGGGTGGGTGGATGGTGTGAGTGACCTGCTCCAGCCCCCAGCTCAGTCCTTGGGGTTAGCAAAGGCATGATGCAGGCACAGTTCCTTTCCATTTGAGAGTTGGGAGCTGCTGCACTTTGCCAGGAGCTGGGCAAAATGGCCGAGAAAAAGAAGGCATGCCATTTCCAGGGGCCCGAGTGCCCACCAGCCTTTTTGGCTCCCAGGCAGTGCTGGCTCAGCACTCAATACGGGTCTTCTGAATGATCATACAGAGTGGCTCAAGTTGCTGTAGAAAAATGCTGCCACTCGGAGATCCTTGGGGGATCTGCTTTAAGGTATGGGTGTGCTTGTTTTGTAATTAGCAGCAATTGTTGGGACAAAAAATGACCTTTGGAGTATCAGAAGTGGACGGGGTCTTAGAGATAACGTAGCTCGACCCTTTCTTTTTCCAGATGAGAAGGCTAAGATCAGTGGGGTTACGTAACTGACCAAATGTTACATAACTTAGTGAGTGGCAGAGCTAGGACTTGATCTCAGAGCTTTCAACGCATGCACTTTCCAGGGAGTAGAAGTCCACCAGATAACAAAAATGCTCTCGCTTACTCCTCATTACAACTCCAAGAATTTGGTCCTACCATTGTCCCCATTTTACAGATGAGCAAATGGAAGCACAGAGGGTTAAGTAACTTGCCTAAGGAACCACACAGCAAATAAGTGGTGGGGTTGGACTTTAAGTCATGGGTACAGACATCTTTTACCTCCCACCCTCCCAGTCCAGGTGACAGTGCCCCTTGCCTGGTACCTGACCCCGCCCATGAGTCTTGGTGTTAGTCTGAATCCTCCAAGAAGGAGCTAGGGAGTTTTTTGTCCTTGTCTCCCCTCCCTGGTCTCTTCCCCTCTGCCTGGTTAGAGAAGTAACTGAGAAAGGATTGCTCTGGCACCAGGTTTTTGGTTCACACCTGATTTCCTGCGGCCGGCCCTTAACAACTTCCATCCCTCCCTCCCCTCATTCCTAGGGTCCCTACATGGAGCCCCATAGTGGGTCGCTCGGGGGCTGTGGCCACCTCACCGTTGCTCTCAGAACTCCCCTGTTGCTCTCCTAGAACCCACCACAACCTACCTGCAGGAATACCCATGGCTGGGGGTAGATGGGGTCAGGTAAAAGGCTTGGAACAGAAGAGGAACCCCAGGCAGCAGGGCAGGGGGAGTAGGTATTGCTGTGCCCTGGTGGAAGGCTGGCTCTGAGAGTGTGCTCAGGAATGAGGCTCTCTCGGGAAAAAAAGAAAAGGATAGGGCTGGGAGCCTTGAGGAGGGCAGCTTGCTGCAGATGCCAACAGGTGTGGATTCCCATCCTGCTTTAGACTGAGCCTCACTTTCCCCAGCTCTAAAATGGGATTAACAACCCTCAACCCAAAGGGTGGTGGGGAGAATGAGATGAGGGAATACCCGTGTGCACCCGCACGAAGCCTGGCCCACGAGTCGACCGTAAACAATAGCCACGATTCGAGTCGATTTCAGGAACTTTTGGGTAACTTCCCTGTGTTTGTTCTGTTGTGCCCCTCCCCCACCATCTGTTTCCCCATCCTCATCAGCAGTAAAGCTCCTTAAAACGAGAAGCATCTGTGGGAGGACATGGGGTGCTGCGCAAAAGAGGGAAGTTGGGGTCACTGCATCTAGTTGGTGGCCAGTTTGGGGGGTGGGGTGTCCCAAGACTGGGCAAGTGTCAGCAACTTGGATGAGAAGCAGAAAGTGAGTGAAATAAGTGGGACGTGATGGGAGACTTGCACCTTGTAAGGTTTCTCTTCGAGATGTTCCCTTGAATGCCACCCTATTAGCCAATGTAGGGGATGAGGCAGAGAGGACCAGGAGCCCTCTAATTAGGAATGGACCTTACACCTCCCATCCAGTAGGTCATGGCTAAAACCAGAACCAGGCAAATGTTCAAACCAAGTGACATCAGCTAGCAAATTCAGGAGCCAGACCTTTGGTCGATACTTAAATCCTGAAGGTCTGACGCTGTGTAAGTCAAGTCAGGAGAAAGTGCTGGCTGCCTTTGGCTTCCTGATGGCAAACAGTGTTCTTACATGCTTAGAAAATGCAGATAGAGTTTCATTTATCAATTGTCAAAATGGGTCTTTCATGGAGGCCCCATCTGCTAGACAGACATTCAGATCACTGCTGGACAGCGCCCGTGTGAACAGAAATGGAGTCCGGGGCTGGGCAGGGCCCTCCTGTTCCCTGCAGGGCATCTGCCAGCAGAGGCCGGAATGTTGTGTGGGGAAGCCTTCCCTTTCGTTACCAGCTTCTCTGTTTGTCTGTCCCTAGGTGCCCAGGAGCTGGTGCGGATGGACAGGTAAGGGCCATGGAAATCTTCTTGAGAAAACTTCCTAGGCCAGTTGTCCAGGAGGAGATACTTCTGTGCAGTAGGGGCCCTGTTTAGCTGCCTAGCACAGCTGTTCAGAGTTTCTGTCATCTGCTGCCGAAGGCTGCACATCTGTGCGGATTGGCTGTTCTCCTGCCACCCTCACCCAGCAGGCTGAGCTCAGATTCTGTCAGATGTGTCATGCACCCACCTTCGGGTCTCAGTGGTCAGCCTGTGCCAGGATAGGGACAGAGAGGAAGCAGCTGATCTGGAGCAGACAGTGAAACATGCAAAGGAGGCCAACAGGCTCAGTCCCAGCCACACCTCTGGAGCTGCGCCTCCTGCCCACAGAGAACTCCAAGGAGAAAGCCTGTCTGCAATCCAGCTAGCATCTCAGGTTGCAGCGGTCTTCAGAAGTTA
Source organism: Aotus nancymaae (assembly GCF_030222135.1). Classification (NCBI taxonomy): domain Eukaryota; kingdom Metazoa; phylum Chordata; class Mammalia; order Primates; family Aotidae; genus Aotus; species Aotus nancymaae. The sequence goes on along the minus strand of NW_026988421.1, from coordinate 63,488,613 downwards.
TCCCACTCCCAACCGGGAAAAGAAGAGAACCCCTTCCCTCAGCTCAAGACAGGCTTTGGGGATGTTCGATTCCAATGCAATCAACTCTACTGACCAAAGAGAAACTTGTCCCCAAATTCCTGAGGCTGAAGTCCTGGCTCTGATTTTCGGCTTCCTGGCTGTGCCTGGGGCTGATGGTCAGACCGTGGGGAGGAGCTAGGGTCTGCTCTGGTGGGCTCTGATGCCCTCAGCTCAGGGCAGGTGGGCAGGTGCAGCTCATGGCCTTTGCTCTGTGGGCCTGGCTTCTGCCTTCTTGCTTGGGGATGGGGATGTAGGTGAGAGAAAGGAAAGAGAGAAAAGCTGCGGGGAGAGAGGGCAGAGCTCATACTCCAGGCAGCACAGATGACCTTCCATTCTGATTCTGTGGCAGCAACACTCAAGGGATCGAAAACCCTGGCTTTGAGGCCTCATCACCTGCCCAGGGGATACCTGAGGTCAAGGTCAGGCACCCACTGTCCTATGTGGCCCAGCGGCAGCCTTCTGAGTCTGGGCGGCATCTGCTTTCGGAGCCTGGCACCCCCCTGTCTCCTCCGGGTCCCGGGGATGTCTTCTTCCCATCCCTGGGTAAGTGTTTTCTGATCTTCACGGCACCATAACCTGTAAGGTCATGGCCCCATGGCCTGCAGGGCATCAGCCTCACTCCCTACCCTCCCTGGGGAGTTCTACAGCCTCATGGAGTGGGGCTGAGGGGTGAGGGACAGAGGAGCTCCCATTCACTTTGCTTCTCCTTTTTCTTTTTTGCAGACCCTGTCCCTGACTCCCCAAACTTCGAGGTCATCTAGACCAGCTGGGGGACAGTGGGCCGTTGTGACTGTGTCTGAGGCAGGTGTGTTTGAGCCAGAGCTGGCTCTGTGAGTGGCCTCCTTGGCCTCGGGCCTGGTTCCCTCCCTCCTGCTCTAGGCCCAGATGCTGCAACATCCCAGAAGCCCAGACCCTTAACCCCTCTGGATGCTACATGGGGATGATGGATGGCTCAGCCCCTGTTCCAAGGATGTTGGTGTGCTGAGATTCTCCCCTAGAGACCTGAAATTCACCAGCTACAGATGCCAAATGACTTACATCCTAAGAAGTCTCAGAATGTCCAGCCCTGCAGCAGCCTCTCACTCTGAGACATGAGCCTTGGGATGTGGCAGCATCAATGGGACAAGATGGACACTGGGCCACCCTCCCAGGCATGAGACACAGGACATGGGTGGAGAGACTCCTCCCCCATAGCTGCCTTGGCTCCCCCATCTTGTCTGAGGCTGCTCTTCAGACTCTCTCTGTGTACACGGTGGCTCTGGGGCCAGGCCTGCCTGCCCAGTGGCCATCACCATCTTCCCCAACTGCCTCCTACCAGCAGCTTCTCTGATGACCTGTCAACAGGTTAGCCAATCTGGGGCTTAAACTGCCTGCATTCCGGTCCCCAGAGCTTGGTGGTCCTGAAACAGGAAGTACATCTTGGGGCATGGTGGCCACTGTGAGCAAATGGTGTCTTGGGCAATCTGAGGCCAGGCCAGATGTTGCATCACCCACCGGAGATGGCAGTGAGGGAGGTGGGTGGGGCCTTCTAGGAAGGTGAGTGGAGGGGGCCGCTGCCCCCCCCCCATCCCCTACTCCTGCTGCTCATTGTGGGCCATAGCAAGGGTGCCACAGAATGTCTTGTCCACCCTGGGACATTTCTGAGTTTGAAATGGGATGCTATTAAAAACTACATGGGGCAACAGGTGCAAACCCTGTGGATGGATTGTAAGAGCCGGTTAAATCTGCACTCTGTTGCTCCTCCCACACTCCCACCTTCCACTCCATACACTAAGCTTGGTGGAGTCTTCATGGCAGAGCGACCCGGCCAGGTGGGGGTGATGTTCCCATCCCCTGCTTGCAGGCATGCCCTGGATTTGTTTTTATACACGTAGGCAAGGATAGTCCTTTGTGAAATTGTGATTGAGGGATTTTAAAGCAGGGGAGAAGAGTGAAGGGCATCTCTAAACACTCTGGGGGTAAAACAGGGAAGGCAGTGCCTGAGCGTGGGGACAGGGGAGGTGGGGCTGGCAGACCCCCTCTAGCATTGAGCTGGGCATGGGTGCTGAAAGCCAGTATTTGGGGATAGGCAAGGGGCCAGCAGCCAGGGAGATGTCCACCGAATTGCTTGGAGGGTCAAGGGGATTGGAAGGGACAGCAACTCTAGGCTGTCTGGCAGCAGTGAGCCCTGGGCCTGCGGCTACAGCCAGGGAGACCCACCTGCACACATGGCCCTGCCTCCAAGCTCCCCATTAGGCCCAAAGGAATGGGCCACTGAGGGCCTCCTGCTATGCCTGGGCTGGGCTGGGGGCCTTAAGGAGAAAGTAAACACAGGCCTGGAGATGGGACTGACACTTCAGGTGGCCAGAACACCCAAACCCTGGCTTATCCTTTGTCCCTGGGCAGAGGAGGTGGTCCCCTTCTTTTATTTCCTCTGCCACCATCGATGCTTGATGCCAGCTGCCACAGAAAGAGGGTGCTGGCTGGGCGCGGTGGCACACACCTGTCATCCCAGCACTTTGCAGGGCTGAGGTGGGAGGATCGCTTAAGCCCAGGTGTTCGAGGCTGCTGTGAGCCATGTTCAAGCCACTGCACTCCAGCCTGAGGGACGGAGCAACACCTTGCCTCCAAACGAATTTTAAAAAGAAAGAATGAAGGAAAGAGAGTGTGTTTTTCACAATTTGCAGGGCAGGAGTGGGGATGAGACACCTGCTCCCCCTGGAGTCGAAGGACAAGCCCACAGCCCAGATTCTGGTTCCCCTAACTCAGAAAGAGCGTGCCCTGCCCTTTAGGGAGGCTGGCCTGGCCCCAGCACTCAGCTTCTGACCTCGAGGCAGAGACAACTTCTAAGAATTTGGCTGCCAGACCCCAGGCCTGGCTGCTGCTATGTGGAGAGGGAGGCGGCCCGCAGTAGAGCAGCCGCCACACTTCCTCCCCAGCTTCCTCTGGCGCGGCCCTGCCCTCTCTTCTCTGGACCCTTTCACAGCTGAACGCAGCTGGGCTTTGTGGTTTCCTGTTTTCAGTGAAATTTACTTTGAGCTCCCAGTTCCATCTTCATCCATGGTCACAGGCCCTGCCTGCAGTGTGCTAGGGACCCCATGCCTGCTGCTGCTGGGGAGGGGCAGGCTGCTGAGTCGCCCGGGATGGTGGTGCCCCTGATGCCAGCCCTGGTGGCTGTGGGCTGGGGTGCATAGGAGAGCTAGGTGCGAGAACATGGCGCCTCCAAGGGGTGGGAGGAGCACTAGGGCCTGGGGCAGGGCAGGGCTAGAGCAGGAGGCTCCTGGAGCGCTGGATTCTTGGCAAAGTCTGAGGCCCTGAGGGGGAAATCCGTGCTTTTAAGAACAAATTCAATGTTAGGAGATCAATCGGGAATTAGGGGCCATCTTACCTATCTCCCGACATTCACATTTTAATAGAGACTTCCTGCCTTTATTCCCTCCCAGGGAGAGGCTGAGGGAATGGAATTGGAAGCACCATTAAGAGCGGTTAGCTGACCCAGCAGGGGCTGCTCGGCACTCCCTAAAAACACACCATGGAGGCCACTGGTGTCTGCTGGTGGGCAGGCTGACCCTGCCTGGGGGAGTCCGTGGCGATGGGCGCTGGGGTGGGTGTATGGGAGCCCTGGGACTGCTTTTCAAAGACTCCTGCCTGGTTGGAGCTCCCGCTACATGCAGCAGCCAGGGCCTGGGCAGAGGGGCTGATGCCTGGCCTTCTTCAGGGGGTACTCCTCGGTGGGTAGACTTGGAAGGATCAGTGGGGTGGGGGGCTGCAGGGGTCTTGCCACCACCCTGTACCAACTTGGCCCCAGGGTCCTGGGTCTTGAATGAGGCCCTCCTGGGTGTTGATTGGGGCACCCCAGGGCTGGCCTGACTGTGCTAGGGGCTGGGGAACTGCAATGGGCAAAAGAGGAACTGGGGTTGCTAACCAGGATGCTGGGAAGCACAGCCACAGCCCAGCTGAGCATGGGGTCCAGCCCACAGACAGCACAGGCCACCTGGCCCATTCCCTGGGCATTCCCTGCTTTGCGGTGCTGCTTTTCTTCACCTCGTGAATGCTACGTTGCCATAGCTATCCTGTGAGTTCCGGAAGGGCAGGGTCCAGTTACAGCCTGGCTTTGGACCTTGCTGCAAAGCTGATAACTGACACATACATAGCTTCTGGGTGATGGGCTGCCCCAGATGCCAGGTTCTGTTCTTAGAACCTCTCTCAGTGGGTGGGGCCCCCCTCTGACTTTCCATCAGCTCCAGCTCCCAGCAGCTTTGTGTGGGACTGGTGGGAACTCCTCAATGACAATAATGCCCTCACCTTGTACATCGCGGGACAAACATTTGTGCAGGCCACGGGACAGACATTTTTTTTTTTTTTTTTTTTTTTTGTAATTCTGATCTATTGTTACAGCTTTCTGGAATACGTCGAGAGGGATTCTGAATGATCGATATAGCTTAGTGAGAAAGTGACAAGATGGATAGCAGTGTCTGCCTCAGGCACAGGAGAGGGAGGTGGCCACGTGTGTGCTGTCTCTTGGCCTTTTCTGTTATAATACTTGGTGCTTTCCAACACACTTTCACATATGGTAGTACTTGTTTGATCCACCCCCTTCCCTGAAAATTTTGGGTGGTTTTATTGCTGCCATTTAACATGCAGGACAATAGAGGTTCTGAAAGGTCTGTGTCTTGTCAAAACAAGTGAATGGTGGAACTAAGACTAAATCCTGGGTCTCCTGCTCTCTCTTCACTGAATGGAGTGGTATTATGGGCCAGGACCTGGCTTGGCCTTCCCCTTGGACTTGCCTAGAGTACATACCAGGGCCCTGGGAGATGAACCTGTGGCCACAGGTCCAGGGCTCCACTGTACTGGACACCAGAAATGTTTCTATCTGTGCTCTGCCTGCCCTGGTCTGGGCCTTCTCCTGGGTCCAGAAGACCCTGCTGCTGATGGGTGGCCTCCTTCCACATCAGCTCCTGCTGCACCTTTTCTGCCTGGCAACTATCAAGAGCCAGAGGACTCCTGATAGACACAGTGGCCCAGGCACCCCTCTTGCTTGCATTAGGGGATGGGGAAGGGAGAAACCCTCAGCAGCTGAGCCCCAGGGGCTCTCGGAGGAACTTAGCCAGTTGTATGTGCTGCATTTGGGCAACTGCAGAACATCCCTCAAGAAGCCAGGCCAAAGGAAGGGTCTGGATGTACTTGTGCTGGGTCAGGGAAGGCCAGCCTCCTTGGTGCCACAGAGGGCGAGGGCCAGGCTGGGATCTTCTGATCTCATGCCAGGGGAAGCAGAGTTCACAATAGCAGCAGGGTCTAAGTCTAATAAACATAAGGGCCCTCTGCCCTAAAGACATGAGGTGCACTGCCAAGAGTAGTGTCCCCAGCTCATAGGCTGTCATGGGGCCGCTGTGGGGGACTTGCATACCAGAAGGGGGCGGTGGGAGATTTCTGTCCATCTGCCTGGATAGGTGACTTCTGCAGGTCCTCACCAGCCTGAGAAGCCGGGGCTTCTTATCTGGAATAGTATTATCTGCTGGCTGCAATTCATGTGGCAGGGAGGCCATGGTCAGGCCCTCCCTCCCTCACCATCCCGCTGCCAAGTGCCTCTGAGGCTGGGCTAACTCCTGACCTCCCAGTTGCCTTCTGTCCTTCCTCCCTGGGCCCAGCTCTTCCTCTGCAGGGGCCTCCCTGAGAACCACTTTGACCCCTCCCCCAAGCCTGGCCTCTCTGCCCATGGCCTGGAGCTAGGCAGGGGCTGAGGCTGCACAATGACTTCCCCTGGCTGGGTGGCACCCACTGTGTGGCAGGCCTGGGGCTGGCCCGGATACCCCTTGCAGCACAGCTGTTCCGAGTTTGGGTGATACGGGCTGAGGCCGGGCAGAGGTGGCCTAGGCTGTTTGCAGGAATGTCCAGCTCTCAGGCAAACTGGGGAGAGGAAGTCCAGGGAAAAAAGCAGAGATGGAGGGACTCAGAGAATTTCTCTTGGCTCTGAGGAGGGTCCTAGCAGCCAAATCCTAGGCCCCCTGCTTAGGGAGCCTCATCTTTCAAGACAGAGATGCAAATGATGCCTCCTCCAGAAAACCTGCCCTGGTTTCCCAGCTCCTAGTACTCTACCACATCACAGCGTCAGCTCTGCGTGACACGTTACACAGTATCAGCCCTCCATTACATGTCACAGCGTCGGCTCTCCGTTACACGTTACACAGCGTCAGCCCTCCGTTACATGTCACAGTGTCAGCTCTCCATTACATGTCAGCTCTCCGTTACTTCGTTTGACTGCAGGCTGCTGGACGGCAGACCTGTGCCTGTAGTATAAGCCTGGCACATACTTAGTGTTAGATGAACAAATGAATGAATCTCTCATGCCCTTGTCCTCCAGCAAGGTTGGTCCTGAGCCAGTGAAGGCTGTCTTGAAGCTAAGCAGATAACTGCAGTGGGAATAAAAGGATGGTGTATGGGCCTGCTGGGTTTCTCAGGATGATCTGTGCAGGGTAGCAGCCGCTTTCTCACCCATTAGACTGTGGCAGCCATTCCTGGAATCTCAGGGTGGTTGGCCACATGCTGCTCAGGGCTCTGGTTGCTCTAGGAGGGGCTGGGACAATGCTCCTTCGTCACACACACATCCAGTGAAATCTGCCCAACGGCAGAGAAGGGCCCCGCTCTTGAGGCTATTCATAACCCTGAGGGGTTCACTGCCCAAAGGTGAGGGTCTGGTCAGTGGAAGCAAATCTTCAAGGGTCCAGTGCTCCTTGGAGGCAAGCTACCCTGGTGGGCACTGTGGGCTGCAGGACCCCTGCTTGCCAGCTCTGCCCCATCCCCACCTTGGCTCAGCTAGGCCTGGAGGCAGTAGAGGGGGTTCTTGAGAAGGTGGTGGGAGCAGCCCTCGTGGTAAGCCCCATGTAGACTGTCCCGGGAGGATATGGAGATAGAGAGCCCTGGGCCTAAGCTACCTGTGGCTCCCGGAACCACCCCGCCACCCGATGATTGCTTGCTCTTCAGCCTGTGTGCAGGTTGAACCCCAGAATATGCTTCTTTCTTGGCTGTGCTAACCAAGATTGACCAACAAGACTCTGCCCAGGTGTCACCTCCTCCAGGAAGTCTTCCCCAAGCCCTTCTCAGTACCCCATTGCATGCTCATGTTCTCATTGCCTCCCTTACTCAACTGCGTTTCTTCAGGCCACAGACCACATTGTCTTCTATAGATATATCTCTGTATCTCCAGTGCCTGGCACACAGTGGGCATTTAGGGAACAACAGCTGAATGAATGAATGAATGAATGAATGAGTGAATGAATGAACAAATATGGCTTAGTGCTGGTTTCTCAAATTATGTTCTTAACTGAGGTATCCCCTCAAAATTCTTTACTGAGGTGTCCCCTGCAAAAACCAAATGATAGGATTACTTTCCCCTCTTGGAGAACCAGGGGGAAAACACTAAAGAGGGATAGATTCTTTTCAACTTAAAATTGTTTTCCTGGCTGGGCATGGTGGCTCATGCCTATAATTCCAGCACTTTGGGAGGCCAAGGCAAGCAGATCACAAGGTCAGGAATCAAGACTATCCTGGCCAACATGGTGAAACCTCATCTCTATTAAAAAATAACAAAAATTAGCTGGGTGTGGTGGTGTATGCTTGTAATCCCAGCTACTTGGGAGGCTGAGGCAGGAGAATCCCTTGAACCCGGGAGGCAGAGGTTGCAGTGAGCCGAGATCACAACACTAGACCCTAGCCTGGCAACAGAGTGAGACTCTGTCTCAATAACAACAAAAATTTTTCTGTGAATCTTTCAAGTTGGTACCTGTTGCTGTTTGTATTACAGTCTGGAAGAAAGCTTCATGGTTCAGTCCAGGAAGCCCCATACATATTCCCCTGGAGATGGATGGCCTCAAGGTCCCTGGTCCTAGTCATCCTGAGGGTATTTTCTGGGGCTTCAGGGAGCAGAGCTGGTGATGATCAGGATGAGCAGGGCTGATGCCACCCAGTTTCCCACACCAGGGAGCTAGTATGGGCTGAACCCTGCTTTAAGGAGAGTCAGAATGTCAGGGGCTGAAATGTGAGGAGGGAATGCTTATGGTCCCCAAGGGGCTGGGATGGGTCCTTGCAGAGGGTTTGGCCAGCAGTTGGAAACTCTTTTTAGCCATAGGGACCAATCCCAAGATTTTAAAGGATTGCTTGGATAGTGGCCCATGCATTCTGGTGATTAAATGTGGCTAGGGTGATTTTCCATTTCTTCAGTTCCCATTTATTCTGGGGACCCAAAGGAAGCCTGATTTTGCCTTTAAACTGCAGGGTCTTAGAATGTTATGGATCCCACCGACGGCCTCCCTGGGAGACTTAGGACTGTGGGGGTGGGAGTATGGGTGGGGAGTGGGGTGGTGCGTTGATTGGCCTGCGTTAGGACTGGGGAGGGCAGAGTGGCAAATGCTGTCAGATGCCCCCCCCCAAATCCATTCTCTACCTCTTCCTCACTGACAGACGCCTGCTTTTGTGTGGGCAGTGATATATCTGATCCCCAAGTAATATGCCGACCATGATAATCCTGTCCCTCATTTTTCGTAACCTCCCTTGCAGCTAGGGTGCCTGTGTGAGCCACTTCTGGCCAAGGAGACACAAATAACACTCTGGAGGGTGGTTCTGGGAAACCTGCTGCTCTCCTGATAAAAAGGCAGAAGCAGCTGCCATAGCCGTTTGTCATTCTTTTGTCATCTTCCTGCCTGGATGCCTACTTGATGCCTGGAGTTATAGTAGCTACCTCACAACCATGAGGGAAAGGCCAAGAAACATGAACTCTGACATCACTGAGCCCGAAATCAACATTCTCTGTAGAATTTTTGCTCTGTGGGAAAATGCATTTTGATTCTTTCTGACTCCATGGTTCAGTTCCTGTTACTTCACAAGTGCTATTAAAGGGATGACCAAGATGAAGCCAGGTGCAGTTGCAGAGGGGTTATGTCGAAACGGGGTCCTTCCATGTTAACACAATAAATGATACCCCTCTCTGCCCCAGCCCCACCCTGTCCAGTGAGTGATGCGTGTCCTATAAATGTGCCCCTGTTTAGTCCACTGGGTGTGACTGGCTGAGGTGGCTAGTGATGATACTGTGCAGCCGTGGGGCTAAGGATGCCCACAGGGGTGCCCAGAGTTAGTCCCAATGCCCGAACTCCTCAGAATGTTGTGGTGGGGATGGGGGGGCGGGTCCCTGGATTGTTGGCCCAATCGTAATTCCTGGGATTACTGGACCAATATCTCCAGAGAAGCTGCAGATAAAGAGCCCTGGCCAGACCTGATGTGACCCTGCCTCTCACAGTGCTGCTGTCAAAGGGGAGGGGTCTGACCTGCTGTGACAGGGACGGAGCTGAGGCCTCATTTGCAATCAGGGTCCTTCCAGATTACAAAACTGTCCCTGAACTCTCACCTTCCTGCACCTATACTCTTTGCAGTGTGACTGTAGCTCATTCCTTCAAAAGGTAGAGTTTATGTCCCCATAGCTTGAGTCTGGGCCGGCCTTGTGACTTGCTTTGGCCAACAGACTGTGGTAGAAGTGACCTTGTGGCAGTTCCAAGCCAGGGACTCAAGAGGCCTTGCATGCCTCTGCTGTCTGTTCTGGACACTTTCCAGCCCCACAGAAACAGGCACGGGCTAGCCTTCCGGAGGACGAGTTGCCCCTGTCATCCAGCTGCTAGCCAGCCGACCCTCAGAAGCACAGCACCCTGCTGACAGGCAGATGCCCAGACACAAATGCAGGAGCCCAACTGAGACCAGAAGAACCACTCGGCTAAGCCATGTCCAGATTGCCAGCCCGCGGAATTAGCATGATGTGGTTATTGTTTTACACCTCTGTTTTGTTTGGTTTGTCAGGCAGCACGATTGTGGCAATAGAGAACTAATAACAGTCCTCTTCCTCCTCATGGTTTACCAAGTGCTCCCACAGACATGAGCTAATTTGATTCCCCAAACAACACCTATGAGGTAGCTATTATCTACCTTTTGCAGGTGACAAAAGCAATATGCTGAGAGGTTCTAACTTGCTCAAGATCATGCAGCTGGCCACAGTGCTCCTGACTCCAAATTCCCTGCTCTCAATTTATAAGTCACTCCCAACACGGCCTGTCACCTCCTAGAGATCTCCATCCAGCCCCTGAGGCCCAGAGTCCTTCTCTAACCTTGCAAACTTTGAACATTGCCTTAGGCAGTGGCCCTGTTCACTCGAGCATCAGTGTGAACACAGACACCAGCCCCTTCCCACCCTGACGCGTTGTGACAGCATGCCACACCACACAACGTAGGGTAAGGGGGCCAGAGAGGCACCTTTTCCATAAATTACCACCATGCACATTGATGTGGCCCCACAGTGCATAGCTGGGCAAGTGAAGCGGGGGCTAGGTTCATACCCATTTGTTCCCTGGGCCAGGCCCTAAAACAGAGGCTCAACCTGTACCACCCCATAGAGCTGCTCTGACAGAGCAAAGAGGACTAAACAGAGCGTTCGAGTAGCTGTAAACGCGTGCAAACTAGCACCCCAGCTTTGCACGCAACAGGTCTCCATAAGGGGAGTCCATCTTGGGCAGACAGATGAAAGGCACGATGAAAAGTTGTCCAGATTCACCTGCCGCGTGGAATTCCATCCCACCCATCTTGTTCCCCTCACTCAGAGGCGGAGCTGCCCCGGACCACCCGCTCCTCCCTGTGACCACACCCATGGCTTACCGACAGGGTGGGGGTGCCCTCATCCTCCACAGTGACCACCAGGTGGTAGAAGCTCTGGCGCTCTCGGTCGGGCGGCGCGGGCCGCGTGGCGATCTCACCACTGATGCGGTCCATGCGGAAGGTCATGTCCTGGTTGCCCTCGGTGATGTAGTAGGACAGGACACTGTTGATCCCGATGTCACGGTCAGTGGCTCTCACCTGGACCACAGCAGTACCTCCACCCACATTCTGGGAGGAGAGCAGGAGGGCGGTCATTCATTCTGGATTCAAGGGATTTGGGCAGTCTTGCGACTGTTCCTGTAGCCCAAAGGCTCCCCCTGTGCCTCCTGAAAGCTTTGCTGCATCTACCCTGAAGCAATGATGGAGATAATAAGGATGGCGGCGGCGAACATTCTGCGGACACCTCCGACATGCTGGAGCCCGCATTAACTCACTGGGTCCTCTCTCCAACCCTGTGAGTTTGGTACTGGCATCATCATCCCTATTTACAGATGAGAAAACTGAGGTGCAGGGAAGGAATGTGTGCAAGTCCACACAGCCAATCAGTGGGCTGAAGCGAGGGAGTCTGGCCTGAGAGCTAGACTCTGGCCCCATGCCATCCTGCCTTCATGAATGTCCAACCTGGTATGATACCCAGCAATGCCAGGGCAGATTGGTGTGGCTCAATCTTACTGCTGAATAATAAATACATTTTTTTAAAAAGCAAGCTCCCCGGGTAAACCTCAGTTTCCTGTCTAGTGAAAGGCAACTTTCTTCTTTTCCTCTTCTCTCTTTTCCTCTACTCCAAAAAGATACTGAGTTCTAGGATCCGGGCTAGGCATTAGAGCTATCATTATGAATGAGCCACAGTTCCCAGCCATGAGATCTGAGGAGCCGGTGAGCCAGGCAGACATTAAACAGGTGGTCCATGGTTGGCTCATGCTCATGATCCCCCTGGATGTCGAGCTATATGGGCCCCGGGGCTGCCCTCACCTCGTTCACACTGACATTGTATCCAAAGGGGCTCTCGATGACTGGAGGGTTGTCATTGATGTCCAGGATGGTCACCTGCAGGATGTGGTCCTTCTTCCGTGGAGGGGTGCCTCGGTCAGAAGCCACAACCTGCAAGGAGGAGGGCAACTGGAGTCAGGGCTGAAGGGTGAGGGCAGAATCAGGAATATGGAGTCCAAAAGGGCTGTACACTCAGTGGGGAGCACTTGGGAGGGCAAAGAGACTCACTGATCACCCCTGGGTGGCCTGGCCAGCCCTGGGCTCTCCCCAACGCCTTCCCTTCTGCCCCATGCTGCAAATGATTCTTGCCCAATCATCTTCTGACTTAGGATCCTCATTTGGAATCGACTAGCATGTACCCAAGCCTTGATCTCCTGACCTACCCCTGACTGTATTCTGGGCTGTGACAGCCTTTGATGGTGACCCTGGGCCTGCAACCTGACCCAAGGCTCTTGTCTTTAGCTTCAAAGGCCTCTGTCCTATGCACGTTGTCCCATGATCTCTGGCAAACAGAGAAAGAGCCTCAAGTAATATTATCAGCAATGAGCTGGAACCCTAACCATAGGCTGAGCCTGTTCCTGGGAGCCTGGATGCAGTCGTATGTGCTGCAGGAGCTCAGCCCCTTGCAGAAGTGGAGCCCTGAGGTCCCCAGAAAGCCCTCAGCAAGCATCCCAGCCATGGCAACTCTGCAGTAATCATAGCCTTTGTGACTCCTCACACCTGCACCTGTTTATTCCCTCCACAGGGCAGGCCAGATGGGGAATTATCTGTACATGACACAGGTAGGGAAAATGAGGCCCAGAGTTAATAACCTGCCCAAGGCCACACTGTATTTGTAGAAGGGTTGGGGCTCCCCCAGCTCCACCAGGCTCTCCCTCGTCCTCCTGGCTCTTAACAGCAGGGGAAGACACCTCAGCTGCCTCCTCCTGGGTATCTAAGGTCCCTCTGGGGTCTCCCTATCCTGGGTCAGCCTCACTGTGCTCTTGGCCCTTAGGGGTGCAGCTGGCCCCATGTTACTTGGTGACAGCAGGGACGCTGACCACCAGGATGTGCTGCTGGGCGAGCTCTCTCCTGGATGGTCAGTAGTGACCAGTCTAGGCACTGAGCCAGTGGTCTCTTGGCCCAAGAGAGGCCAGGACCCACCTTGAGGATGTAGTGGTCCAACTCTTCTCTGTCCAGGGGCCTGGCTACAAATACTTCGCCAATAGAGTCATTGGTGGTGATGATCTCAAAGGCCCTTGCGATGTTGCCAGAGGCCAGGGAGAAGACCACCTGTGGGGAGAAGAGAGGGTGAGGGGTGAGGAGATGTGGAGGAGAGCCAGCCAGGGGGACTGCCTGGTCCTCCCTGCCTACCTGGACCCTCTGTTCAGCAAGGGCATCTGGGAGTACAGCATTTTATGCAGAAGTGATTCATCTCCCTCAAAATGGGGATGCAGGCCCATGGAGGCAGTGTAGCACACGTGGAAGGTTCCTGGGCCTAGGGGATGTCAGCATCCTGGCCTGGGAGGGCAGGGCATGAGTCCCATGGCACTAATGTCTTCCCAGGGTAGAGGGGATTGTGCTCACGCTGCTGGGGTGGGCAGGCACTGGGGCGTTACCTGGACTCTACTTGATTCTTAGAGCAACCTTGACAAAAAGCAACTGTTCTCCTCAGTTCACAGAGAGGAGGCTCAGAAACATGAAACAACCAGCCAAGGTTACACAGCTTGCAAATACCAGAGATTTGAACCCACATACTTTTGCCCCCAAAGCCAGCCTCCCTCCATCCCCCAGAGTATGCAAGCCATGCTAACACCTGCAAACACAAGGCCCAGTGCATGGAACAGATGTGAGCTGTGTGAACACTGGCGGGTTTTGTCACCTCTCCCTCTGCACTCTGGGCTGTGCAAACCTGGAGCGATGGTGAGTGCATCCCGCCACGAGGCTGGGCCTGGGAAGCAGGAGGGAGGACGAGCATGTCCTCTCAGGGAGCTGGGGCTGTGTGGGGAGGAGTCACCCAGAAAACAACTTCACTGCGGCGCTGAGCCGTAGCTGGCCTTCGGGCTCCACGTCCACATGACCCAGCCAGGGCCACTGATCTGCACAGCTCGGAGGCAGCTCTGTCCCTTCTCCCTGACCACAGACTGAGTGAGTGCAGGGCAGAGCCCGGAAGCTCCTGGTGCTTGGTGATGGGGGTGGCTCAGAAGGTCCCTCTAGCTGTGGGAGCCATGGGAGCCGTGGGGCCCCTGCTGACTTGGTGGATCCCGGCTGTTTCACTTGGTGGCCCACCTGCCCATTGCTGCCAGCATCAGGGTCCCGGGCCTTGACAGTAGCCACTCGCTGGCCCACAGGGCAGTCCTCGGGAATGCTGACCGCTGAGTCAGAGGTGAAGTCAAACTGGGGGCTGTTGTCATTCTCGTCCAGCACAGTGATGTAGACCTAAGGGTGAATGTGGTCAGAGACCTACAGCCTCTTTCCCCTCCCTGGCCCCAAACGCCAGGGTCCCAGCATGCGTCCAGTGGGGACTAGACCCCCAGTGGGTTCTGGAACAACAGCAAACTCTCAGAGCCCACTGAGGCCCATCCTGACTTTACAAAGGGGGCCCTGGGCCCATAGCTCCTAACAGTCTGATTGGTGTGCGGCAGGGGTAGGTACACTTGAATCTTGGCCAGGAGGGCAAGGGAAGAGGCCTGGTAGGGAGACCGTCAGAGGCGGAGGTACAAGAGAACTGAAAAGCCAGGCCATGGCTAAAGCCGACACAGGCTGGGAATGCTGGTCTAGCATCAGCCAAGCTTCCCATTTTTCATGAAAAGGAATCTAGACTTTAAAGTGAAATTGGCTGATGAGTAATAACATTTAGAGAAGAAAGCTATGTGTAGGCTGTCCAAAACACATCTGGTGGCCACATATTGCCTGAAGGTGTCCTTGTTTGCAACCTCGGGCTTAGCATGAAGGAAATGGGCCCAGGAGCAGGGCAGGGTGGAGTAGGGGAGCGGGGTGGTTTGGCTCCAGTGGGTAGAAGGGCAGATGGAGAAGCCATGTGAATTTCCAACTGTCAACTAAAAACCAGGCGTGCAGAAAATGGCATGCAAGAGCATATGGCTTTGTGTCTGTGGCTCGGGCTTCTTGTGGAGTGGCAGGAGAGTGAAGGCATGTTGTGGGTGAGGTCTCCAGTCCATGGATGGCCAAGGCCACTGAGGCTGGAATCACAGCTGCACAGAGGTTCACTGATGAGGGCGTGAGCAGGGCTGGAGGCGCTCAGGTTCCAGGTATCCCAGGACAGGCCTTCTCCCACTGCCCTGTCACAGGCCAGACCCTATTTTCTGCTTCCTAGGGTGTGGGGCTTGGGGTTCAGGGACTCCCAGGCCCTGCTGACTCTGCGCAGGACTCACAGGTAGCTGGCTGAGTCTGTGCACGCTGCAGAGGAAATTCCATGTCATCTTCCCTCCTATACAGGTCTGACTGCCCAGTCCCAGCCACACTCCCCTATCTGTAGGCAGCTCTAAGAAGTGCAGGGGAGTCAGCCTGGGCTTTGCAGCCGGGCCAACCCCACCACGTATGAGCTGTGCGATTTTGGAAAAAGTTATTCAAGCTCTCTGATTTTCCATTTCCTCAGCTGAAAATCAGAATGAGAACACCTGTTGGGAGGAATAGCTGAGCAAACAGAAAGTTAAGGGGTGGCACCTCCGAGTCCCTGTTCCTGCTTCCTGCCTGGCAGACACTTGTGATTTCTCTCGCCAAGACTCTACCCATCTGTCATGAATTTTGGTATGGAGTTCCCCGAGGTCCCTGAGCCCCAGTTGCTCATTTGAAATGGGAATAACCATGCCTACTGCACTGTTCTCAGGGTGAAAACAGACAGGGGTCCCTGTGATCAGATCCCTCCCACACCCCTCACTCTGGCCAGGCCTCATTAGGCACGCCGTGCTTCCTTACACCACAGGGCCTTCGTGCCTGCTGTTCTCTCTGCCCAAAATGCTCTTCCTCGTAGGCTGGATTAACTCTTACGCGTCAGCAGATCTCAGCTTGAGTCACCTCCTCAGGGAAGCCCTCTTCTATTTCCCTGACACCTTATTATAGGCTTTCTCTCAAGGCATACATTTCCAGGTGTGCTCATTTGATCAGTGTCTTTCCCTCACTGTATCTTACACTTCGGAAGGCAGGGGCTGGGTCTGATTTTGGTTTCCTGCTGTGACCTGAACCCAGCTTACTGCCTGGCACACAGCAGGTGTTCCCACAACAACTACTGCTCTGATCATGGTGAGGCTGCAAGGCAGGGGTGAGGGGCCGCTGGACCTCCCAGTGGAAGGGAGTCAGCCTCGGTGGGTGAGAAAGGAGGACAGGTGCCCAGGCCTATGGGGATGAGATGGGCGTCTGTGTGCTCACCCAGAGCCTGATGGTCCACATTACACTCCCTACCCACCGAAGGCCTGAGCTTACTCAAGAGTTCTTATAGCAGAGCCGTGCCCTACCCAGCCTGCCCTTCCGGTCTGCCTGCCCACCCCTCCCGGGGCTGGCCAGGGCAGGCTGCTGGGGATGGGGAGGAGCCAGGTGAAGGTGAGCTGTGGTTTGGGTTCCGGCCTCACGGAGGAAATGGTTCCACCTTTAAAGGGCCCCTTCCTCTGCCTCTACCCTAGTGCCTCAAACAGTGTTTGGGGCTTCTGGGGCTGGCGAATCTGGGGCAGCAGCTCCTGGGAGCCTCTCAGAGAAAGCCAAACAAAGGAAGCTCGAGCCTCTTAGGGCCAAGCAAAAGGGGGTGGGCCCTGCTACCCAGAAGAGGGCAAAGCCCTGTGGAAATACAGGGGCCCAGGCAGGCGCGTGGGCTCCAATGCCCTCGCCAGCTGTGCTGAGGAAGTGGCTGGTGGTCAGTGGAGGGGGGCCTCCCCACCATCCCTGCCACACTCGGGCTCCCACTGGCCTCTCCTTCCAGCCTCCTTGAGACACCTGCAGGGTGAGGGCCAGGTGGGCCCATTGTATGAATGAAGAGGGTAAGGCTCAGTGAGAGGGCCCACTTTACTCGAGTGTCTGCCCTTTGACTGGGAGTGGCAGGACGAGGGTGGCCCGGCATCCACTGCCCAAGCGCCCTGCTCACCGGCTGCTCTTGGGGAGCATGGTCGAGGGGAGCTATGGGGGCTCCCTGCCCATATCACAGCCTCACTCACCCTCAGGCTGGCCCCATGGATGGAGGGGCCTTTAGGTACAGCCCAGTCACAGCCAGGGCCTCTGGAATCCGGCACCTCCGGGGAGCCTTGGAGCTGAGGACCCCAAGCAATTGTGTTCTGCTCTTGGCTTGGACACTGAGTTTGCTTCCAGCTTTTTTAGGCTAATGTGACAGGGACTCAGTGGGGAGTGGCAGTGTGACTGTAACCAAGGCTGATGATGAGCCTGATGCCCCAGGTGGTCTCCAGATGATAGCTGACCTGACAGGCTGGTGCCCAGGCCAGATCAATGGCGGAGTGTCCTGGGGTCACTGCAGGATGCCATCCATGGACCTCTCTCAGGGGGCCGGCCCTGGACCCACTCCCATTGCAACCCCAGCCTGAGGACCCCTGCCTGCCTCTCCCTTCAGGCTGGGCTGCCCCTTCTAGAAACCTTGTCTGGCATCTCTGACCTCAGTGGCTTCCCCTCCCCCAGGGCCCCAGCACACGGTCTTCTCTGCCTTTACTTAGAGGCTGTCCTGAGGGCAATGACTCACCTGTGCCCATGGCTCCCCTTCCTAAGTGCTCCTCAGGCCCCGCAATGTGCATCCCACCCCACATGCTTGCACCAACCACCAAGAGAGGGAGGGGTCCCCTTTATGGATGCAGCAACTGAGGCATCGGGACAGAACTCTACTGCGGTCACGCCTGCCTCCAGGACTGGCTTACAAAGGGCTTCCTGCCTGCAATTGCCTGCCGCTTCCATCACATCCTCTGCAGATGGCAGGGAGGCCGGCATGACCCTTATTTCAGATGCGAGGAAGGAGAGAACAGAGACATTAAGCAGCTTGCCTGTGTCACACAGCCAGCGAGGAGTGGAAGTGGAACGAGGCCTCAGTGGTCTTCCAGTGACTCCTTTGCTAGTGCTCTCCCCACCCAAGGCCCTATGGGGCTGGGCAGGACATAGAGAGCAGAGCTGGAGGCAGGGGACATGCCCCAACGGGGCCTGAACTCGGGTGTGAGAGTGGAGGCACTGGGAGGGGACCTGCAGGCCTGTCCATGTGCCTTCTCTCAGGGAGAGGTGAGAAGGTCCAGGGCCAGGCAGAGCCCGGCCAGCACTGGCCACAGCCAACAGCACAGGGGGAGCTCCAGCCACAGGCTACTCACCTTCTGTAGTCAGAGGCGGCAGCGGGAGGTGGGCGAGAGAAAAGGGAAAGATGCAGATGGTAAGCAGTCTGTGGCTCTTCCAGACCACACTCCCAGCATCGCCCTCCACCTGCCTGAGGTCTCATCCTAGCCCAGCCTGTTGGGAAGGTGTGGCATGGCTGCACACGGTGAGGTCCCAGGCCATCAAGGCCCTCACCCACTGCCTGGCCCATACATTGGGTGGCTGGCGAAGATGTGGGTCTGGAAGTGTTGTGGCTGGCAATAAGTCACACCTGAGGGGCTCTCACCCTGGGTCCCACTCACCACGGTGGAGTCCACCTTGGGGCCGCCGTCATCTGCCACCACTGTCAAGGTATAGAAGTCACCCTTCTCACGGTCCACCAGGCCCTGGACTGTGATCACACCCTGCAGGGAAGGGGCCAGATGGGTGAGTAACTACATCGCACCGTGCTTAACCCTGGTCATTCTGCCCACCTTCCCACCTCCATGTCACTTCCTCTGCCTGGCAGAACTTCCCCAGGAAGCTCTATCTGTTGAACTCCTTTTTCTCTCTCACATTCCACTGGGAATCCACCTCTTCCATGAAGCCTTCCTGCTTTCCCAGCCAGGTATGACTGCTGGGCCCTGAGGAGCTCTACCAGTTCTCTGTTGTAGTTCTTTGCACTTCTTCCCTGTGGTGCTCTGACTTGCATCCCGGATTATTTCCATTTCCACTCCTAGCCTGAGAACTCTTTGAGGGCTGGGAAGGGTCTTGTTCATCTTTTTGTCCATTTGTGTTCCCAGTATCCTCCACTACAACCACACATGGTAGCGATTCATACCTTGCCTACTTTCAAATAAGGGATTCTGATAAAAGACACACTAAAGCAAAGATGGAGGAGTAAGAGCCTGGCAGTAGATAAGAGACTGCTGCCCCAGACACCTAGCTAAGAATAGCTGTTGCAATGAAGCCCAACATTTATATCTGAGCTTCCTAACAGCCAAGGTGAAAAGGGAACTATCACTTGTAGAGCTTTCTGTGACATTGTGATATAAGAAATATGTATTGTCTTCATCCCTGGTTCCTGGCACAAAGTTCTTAATCCCCTGGCATTTTCTAGGTGATAGGAGTCTCTTGCTCTAATAAGGCAACTCTTGGTGGGCTCCTGGGTTGGGGCCGATCACCAGAAAAACCAAGCCAGGATGAGCAGCTTGACATGTTCAGCCGCACTTCCACACCCCTTATTTTTCAGGAAGGGAGAGGGGCTGGAGATTCAGTTAATAATTGATCGTACCTATGTGATGAAGCCTCCATAGAAATCCCTGAACCAGGCCGGGCATGGTAGCTCATGCCTGTAATCCTAGCAGTTTGGGAGGCCAAGGCAGGCAGATCACGAGATCAGGAGATCAAGACCATCCTGGCTAACACGGTGAAACCCCGTCTTTACTAAAAATACAAAAAATTAGCCAGGTGTGGTGGCAGTCGCCTGTAGTCCCAGCTATTCGGGAGGCTGAAGCAGGAGAACTGCTTGAACCCAGGAGGCAGAGGTTGCAGTGAGCCGAGATTGTGCCACTGCACTCCAGTCTGGGCAACAAAGTGAGACTCCATTTCAAACAAAAAAAAAAAAGAAGAAGAAGAAAAAAAAAAAGAAGGAAATCCCTGAACTGCAGGGTTCAGAGAGTTTGCAGGCTGATAAACATGCAGGGTGCCTGGAGGGTGGCATGTCCAGGGAGGGCACCGAAGTTCAGAGCCCCTTCTCCCATGCCTTGCTCTGTGTGTCTCTTCATTCAGCTGTTTGTTGGTATCCTTTAGAATATCCTTCGTAATACCTTGGCAATAGTAGGTAAACTGTTTCCCTGAGTTCTGTAAGCTGCTCTAGCACATTCATCAAATTTGCGGAGGAGGTTGTGGGAACCCCAATGTAGCCGGTCGGTCAGAAGCATGGGTAAAACCACCTGGAGCTTGTGATTGGCAGCTGAAGTGGAGGCAGTTTGGTGAGACTGAGCCCTCAACCTGTGGGATCTGACCCTGTGGTGTCTGCTGGAGAATTGAGGGACTGAGTTCCGAACCTGTGGGATCTGACGCTAACTCCAGGTAGAAATGTTCAGAATTAAATCAAGCTAAAGGATTCCCAGCTGGTGTCCAGAGAGTCAGATAATTGGTTGCTGGTATGAGGGAAAACCCCATATGCACTTCGATGACCAGAGGTGAAGGGATCTGTGATGGGCGTGAAAACAGAAGGAAAACCAGTTGGTTTTTCCGACTATAGACTTTCATTGTCTAGTAACAAGAAGGATACCAGCCTACATAGGTATAAACTTTATCTTACCCCTAAATATGAAAATGCATATGTTGCAGGGATATTTATCTCAGGGACTTTTTTTTTTTTTTTAAAGATGAGGTCTCACTCTGTTGCCCAGGCTGGAGTGGGGTGGTGCAAACACAGCTCACTGCAGCCTCCAAACTCCTGGGCTCCAGCAATCTTCCTGCCTCAGCCTCTCAAGCAGCTGGGACTACAGGTACATGACACCATGACTGGCCATCTCGAGGATACTTTATGACAAAGAGGAGAGTGCTGTGCACATAGAAGGAGCTCAACCGATGTTGGTTAGATTGGAAGAAATGGTGCTCCCTGCCCCCAGCCCCTCACCGTGATGGCATCTATCTTGAAGAGGGATTTGGCCTGGGTGCTGGTGTAGGCGTCGAAGCGGTACGTGATCTGGTTGAGGTTGTCGATGGAGTAGGCCTGGACCCGCACGATCTCAGTACCCAGTGCCAGATTCTCCAGGACGGCAGCCTCATATGAGGCGTTGGAGAACTGCACGGCCTCGTCCAGCTCGTTGAGCAGAGTGATGTAGACGCTGCAGAAGCCCTGGTTGAAGGGGGATGCCTGGTCAGTGGCCGACACGTTCATCACGTAGCTGGTCTTGGTCTCGTAATCCAGGTAATCCACGGTGATGATAAGCCCTGTGCTCTCATCAATCTCAAACTTGCCCTCTGCACCCGATAGGATGCTGTAGTTCACCAGGCCACCGTCCCCTGCAGGAGGACACAGAGGCTGTGCAGTCCCAGATAGAACTGAGTGGGGCTGCACTGCAGCTTCTCAAGCTGCCACACCCACACCCTCCTGCTGGCCCACCCAGCAAGGGCTGCCCCACCTCTGTGGGCAGGACCATCCCCAGAGATGCGGTAGAGGATGGGTCAAGGTCGACGTGGACGGCAGGGTCCAGCATGCACTGTCGAGCCCTCCTCTGGGGCTTGGCCTTGGCGCTAGAAATATGACAGAGGGAGTGGGTCTGCTCCTGGAGCCTCAAAATTCAAGGTCATCTACCTCCCTTTGATATCTGGACATACAAAGGTTGGGGAAATGATGCATCTCTTATTGTGGGGGCTTTGATCCAGAAAGCATCCTCACAGGTGGCCAAGCCTTTATTTGGTCCCTTCGACAGAAGGGCTTCAGTGTCAGGGACACCTTCCCCCACCCTCTCCACTCCCTACACCCCAAATTCCTGTGCCTTGAAACAAACCATTCAACCAGGAGCTAGCGCTGGGATTCCTTATCTGAAGTCCACAGACTTTGAGAGGAGGGCAGGGAAGGGAGTGGTCATCGAACCACTCTGGGAATCCAAGACTTCCTTGGAATTACTTGGGGACTCTGATTGGATGGGCATTTATCTGGGGAGGGGATCCCTGACAGAAAAAGCCATGAACCACTGGGCAATAGCAGCATGTGTGCCCTAAACTGTATTAACGTGCCTGAGAATCCACCCGAGAATTTGCAGCCATTTCTCCCTTCACCCCATCCTGTGCATGCCACAGATAACCTGAGGATGCTGAGAGAGGGACTGGGAGCCACCAGAGTAGCTGACACGAGGGAAAAGCAGCTCAGGGAGCCTCTCTGGGGGACAGTGGGCCCCCAGAAAATGCTCCTTTCAGCTGTGTTCCTGACTGGGTCCCAGGCCAGACAGCCCAGGCCATATACAGAGGGCCACAGAGACTGGGCATGTCTCCCCTTCATTTTGCACTTCCTGGTATGGTCACCTCTGGGGCTCGGGCTCTCGGCAAGGTTCAGGCTGCCTTCAGGTTCTGCCCTGTAGCACAGGAAGGGCATTGCCCCTTCCAGGGGGTCAGGGGGGCTGTGCATGCCAGGCCCTGAGCTGGCCCTGGAGGGCATGGAGGGGCTGGAGGAGCAGGCCAGGCTGAAGTCAGCTTTCTGATGGGTCTCCTTCACCCCTCCCAGCTCTGCCCAGCCCCTCTCCAAAGGCCAGTGGGAGCTGCTGGATCCTGGGATGATGGAACTGGACTTTTCAAGCTTGTAGCCTCTCCTCTGTCCACCCAGAGTGGACAAGTGTCAGGGACACCTTCCACTGAAAGTTGGCTGGGACAACTTTCCCCGACTCTAACCCTCTCAGGACTGGGCATCTGGTGGGAAGTGATCAAGCCCATCCCAGCAGCCCCTCCCTGGCCTGGGCATGGCTAACAGGGGAGCCTGAAGCATCAGGGATGGAGGTCCCGCAGGAGGGGCTGGGTGAGCTGGGGAGGTTTGCTCTGAGCATTGGGACCCCTGGTTTCCTCCTGCCAGCCTCACCAGAGTCTCGGTCTGTGGCTCGGACCACGATGACTGACGTTCCAATGCCTGCGGTCTCTCGAAGCCCCAGACGGCTGTACTGCTGCTGTGTGAACACGGGGGCCTCATCGTTGACATCCTCCACGTACACAATCACCTGCAGGAGCCGCGCAAGGGGTGCAAAGTCAGGGAGGGGCGGAGGCTGGGAAGCCCGGACTGGGCCCACTGTGGCTGTCCTGTGGGGTTGCCATTCTCCTGGGCCTGCTGTAAGCTCCCTCAGGGGCCCAGGCCTGTCTGTCTGGTGGGTCACTGTATCCTACCACCTTGCGCAGCACCTGGCGTGTGGCAGCTGCTGAGACAGTACTTGTTTCGGAGTGAACCTCATCTTGCTATCGGCTCTCTGACTAACGTGTGGGAATGCCTGACTAATTAGTGACTCTTTGGGGCCACCAGCTTCCCAGCTATGAAGTGGTAATATTAAGATAAGAATTCACACTCCATGCCACTCCTAAGGCTGTTATGAAGACAAAATGAGCCTGCAAAAGTTCTTGAAAAAATTCAAAGTGACCCCAATCAAATATCAAAATCTATCTAGGAGAATAGAGGTTAAAATACAATGGCAGCTGTAGTAGAAAGTGTCACTGCTCAGGACTCTACGATTCTTGTGCACCTTCTCACGGCCAGCTCCCGGCCCCGAAAGCTCTTTGGGGAGGACCAACCCCACCCCACTGCACCCACACCCGGGCTGCTGGAAACCAGCCCAGGGAGCAGAAATGCCTGGGAACTTCCACCCCCTAGGGCAGCCCTGAGCCAATTATTGATGGGCGTGGAGAGCCAAGACTCCAGCTTCCTTGGCCTGTTTGGGGCAGTGAGGGGACACTGTAGGGCTCCCTAGGGGACGGAGGCCTAGCTCCCTCCTTGACATTTTGCTGGCTGTTTTTCCTTGCTGGTTGCACCGCATTCTACCTTTTCCTATGGGCGCTTCTTACACATTACTTCCACACCAATGCTTGCCTCAGGGTTTGCTTCTGAGGCCCCCACCCAAGGTAGTAGCTGTTCCTGAATTGGGCAATTATGCATCATTTTCCTCACCACTTACCAGCACTTTCTAAGTTCTCTTTAATCAATATGTGTATTGAGCATCATGAACATGATACAGTTTAAAAGGTTTTTATGGAGGCCAGGCAGGGTGGCTCTTGCCTGTAATCCCAGATATTTGGGAGGCTGAGGTGGGAGGACTGCTTGAGCCGAGGAGTTTGAGACCAGCCTGGACAATGTAGTGAGACTCTGTCTCTACAAAAAATACAAAAAAATTAGACAGACTACAGGTACGCACCTGTAGTCCCAGCTACTAGGGAGGTGGAGGCAGGAGGATCCCTTGAGCCCAGGAGTTCGAGGCCAGCCTGGGGAACATAGTGAGACTCTGTCTCTTAAAAAAAAATTAGCTGGGGGTGGTAACATGCATCTGTAGTCCCAGCTACTAGGAAGGCTGAGGTGGGAGGATTGTTTGAGCCCAAGAGTTTTAGCTTTTAGCTCTTTGTTCTATGCTGGGGTGAGCTGGCCCCAGAACAGGAGAGGCACCCTCTTCCCATCCAAACAGCCAAGGCCAGCAGGAATTTGCCAGCAGAGTGGAGAGGAGAGCAAAGGGGGAAGGGGCTGTGGCACTCCATACAGACTTTGCATGTGGTCACCAGCACTAAGGAAGGGGCTGGTGGCACGTGCAGCAGAGGTTTGTGTGTCTGGCATATGGTCACTGCCTCGGGGATCAGCCTTGCTTTCTCTTTGGGGATTAGCTGGAAATCAGCTGGAGAGAAGTGACGGAGCTTCTGGCTGGTAGAAGCCGAAAACAGCACCTGACCAGTGGAGGACTCTAGGGCAGGGAGGGTGGCAGGGCTGGGGGCAGAGAGGCATATGGGGGTAAAAGTTTCTCCGCATCACTGCTCTTAGGCCACCACAGCTCTGCTGCATCATTAGAATTTTCATGTCCAGACACCCAGAACCCACTATGCAAACTAACGTGTCTACTCCAGAGCACAGCTGCTCACAGCCTGGAACCTTCTAAATTTGGCTTCACTCAGAAGTTGGCTGGGGAGATCCTGGGTAGGGTGGGTGCGGGGGGGAATTTGCATGGATGAATTTCGGGAACTCTTTTTCTGTCAACAGAAACTAACCCCTCCTCTTTCAAAACTGTGAGCTTTCTCCTTCCTGAATTTGCTTGTCCAAATGACCTCAATGCCAAGGGTTGTGGAGAAAAAACAGGGCCAGGCTGACAGTACAATGACAAGATGAGAGGTGGTGCGGAGCCGGGGCAAGGCCTGTCCTCCATGAGTCTGGCTACATGCCACCATCCTCTGGTTGGTTTCAGTCTTGTTTTTAGCAGCAGAGACAGGAGGAGACAAGATGGTTTGCAAACTTGAGAGGCACAGATGTACAGGAAGCAGAGGTCTGTCAGGTTCTTGCTGAGCAAGTGGGAGCTACTGGGCTTCCTGGAGAACTAGACCTGCTTTCTGTCCAGTGCTGTGCCTCAGTTTCCTCATCTGTCAAATGGGGTGTAGTGGTTAAGAGGACAGGGAGGGGGGTGTGTGTATGCGGGCATGTGTGCGTATGTGCCATGTACACCCTGAGACACCCAGTGTCTATGGGGACTGTCTCACTATGCACTCCTCTGCCCCTCACTGGGGCTGTCCCCAGTCTCTACAGGAACTGGAGAATGTGGATGGCTCCTGCAAGCTGCCTCTCCTGCTGCTGGGAAAGTGAGTCTAGGGGAAAGTCAGGGTCCCCATGTTACCTGCAGCAAGGTCCCCAGCTCTCCTGGGGCTCATAGGTGACCTGCAGCAAGGTCCCCAGCTCTCCTGGGGCTCATAGGTGTAGGGGCTATGTACTACAGCCACCAAGCTCCTGCCCCAGGGGCCAGCCCCCAAATTCTCACCTTAAAATTACCCTGTGGGGATGAGTCAGTGGTTTCTGACTGGGCTCTGCAGAGGCTTGTGTGAGGCAGCAGGGTATACTGGGTAAGGGGACAGGCTTGAGCTGGCTGCCTGGGCATGATGCCTGGTTCTACCCTTACTGCTATGTGACCCTGAACAGGTAGGCTAATTCCTCTTAGCCTCAATCTTGTCATCTGTAAAATGGGGGTATTAACAGTGCCTACTT
Organism: Aotus nancymaae; assembly: GCF_030222135.1. Taxonomy (NCBI): domain Eukaryota; kingdom Metazoa; phylum Chordata; class Mammalia; order Primates; family Aotidae; genus Aotus; species Aotus nancymaae. The sequence continues at coordinate 63,462,908 of NW_026988421.1, read as the reverse complement.
CATAGGGCCATTATGGGTTACAGGGGTTAAAGTACATGAGGCATTTAGAAAAATATCAGGCACATGTGAGGGTTTGTTATTCCTCAGGGTTCACAGAGACAGGGGCTGGAGGGAGGTAGCTGAGCAGGTGTGGCTCTGGGAGCCCCACCCTTGCACTGATTGTCACAGTCTAGCTTTGATCTGTTTTATACCATACCCTGGGATGCTGCATATCACTTTGTCTAAACAGAAGGTTTGTGGCTGAAAGCAGTTTGCAGCCACGAAGCTGAGGCACTGATGGGAGCAGACCCTAGAGGCAGGTGCCCACCACGCCTAGGGGAGGGAGCGGGGAGCAAAGGGCCACATGGAGGGCTGTGGTTAGGAAGCCTGAAGTCTAGGGACCTAACCCCAGCTTTGCTGACATCAGTCACTCTGTGGCCTGAAGTGGGCCCCACGCAAGGCAGGCTCTGATAGGGCACACTGACCAGCCTGCGAATGCGATTCATAGTCATGCAGGCCAGCATGGCTGTGTGCACGCCCAGGTCATGGTGTCTGAGTCTCTGTCACCAGGGACCTATGAGAACCAGGGGATCTGACCCCCTCAGCCATTTCCACAGGGCAGGTCTCACTTGGGGCAGTTGTAAAGACCCAGGTGTCTCTTACCAGCTCTTCCTGGGGCAAAGCCACGGGGGTGTCAGCAGGAGCTGGGTCAGGGCTGAGTCACCCACCCCAGCACAGCCCCTGCGGGATCACATGAAATCGTGACTGTGATTGTGAGTACCTGGTGACCACCGCTCACTGTTTCCAGCCTGGGGCAAGCAGGGGGTGGAGATGGGGCTGATAAGAGGAGCCGGTTCTGCAGGCTCAGTTCTGGGTGAAAGTCCCTGCTTACTCTGCCTGACTCTTCTCATCTTCCTCCTACTCCTGACGTCTAGGGTCTGACTCACTTCCCACTGGTTTAGGGGAAGGGGCTGGGGGCTGCTGAGGTGTGGGGGGTGAGGCAGCCTTGAGAGGCCATCTCATTCATCTTAAGTCATCCCTCTGCTGCTGGTGGTAGTGCATATAACACAACCAGTGGGAACATGTGTGTGTATATTTTCAACCATTCGGGAGGACTACGGGTGATTTGATTTTGGCTGCACAAGTAAGGGTGGGCAGAAAAGAATACATTTGATGGGGCAGCTGGGAGAGGTGACTGGAATATGTTAGAGTCACTTCCATTGGAAAGGGCACTGAACTTGGACTCAGAAGACGGGGGCTCCAGTCCTGATTCTATCACTAGCAACTTCTCTGTGCCTCAGTTTCCTCATCTGTAAAATGAGGTTAGCATCTGCACCTCCAAGATCACCCATGTAAGATCTCCTTGACTTACCCTAGAGAGCTCTGTGGATACGGGGGTGAGTACAGTAAGGACACCTCTCTCATCCCTTGGGATGGACATCAGTATCACTGACTCCTTTCCACAGCTGGAGGAACAGGCTCAGAGCAAAATGACAAGTCCAAGTCCCAGGCTGGGCACCTGTCACCAAACCCTTAGCCTCAGATGTCATTCTGCACTTAAACCGGTGGTGGCCCTGCCTGTACCAGGTGCCACCTAATGGCCTTCTCTGTTCTAGCTGTGGGGTTGGCCCTGTCTTGAGGTCAGCACCCTAGCCCGCCCCTAGCCTCACCCTGACGGAGCTCCGCATGGGACCCAGGTCGTGGTTGTAGGCCTCCACTATTAGCACGTGGGATGAGTTCTGCTCCCGGTCCAGGGGCCGGGGCCCTCGCATCAGGAGCCCGTTGCTGACGTGGATCCGGAAGTTGTTGCCCTGGTTACCTGTGTGGAGGGACAGAGCCCCTGGAACACCAACCCTGCCCAGAAGTCTCCTGCTGTGCTAGCCTCCCATGGTTGGGGGCAGAAGTTCACCTGTTTCCTCCTTGTGGGGAGGCTGGGGTCTTCCTTGACCCCTACACGCACAGATGTGGGCAGTGTGAGGCCTCGTTAATATTTCAGAAGAACCTGGGGCACTCCAAAAAGAGTGACTGAACCAAATTCTCCATGAGTGGCTGGATCCAGGACTCAGTGGACGTCTCCGGGCTGGTCCAGCACTCATTCCCCCATCTTCTGGGCACAGCACCCTGATTTTCCTTCAGGGATGCACTCTCCTCTATACTCAGTCCATAACATCTGTGGGCAGTGACTTTATCCCTGATTCAAGAAGTGGGTGGATCAGCATATTTTTTTCTCTGGCCATAGAGATTGGTTCAGGAATGGGTGCCAGATTCTGGTTGAACCAATGGGACCCAGTCCCTGAGGAGCACACTGCTGGGGGCTGCTGGGGCCCTCTCTGCTAGGGCCATGGCTGTGGGAAGCTCTGCAGGACACCAGGGACTTCAGGAACACGGGAATCAAAAGCTACCCCCCTCAGCCCCCTGGTGTGAATTCTGGAGAATGTCCCTGTTTCCTTCCTCTGGCCTTGCGCATGTGTACAGTCCTGGGGGTTTCCTTGGCCTCATCTCCCAGATCTTTGGCAGCCTAGAGAAGCTCTGCCCTCCCCCGGGCAGGAGGGCCGCCCCCCATCCTAGGGTAGTGCCACTTACCGTGGAGGATGCGGTACCATACACGCCCAAACTCGCCTTCATCCGCGTCCGTGGCTTTCAGCTGAGGGAGAAGGAGACACTGGAGTTACTTCTTGACTCCCACCCAGCAGTGGAAGAAGAGGTTTTTGGAGCCCTTCCCTTCCCTTCACGTGTCCGACCCCATCCTGCCAAAACCTGCGGTCTCCCACAGAGGCTGGGGGTGTGGGAGACAAGGGGACGTCTCATCCCCACGAGGATGTCCAACTGCTGATGGCCCCTGCGGTCCTGTCCAGGGCCAGCTCTGCCCCGATCCTCCTCCAGGTTCACAATGAGGATGGAGAAGAAGGTGAAAGATGGCACCACAGCTCGCTAGGTCCAGGCTCACTCCGGCTGTTCCATCCTCCACATTCCCTACCCGGCAGCCTTTCCGAGCCCAGGAGCCTCTCCCAGGGTGGCTGGACTGCATGACTGCTTCCTGCCCACATTTCCTTGGCCTGAAGCTATTCTGGCCACACTGCGTCCCAGCCGGACACTGTACATGTAACAGTCACTTCATGGAAGCCCAGGAGCCCTCCTCCCAAATGACGGCCCCGTGTTCATTCACACACTTGGTCACCCCGGTCTAGCTTCAGACCAGCCCGGCAGGCGTGGCTGTGCCTCAAGCTTATGTGTTTATGCATCGTCTCTGGTGGGGCTTGTGTGGGGGGGATGTCATTGTCACTCTGAGACACTGCCTAGTGCTCAGCCCTTTGTACAAGGCGTCTAGCCTTGAGGCTATTGGCAGAACTATAGCTGACCCCAGCGTGAGTCCTGTCAAGCCCAGAACTGAATACCTACTTTACCCACTGCCCATCCGAAGCAGGTGGAGAACAAACACCCCCCAGGGCAGTGTGGAGAGAGGCGGGGAGCCTCCCATGACATGTGGTCCTGATAGATTGGTGGTGAATTGCTTAGCTAAGGCCCTAGGCTCTCCCACTTCTTCTGCGACGGCCCCTCCTTGTCTCACCACCTCTCACTTCAGCCCTGTGGTATGCACGGAAGCTGCCGTGTTCTTCCTGACCCCGCCAAGATGGCCAGAGGGAATTGGTCCAGGACTGAGTGCCTGATCAAAGCTGAGCCAATCGCATCCTTCTCTGGGATTGCTGACCTTGGGCCCAGAGAGAGTGAGTCAGTCTCTCTAAGAGTAAGATGTGGGAATATCAACTGCCCTCTCCTGCACACCCCCGGGCCCCACCTCCCACCATTCTTTCCTCCTGACTGCCCTAGCTCACTGGTCTCCTGGCTGTTTCTTGAACACCAAGCGTGTGCTGGGCTCGAGGCTTCCACCCTGGCTGTTTCCCAGCAAGCTCTCCCCCTAAATATTTGTGTGTTCATGCCCTCATCTCCCTCAGGTCTTCGATCAAATATCTTCTCCTAAGACCCTCCCTCAGGACTGCATATGGAGTTACAGCCACCACTCCAATGTCCTGGCCTTCCCTACCCCCCCATCATCACCGTCTGATACACTCTATCTTCGTCTATCGCCTATATCCCCACAGGAAGAAAGGGCTTTATGCACTGTCATATCCCTGGTCTCTGGAACAACAATCCTGGCACACAGTAGGGTCAAATATGTGAGCCACTTAGACACAGAGCTGCAGGGAGAGGAAGTAGGGAACACTCAGTGAGCATGAATGAAGGACTCGTGCAACACCCAGCACTGCTTCCCTGGGCCCAGTTATTCCAGGAGCCCAGCTCTGCCTCTCTCCCTGTTGGACTTTTCCTTTGAACCTTTGGGGTATCCCAGTATTGCTCCAGCACACTTCTCCTTTTGCCTAGGTTATTATTATTTTTTTGTAAAGATGGGGTCTTGCTATATTGCCCAGGCTGGTCTCAAACTCCTGGGCTCAAGCAATCCTCCCACCTTGGCTTCCCAAAGTGCTGGGATTACAGGCAGGAGCCACCATTTCTGGCCCTGTCTAAGATAATACAGAATGGATCTTTTTTCTTGCCACCCAAAACCCTAATACAGGCTTTCCTATCTTTGCTCACTGTACAAAACAGCAGAGAAGATGGGGATGGGTTCCTGCTAGCAAAGATCAAGAAAGCAGTGAGGGCGGGATTGGCTGAAGGTTTCCAAAGCAGGGAGCTGGGTTTGGAAGGATGGGGAGAACCTAGCTTAGCAGAGAGGGGTGGGAAGAACATTCGTGCTGGGAAACAGTGTGAGCTGAGATAGAGGCGGCTGGGGAGACTGAGGAAGGAACTGGGACCCCAGTCTGGAGTGAAGGGCTCATGCAGGGACAGCAGAGGGCTGTGGCTGAAGAGTGGAATGATGGCCTCAATCAGCGGCACTGATGCCTCCGCAGAAAGGGGAGCACAGACGTGGCAGTGTGGAGGGAGAGTGAGGAGTCTGCAGCAGGCGCTGGCCTGGTCGGACTCAATGGACATCCCGGCACTGCGTTAAGCATGTCTAAAGACTCTGATGAGCACGTTACGTTGATGGTGGGGAGGAGGACAAGTATGTTGGAGCAAAAGGAACAAGGGCTCTGGGTCAGGCACGCCCAAGCGTGAATTTAGGCTTTGTCACTTACTCTCTGTGGCACCATGGATAAGTACTTTAGACCCTGGGGCCTCAGTTTCCTCATTGCTAGACTGTGCACAATGATGATGCAGGGTTGAGGGGAAGATCAGAAGTCATCCTGCTAAGCATCTTGGCTGGTACCTGGCACAGGGATGGGTAGTGAAGGTTGACATGAGTGATGCCACCTTCTCCAGGAAGCCCTCTTGATTTATGCCAGAGTTGGGGATGACTGGGTTGCCCCTTGCCGTGCAGTTCTTTCTCTCCCCATTCCCGGAGAAATCTTAGGAGCTGGAAGGTGGAGGGATGTAACGGGGTGCTTCAACTGTTCAGATCTGGAAAGACTCAGGACAGGGAAGAGGGCCACACTGCCCAGAGCACACCCTTCCGTGTCTATTCATGGTGAGATTTCCTCGACACCTCCCTGCCCCAGCAGCCTGCACCACCCTGGAAGCTTTGCCTTCTGCCATCTCAGGAGGAATGGGGGCCACAGATGAAGGGTTCGGCTGGCTTCAGAAGAGGAAGTTAAGGAAAATGAGGGCAGTGAAGGCTGTGATGGAAGGCGCAGGAATCCCAGTGGGGGCTCTGGGCATTGGGGATGCCTTTGGGCCAGATGCTGTGCCTACACTGGATGCCTACTGCCTGCCCCTGCCCACGCGGCACAGGGGAAACACCAAGGCCCCCAACACTCACTTGCTGGGTGCCCCTGGGCAGGTCACACCTCTCTGGGCCCCAGTTTTGTCATCTGAGAGAAGAAGGGGCTGAGTCAGATAACCCTGAGGATCTCTCCAGCTTTAACAGCACAGAGGAAAGCTCCTGTCCATTTTGGGGTTGGCAGACAGTGCCTCTTTTTGTGGGCAAGGGCAGGAGGGAAAAGCCAAAAACCAGAAACTGGGGATCCAACAAAGGGAATGGGTCCGAGGCTCAGGTCTTGGACAAAGCCATGACTCCCATCTTGAGTTGCACTTCTGGGAGCTTGGAGGTCCCTGGTGGGGAGGCTGCTGAAGACTTGGGCTCCTAAGCAGGTGGCTGGTTGCCAAGGAAGCTCTGGCTTCCGGGAAGAAAGAAGGCTAGGGGAGTGTGTGTGTGGGGGCGGGGGCGGTTTGGAAAGAGCCCCCAGCGGAGGTCTCTCCGTGGCCCCCCACACTGTGGGGAGCATGGCTTTGGCAGTCCCTCAGTCCTGTGCTTTCTGCCCTGGGATCCCCCTGACCTTTGAAGATGCCTCTCACCCCTCGCTTCTGTAGCCAGACACCTTCAAAAGGAAGGTGCTTTTCTAGAAGCTGAGGGAAAAGTCTGGAAGGAGCAGGGCCCAGGGCCGCTGCAGGAGGAGCCTCAGGGGCTGCCAGGGCCCAGCACTCTGCCTGCTCCCCTCCCGCCGTGGTTTGTAGCCCCTCTCCCGGGTAACCTGTCGGCTGGCAGGCACTGAATAGTGACCCGCTGGCTGCCGCCGACCATACCATTCAAACTTCCAACAGGGGAAGGTGAGCGCCATGGGAAGGCAGAGGCAGTCAAACCCTCCCCCTGCGTCTCCCCAGAGTCCCCCACCCCTGAGAGGACTCCGAGGAGACAGGCTGGAGTGAGGCGGTGGGAAGGCTGGGGGGCATCCCTGCACCTCTGGACAACTTCCCTCTCCCTCTTCCCAACCCAGCTGCCATCCCTACTCCCTTAGCTATCCCCTCCCCCAAGACAGGGCCCCAACTCTTCCAGACAAAGCCAGGTCCAGCTGGGGAGTGACGGGGAGGCCACTCTGCCAGCCAGGCTGACCGAGGGCTGCAGGGCACAGCAGAGCCCGGGCAGGGCTGGGGTCACAGGCTCCTCGGGCCTCCCTTGCACAGCTGAGAAGACCTCTCCACGGAGCTCCGGATGGCTGGGGGCTGGCTCTGAGGTCAGTGCTTGGGGGACTGCAGGAGAAGGCTTGGAGAGGGATGAGTGGTGGGAACCCTGGCTGGGGGACTCCTGGGAGAATGTGAGGCTGTGCTTAGACCTGGGCAGTCCTCTGGTTCTGTAGAGAGGGGAAGCAAGGCCCAGTAAGGGGTAGGGACCAGTTCGAGGCCACACAGCAGTCTTCTCTGCCCACAGCAGGGCCTGCTCAGTGGCATTCTAAGGGAAGAGGAAGGTTCTAGAATGAGCTTGCAGAGATATGTCCAGAGCAGGGCCTGCTGGCGCACCCTGGCCCCAGTGGGAAGGGAGCGGCTTCAACTGCCCTCCAGATGATTCCTGGCTTGGTCCAGGCAAGGCGTCCTCTCCCAGCACTAGCTGGCCTTTGCTGGTTAGTCAGTATGGGGTGTCAAGGGGCCTGATAGCTGGACTTGCCTTGTGCTCTGGGAAGGGCGTTGTGTTGTTTTCAAGCACTTAGGAATCTCATGTTGCCACAGGAACTACTCAGATGCTAATTACAACTCCACTTATCCTTGTTTTTTTTTTTTTTTTTGAGACACAGTGTTTCTCTGTCGCTCAGGCTGTAGTGCATGGTGTGATCATAGCTCATTGCAGCCTCAAACTTTTGGGCTCAAATGATCTTTCTGCCTCAGCCCCTGAGTAGCTAGGGCCACAGGCACATACTGCAATACCTGGCTAACTAAATTTTTTTTTTTTTTTTAAGAAATGAGGTCTCATATATTGCCCAGGCTGTTCTCAAACTCCTGGGCTCAAGTGATCGTCCCATCTTGGCCTCCCAAAGTGCTGGGATTACTGGCATGAGCTAACACACCTGGCCTCACTTATCTTTTTATTAAAGCAGATCCCAAGGCCTGAAGCCTGGATGCTCTTTGCTAGTCCAATAGGGTCTCCAGATTCCTTTGAAGGCCTTGAAATAACATTAGAACTAGTAGGACTGAGGCATCTCCCATTTCAGACTGCCCTTTTCTTACTCCCGGCCAAGCATTGCCCAGGGTAGGGTAGAGGGATGGCTGACTTTCTCCCCATGGGAGTGGGCAGTGGGCACACCCCATCCCTCCTCCCTGCTCAGACTCAAGGGAAGGCCAACCCATGCACAGCTGCCCAGACAGAGTGCTCCCTAGGACTGATGCTGCAAAGGCGGAGGCCCTGGGCAGCTAGACAGGCATCACACTTTCCAGCTGGGTGCTGGGAGGGGTCGTTTTCTGCCTGGAAGTGCTGGGAGGGGTGGTGGTGGGGAGTGGGTGGGAGGTGGGGTGCTCTGCATGCCCTCAGTTGGCTGGGCACGGAGAGCCAGGAGTCAGGTCCTGCGGCTGCTGGTGAGTGCTTGGGGAAGGGACAGGAGTCCCTCGGGTGGGGGACTGGGTGGCCCGCTTCCCTCCCCACTACCTGTGGCAGGGTTTTTCTGCAGCCTACACACAGAGCCTGGGTGTGACCTGAGGCTTTTCCTCCTCCTGAGCTTCTGTGCTAGAAACTGGACTGTTATCTAAGCTGCAAGCTGGGAAGGAGGAAAATCTGCCATCCCCCAGCCTCATGAAAAGGAAAGACCCTAAAGTCAAAGGGAAATCATGATTTTTTTTTATCAGAACCCCTGGGATTTCTTGTCCGCGTTAGTAGAATTGAAAGATCACACGTGCTGACCTGCAAGCTGGACGTCCTCTGCTTATGTGTTTTCTTTGGCCGGTCTAGTGTTTCAAATATTTGAAAATTAATTTCACACTATTTTGAAATCAAGTTTATTTGGCCTTTGCTGTGTTCTCTCCCACCCCACTGCTCTTCTTTCTTTCCTTAAACAAATTTGAATTTGTTACCAACATTTAAACGTTTAGAATGTTTGCCTAAAAAAAAAATCCAGATTTCTAGCTTCTCCTGGGAAATTAACAGAGCTGACCACACTGGGCCTGCACTTGGCACTGGTACCGTTGGTCTGGGCTGAGGCCCTTCCACTTCCTCGAGAGGGCCCGGCCAGTGCTCTCCAGGTGGCCCTGCTCCTCTGGGTCCCCTCTGGTCATGCTCTATCTCCTGGCCAGGCTCTGTGAGCATTTTTATCGCAACCCCACACATACTGAGCCAAAAGCGTAGCCTGGTTTTCCATCGACAAGGACACCTGCTGCATTGTGTCTCATGGGATAATCTTCAGTAGGAACGGAAATGCCCTGTCAGGTGCATGATGTCCCTGACAGGGGGTTTCAGCCCCACTTGTCAACCCCCTGTGGGTTTATTTCCCACCTGTTCCTGGAGCAGCTCACTGAGCCCAGAAACAACTAGGGGCCAGAGGGGTGGCAAGGCCACGGGGCCAGGAGTCAGGAGATCTGCTTTTGGCCTTTACTTGGCCACTGGCTCACAGTGTGGCCTTGGCCTTCCCACCACCAAGCTGGCCCACCCCACCCTGCTGTGACCCACAATGCAACCAGCCAAGTCTTCCCAAGGAGTGAACTCCAGCTTGTCACTCCCCAGCTCTAAAACCTTCACTGGCTCCCTAATGCCAAATCCCCTCTTTGGGGATCAGTTTCCCTACCTGCCACGGGAGCAAGTTGGACTGCATTGGGAAGCAGCCACAGGAATCCCCACAGGGCCAGGCAGGTGAAATAAGGTGTGTGGTGGGCCTGTGAGGGAGTGCAGGGAGCTGGAGGTCGGTCCCCTGTCTACGGGGCGGGCAGCAGCTGCTCAGCCCCAAACACAGATATGAGGCAGGAATGTGGGCCAGTGCCAGTGGTGAAATTCTGACATTTCAAGAGAAGTCAGGCATCCAGATATTTTTGTGAAATATGTTATTATTTTGAAAATATTCACAATTAAATTTATGAAAACATGGCAAGGACCCAACGAAACACACTAGTGGGGCCCCAGTTTGCAGCCTCGGCATTAGATAACTGCTAGGGTCCCTGGCAGCTGCAGCCTCCTACCATCCATAACTTGTTCCTGGCCACAGAGCAAGTTATTGACGGAGTTGGTCTCAAGTTTGCAGGCCTAAGACCCTATGGTGATTCATGAGGATTGATTTGGAGATGCGGACAGGCACTGCCCTCTTGTCTCCCTGGCTGATGGGCAGGGGGTGGAGCAGGAAGAGGACCTGAGCCTGGGCCCAGCTCCATCACTGCTCAGCTGTGTGTGCACTTAGACTTGTCACGTCTCTGGGCTTCGTTGTCCTAACCTGTTATGTGGCCATGATGCTGTCCAGTTTAACAGTGCCTCGCCCTCATCCATGTTCCCTAGGTGAGTCTCCCCTGCACCTGCTGCCCTGGGTCCAGCTGATCTGCCTTTCAGCTTCTGTCCTGTTGCTGTTTCAGGAGCCATGAGCACAGAGGGCCCCAGCCTCACCAGCTCCCCAGCCATCAGCCCCCTCGCCTTTCTCTCAGCTCCTGTCACTCCCGGGACCCTTGCAGAGGCAGTCGGCCCCCTCCCCGTGCTCATCGCCCTGGCCTGCATCTTCCTCCTGCTGGCCACCTGTCTGCTGTTCATGACACTCTGTAAGCCGGCAGCGCTGGACCCGAGCCGCCACAGGGCTCGTGAGTGCATGCCCCACCACCCCGGGAGCCCCAGTGAGCCCCAGCTCCGGCTCTGGAAGCACCTGGGCTCGCTGCGCCTCTCCCTGCACAGCTTCCGTCGGGGCCAGTCCACCACCCCTCGACAGCCCCTGCCAGACCCCGGTGACAGCCACGGCGACTGCGACTACACGGAATCGACCAAGATGTGACAGGGTGTCCACACACAGGCCCCCACGACCCCCTAGGTCCTGCAGATCCTCCTGCCTCAGATAGAGACCGGTGCTGCAGGCTGCAGGAGGACAGTGGCCCAAGCAGCCTGGGCCACCTCCCCTCCAGAAGCTCCCTGCATGCCCAGGCCAGTGCCCTTTCCCAGAGATGGTCCTTGGAAGAGCACCTTCCTCTCTGCAGACTCCCTAGCTGCTGCTTGCTGAAGATTTCTGGTCAAGAGATGAGCACTTGTGGCTATCTGCGCCTTTGGCTTGAGGCTCCACAGGGGACAACCTGGGGCTCATAATCATCTCCTAGAAGCAGCACCCTCGCTCCCCACAGAAGCCTTGCCCTCTGGGTACCGAAGCCCAGCTTGCAGAAGTTGCTGAATGGCAAAGGTTCCCTTTGGTCGAGTGAAATGCTCAGCCTCCACTGGAGCCAAGGTACTGTCCTGCTATCTGTGCTGGCCCAGTGCTGGGGCAACACCCCAAGGCTCTCTTCCTTGGGTTTCCTGGGCACTGCCAGCATCTGCCTGGTGCCCTGTGCAGGCAGCTGCCTCCCTCCTGGGATTCGATGCCTGGGCCCTGGCTGGGAAGAGGGGCAAATGGGGGCCCTCCAAGCACAGTCTTGGCAGCCGTCTTGGTGGCCCCTCTTCCCGGCACTCACTAAGTCCAGTTGGGATCAATCAGGAAGGGACTGAGGATGGGTGAGGAGGCTCCCTTCAGAGGCCAGGGCAGGTGCTGTGACAGAGCATCAAGAGGCAGGGCACTGCCAGCAGCTGGAGGTGATGCCACCGGGGCTCGGAGGAGGACAGCTCACAGCAGCTCCACACCTCACCCAGGGAAAGAGGCAGCTTCCCTGAGGGTGGGATGGTCCAGACCTCTCCAGGACAGCTGTGTGGCCCCAGGCCTGGCCCATACTAGGGATGCTATCTGTATTTTTGGCGAGTGCTTTGCTGACTACCTGTCAAAGCAGTGCCACCCCAGGATGGCTTCTCAGAATCCCAAACCCTTGTTTGACCTCTCCCGACAAGGCCAAGGTGAAACACTTTGGTCAGGTCCCAAATTTGAAGGGTGGGCAGAGGGAGGACTTGGGCCGACCCACTCCTGTCGCAGTCAGCTGACTAGGATCCCGCCACAAAACTGCCCCTGGTTCTCTCCTCAACTCCTTTCCGGGAAAGGACTGCAGCCAGCCAAGTCTTCCCAGGGAGTGAGCTCTGGCTTGCCACTCCGCAGCTCCAAAACCTTCACTGGCTCCCTAATGTCAAATGGATACAGCCAAAGCTCCCCAGCCCAGGGCGCAGTGCCCTCTGCGATCAGGCTCCAACAAATCTTTCTAGCGTCATCTTGTCCAAAACTCCAGGAACACGGTCACCCCTGACTGTGGCTTATGCTTCACACACACACACTCTGTGAAGCCCTCCTGCCTGGACCCACCGCCACTCTCTCCCACCTCTCTTGGGGAGGACAAGGAACATTCTCTTGGCAGCATGGGTCCTTCTTGTCTACATCTTCTCTTTCCTACCAGCCTGGGAGCTTGCAGAGAGCCAGCCCTCGTCCAACCCCTCACTTTGACTCTCCAGTTCTGTGCACAGAAATATGAGGCTGTGTACAGAGGGAAGAGTGGCCCATCCTGGGGGTGTCCCCGCCCTCTCAGGCAGAAGTCTGGCGGGAGCTGGTACAACACAGAGCCTCATCTTCCCTGAGATGTCCCTAGATAGATTTTTCTCCAAGGAGGCCCTGTTGGAAAAGCCCACTTCCTTCCAAGCCAATCTGATCCCAAAAAGTGAGTCCAGCTTTACAAGAAACTTAGAGGACCTTAGAGAAGTCATCCTGAGACTGCATTTCTCCCTGAGAAATGGGAAGAAATCAGTGCTGCCCTATATTAACTCGCCAGCTCGAGGATTTCAGTATGAGTAGTATTGTGTAAATAGAAACTGATTCTTTGGGTTTAGAAAGTGGGGCAGGCCTCTTCCTTCAGGGTTTTGTCCCTTCCTCCCTTCTGGCTCAGTAGTCTCTTCCTGGTTTGCTTCCCATGGGGCCTCCCTGTATATCCCAGGCTGGATTCAGCCTGCAGCCATCCACTCCACCAGCAGGCCCTGCTTGCCACTAGCACTCTCTTCCTGAAGGTTGGGGTAGGGGATAAGGCTGCCTAGAGGCCTGAAGAAGGAAAAGCCCAGGAGCAGGAGGGGCTCTCAATTGGGTTTCAGGTGCCAGGCCAGGGGAGTATGCTCCAAGTCCTCACTAGCTGAGGCCCTGATAGAGAGAACCCTCTCCTTCCTCCTTCTGGAGCTAGCCACCACACTCTCTCAAATCCCCAGGGCTTTCTGGCTCTCTGTGTTTCTGGGAGTTAGCTCCCTGCTCCCCAGCCCTTTCCTGCCCGCCTCCTGGTCCCGATGCAGGGAGGCGAGCACTGCCAGCCTCCCACGCTTCTGCCCCTCCCAAGCCTGGGAGCCTGCCCCGGTGGGCAGGCCCAGATTTGCTGTTTGGCTCAGCCTCCTAGTTCAAAACCCCATAGCTGGTAAAGAGACTCATTCATTCCGGGCCTCCCTCCCCACCCAGCAACTGAGGCCTCTGGGCAGGGGTGGGGGGGCACCTAGATCGTTTTCAGGGTCCTCCCCTCTCTCCCTCTGAGCCTCGGAGCTGTTGTGCCTGCTCCCTGGGCAAAGGAACCCTTTCTTCTTCGGCCTGTTTACTTCCCGAGAGAGGAGCCTCGGCCAAGGGTGCTGTGAAAGCAGCTCTGTTCTGGGCCTTGCTGCGCCCTGGCTCACTCCTCAACTCCTTTCCGGGAAATTGTGACATCTCCTTCTCCCCCCTACTCTGAAAGGCCCTTCTGGGCGGGGTGGGAGATGTGGAGGGGGAGGCCAAGGCTTCTTTCTGTTTGTGAGGAGCCAGAGCCCTGTCCTTAGCTCTGCAACCTGGGGGCCTACACTCCCTGGGATGAGAGAGGGCCTGGGTTCCCCTTTCCCCACAGCACCTTCCAGAGCAGCAGACCCACCCTGGGTACTTGCCTGGTTCCGCCCTTGGTGCCACTGAGTGTATGCCCTCAGGGCTGTGTGGCCCCACCTCCCCTCACCCACTGCCTGCCCCAGGGGCCATGGGCCACCTGCCTGCACGATGCTGTGGCCTTCGGGGATGTCCTCAGGGACGCTGGCCTCATAGCTGCTCTGCAGAAAGATGGGCCGGTTGTCATTCACATCCAGGACGGTGATGAACACAGTGGCTGTGCCAGTGTGCCGCTTCCCTACAGGGCCGTTGTCTGTGGGAGTTGAAGGAGGACAGGTGTTAGCAGCTGCCTGAGACAAGGTCACACTTCCTGCGCCTTTGCACACTCCCGGGCACCAGCCAGAGAGGTGCTCTGTTCTGCCCCACCCGCCTTAGCCTTTGCAAAGGCGACTTCCTTTTTAGCTTAGGAATACCACTAACAGTATCTGATGCTTAGATAACACCATGTGCCAGGCATTCTTCCAACCCCTTCAGTCTTCACAGCAGCCCCATGAAGCAGGCACTATTACTGTCATCCCCATTTTACAGAGGAGGTAATTGAGGCACTCAAGTGGATTGAATGATGGCTCCCAAAAAAGACAGACCCATGTTAAATCCCTGGGAAGCTGCGAAGGTTAATTTATTTGGAAAGGGGCGTTTGAAAATGTAACTACATTAGGGATCTTGAGACTTGATCACCCTGGATGATCTGGGTGGCCCACAAATCCAATGGCAAGTGTCCTTATGAGAGAAAGGCAGAGGGAGGTTTGAGAAAGAGAGGAGGCCGTGTGCAGATGGAGGCAGAGGCGGGATTTACGCTGCCACAAGCCACGGAACGCCTAGCGGCTCCAGAAACTAGCAGAGTCAAGGACCGATTCTCACCAGAGCCTCTGGAGAAAGCATGACCCTGCCGACAGTTTAATTTCTAACCTCTGGCCTCCAGAACCAAGAGAGAATACACTTCTGTTGTTTTAAGATACCACGTTTGTGGTAGTTTTTCATGGCAAGTTTAGGACGCAGATACAGGTACTCAGAGCAAAAAGCCCATGGCTGTCAGGAACAGCAGGCGTAGCACCCAGGTCAAACGCCTGGATGGGCCCCCTCGAGGGGCAGTTGTCCTCCACCCCAGTCCACAGCGGACAGGAAGGATGTGGGCCCAGGGACGCCAGATCTCCTGATTGCTCATGAGAAATTGAACTTCTGAGCTTTTCAATAAAATCTCCTGATTTTAAAATATTCACAACTAATGGTCATTCTTTATAAAATATTGGATAGGTCAAACAAACGTGCCCTCTGCATTCAGGGACACGGCCTTTGCTTGGGATCTAAGCCTCAGGTGCCCAGAGACTCTGTCCCTCCAGTTCCCAGCAGGACTCTGCCAGGGCTGGGGAGGTGAGGAGGATGGGGAGGATGGGGCGCTGGCTCAGCCTCAGGGAAGCTCTTGGGTTGTCCTCCTTGGAGGAAGGAGCTTGCATCCAGCACTGCATGTCCAGGCAAGAGTGGTCACCCCAGGGAGGAGCACGGGCAGCTGGAGTAGCCTGGAGACCTAGGGTGACTCCGTCCTTCTTCCCCAGGGCAGCTGACCATATGTGGCGGTGGCGTCACTCACTGGGGGTAGGTCCTCCAACCCTCCGAAGCTCCTCTCCAGGCCAGCCTCCCAACACCTTTGGGGGCAGTCTTATTGCTCTGGCTGGGATCGGTGTGTGTGTGGGAGGCTCCCTAGAAGGCTGACTAAAGTCCTCTCCTCCTTCCAGCCAATGCCCAAAGTGAAGGCTGGACTCAGGGGTGATGACCAGTCTCCAGAGGGTGGGCAGCCATCCCAGGAGGGGAGGAAAGCAGGGGAGAGGGCAGAGGCATCTGGGCATGGGTGGGCTGAGAAGGAACTGAGGGTTGGAAAGAGTGAGGCCCAGAGAGCTGATTCCTTTCTTACTCAGAGCTCACTGCAAACTTCCTGGAAGGACTAGGGGCACCTGGGGGCACAGGCCTCATCATGCCCTTCTTCCTCTCTGGGGCCCTCAAGGGCTCCCTGCTGCCCAGAGACCAAAGACCAAATTTCTAGGCCAATGTTTAGGCCACCATGACATGGCCCTGCCCGATCACAGCCTCCCCTTCCCCAGTGTGGGCCACTCCATGGGCCAGCTGCTGTGTGTGCACGTGTGCTTGTGTACGCAGGGCCCTTTCCCACCTCCAGCTCCTTGCAAGGGCTGGTGCCTCTGCCTGAAATGCCCTCCCTGCTTCTCCATGTACTGAAACCTTATATGGCACCCAAGGCTGCAGTAGGCACCCCTTGTTTCTGCCCATCAGCACTGGCCTGTGCTCCCCTGGGAAGACCATGCCCTGACTGTCCCCTGCGGACTCTCCCTTCCAGGCTCTGAGGCCTGGGATGCTGGGTAGGTGGGATGGCCCCCAGCTCCAGGGATAGGCATGTGACTTAGGCCTAAGTAACCAGCACATCTCACTTCCCTGGCCACAGTGTGGGGTTCAGGGATGGGCACTGGGGCAGAATGGATCTACCTAGAGCTGATCTGAGGACTTCTGCCAGGGACGGGAAAGAGACAGGTGTTGTCTTCCCTGTTGCTGCACTTGAACCTGAGAATATGTATAGGTGAGGCTGGAGCAATGACCTGCCACCATGTGTGCTGAGGAATAAAGCCAACTGATATGGTTTGGCTGTGTCCCCACCCAGATGTCACCTTGAATTGTACTCCCACAATTCCCACGTGTTTAGCCAATGGGAGAGAGTTGAATCATGGGGCAGTTTCCCCCATACTGTTCTTGTGGTAGTGAGTAAGTCTCATGAGATCTGATGGTTTTATCAGGGGTTTCTGCTTTTGTGTCTTCCTCATTCTCTGCCTGCTGCCATCCATGTAAGATGGGACTTGCTTCTCCTTGCCTTCTGCCATGATTGTGAGGCTTCCTCAGCCACGTGGAACCGTAAGTCCAATTAAACCCTTTTTCCTATATAAATTACCCAGTCCAAGGTATGTCTTCATCAGCAGTGTGAAAACGGACTAACACATCAACACACAGGAGGCAGCACCAGCCAATGCAGAGACTGAAGCCTGAGGTGCCACCTGAGCCCTGAATCCAGTCATACCTGAAGCTACATCTCCCAGTGGACTGGTTTTGTCAGCCCATAGTGCTGAAGTCAGCTTATTTTATTTTAAAATATGCAAGTGAAAGAGTTCTAACTGACTCAAAGGCACTCCCAGATGCTGATTCCTCCAGGAAGCCTCCCATGACCTCTCCCCTCTGTGTTTGCACCACCCTTTGTGCCTGATACTCTTATGTCATCCTTTTCCCTTCCTGCTGGCTTGCCTGGATTTGCAGTGATTTGTCTACACGTGGGTCTCCCAGGCAGCTCCCACCTTACCATCCTAGCATCTTGCATGTAGCACCGAGCAGGGAGCCTCATGCCCGGCTGTAATGTTTAGTGAGTATCTGGTGCCCTTTCTCCACTGGCACCAGGGCAGAGTTCAGCCTTTAGCAAAAGGCCTGCTCCTGGGAGGCACCCCATGTGAACTTTGCCCAGATCACTGCGTTGGTGGGTGTGGGGCTGGCGCGTACCGATGGCCTCCAGGATGAGCATGTAGGCGGCTGTGGTCTCCCGGTCCAGGCTCACCACGGTTCTCACAACGGCATCACGGTAACCCACGCTGAACTTCCCATCCAAGTTGCCACCTGTGGGTGAAGGACAGAAGCTTCAGGCTGGGAAACAGAGCTCCCAGCCAGGGAAAAGGGGGGCTCTGCTACTGAGCTGGGAGCCGCCATGGTGAGTCCAGGAGTGGGAGGCTGTGCTGTCGACTCAGCCCTGAGGCACTCTGATGCGGGTGCAGCTTGGGTGGGCTCAGTGGGGGTGCTGGATGCCTGGAATCAGTGCCCACCCTTGACGGAGCACCTCCTGTGTACAGGCACTCCACACAGACCATTTCCTTCAGCCTCCACTTTACAGAGGAGAACCCACTGCTCCATGGAGTGCCTCTGCTGCCCTGCGTTCTCCATGCACGGGTCCCTGGGTGTGTCCTTCACCCCTCTGCTCCCTGACTGTCCTGCAGAAGCGTATGAGCAGCTAACCTGCATAGGGGCTTGTATATGTGGCTGAGGACTCTGCGGTTGGCTGAGCATCCCCCACATCCCTTATCTCGGAGGTGGGATGGGCTGAGGAATGAAGCTCCCTGAGTGGGGACACAGAGGCTCCACAGAGGGAGGAGTCAAGGCAGCTGTACAGAAGACAGGAATTACTGAGTCTCTTTGAGTTCTTCGACAGGTGGGAAGTGTGAGGATCTCCTCTTGGGGTGGACGGGAGCCAGGAAGAACTCCTAGAAGTGTGGAGACCCCTCCCCGCCACCTGGCAAGCAGTGTGGCATTCTGGCCAGCAGAGGGCACCACGGCACCATCTTTGTGGTGAGCTTGGGTAGGACTGGGCTCAGCTCCTTGCAGAATGCGCACTGAAAATCCGGGAGGGCTCTGGGCAGGTCAGCAGGAGCCCGCCACTTTGGGGTGCTGAAGAGTCATCCTGCAGACTGCCAGGTGCTCCTGTCCTTGCTGGTTTGCCCCTGGGGAAAGCCTCCTGACCCTCAAACGTCCAGTGCTCCCGAGCGTCTTTAGTACCATCTGCAAGGGACACAATCTGGCTCCTGGGGAGCCCAGGGAAGAACTAGAACGCAAGTAGCATGGGTGATGGAGACCCAGGGCTGGTGCCGTGTGAGGGGTCTTGGTTACTAAGCCCTCCCTCAGGCCGACTTGAAGGCCAGACCGTGAGGAGTGGGCCTGAGGGTGCTGGGCCCCTTCGGGGAGGCGCGGGAGGAAAGTACAGGCTGAGGGCTGGGAGGCCACGTTGACCACAGCAAAGGCCGTGGACAGGCTGTGAGCCAGGCTTCTTGCTTCATGGGGAGGCATCCGGGAGGCTGGTATGTGCCCTGCCCGTGTGTACAGAAGCACAGATGCCTAGGCAAAATGTGTGTTGGTAGGCAGGTCCTGGACAGAGAGAAGACTGAGCCAGCAAAAGGGCCAAGGGGGGTTGAAGAACGGGGAAGACTGTGCCCCCATGTGTCCCGGCACCTCTCATGTGTGTCAGGGAGGCTGAGAAGCTGTTCTCATCCAGGAACGGCAAGTCCAAGGCATGTGTGCCACCATCTACCAATCCTCCCACCGTGGCAGACATCACTAATCCACTGCGGCCCCCTTTCCCCTGTGAGCCAGGACATGGCCTCATCATCTGTGGTCACAGCTCTACAGGTCACAGCTAGGCAACAATTTTGAGCTACAACCATTTCATTTAGGGAGATGGAAACCACCTGCCTCTAAACAGATGAGAATTCTCCTGAGTAACGGGTACCCGAGGAAGGATGAGGCCACATTTCTCCAGTTACTGCTCTGTCACCCAGACTTGGAGCGGGGTGTGGGGCTCAGGGCTCCCCCTAGGAATCATGGGGCCCCACCTCTCTCCAGAATGAACCTTAGTAGATCCTCCCCCTGCCTACAACCAACATGTTCAGGAGGTCCCCAGGGAGCCAGTCCAGAGTGATCCAGCTACAAAGCCCTTGGGAAGGGAAGAAGCAAATCCTCAGGGAGGCACCAGCAGGGCTGAAGCCCAGTGGTGGAGCCCTGGCCTCTTTTCCACCCTCACCTGACCCCGCATCTAGCCTGGCTGTCTATCTGGGAGGGGTGGGCAGGGCCCCGGCAGGCCTGCACAGGCCGGGGTGGGCAGCACCTGTGATGAAGTAACTGAGCTCGGCATTGAGGCCCACGTCGTTGTCCGTGCAGTTCAGCCAGACCACCCGGAACTCGCGCGGCACGTCCTCGGACACGGACACGTTGTACACAGCTGGGAAGAAGGTGGGCATCTCGTCGTTCACATCCAGCACTGCAGGGGAGAATGGGCGCCGGGGCTAGGCCTGCCTTCTGCTGCAGACGACCCAGCTCCAGAGCCGCGGCTCCGGCTCCAGCTCCAGCTCCAGACCAAGTAGGGAATGAATTCCCAAGGGAGTCACGGGCTCCAAGTGGCATCTGTGTTAACACCTCCTGGCCAGGAGCCCAGGGCCCCACATGCCTGCCAGGGCCAGGACCAAGCCCATCAGTGCTCCAGACCCTCCTGCTGTCCCTGTGCCCTGGGGGTTTACTGCTGCTCAGCTGTCAAAGGTGAGAGAGAAAACCTTAGAACCTCTCTCTGGGATGCACCTAACGACGACCATGGACAGTCATGACAACGGTGACGACGGTGACCATTTACGAGCTTGTCCAGTGTGCCACGCCCATGCTAAGTGCTTCCTGGACAGGACCACATGCGGCCCTCAGAGCATTGTAGGAGGCAGGTATTATCAGACACACTGTGTAGCTGAGGAAGCAAAAGCTCAGAGCAGCTGAGTGACTTGTCCAAAGTCACACAGCGGCAGAGTGGAGGGGCTGGAGCCTCAAGGTCTACCCTCAGTATGTAATGGAGCTTCAGCAAAGGGCGCTCACTTTGATAATCCCATCCCCTGAAATAAGGTTTGATTTCCCTTACAGATTTGTTTATTCAGCTGTGCATGCTTGGCCCTATTCCTCAGGCAGAGGGGCACTTGGACAACCTTTATAGCGAAGTGATCCCCACCCAACTTGGGTTCCTTTACGTGGTATCCCCAGGAGAGATGCTGGGCCCCTTTGATGATATGGCTTCTGCTCAGTCTTGGAAGAAGGCCCTCCAGGGGTCCTCTCTTAAAGCTGGGACATACTCCCTGTCAATCATCTGCCAAAAAGTGGGTCCTGAAACTGACACCATAAACCCACAGGAAGCCTTGGAGCGATGGGAGAGAGTGTCGTGCTCTCTGAAATCCTTACCGTCTTAGGTCTCAACTAAAGAGGGTCGGTGTCTGTGCCTGTGCCAAGCTAACTACTTCCTTTCCTGCCCCTACCATCCCACAGAGGCCGGCAGAGCTAGGATGGGACCAAACAGGCCCAGGGAACAGGCCACGTCTTGCCCGTTAAACTCTGCCCTTATTTCCCTGGGGTTATTCCTGGCAGCTTGGCAACAGCTCATGTCCCCATCCTGTCCTGAAAATTAAAGACTCATCCAGCATGGAAACGGCACCCTGCCCCTGCACCGATAGAGGGCAGAGACCGTGGGAATGAGCGCGACAGCTCCAGCGGGATGAGGATCTTAGGGAGTCTGGGAGTCCCAGCTGCTCTCTTCGCAGGGTGATGCCCTGCCGCTGCCAGCCCAGGCATTCCACACCCATGGGAGGGGGAGGTCTCCTTTAGGTTTCCAAACAAAAACTCTGGCCTTCCAAAGAAGATAAAGGGCTCTGCACCCTCCCTGGCTGCTCATGACCCTGAGGTCCCGGCCCCAGCTCAAGCAAGCCCCCTTTGCTGTTGCTACGATCCAGGGCTAGGAAGAATGGGGGGGCGGGGACTAGGCAGCAGGTCCAGGCCACTGCCCCTGAGCTCTGGGGCACTGAAGGCAGTGGCCAGGTGCAGAGAAGACTCTGCAGTGTTGAGTGCCTCCAGCTGAGGAGGGTGCCTCATTAACAAGGGAGCCTGTGCCTACAAGTCCAGCAGACAGCAGTGGGGGACACCGGCTCCCCACTCCCCCGGCCCTGACCGAGGCCTGTGCCCACGCACTGAGCACACAGCAGAAGCCCCCTCGCCCCTCACCGTGGATGGTGAGCGTGCTGGTGGAGCTCTTGGTGGGCGTGCCCAAGTCACTGGCCACCACCCGCAGCTGGTACTCGGCGATGCGCTCTCGGTCCAGCTCGGCGGTGGTGACCACCACGCCGCTGCTGCTGTTGATGAGGAAGTCCATGCGGGGCATAGCCACCTGCATGCGATAGGACACCAGGCCATTCAGGCCCTCATCTAGGTCGACGGCCACCACCTGAGGGCAAGGAGGGGCAGCGTGAGGGCGGAGAAGGGACACTGGGACGGATGCTTCTCCCCTAATAAGTGCCCCCTCCCCCGCTGAGACACACTTGGCTACAGCCAGACACATATGCTCCCCTCTGAGCCTTTGGCCAGGCCACTGTCCCCAGGGGACCCTCCCAGACGCTAAGAGGGTCACGCACCAGCTGAAAGGTGTCCCGAGGCACCAAGTGAGGCCGACAGCAGGGTGGCAAAGGGACTTTTTAGAATAAGAGCTCAGGTCTTTACATCTCTTTCCCCCTTCATCTCCTGCTCTCCCCATTAGGAAGCCCTCCCAGATTTGGAGCAGCTGTTCCAGCTTGAAGACCCCACCATGATCTGGAGCTCAACCACATAGAAGATGGGAGTCACAGGCTGCCCCTCCCCACTTTGCTTGATTTGTGAAATAGCAACAACAAAAATAAAATGACATCAAGGGTTCTTTTGTAAAAGTCACTTGAGGGTTTCATTATTTTTTAAAAAGTCATTTGTGGCCATGTACAGGCAAGCCTCCTCCCTAATTCCATTTGCACCTCCAGCCCCCATCAGATTGCCTGACTCAAGACCCTGGTACCCTGGATATTTTACTGAAGTGGATTCAAGGCATTTGGGGAAAATGTGTAGTAACAGTTGAAGGAAGAGTTTGGGATTAAGCCAAGACTCTCAGGACTGGGAGACATCATCAAGGTCGTCTGGACTCAGCTTGAATGCTTTCAGGACAGGGTGCTCAGTATTTTCACTTTACTTGCACACAGCTCTACCCCCTGGAGACCGCTCTTCTACACAACCAGCAGAAATCTGTGTCTCCTGAGGTCCTAGGTGGGCCCAGGGAGCACAGTTCAGGGGAGGAGCCTCGTCCTGTATGTGAAGACAGTTTCCAAGTTAAACGCTCCCTACTCCTTCCTCTATGAATTCAGAAGTTGCATTGGTGGGCATCTTTATTCGCCAGTGTGAGCCCCCAGAGAACTGGGGTTAGGGGCTCACTCTCTCTCACCGCACCTCCCCTTGGCCTGGGGCTTCCTCAGGACGGGCTGCTGTTCCCTGGATCGAGGCGCCCCCTACTGGGGGCTTGGGGAACACCATTCACCTCCTCCTACCGATGAAGAAACTGAGGCACAGTGGGCCTGTGGGGCACCGCCAAGCTCACCCCCTCTGGCATCCTGACAAACAATCCCATCTCCTTCTAATGGGAACAGGCTAACCTGATCCTGCCACTGCATCTCAGGTATAAGCCCTCATGACAGACACATAGTGATCGCCACAGCTACCGTGTTTTCCTGAGTCCAAGTTCCAGGGTGCTTCATCCATGTGTCTGATTGAATTCCCACAGCACAGTCAGGCAGGTACTATTATTATCTCCGTTTCACAGATGAGAAACTGAGGCTCAGAGAGGGTAAGCAGTTTGCTCCAAGCCACAGAGCACTTGGTGGTGGAGCTGGGATCCACACTTCTATTGGTTGGACTCCACAGCCCATGCTCTTAACCAGGAGGGTCTCTGGTGTTTCCAAACGGCCCCTGGAGGGCTGAGGTTTTGAAAGGACTTGAAACCCTGGATGTCATCTTCTCCAAACCAGCACCTTCAGGATCCCCCTGACCAGAGGATGATGGAACAGGAGGCAAAGAAGCCAGGCCCAAGATCAGACCCTGCCTTGTGTGGCCTCAGGGTCCTGGGCAAGTCTCTTTAGAGCTCTGCAAAGTGGGCAGAGGCCCCTCTACTACAGGGAGCTGATCCGGGGCTTATGGAAAAGCATGGGAGAGGCAATGCCCAGGACTACACTCATCTGGCCTTCTTTGTATTCTAGAACCATCTGCAGGCCAGACATCCATAATCAGGCCCTGAGAAACTTGGACTTGGCTTGCAGAATTCCACCTTTGCCTCCCTCCCTCTCTCTGCCTCTGCCTTTGCCCATCTCCCTATCCTTTCCTGCCATGTTCCCCTCCATGTTTCCAGAGCCTCTGTCCTTCAAGCCCCAGCTCCTCCCCTGCCCAGCCCCTGCAAAGTGCTCCACCTGGGCGAGGCCCCTCGGGCACCCACCGCCCCCTTCTGGGCTGGTAGGGATGAAATGAGTGAGACTCACTTGGTAGATGGAGACCCCCGTGGGGGTACCTTCGAGCACCTCAGCCACAAAAGGCAGGTTCTGAAAGGTGGGGTCATTGTCGTTGAGATCCAAGAGGTTCACAAACACTGTGGCACTGCTGGTAGCTCTCAAAGGGGGTCGGCCACCTGGGGAGACCAGGGTGAGAAGGGGCCGAGAATGGGGTAAGATGGGTGCAAGAGAAAATGGACAGGAAGAAGGCAAGTGGTGAGAGGGTGTCAGAGTCAGAGCCTTCCATCCCAGCGGCCCCTCTGGGAAGCAGCCTGAGCCTCGAAGCTCCCCTCCCCAGCTCCCTCCATTCCCTTGGGGGGCTCTGGGAGTCATAGCTGGGGCATGGGTATTACTGTACTCCTGGTGATCAAACACAGCCCTCCTGGGTGGGCCCCAGGTTCCCCAGAGGCCCAGTCACTGGGGATGCCCAGAGCCTAAGGTGTGGGGGCTGTGAGGGGCGAGAGGGGTCCGTACAGTCAGTGACGGAGACGATGATTTTGCGCATCAGCTCCGCCTCGTGGGGGTCGGGGTTCTCCCGGTCTAGCATGGCATGGGTGGTGCGGATCTTGCCCGTGGTGCTGTTGAGGCTGTAGAACTTGTTGGGTGGCTGGATGCTGTACACCAGGGTGCCATTCTCTCCCAGGTCTGGGTCCACAGCCACCACCTGGCAGGAGGGAGCAGACCCCTTTGCTGAGCCAGGCCCAGGGAGGGTGTCTCTGGGCTGGCTGGGGGTTTCTAGCTCAGACATTGGTCCTGGGGAGGAGGCATCCTAGCTCTGTCTGGCCCAGGAAGTGTTCTGAGAGGATTGGGAGGCAGGAGGTTCAGAAAGTGAATCAGCAGTGGAAGCCTTTGGGTGCTCTAGCAAAACCTGTCCATTTCCGTCTCAGGCAAGTCCCTTTCTCCTGGGCTTCCAGATCTGTGACAGGGGGTGTAACCCTGCCTGAGCTAGTGCATCTGACGGCACCTGGTACACACCTGCAGGGGCCCCCAGCAGGCACCCAGTGTCCCAGAGGAGCCAGGCCATCACCAGCTACTGTGTGAACGAAGCAGGTATATCTAATTGTGCCCATTGCACGGATGAGGGTCAGTGGGACTCCCAAGGCCTCAAAGCCCGGAAGCACAGAGCTGGGATTCTAACACACACACCCCACCACACCCCTACACCCCCACCCCCCACCCCCCCCACACCACACACACACCCACACCCCATCCCCACACACACACCCCACACACACACCCCACCCACCCATACACACCACACACACCCACACATCCACGCACACAGCCCCCCACACACACCTCCCTCACACACCCTCACACATACACACCACCCCCACACACACACCCCACCCCAATACACACCCCACACACACACCTCACCCCCAGACACCCCACACACACCCCACACACACACCCCCCCACACACACACTACACACACCCACACCCATGCACATACCCCCACACACCCCCTCATACACACAGCATACACACACCACGCGCACACACACCCCCACACACACCCCACAGCTTTGTGCCCTTCTGTTCCAGACATTCAGGGGGACATGTCTGTGGGTTTTGGGCAACCAGGGGGCCCCCAGCAGGTCCCTGACCATGGAGCTCTCCAGGGGAGGGCCGGGAAGGGCTGGGGAGCCTGTGCTCTGGCTGAGATTTTTGAAAGGATTTGAAACTCTAGATTTTGGAGACTGGGTTCGTTCCTCATCCTCAAACCCTCCCTTCCTTCTTCTGAAGCTTTAGAATGTTACACCAGGGATGACAGGGCATGCGGAGGAGGCTATAGCTGGACCCCACTTTCAGAAGGTGGGACCCAGTTAGCTAGGGCAGTCACGGGGCTAGGGGAGTGTTGAGGGAGGAGAGGGCTAAGTGCCCCAGAAGGGAGGAACACCATCCCTGGTGAGAAGCAGGGTCTCAGGACTGGGCCTCAGACACTCTGGCCTCTTCAACCCTCCGGCCCACACCCTGGCTCCCCACTTATAACCCCCATGTCACGAAGGGGCCAGTGCTCAGTGCCATCCTAACCTAGGGGCAGTGAGCCCCACAGCCTGCTGTGCCTTAGTGTCCCCGATCCCACACAGCCAGGTCATAAACAAAAGGCCAAGGGCCCCCTGAGGTCTCCTTGTCTTTGCCGAGGCCTTCTGTGTACACTGATCCCCTGCTCTGTGGGGAAGCTCGCTCACCATCCATTGCCTTGCTTTTCACAAGGAGTAAGCAGAGCCCAGAGAGGCACAGGCCGGTCTCAGGGTCACACAGCACCACCCTTGACACTGACCCAGCTCTCAGCCTGGAGGCTCCTGAGGTGGCCCTTACCCTTCGATCACCCCCGACCCTGCGCTGCAGAGGTCACTTTGGCACCAGAGGTGGACGAGGTCAGTGGGGGGTGGGAGGTGACCACAGTCCGTGGGGCCACATCAAGACAGTGTCATTCTTAACTGCAGGACAGTCGGTGATGACAGCCGGGCCTTGTCAGCTCCTTCATCTTACTTGATGTGGAGCCTTTTGTGCTTTGGCAGCAGAATCTGTCCCTCCTCTGCTTAATCCCCAGCCAGAGGTGTCTCTGGGGCCACCAGACCAGAACAGACAGATGAGCTGACCTGGCTGAGAACTCCCATCTGCCCCTGTCCGTGGGCCCTGGGGAGGCCAGCGGGAGAGAGGCTGATGCAGGGCTGAATGCGGTGGCACCTAGACCAGCTTCCCCTTCAGAGAGGTGGGGGCAGCCTTTGCTCTCACCCCGGACTGCTCAGCCCTCCTCTCCCTTTTCAACCTTGCAGCACCAAAGGGTAGGGTAGGGGAGGTCCCTGCCTTCCAGGCCTGAGGTGTCTTCATCTTGCTGTGGGCATGTTGCCTCAGTTTCCCTAGCCTCCATAAAGGGGACCCCAAAACCCCCATTTTGCAAACAGGAGACAGGGCTCTTAGGTACCGCAGGCATAATTCAAACCAGGACAAGTCATTTTACTGATGGACTTAGGAGACCAGCATGCCTTGCGTTTCTACAATGTTTCTCTCAACCATTTGAAAAGGGAATTTTTGTTTGTTTGTTTTTGTTGAGATGGAGTTTTGCTCCATTGCTCTGGCTGGAGTGCAGTGGTGCAATCTCCGGTTACTGCAATCTCTACCTCCTGGGTTCAAGCAATCCTCCTGCCTCAGCCCCCCGGGTAGCTGGGATTACAGGCAAGAGCCACCATGCCCAGCTAATTTTTGTGTTTTTAGTACAGACAAGGTTTTACCATGTTGGCCAGGCTGGTCTCAAACTTTTGACCTCAAGTGATCCACCTGCCTTGGCCTCCCAAAGTGCTGGGATTACAGGTGTGAGCCACGACACCCAGCCTGGGGGAGAGATGATTTTATCCCTGTTTTATTTTTCTGGAGGTGACTTGTTCCAGGCCACACCTGTTGCTGAACAGGCTGAGATGAATTTCACATGGGGGGTGTTTTCTCCTCTTCTATCCCTTCTTCCTGCCCCCACCATGCCAGAGAGTGCCAGGGTAGCTGCTTCCAAATGACCCTGGTTGGGGCATGGACACTGGTTTTGGGCCTCTTGACTGACTCTCTGGTCACAGGGTGGGTTGAGGGTACAGGAGAGGGTAGAGGGCTGTGACCCCTCCTGCAGGCTCCCTGCTGGGCGATTTTGTAGATCTCACCACTTTCTCCTCATTTATTTCCAATTTCATGCCCGTCATTTTTCTCCTGCCTGACGGGGAATAATTCTCTCCTTCTCCCCTCTCCTTTATTTTGCTGGAGGGCTTTGAAAGGCTCTAAATCAATGCCCATCAGCCAGGTCCTTGAAGGCAGCTGCAGGAGCCAGGAAGGAGAGTGGGACCAAAATCTCCCTTGCAGACAGAGAGACGGTCACTCCACCAACGCACGCCTGTGCAGGTGGAATGGTCAGTGCCTGTGTGCCAGGCCACACCTGGTGCATGCAGATGTAGGTCCGGCAAGGAGTCTGGCTTTTGCACAGGGAGATCTGGGAACCATTGGGTTTGAGCAGAAGAGTGATGTGAAGATCCCCAAAGGCAGGGTGAGAGCTTCCTTTTTTTTTTTTTTTTTTTTTGGAGACAGGATCTCTCACTCTGTCACCCAGGCTGGAGTGCAGTGGTGTGATCTTGGCTCACTGCAGACTCAGTCTCTGAGGCTCAAAAATCCTCTTGCCTTAGCCTCCCGAGTATCTGGGACCACAGGTGTGCACTACCACACCTGACTACTTAAAAATTTTTTTTGTAAAGACTCAGAGTGGGGGTCTTACTATGTTGCGCAGGCTGGTCTTGAACTCCTAGGCTCAAGCGATCTGCCTGCCTTGGCCTCTCAAAGTGCTGGGATTACAGGCATGAGCCACTGCACCTGGCCTGGCATTGCTTCCTGTACCCTCAGCCTGACAAGCATGAGGCCTGGCATGCAGTAGGCATTCTCTGATGGCTCGTGGGTTTCCTGGAAAGTGAGGAGGCACTGGGCAGCGCCTCGGTCCATTGTCTGTGCCTGCTTATGACTCAGAAGGATGTGTGAGGAGCTGGAGACTGGGTGAAGGCCGCGGGGACCAGAGCTTGCAAAGGCCCAAGGCTGAGTGCAGTCCTCACCTGGCATACCTACTGCCAGACGTACTGTTTGATAACGGTAACGCAGGCTGGTGTCCCACGCAGCACCTTTCTCCCAGAGCAACCTTCCTTACTTGCCCCTCAATTCCCTTCGGGAGGAATTTCCCAGAAACATAAGGGAAAGGGGAGGGTTGACCAGAAAGTATTCAGAGGTGAGATCCAGCCCTAGCTCTTGGAGTCCCTGGCTGGGGTGAGGAGGTTGTCCTGAGCCAGTGCAGTGCCCACGAGGCAGCGGCAGAGAGCACCCACCAAAGGGCCCTAGAGAGCCGTGTCAAAGGGCCAGGGTAGTGGCTTCTAAACCTGGCCCTGGGCTGGAAGGAATTCCTCTGTGGGGCTTTGAGAAATGACAGATTCCAGATTCCTCACTTCTGCCCTATGCCATTGGATCCTCTGGGAGGGGCACCCTCACACCAGTTGACATCCAGTCAGTGAACACGTGGAAAGGAAGAGAGGCATGACGGCCAATCCTTCCCTCCCTCTCTTTGTCCTTCCTTCCAGGTGGACCTCCTCTCCCAGTCAGAGCCACTGCTGGGTGTGGTTGCTGAGGGTGAGGCTGGAGAGGCTGGGCATTACCAGACCAGAGCTGCTTGGGCTCAGGTAGGGCAACTTTCCTGGAGAGCTGGATGCAAAGTTATCGATTCTCCCATCCCACCGGAGTTCAAGTTCCTCAGGACCTGGCCACCTGCTAGGGCACCCCTTGAGCCAGCAGAAGAATAAGGACTGGGTTAGGTAGTTTCTAATCCCTCGTCTCCAAGTCAGACCAGGGTTCAAGTCCTGGCCTCATCCCTTACTAGCTCTGGGACCTTGGGCAACCCTTTAAGCTCTAAGTCTGTCTTCTCCACAGAACAATGGGAGCAGAATCCCTCTGCCATGTGAGATGATGAGGAGGAGGAGAGAGAATTCCTGAGAAGCCCTCAGGTGAGGCTCAGGGCACTTCCCAGGTGTTCAGTAAATGGCATTACTGTGAGTGGTCAGGATTCATGTCCCCCGCAGGGCTGGGTGGTGGCAGTGGGGCTGCTCATGTGGGGACAAGCCTCCCCAAGTGAGGTCACGTGGTTACAGGGTGACAAGAAGGCTGAGAAATGTGGATCTCCCAGCAAAGCAGATGGTGTGGGCATGGGACCTGGGCCTCCTCAGTTGCCCCAGGATTCTGGTCTCTGCTGTGGATGCCCTGGCTTTGGCTGCATCTCCCCTCTGCACCCTGAGTTGTGCACATCCCTGCCCATGAGCACATAACACACACACGGGCTGGTGCAAACCTGGGCCAGAAAATTCCTGATCAGCTAACCCAGACTGATGACTGCAGGGACGCAGCAGTGAAAGAGAGGCGCTGCGGTGGGGCTGGGGCTTGTGCAGTGTGGGGGTGGGAGCTCTCCAGAGGGAGTGGCCAGAGTCCCCGGCTCTAAGGGCACATGTGGCTTGCAAGCAGAGCCGGCCTGAGCTCCCCTGCCACTGTCCCTGGGCTGCCTGAAGCTCCCTTTGACAAAGCCTGAGGCCTGCTGACACTGGAGGCCAGGTGAGGGCTTTCCCTTGACCTCGGACTGCCTTTCAGCACGCCAGAGAACGGCTAGAACTCTATTGCAAGAGCTGGCTGAAAGGGACACAGAGTCCACCAGCCCCGCATGGCAGGCACCCCTGGGAAGGGCTGCCTGGCAGTTCTGCTGCTCCACCACTACCTACCGTGGTCACGTCCGAGTCTGGAGGGGTCATCTCCACCAGGTTGATGTAGTAGGGTGCGTCCTTCCATGTGGGGTGGTTGTCATTGATGTCCAGGAGGGTGATGTTTACCTGTGAAACCACAAGGGGCGCTGTGGACGAACCCAGCTGAGATGGGCCAGGGCAGGCAGGGCCTGCCAGGGGAAACAAGCTCAGATGCCCACGGGCCATCTTGACATTAATTCCACCAGCTCCACCAACCTTGGGAGCCTTGGGCAGGGCCTGGGCTTTCAAGGACAGGAAGGAGCCAGGCTCCTTTAGGAGAGAGAGTTCCAGTGTGGTCCCATTAGGAGGCAGTGGAATGGATGTGATGACCCCCGAAATCCTTGCTGTGACCTGGGATTTCTCCCACCCCTTCCTCCAGTCTTGGCTGAAGGTGACTGACAGGGTGGGGGATCTCATAGAATCCCTTGAGCTTCCCTGTCTCAGCTACAAGCCAAGCAATTTCCCTGCCCACCTGCCACCAGGTACATTCTTTATAGGGCTCTGATTCCCAATAGCAGGGGCCTCCCTTGATAGAGTAGGGCACTGGGGATTTTTCCATCAAATCCCTGGCCACGAAATACCATCTCAAGCCTCTCTGGCTGGGTAAGGATGGGGATGCTGCTGGCTGGGTTCGAGCCACAGTTTTGAGGGAGAGCCAAGGAAACTGAATGGGGAACAAAAAGGGGAGGTGGCTAGAGCGACTGTCAGCAGGTCCTCCCACTTCCTCTCCCACAGAGGTCTTCTCACTTACCCTCACTTCTTCAGCCCAGAGCTCATTCAGGGCCCACACAGTTTCTTCCTCTAGCTTTCTACTCTCTGGGGCATATTGGCTGGGGAAGGACAAGCCCCCAGGGACCCTCCAGTGCTCTTCCTGGCAGGAACGCCTGCTTCTGCCTGTTGGCAGGTGCCAAGGCAAGGAGGGGCCTATGGGGCTCATGCCTTCTGCCACCTGCCCTCCTGGATTTTTGGGGGCAGCAGAGAAAATATTTTATTTTACTCCTCCCAAGTACCCTACATTCCTGGTGGTGATGCCTTTCTTCCCCACAGCTGTGGTGGCCCTGGGGGCTGACCTCTGATGATGATCAGTTGGTTTTTGCCCCCTCACTCACTTTCACAATGCCTCACACTGGCTCAGGACACGGGGGTCCAGAGGTACAAGGCGGGCAACCTGAAGATGAGCGGGGAGCAGGAGCCCGGCTGGCGAGGGGAAGCTGGGCGCAGGAGGGGGGCGCACTCACAGTGGCGATGCCAGTTTTCTGGTTGTGGCCCACACCCCCGTCCACTGCACGAACGATGAGGATGTATTCAGACTTGGTCTCTCGGTCAAGCAGAGATGTGGTGGTGATTTCCCCTGCCGGAGAGAGAAGTGGATGTGTGAGAGGGTTTGGGTGGGCCAGGGTGAGAGCAAGGGAAGGGGAGAGAGAGTGAGGGAAAGAGCTACCATGATCTGGCAGCCTGGATGTGTTCCTGAGATGGCGCTCACAGTGGGAGATGGCAGAGCTCCCATGCCTTGGGAGCCGGGTCCCCAGAGCTGGGCAACATAACCCCACGAGGAGGAGATATTTGCAGATGTGTGGAAATCTAGGCTGATTCTCGAGGGTAAGGCCTGGAGAACAGGGCAGGAGGGCCATCAGGCCTTGGGCTCAGTCACAGATCACCTCTTGTTTAGACTTTTGACATTATCTTGCTGGCTTTATCATCCTGAACTGGTTACTTCCAACCTTTGTGCTTCAGTTTCCTCATAGGATCCAAAGGGAACCATAATAGGACCTACCTCATAGGGCCGTGGTGAGGTTAATCTAATTAGTATCATGGAAATCTTAGAACAGTGCCAGGCACAGTTTATTTATATAGCCACAGAAATACAATGACAGGAAAGAAAAACACCAGGTGTTCACGTGTGTTCTCACTTGTGACTCATTACTGGGCAGTTCAACCTATTCAACCTTATCACGCATTGATAATTAATAGTTATAAAATAGTTTCCTAATTACACTGTGAATAGCATAATTACATTGCCTCGAGTTTTTTTAGTGTGTTAAATGTGAACAATTAAACAACATTTTTTGTTCACCTGTATTTGATCTTTGTATTTTGGTATAACTGAAATACAACTATCACCCTGGTAGCGGTGTGCTAGTAAATGTTTGACAACTGGCTCCCCAAAATAAAAAGAAAAGGCATTTGCCGATTTCCTCGGTGTAAAGAGTCCCACCTGGGCCCATTCTAAGCTCCCAACTTGATGGTATTGAATATGGAGTTCACAGTTGAGTGCCTTGCTAGCTCTTGGGAGCAAGGTGAGCCAGTCCCAGCGGACTTCAGCAATCACTGCAGCCAGGCCATTTACCGTCTTTCATGAGCCATGGGAGAGCCCATGTGGTGAGGATGAGAGACCTGGATTTGAATTCTGATTATGGCCCTTCCCAGATGCTTGGCCTTAGAAAAATTTAGTTTTTTTAAGCTTCAGTTTTCTCATCTATAAATGGAGATTGGTGTGACTTCCAGGGAGAGCTGTTGTGAGGCTAAAGTAATTCTAGGTGAGGCTCCCAACACCCAGAGAATGACTGTATCCTTCCAATGGACTGTGAGCATTCCCCACAGGCAGGGCCTGTATGCTACCCATCATTTTATCCCCATTGCCTGAGCTGTGTGACCTGGGCAAGTCGCTTTACTTCTCTGAGCTTGGTTCTTCCCCCTATAAAACAAGGCAGCTAGGCTACATTGCCTTTAGGACTGCTTCTACCCTGGCTGTTCCCTCTGTGGCACGCTGGCTTGTCCTCTGCTCTGTGCAGCGCTGAGCAGGGAGCCCGGGGTGGGTGACAGGGCAGCTTAGGTGCCAAGGGCAAGACTGGAAGACTCACAAAGGTCTGCCCAACAAGCCACACTCCGTGCCAGGGTAGTGTCGATTAATTGGCAGGGCAAGGAAGAAATTAATCTCTAAAAAGTTTTAAATATGAACTTGTCGGCATGATCAATGGCCTCTCCTGTCTGGGAAATTAGATCCAATTAAGGCCACCTCTGTGGAGCAGGCCTGGCTAATTTGACTGAGGAGCTCAGAGCAAAATGCTTACACGTTTGGAGTCAAAGTCGTGTTAAGGCAGCAAGAAAATGTCTTTGTCATTAAAGGCCCCGGGGGGAGCTGGAGCCCCGATTGGGCAGGCAAGGGCAGGGGTGGCTGAAAGGCCAGGGAGCTGCTCATATAATGGCACCTTTCATATCTGGGTTCTGGAGTCAGAAGTTCACGCTCTGCGAGTCCTCAGTCTAGCTACTCAACCTCCCCAGTGGCTCAGCTTCCTCATCTGGAAAAGGGGGATAAGGCTAGTATCCGCCTCACAGGTGAGGATGGCGGAATGGGATGTGCTGCTCAGAGTCCCTGCAACAGTGCTGGGCATGTAGTTCATATTCACTAGTGACATTACTCTGAGACCCCTGGAAATGAGGGCTCACTGTGGGTGGAAGTTCCTTAGAGCAGGGAGGAAGGCCTTCACTTTCTCAGAGGTAGCAAAAGAGGCTCACAGTGGCCCTGGGTCCCCTTCCTCAGTCTTAGTACCCATCAGAACCAGCCATTGGCTCCCCAAGCCTCCAGGAAAGGAGGACAAAAAAGGGATTGAAGGCTGACTTCCACCATGGATGGATGGATAGAAGGAAGAGCTAATGCCCTGCTGGGCCACTGACCACCTGCTACAGAAATGGCCAGTGTCCACTAGAGATTCCTGTTCCCTTCCCAGTCAAGAATTATCACTTGGATATGACTGCCAGGCAGGGGCTGACCCATTACCTCCTCCTAGTCCGATAACCCATGCTCTTTTCCCTTCTGCAATGACCTCAGAGCCACAACATGGAAGGGGCCTGGGTCCCAGAATCATCATATGGAGTCCTGTCCACTCAACAACTGCATGGGTTGACTGTATGAATTCAAATTTCTATTGTTTCAAGCCACTGAGATAGGGTTTAGCTGTTTGACATCTACAGTTCCTTTCACTCACACAGAAGTGGGTATTGGAAGTGGGGTGTCTTGCCTGCCCACTGAGCTGACTTGGAACTTCATGAGGTCAGAGCCATGTCTTATTCTTTCCTGTACCCCAGCACCTGGCACAGCACCTGGATCAGACAGCACCCACCCCAATTTCTGAATGAACATGTCAATGAATATACAGGGGTCCTAGATTCTTCCCCAGGTCTGGCTGAAAAGTTTGGGTCTCTTGCTGCTTCTTTCTGCCCCCCTTTTCTCCCAGCTTTAAGGAGGAGAGAAAACTGGGAATATACATGAAGAGATGAAGAAGAAAGAGAGTTACATGGGCTGAGCTGGGAGCTGGGGGCAGGGGGCTCGCAGGTGAATAAACAAAAGAGAATAATGACAGTACTTGTTTTAGCACTTACTATGTGCCAGGGGCTATTCAAAGTGTGTTTCGTATTACACATCATTTAACCTACACAACAGCCCTGAGATGATCAACCTCATTTTACAGGTGGGAAAACTGAGGCACACATCTGTGAAAGAAGAGGAGCCAGGATTTAAGAATGAGGTCTGCAGCTGAGGGACAGGGACGCTAAGGCTTTAATAAAGGTTCCTGAAGAGGGGTGTGTTAACCAGCTGTTCGTAAGATGACACACATTTAAAACATAATACAACTCTTTACCCTTGAAAGACATCATTCACTGGATAAATCCATGCTGTGATTTTTTTTGGTAAGATCAGTAATCACACTCAAATTAATATTTCAGGGATTACACTGGTGCTCAAAGCTGGCCTGCTCAAAACTGAGAAGAATGAGACCCGGGCCCAGGGGCTGGTCCTGGGGCCGGGTATGGAGAGTCAGCCTCAGGGTGCGGAGGACCAGGGTCCTTGGGGTGGGGGGCTTACCTGAGCGGGCATTGATCCGAAACTGGGTGGAGCCTTCCAGGGAGTAGATGATGGACTCCTGGCCATACTCCCGGGAGCGGTCCAGGTCCGTGGCATTCAGGAACAGCACCGTGGCTCCTTCAGAGGGAAAAAGGCGGGGGTAGGGGGTGCTGCTCATCCTGGGCCCCTGGGCTCACAGCCCCAGCCCCGGGAGCAGGATTTTTGCTGGCCCAAGAGGAAGACATGGGACCCTCCCAGTGACCAGCTCGCAGGGAGGTGGGAGGCCTGACTGCTGGGGCACCCCAGGGATGAGGGCGGCTCAACCACTGCTCTTGGAGCCCAGATCGCTGGGCTGCACGGGGACGAGTCTTCATGAGAGGCTCAGGGATGGACTGGGCCCTCTGGTGTCTTCCTGTCTCCCGGCTCCTGCCTGGCTGGCTGCCATATTAAAT
This sequence comes from Aotus nancymaae, assembly GCF_030222135.1. Lineage (NCBI taxonomy): Eukaryota > Metazoa > Chordata > Mammalia > Primates > Aotidae > Aotus > Aotus nancymaae. The sequence goes on along the minus strand of NW_026988421.1, from coordinate 63,427,672 downwards.
ACACTCAGATTGGCCAGCTTTTACTTGGAATAAAAAAGACATGAAGCTCCATATTAACTTATTCTACATCTACTATATTCAATTTCAATCTAGTGTTCTCTTGTTCACAGGAGTATTTGTAAAAGTTTTTATTTTTTCTTTAATGTCTAGTTAAGGCCTTCGTCTTTATTTCCAGCTCCATGAAATCCTGACTCAAGGGATCAGCTTTTCCAGCCACTCTGTCCAAACCCTGAGAGCAGCTTGTCCCGAAGCCGTGCCCACCAGGGGTTCTGGCTCCAGCCCCTCCTGCCACCTACTGCCAGCCCTGGCCTAGTAGCCAGGAGGTCTGGTGTACAGGCTCCTGGAATCTTCACACCCAGACAGCACTCGCAGGGCTTCGGCAGGTGCCTTCGCGTGCCTGAGCATCACCTCCTCCTCTGGGACTGGGTCTAACGATACTGTCTAACTTGTGGGTTTGCTGCTGGGATCTGAGGGATAAAGCATGAAGGCCACAGGCTGAGCCCCACAAGGGGCTCCACTGGGCTGCAGGGGTGGTGGTAACTATCCAGTGGGTAAATCAGCAGTCTTGAGGGGCAAGAGACCAGGCAGGTCATAGTGTCCCCTTCCAGGGACCCCTGGGGCCTCAAATACGACCCTCAGGCCTGCCTTGAGCAGGAGGACAGGAACATGAGCCCTAATATACCCCTGAAAAGAATTAAGTGCCATAGTTAAGGCCTCTCCTGGACAGAGTCTCCAGGGATGGTGGGGAGTGCTGGGGGTGGGTCTTTAGTAGTGACATTCTCCAAGGGATGCCTGATTAGTACAGGGAGGGTAGACTGGATGTAGCCCAGCAGCCACTCAGCTCATTGTCAGGTGCCAGACTGGTACCCAGAGACTCTCATTAGAAGACCTGGTGGTGCCAGGGAAGAGCAGTTCTGACTCTACCATCCCTGATTCCACTGTCCCTGAATCCACCATCCCCTGAATTCACCATCACTGAATCCACCACCTCTGAATTCACCGCCCCTAACTCCACCGCCCCTGACTCCACCACCCCTGACTCCACCATCCACGACTCCACCGCCGCTGACTCCACCACCCGACTCCACTGTCCCTGACTCCACCATCCCTGACTCCACCATCCCTGACTCCACTGCCCCTGACTCCACCATCCCTGAATCCACCATCCCCTGAATCCACCACACCTGACTCCACCACCCCTGAATCCACCACCCCTGACTCCACCATCCACGACTCCACCACCCTTGAATCCACCACCCCTGACTCTACCACCCCTGACTCCACCATCCACGACTTCACCACCCCTGAATCCACCACCCCTGACTCCACCATCCATGACTCCACCACCCCTGAATCCACCGTCCCTGACTCCACTGCCCCTGACTCCACCGCCCTGACTTCACCACCCCTGACTCCACCACCCCTGAATCCACCACCCGACTCCACCACCCCTGACTCCACCATCCACGATTCCACCACCCTTGAATCCACCACCCCTGACTCCACCATCCACGACTCCACCACTCCACCACCCCTGAATCCACCACCCCTGACTCCACCACCCGACTCCACCATCCACGACTCCACCACCCTTGAATCCAACACCCCTGACTCCACCATCCACGACTCCACCACTCCACCACCCGAATCCACCACCCCTGAATCCACCACCCGACTCCACCATCCACGACTCCACCAACCTTGAATCCACCACCCAACTCCACCACCCCTGACTCCACCATCCATGACTCCACCACCCCTGAATCCACCACCACTGACTCCACCATCCACAACTCCACCACCCCTGAATCCACCACCCCTGACTCCACCACTCGACTCCACCATCCACGACTCCACCACCCCTGACTCCACCGCCCCTGACTCCACCATCCCTAAATCCACCACCCCTGAATTCACTACCCCTGAGTCCACCATCCCTGACTCCACTGTCCCTGGCTCCACCATCCATGACTCCAGTATCTCTGACTCTACTGTCCCTGACTCCCACTTTCCAGTCTCCTTCAGCCACTGCAGCAGTTCCTGACATGGTGTTTTCCTGGCTAGGATAATTTGCTCTCATGGTAAGGGCGAAGCTGCCAGTCTGCCCTGGGGGCAGAACAGATCCCCTGGAACCTGAGTGTGGAGATGGTGGTGCTGGGTCTGCAAGCTGAGCCCTGCAACCGGAGCCTGGCCCAGAGATTAGCTCTCAATCGCATCCTTACATAGGAACACAGGCCATGCTGTAAGGCCACCCCTCTGAAATCATGGGACCTGCTTCACAGGGCTGTAGTCTCAGAGCCCTCTGTACACTTCAGACTGTTTAATTAACACTGCTTAATTAATCATGGATCATCATTCTTTCCCCACTAGACTAGAGTTGCAGGAGAGCAGGAACGGAGTGCCCAGCTTAGCACCTGCACATAGTAGGTGCTCTGTAACTAGCTGTCAGCTGGCAGATAACTAGATGTTTCCAGAGACTCCCTGATTTGTCACAGGAGCTTGGCTTGGGAAAAAGAAGGCCATGAACCTCCCAGAATTTGTGTGCAGAGCTGGGATCTGCACTTCCTGGGTGCCGTGACAGCTGGCTGCCTACCTTCCTGTGTCCCCCAGCCCCCGACCTGAGCCTGTGGTACCTGCCATGATGTTCTCTACCACGGAGACGAAGTAGGCAGGCTTGCTGAAGGTGGGAGGGTTGTCATTCTCATCCTGGAAGGAAAACAGACAGGTTGCAGGAGCCAGGGAGGCAGGTGGGCTGGCCAGCTAACCAAGGTGGGCACCAAGGAGGCAGGCTAGGCCTGGCTGGCACTAAGGAGCTCTGGCTGGCACTAAGGAGCTCTGGCCTCACTGTATAACCAGAGCCAGGTGAGGTGCCAGCAGGGTGTCAGGTAACCCTCTGGCAGGCTACAGCTCTAGGAGGTAGGACTAGCCTTGGGGAAACATGGGGGCCTCAGGAAGGGACGGAGAGGCCCAGCAAGAGGGAGTGCAGCAGCTGTGACTGCCAACACCTGCCAGCTCCCCAGGCTTCCCCCAGTTCTCTAGCTGAGCTCTAAGCTCACTCCAGCACTGGCACCCGTATGCTGGGGATGCCCACTTGGACCCCTGCGCAGGTCCGCCAGGATGACAAAAGCTTCTAGGACTCTCCCCAGAGATACCGAAGTATGCGGTGGCAGGTCAGGTTCAGGTGGTTCCCAGAGCCCAAAATCTGGCCCTGGGCTGGCTGCAGGCAGGTACAGCTAGACCCCTCCTTGCACACGAGAACAACGGCTCTTCCAACCCCTGAGCAGCCCTGGTCCAGAGCCCCACCCTTGTCAGTTCTAAAGCAATATCTCTTCCAGCCCAGCCTTCGCCAGTGGCCATAGGATGGTGCTTGGCTGAGGGGCTGAGCCTGGCAGGGTAGGGTGGGCAGCTTCTCCCTCATCCTATGCACCCCCAACTCCTCCACACCGTGGCCCCTCCTCTTCAATTAGAAGAGGCTTTGCTGCCCTTTAATACTCTTATCCTCATTGACAGCTCCTGCAACCCCTCAACAAGAATTCCTCCCTGCTCCTCTCTTGGAAGAAGCCTCCCCAGCCCACTTGACTCTGGCTCTTCTACCCTTTCCCAAGAGCCCCAGTGTAGAGCTCAGGAGTCAGGCTGAGTCCCGACGCCAGTGGGCAGTCTTTATGCTACAGTCTTCGGCAATTCCTGTTCATTTGCTAGTGCAAACAGGAGTTCCATGAGAGGGTCTGGCTTCTCGTGGAACTGAGAGCTCTTAGAGGGAAAGGATCCTGTATTAAGCTCCCTTTGCTGGAGTCGCTGCTGACTGAGCAGCCATGAAAGAGACAGGGGCATGCTCTCTGGCTGTGCACCCCATGGGACTTCAGAGAATCTCGGCCTGCTAAGATTGTGGGTGCCCAGAAAGGAGTGATCCTCTCTTTTTCCAATCTGCCCCTTGGCTCTGGATGGCACTCTGGCTCACGCTGAGCTGCCCCTCTCCCTAGATACCAGCAGTCTCAGGATTCCCCCGATGTCCAGTGCCCCAACTGTGTGCCTGGGCATCTCCCCCGTCCTGGTGTGGGTGCAAGTGCCCCATATACTTATACATTTAAGCTTCTGCCTGGCTGCATGAAACGGTGCGGAGAATCTGTCAGTGACAGAGCATGAGACAGAAACTTATTAGCGGTGATATTTCCCCGGATCTTGGCGCTGCATTCGCTATTAGTTCTAATTCAGCGGCTTGCTCTACAAAAGCTTATTGTCCCCTAATGGGAAATCTACAAACCGAGTTTGACTTCTTTATTAAAAACCAACAAGCAGTGGATGAAAAAGAATCACCTGGCCCCTCCGGCCCCCTCCTCCTCCTGGAGCCCTGTGGTTTCCATCTGCCTCTCCCCACCCCCAACCTGTGCAAGAAATGCTGCCATCCACGACTTCATTGCTGCTGGGTTTTAAATTTCAATTGGGAGAAAATCCTTTTGGTGGAGGGAGGAGGCCGCTTAGCTGAGTGACAGCTATTTAAAAACCAGCCACATGCAAAATCAGCCCGAAGGCGGTGACCTTTTCAAGTGTGGTCCTCAGACATAAGTCACTGTGCCATCCAGAGGCCCTGCTAGAGAGACAATGTTCACTCACAGCCAAGGTGGCACCTGTCTTTGTTGCCAGACTCTCCGGCTGCCCCAGGGCCAGGGTGGACTCAGAAGGAAAGTGCAGGGCCCCTGCTGGCCCCTGGGATGGCTTTGAGGGAATTTGAAAATGGGGCCCCTTCTACTAGGCCACTGTGGTTCCATGCCAGGGCACACCTCGGCTTGCCGAGTGCAAAGCGAGGTGGATTCCTGTTCCCACTCACCCCTGCACAGGGAGACTCCCCTCTGTGGTCCCGGGGAGGGAGGCTGGGGGGCACACTTTTATTTGCAGGGATAAAAAGTGAGTTCAGTCACTTTACTTTCCTTTCTCTGCGTGCTCTGGCCCCTTTGATGGGGGCTGAGGCACAAAGAGATGCTCCGGTCCCTGCCTTAGCTGAGCCACAGGTTGGGATGGGTCTGGAGTTTGGGGCAGAGCTAGGGTTTCAAAATCTCATGAGGGCGGATCTCTGAAGGCCTTACTCCTCAAAGTGTGGTCCCCAACCGGAAGCATCTGCATCACCCGGGAGCCGGGAGGAAATGCAGATTCCCAGCCCTGCCTCAGACCCACTATGAATTTGCCTTTTAATGAGATCCCCAGGGAATTCCAGGGCATGGGGAACTTTGAGAAGCACTGGTCTCAGTCATGCGTGGATAGGGATGACCAAGGTTCTAGGCCTGTGGCTGTAGTGGAAACGTCAGTGTGGGAGTCACTCAGGTCAGGGTCCAAGTCCTAGCTCTGCCAGTGAGGAAGAAAGGCATTGGTGACCATGGGTCCTCCCTGAGCTGCAGCCTCCCCATCTGGAAAGTGGGATTGAAAGGGACCTGGCATACTGCTGCAGCTCAGCACATGTTAGTTTCCATTTGGCTACTTAGGCCTGTCCGGCCCTGGGCTAGTGCAGAGCACTTATTGCCCTAGACCTCCCTTACTCTTACCCTCTCCGGCATCCCCTCCCCAAAGCCTGAACGGCTCCCTCTCTGCTCCAGCCCACTCACCAGAACTCCCATTTGCACTAGCCATAGGCTGGGGTGTGGAGGCGGTTGCTGTTATGCATGGCTGTCTCGTTGACTGGAGTGACAGCCAACATTTCAGGTGCCAGGTATCACCTGCACAATCTCATTTCATCCTCACAAAAATATCATGAGGCAGGTACCACGATTACCCCCATTCTGCAGATGAGGAAGTTGAGTTTCAGAGACCCAGGTCACACAGCAAGAGCATAGCAAAGCCAGATTTCAAACCCATATGGCTCCACAGCCCCACACCCCTCTTTCCACTCAGTATCGCCTTGGGGTGTGGAGCAGGCTGCACGTTCCCCTGCGCGTCCTGCTGGGGTCCCAGCCCAGAATTCACTGCCTCCTGGTGCAGAGCAGCATCCTGGCTGGTTGAAAGTGATGGGTGGGCTGGTCAGGGTTGTGAGTGCAGCTGGGATGAGAAGAGGCTTGGGGGCTGTGGTCAAGGCCGGGAAACTAAGCCCAGGTTTGGGTGATGTGGTCAGGGTTGGGCCATGGGGTGAAGAGTGCCAGCCCATGGTCATGACTGGCAGAAAATGCATTCTCATTCCCTGGTAACACCCTCGGGGTTTCTAGGTGGAAGTTTACAGGTTCGAGTCAGGCTGGTTTTTCTTTTCTTTTTTTTTTGAGACAGAGGTATTTTTCGCTCTTGTTGCCCGGGCTGGAGTATGATGGCATGATCTTGGCTCACCACAACCTCCACCTCCTGGGTTCAAGCTATTTGCCTGCCTCAGCCTCCCAAGTAGCTGGGATTACGGTTGCGCTCCATCATATCCAGCTAATTTTTTGTACTTTTTTTTAGTAGAGACGGGGTTTCTCCATGTTGGTCAGGCTGGTCTCAAACTCCTGACTGCAGGTCCACCTGCCTCAGCCTCCCAAAGTGCTGGGATTACAGGTGTGAGCCACCACGCCCGGCTGGTTTTTCGGCTTCTGAAGATCTCCTGGTCTCTGTTCTCCTTCCCCTGACATTCCCTGAAGCCTGAGGTGCCAGACATAAGGACTCCAGAAGCAAGGCCCCAACTCTCTGCCCTTCTTTTTGCTATACTGGTTCTGTAGAGCCTCACCCTCCTGGTCACCCCTAAATTCTGCTCCCGCGTGCCCATCTGGAAGGTTCCCCCATCAGGTATCACCTCGACTTTCCCATCACTTCCAGCTCCTTCCTATTCAGCAAGCAAATAGGGTCCCTGGCCCAGATGGGGGCCTTTCTGCTTGGGAACTGGCCTCAGCTTCTGCCCCGGGTTGAGAAGACAGAGCTTGTTAAGGCCCAGTGTGGGGCAGTGGCGGAGGCTGCTGGTGAAGCTGGCTGTGGCAGGAAGGCTCTCCAGCATGCCTGCTCCAGGGTGAGATTTTTCTGAGCTTATGTCAAATCACAGCGCATCTCCAAACGTGACAATCTGATCTAATCCTCCCGGAGCCGATAATGCACTAACTCTTCCATCAACACGCGTTTGCCATCTCCCACAGATGGGAGGGGGGCAGGCCGCGCGTGCACAGCTGCGTGTGGTGAGGTCTCCATGCGGAGGGGCCCGTTGGCTCCGCTGTCAGACCACGCTCTGCATCCCCGTGCGGCACGGGGCAAATGAACCAGCATGGAGATGGATTCAGCAACTGATAATTTCAGACACAGAAAGCACTAAGGTGTGCTTGATATTCATGTCAGACAAAATGTGGCTTGGTTTCAGACCCATTTAGATCTTCAGAGGAGTGGAGAAGGGAAGAAAAAAGAAAGAGAGGGATAGAGAGAGAGAGAGCGAGAGAGAGAGAAGGCAGAAGACGACCTTCTGGTCATTCTCTTGTTCTTCACAGAACATAGCCATCAATGAAGGAATCCCGTGACACTTCTTTCTCGCTTGACTCCCAGCTCCTGTTCCCCTCCGAGGGTGTCCTGGGGCCCCCAAATGAAGTCAGAGCGGACAATCTGTCTCTTCCTGAGTACCAGGGCCCGGGGCCTTCCCTGGCCAAGCGGGGAGACAGCTAAATTGTTACAGCAGTGGAGAGGCTTGCTGGGGGCAGACTTTAGGACAGACTGCTGGGTAACTACCCAAGCTGCAGGGATAGCCAAGGAGGTGGGGGCCACAGTCTGCACTACTGGTTCATAGGAAGCACTCACCACCCTGGAAGGGCAAGGCCAGTGGCCCTGGGTACTTACAAACACCTCGATGGTGACAGGGACAGTGCTGTTGAGAGGGGGGTTGCCAGCATCCTTGGCCATGACCATCAGATAAATCAGCCCATTGGGTATCTGTTCATAATCCAGCGGGCGACTGACGCTGATCACTGAAATGACAGAAACGGGCCAGATCCCTCTGTAAGCAAACTTGAGATGCCCATTCAGCCAGGGATCCCCTTTGGGCAGGGAAGGTATGGCTGGCATGGCCTGGGCCAGCTCTGCCTTGTTTTCTGAACACCTGGAGCCTCACTGTCTCGACTGAGGTTTACTGACTGCCTGAAATGTGTCAGACCAGTGCTGAGCCCACCAGGTGATAGCCAGTTGGTGGTAATGTAAGCCCCACTTTTACAGATAAAGAAACCAACCTCAGAGACGTTCAGTAACTTGCCCAAGGTCACACAGCTCTCAATAGAGTGGGGAGATGAGCCCAGGTTTGGCTGAATCCAGAGCCCAGGCTCTTTTTTAGTAGGCGCTCCTGCCTGCTTTTCTCTCTGTCATCTGTCTGTCTGTCTGTCTCACTCATCTGGCACTTTTCTTTATGGATTTTCCCCCATCAGTCTGGAAGCTGCTCAGAGGACAGGGTCATGCCTCAGGCCTTCTAGCCCTGGCCCCATCACTACTCCTCTCTTCAGGTAAGCACAGAGTTCCCCAGTTGTTGCCCAGCATTGGGGATGCCAGGGAGGACCAGGCAGTGGGGTGCAGAAGGCGGGATCCTCCTCAGTCTCCTCTAGCCCTATTTCTCTAATCATCTTCTCTTCCCTCTCTTTTGTTTATTTTTATTAAAAAACTTTTCTTTGTAGAAGCAGGGTCTGGCTGTGTTGCCTAGGCTGGTCTCGAACTTCTGGCTTCAAGCAATCCTCCCACCTGGGCTTTCCCAAGTGCTAGGATTACAGGCATGAGCCACTATCCCTGCGCCCCGCCCCCCCATCTCTCTCCATCTCTCTCTCTTCTCCTCTGTCCATTTCCTCCCCAGTTTATGCTATGAGCTCTTCATGCCCATCCAGTCACCCATTCTCAGCACTGTCTAGACCCCATGGGGAGGTACTCAGGGTTAGGTGCTGCAGACCTTACCTTCAACAGAACTCTGTTTAGAGGTGGGTAAAGAACCCTAATGCCAAAGGCAGACCCAGGCTGGGAGGCAGGATTTGCAGGGAGCTAAGACAGATGCCTCTGCCCTGAAATATCCCCACCATTGCACATGCCTGAAGTCTCTCCATTAGTACTTGTTTGTACTAAGTCACTGATTCTCAGCTGGGAAGGGAAGGCATATTGGCTTGGGAGTTGGGGACATGGGAGGTCTGAGAAGGCATTATAACAATATTAAATTACAACTTTCTATTTGGAAAAGGGAAACAAGATTATTGCTTTAGTAATATAAAGTCTAAGGGGGATTCTTCTAGCTGAGAGGGGGGTGAGGTATGGGGCAGGCAGAGGCATGGAACTTTTAAGTTTCTGAAAGAGGGATGGGGCCGGGCACGGAGACTCACACCTGTAATCCCAGCACTTTGGGAAGCCGAGGCGGGCGGATGGCTTGAGGTCAGGAGTTCAAGACCAGCCTGACTAACATTAGCAAAACCCTATCTCTACTAAAAATACAAAAATTAGCTGGGCGTGGTGGCTTTCTCTTTCTTTTCCTTCCCTCCTTCCCTCCTTCCCTCCCTCCCTCCCTCCCTCACTCCCTCCTTTCCTTCCTTTGTTCTTCCTTCTTTTTCTTTCCTTCTTTCTTCCTTTCTTTCTCCTCCCCTCCCCTCCCTTTCCCTTCTTTTTTCTGGCTCTGTCACCCAGGCTAGAGTGCAGTGGTGAGACCTGGGCTCACTGCAACCTCCACCTCCCATGTTCAAGTGATTCTCCGGCCTCAGCCTCCCAAGTAGCTGAGATTAGAGGCACGCACCACCATGCCCGGCCAATTTTTGTAGAGACAGGGTTTTGCCATGTTGGGCAGGCTGGTCTGGAACTCCTGACCTCAGGTGATCCACCTGCCTCAGCCTCCCAAGGTGCTGGATTGCAGGTGTGAGCCACCGTGCCCAGTAGAACTGCAATTTCTACAATGGCATTTCTCTGAACTAACTGTGGGGCAGTGGGAGGAACAAGGACTGGACCCAAAGTGATTCAATGCACCTCCATCCCTTCTGCCTTGGGGGCACCTAACCCAGGTTCCAGGAATCAGAGAAGTTTCCCAGAGGAGGAGGTGTCAAATAAGCCCTTAAAGCTAGCCGGGGCTACACGCTGGACAGCCAAAGGGAGGGGGGACCAAGGGGCAGGGAGGAAGGGCTTTCCTGGCTAAAGGAAGACACTTGGCAAAGACTTGGGGGTGAACATCAGTAAGGGGAGACAGTGTCAAAGTGTTTGAAGAGGCTGAATTCTGGTGGGGCAAGGGCTGCTGAGATCTGAGGCTGGCAGAGCAACCAAGGGCCAGACCACACAGGGACTTGGTGCCAAGCGTGGCAGTTTTGCTAGGAGATTCAGGCAAGTTGCTCCCTGTCTCTGGGTCTCAGCTGCCTCATCTGAAAAACAAAGTGGTCTCTCCTGCCTGAGGTTGCTGCTGCTGCTATCTCCTGCCAGGTCTCTAGGGATGGGGACTCACAGCGGGCAGCAGGGCACAGTGCAGAGTGCCTGTACCTACAGGGCCGCCCAAAGAGTGGGGAGGCTCATCTAATGAGCTTCCACCCCACGGAACTGCCTGTAGCCTTGGTAAGAAACAGAGAACCCCAGAGATTCTATTAACATCAGACTTCTGGCTCAAATGCAGGGCTGGTCATGGCCGAAGAACCAGAGAGCGATCCCGCTGATGAGAGACACAGATACTGACCCTACGGAAAGGTGACTCAGGCCACATCCTCCTCCAGCCCCAGGTGCTCGGGGCAGCTTTCTGAGCAGCCCAGGGTGTCAGGAAGACAGAGGGTGCCTGCCCCTCCCCAGCAAGGGGGGTGTGAGTGCAGAGACTCCACTGGCCCTCCTCCCAGCTGAGCCCCGAGTTCTGCCCCACACTTACCTCCATAGCCCTCATACAGGCTGATGTCGAAGTAGCTGCCAAAGGCGGACGCGCTGACAATGCTGTAGGTGATCTGGTTGTTCGGGGGGGAGTCTTCATCTGTCGCCTGGAAGGAAGAGGGCAGACGGGAGCTGTGAACCTGCAGAAAACTGGGGGCCAGAAGCAGGTGGGGCCAGAAGAGGGCAAGAGGGAGGGGAAGGCTGCTCACAGCTCCTTTTTTGGGTGGTCCAGCCCTGGGTCATGTCCTGGCCCAGGACCCCGGGAGGCACCCCAGGTCCTTCAACTGGAGGCCACCCTCTGGCTCCCAGTCGAAGCCCTCCTCCCCTCCATGTGCTGGTGTGGAGGCGGCCTGGGGAATCTAGAGGGTAGGTGGGAGGCCCAAGAGGAAGGTGAGGCCCAGAGGCTGAGCCATGACCACCTCCCACCCCACCCCAGCTGGAACACCCTACCTGTAGGTGCCCTCCCTGACTCCGGGACCCAGTTAGGGCCTTTGGGTTGTGTACCCCTTACAGCTGGTGGTAATTTCTTATTTAATTTCTGCCTCCCTCGCTTAGACCATCAGCTTCATGTGAGCAGGAACCTTGTTTCTCGATTGCTGCTGCATACCTCCAGGCCAGCCCAGTGTTTGGCCACAGTGGGTCTAATCCATGCATGTTGCATGAGTCGAGGAAAGAAGGCACGTGGAGCGGGGCCAGGGATCTCTCTTCCCCTTGACTGTCTTCTGTGGGCGCTGAGTTAATGAGTTTCTTTCCAGAAGGTCCCTCAGTCTAGGGCCTCCAGTGGTCCCCGCCACTCAGGGTAGACTTGTTGCTGAGCGGGGGGGGAGGGGCAGGGCGGGGCAGGGCTGTATGGGGGACCAAGGCCAGGCTGGGCAGGCACATGGTCCATCCTTCTCGATATCCCCTGTGCTTACCCCTCTAGCCTTGCCTTCATCCCTGCCTGCTTCAGAAACAAGTTCCAAATGGAGGCTCTGGGTCCTGTCCCTTTGGGTAGGCAGCATGGGGAAGGGGACACATTTGAAAGTCTCTGGTCAAAGGTCACTGAAGCCTAGTGGAGCACTCACTGCAGGAGGCACTTGGATAATAGCATTCCAGGACTAGGCCTGGCACTGCTACCCTGTAACTATGTCTTTGTGAGCAAGCCTCTCCCCTCCCGGTTCCCCTTCTGTAAAATGGGTCGCACTCTGTGGTCTCTGCGGCTTCTTCCAGCTGTAGCACTTCTTGATTCTAGTCGGCCATTAAAGGGCTTAGAAGGGGTCCTGAGATAAGGAACTGCTCCCCACTCGTTTCCCTTGCTAAGGGAGATGGTGGCAGGCGGGTGCGGATGGGATCCTTTTGCTAAATGCTGACTTAATATTTAAGCTGAGACAGATACTGTGTACAACGCCCCACTTGGTACCAAGGACATGAGGTGTTGCTCAGAGAAGGGCTGACACAAACCAAGAATTTGACCCCCAAATCTATGCAGCATTCTTTGTGGATGGGAGGTCAGCCCCTCTTGTGGTGGGTTCCTGAGGGGGTTGGTCAAGAGGAAAGCACAGGCTAGGCATGGTGGCTCAAGCCTGTAGTCCCAGGTACTGGGGAGGCAGAGACAAGAGGATTGCTTGAACCCAGAAGTTTGGGTCTGCAATGAATTCTCATTGTACCACTGCACTCCAGCATGGGTGAAAGAGTGAGACCCTGTCTCAAAACATACAAACAGAAAACAAAAAGGAAGCAAGCAAGCAAGCACAGGGGGAAGGGTAAAAGGCATGGCAGGAATGCAGGGCTCCCCGGCACCTTACCCGGAGCCGCACCAGCTGTGTGACAGAAGGCTCGTTCTCCCGCAGAGCACCCACGTAGGCGTCCTTCTGGAAGGTGGGCATGTTGTCGTTGACATCCAGCACATTGATCCTGACCCGGCCCGTGGTCTCCTCGCCGCCCCCGTCCCGGGCAATGACTGTCAGGGTGAAGCGCTGGATGAGCTCGTAGTCCAGTCTGGCAATCAGTGTGATGAGTCCCATGTCCTTGTCCAGTGAGAACCTGGGCCAGGCCGGGAGGATGGAGGGAAGGAACACGGTGGTTTAAAACGGGCTTGTTGATGAGGCCGGCATTTCCCAGTCTGTCCTCGTCCAGGGTGGCAATAAACAAAGTCTGAAATCTGCCTTCCTTTTCACTTGCCCTACCTGAGAAGAGCCGCTATTTCTAAGGGGGGGTGGGTGGGGGCAGGGATCAGGATCACAGTGGGTGGGGAGGAGGAGTCACCTGATATTAGCAAGGTGGAAACTCAGACGGAACGACCCTCCTCCTGCTGTGAACAGGAGTTCCCACCTACTGCAGATATTTAGACGCTGGAGAACCGTGAGAGTAAAAACTTCTGCCGTCTCAGATTGTTTTGCACCAGAATGCTCTGAATTGGAAGAAAGCAGCTGGTGAAGGGCAGGATGGCTGGTCCTCTCTTGGGAGCTGCCCCTTGAGTTTGAGGAACTGAGTCTTGGGTGGAAGGCTGGCAGACATCTCCCAGGTAGCAGCAAGGTCCGGCAAGATGATCCCTCCAACCACCTCCTCTAAATGTCCCCTCAGGAGCCTCATCTGAGCTGTCAGTTCACATCTGTGTGCTCTGACCACAGCTGCCAGCCACCAAGGTTGGAAGGTTCTGGCTTGGAATGAGGAAAGTCTCAGGCCCAGAAGATGGGAAGAGATGAGACCATCCAAGATGACCAGGATAAGGCCACATGAACACGGGTCCCCTGGGGCAAGGGCGCCCTGTACATTCAGCCAGACTGGCAGCTTCCTCCCATTTGAGGTCCCCATTACCGAGTGGCAGAGAATGGCCAGATGCACCTAACAATCTCCCTATCTCTTTTTTTTTTGAGACAGGGTCTCACTCTGTTGCCCAGACTGGAGTGCAGTGATGCGATCTTGGCTCACCACAACCTCCGCCTCCCGGGTTCAAGTGAGTTTCCTGCCTCAGCCTGCCGAGTAGCTGGGACTACAGGCACCTGCCACCATGCCTGGCTAATTTTTATACTTTTAGTAGAGACGGGGTTTCACCATGTTGACCAGGCTGGTCTTGAACTCCTGACCTCAGGTGATCCACCCACCTCAGCCTCCCAAAGTACTGGGATTACAGGCATGAGTCTCTGCATCTAGCCCCTTCCCTATCTTTTCTTATCAGATAGTGACCAGTCATCCAAACTGACAGCCACTGCCTCACTCATTCCACTGGGCTTCCCAATGCATCAGACACGTGACCCTTGAGCATGTTAAAAGTGAGAGGGGGCCAGGCCTGGTGGCTCATGCCTGTAATCCCAGCACTTTGGGAGGCTGAGGCAGGTGGATCACCTGAGGTCAGGAGTTCGAGACCAGCCTTGCCAACAAGGTGAAATCCCATCTCTACTAAAAATACAAAAAATAGCCGGGCATGGTGACACGTGCCTGCGGTCCCAGCTACTCGGGAGGCTGAAGTGGAAGAATCGCTTGAACCCAGGAGGTTGCAGTGAGCCGAGATTGTGCCACTGCACTCCAGCCTGGCGACAGAGCAAGACTCCACCTCAAAAAAAAAAAAAAAAAGTCAAAGGGCTGCCCCTTGGCTTGGATTAACTGAAGACAAGGGAAAGAGATGGCCCAGAACCAAGCCCAGGCCATGTTACCGTGAGGGGTGACCGGGCAAGGCTGGCATGTGTCAGGCAGGGAGGTGAGTGACCCGTCTATGGGCTGCTGAATGTTGAAAGCCCTCCTGAGGCAGATTGTGTAGCCTAGTGGTGAAGGTCACCTGCAGAAGCCTGACCATAGCACTGACAGCTGTGTGACTTTGGACAAGTGACTTAGCCTCTCTGAGTTGCACTTCCTCATCTGTAAAGTGGGGATGATAAAAGTGCCTGGCACTGAGTTCCTCTGTCATTTCACTGTGAGGATGACATGAGATAATGTGTGTGAAGCCCTTGACTATGATGAGCCTGACAGGTAGTGGCTGCGGCTGGCGGTGGCAATGGCGGTGGTGGTGGCGGTAGTGGTGATGGCGGTGGTGGCGATGGTGGCGGTGGCGGTGGCGGTGGTGGTGGCAGTGGCGGTGATGGTGGTGGTGGTGGTAGTGATGGTGGTGGTGGTGATGGCGGTGGTGGCGGTGGCGGTGGTGGTGATGGCGGTGGTGATAGCAGTGATGGCGGTGGCGGCGGTGCTGGCGGTGGTGGTAGTGATGGCAGTGGTGGCGGTGGCGGCGGTGCTGGCGGTGGTGGTAGTGATGGCAGTGGTGGCGGCAGCGATGGTGGTGGCAGTGGTGGTGGCGATGGTGGCAGCGGCGGCGGTGGTGGTAGTGGTGGTGGTGGCGGCGGCGGTGATGGTGGTGGTGGTGGCAGTGGTGGTGGCGGCGGCGGTGGTGATGGTGGTGGTGGTGGTGGCAGTGGTGGTGGCGGCGGCGGCGGTGATGGTGGTGGTGGTAGCGGTGGTGGTGGAGGCGGCGGCGATGGCGGTGGCGATGGTGGAGGTGGTGGCGGTGGCAGCGGTGGTGGCTGTGGTGGTGGTGGCGATGGTGATGGCGGTGGTGGTGGTGGCAGTGGTGGCGGTGGCGGTGGTGGTCATGACGGTGGTGTGCAGTTGCTAGTACTTTAAAGCCTCCCGGAGACACAATTTATCCATTCCCTAAGCTAAAGGCTATCTTTTGAGGGTCAGATAAGCTATGCCCCAGAGAGTTGAGGAGTTGACCAAGGCTGTGCCACAATCAGGGTCAAACCAGCCACAGTGCCCATGGGTTCCAACTTCCAGTCCAGTGCTCCAGCCACAGGGCCCAGAACCCTCCCTCCCTGGGCACTGAAAAGTTCCTAGATCTCATGAGTCTGGGGAGGGCCAAGGACCACTGCAGAGGGGCCTGAGGGACTGTGGGCAGTCTCACCTGTCAGGGTCATCACTGAAGAAATAGTTGACTTCCCCGAAGGTACCCACGTCATTGTCTGTTGCCTGCAACAGTGAGAACAAGAAGTCATTACTGCCAGACCCAGCTGAGGCTTCAGGTCCACAGGAAACCCATGTTCCTCCCACACAACTCCTTTGGCCCAGTTGAATTTTCTAGAGCCATGCGGTTCAAGAAGGATGTCACTGGCCACTACTGGCTGTTTAAATTTATATTGGAGGGCACAGTTCCACATGACTGGTCTACCAGGCACCTCTAACTGAGTGAAACCACCAGTCCTGGGCTCATACCAGGCTGGGCAAGCTTATTCTCTGCAGATGCTCAGAGGGCTTGGGAGAGAGACCCTGGACCTGTGGCCTGGAATCACGGCCTGTGGTTTTGTGAATATCACAAATGAAGGTAGGTGTGGGTTCAACATCTGGTGGGTTCTTCTGGTTTTTCTCCCACAATTCCTAAAGCCTCCAAGTCAGATGTGCTAGCCAGTGGGGGAAATCCCATGGAGAACCTAGTCCCTCCCTTCTTCGACCCTGGAAAGAATCCATTGCATGTGTAAGGCAGACCTTCTGCTCGATGGCCTTCACTTTTAGAAACACCCTGCTACCCACTACCCTCCCACCTGCCTCCTCTGGCTCCTCTCCCTGCTTGCACAAAAGGCCCGGGTGGGAATTGCCTGCCTGTCCCTCACCACAGGGACTGGCCTGGAGTGGTCCTTAACCACAGCTGGGTCTGTCAGAATCCTCTGGGGATTCTTCCTATTGCACTGCTGGGGATAAAAGCTTTCCTCCAGTGAGTGGAGCAGGGACGACATGAACTGAGAGCTGCCGGATGTTTGGGGAGGATGAAGCTGCACCCAGACCTCAGGAGAGCTAGGAGAAGAGAAGGCCGAATCCTGGTAGTTTTAGAATCCTGAATCTGATCTGACGTTCCTTCCCCACAGTTGATTTGGTTTGTGAGTTCATTGAGATCTCTCTCTCTTTTTTTTTTTTAAAGAGATGGATCTCGCTATGTTGCCCAGGTTGACCTCCAACTCCTGGGCTCAAGGGATCCTCCCGCAGTGGCCTCCTGAGTAGCTGGGACTACAGGCGTAAGCCACTGTGCCTGGCTAACTAAGACCTCTTAGTTAGAGCTGGTCCAAGCTGGGTTTCTGTCACTTACGGTCAAAAGAGACAGAAGGGAGAGAGACCAGCCTTATGTGGATGACAAGGACAATGATGGTGGCAGCCTGCATGGCTGTCACACCTTTCACATTTTCAAAGAACATCCAGGTTTACTAAGGCCTCATTTTCCCCTCACAGCCATCCACGTGATGAGAAATCAGACATTTGCATCCATCTCACAGGCCACACGATGGAGGCTAGACCCCAGTGAGGCCTGGTGAAAGCCTGCTGCCAGTTTGGGTTAGAAGCAGGTCAGAAGCGGAGTGGGACAGAAACTGGCCTCTCCACCCCGGCCTGGTGTTCCTTCCCTGTGGCCATCCCTGTGAGGCCTCCTCCATCTACCCCCTGCCTGCAGTTCTAGTGGGGGTTTGGCTTTTATGGCTGGGAACAATGGCTTCTATATTGTCCCTGGCATGGTTCTAATCCACCAGTGCAGGCTAAATGACATCATTCATTCATTCAATAGTTATTTATGAAGCACATAGTCTGTGCAAGGTGCTGTTCTAGATGTCACCTCTGCTCTCTTCCCAGGCCACTGCCCTGGAGCTGGGCAAACTGCTGCCTGCCACCAGATGCCCATAGGGAAAGGCCTCAGACTGACTTTGGGTCCACTTGCATCTGTTTTATACTTAAGGTGTCTCTATAAGTGGATAAAGCCTGCATGGCTAAAAATACGTTTTGATGTCTTTGTGCTCAATATTTTTTGAGGTTCCTTTTAAGGTTCCTGGATTCTATAAAATCTAGTAAATTCTATGTTCTTTATGATAAGCCTGAATTTTCAAGGAAAAGCTAATCTGTGTTTAGTGTATTCAGTTCAGGAAGGCAGATAAGTGAAAAATATATTTCTATCCCAAATGAATGAAATAAAAAAATGTTTATACCCAAAGGGTTAAGATCTTAGTTATCCAGAAAATTTGGCTGGACAGAAAGATGCCATTTCTGGGGGCTCTGGACTGCCAGCTTCTATAGGACTGCCTCCGATTTCCATTCGATGTCCCCACAGCTCATGCTCCCACAGACTGTGCAGACCTCTGTCCCCACCATCATCCCAGCCAGGCTCAGACCTCATCAAGGGTCCTCAGGGGCACACGCTGAACAAGTGAAAGGAAGGCGCTGAGCCATGTCACCATCCTCCAACCCAGGACTGGCTCCCAGATGGGCCCTCTCCCACTGCCTGGGCCATTCCTCATGATGGCGGCAGCCACTGCTGGCTACTGCACACCTTCTACCTACGACCCCTTCATCCTCACAGCAGCTCTGTGAGGTAGGTACTATTATTAGCACCACTTCCAATTTACTGATGGGGAAACTGAGGCATCTAGATAGTACATCGTCTACGAAAGGCTTCACAGCTAGAGAAAGAACGGTGCTGGATTTGAATCCTGTGCCATCAAGCCATGCCTTTGGCCTCCATCAGTTATTGCCTCTGAGCCAAGAGAGGCGCTTGTTCTCGGAAGGAAGGGAGCCTGGTTATTCCAGGTGAGAGGAGACCACATTGCCCTCAGTAACCCCCGATTCCTCCTCCCTTTATAGGGACCAAGGAGAAGGGCAGTGGGAGGAATCCCAGAGCCCTTCCCACCCCCAGGTTCCACTAACGATCCTGATCATCAAGCATGGTCTTGTTGGGCTGTTATGACTGCAGCTTGGTCTGGGGAAGATCTGACTGTGATGCCATTGAGCCCCTTGGTGAGGGGTCACTGTGGTGTGGAGACCCCTCCAGGTCACTGTGTGATCAAACTGTACCCCCTTGGCCCTCATCATGTGCCTTTGTCAAGGGAAAAGGGTTTGGGGACGGACAAAGGTGGGGTAGGCACCTGTGGGGCTCACTGCGCAGCACAGATGGTGCCTGGCACGTAGTAGATGTTTCATAAATGCTGGAAAAATGAATGAGCAAATTCCAATAAGAAGGGGATGGTGCAGAGAAAACAGGGAAGAGGCAGAGAGACGGGTGAAGAGAAAGAAGATAGGACCCAGAAGAAACGGGACAGAAGTGGAGCAAATGGCAGAAGGAAAAAGGAAAGGGAAGTGGAGGAGAGACAGCGGTAGAGGTGGAGGAGAGCAGCTGAGAAGTCAAAAGTGGGGTGTGCAGGAAGGGAGGGGCCTGGGTCATGAGGGGCGTGCTGCCCCCAGAGAAGGTCACATCTGAGCCCTAGAGATGAGTCCTTCAGATAAGGGTGCCCCACAGAATTGGTCTGGACTGTCAGGACGCGAAGGATGTGTGAGGTGCCCACATCCCATCCCCTCCACCCTGGGGCCTGGAGCAGCTGAGGCTCAGGGAAATTAGGTGATGAGCCCCAGGAGACAGGACTGGACTGTCTCAGAGCAGAAGCTGGCTTCATGCCCCCAACCCCTGCAAGGCTTGCCCTCCCCTGCCCACACTGGGCTGGGCACAGCCATGGCTCCCACGGTGACCCTTTTCCCCAGGGCCTCTCACTGCCCGCCCAGGCTGCTGATGCTGGCCACGGAAGATTTGTGAGTCCTTGAGTGCCACCGCCTAATGACCGTATGAAATATGTATGCCTGGGTGAGGAGGAGAGGGAGCGCTTTCATTTTTCAAATGTAGGAAGCAGAACCAGATGAAAAGCTGCTCCTTGCCTCTGCCAGGGTGAGGGCAGCAGCACTGACCTCAGGCCTTGCCGGGTGCAGGGCCGGCGCCAGGCTGCAGCAGAGGCCATCAGGGGCCCTGGGCCTGGGAGGAGGTGGTAGATCTGCCCTGGAGGGAAGGCCCCTCCTTTCCTACACATATTTTCAGACTTTCATGTCTAAACTCCTCGCTCACCCAGACTGGACCACAGGCAGCTCCCAGGACCTGGCTCTGCCCCCTCCGCTTGGATGGCACCCCTCACTCTCCTGCCTGGCTCACACCCTTCTGCCCTCCCTGACTCCCAAGGCAAAGTTAGGGTTCCTCCCTGCACCTGCTCGGTATTCCCAGCCCTGATTACACTGAGGCACTGAAGCTGAGGTTAACGCATGTCTCCGCACACCAGGACGTGGCTCTCAGAGAGCAGTGTGTGGGGTCATGGGGTCCACATATGCCCAGGGCCTAGTACAGGGCCTGGACATAAAGGCAGCTCAGGAAAGGTAAGTCTATCTCTGTCACCTATAACTACAACTGCATCCATGTTCTCATGACACATACCAATGGATGAATTTAATTTTGACCAGATCTCCACAGGTAGGTACTGTTATTACCTCCCATCACTTTTGCAAGTGAGAACACAGAGGCGCAATGGTGTTAAGTGACTTGCTCAAGATCTCACAGCTGGTGGCTGGAGCTGGCCTTCATATTTCCAGAGCAGCCCTCCAGATGCTGGCAGACCCAACTCCAGAGAGAACCCACTGTGGCTGCTCCACCACCCCCCTGCCATCCCGTCCTATCCAGGTGGGGGCAGTGACTGAATCTATCCCAGCCCCAATCTGCTTGTCATGCACCTTTTAAACAACCTCCTCCCAAGCAAGACTTGTTTGTGGCTGACCGACTGAAAGCCCAACAAAGTGGCAGACAGACAGTGACCCTTTGGGCCCATTTTAGGAAGGAGGGTTTGAAGAGTGCCAAGGGCCTATGTATAGAAAACACATTTCTTCTTCCTGCTGAAACACCCCCTTCCCTGCAATGTTCTCGGAATGGGCATGTCTGTCTCCCTGCGGGGGAATTTCCAGGGTTTCATAGACCGATAGTGACAGGGATGTAGGGGGGAGGGCATGGCCCAGCTGGCCACGCTGGGGTGACATTCATATTGTACCTAAGAAAGGCCAAACCGAAGGCCAGTTGTAGTGTCTTACACCTGTAATCCCAGCACTTTGGGAGGCCGAGGTGGGCGGGTCACTTGAGGCCAGGAGTTCAAGACCAGTCTGGTCAATATGGTGATAACCTGTCTCTACTAAAAATAAAAAAAAATTAGCTGGGCATGGTGGCAGGTGCCTGTAATCCCAGCCACTTGGAAGGCTGATGTAGTAGAATCGCTTGAACCTGGGAGGCAAAGGTTGTAGAGAGCTGAGCTCGTGCTCTAGCCTGGGTGACCGAGTGAGACCTTGTCTCAAAAAAAAAAAAAAATGCCAAACCAGGGCTCCAGGTGAGCACCTCAACTGTGCTCCAGGCTCCCCCTCTGGTGCCTCTGTGTCTTTGTTGCCATTTAATAGCTCCCCCAGGCTCTGGGCTGGCACTCGGAGGTACCTACTAGTACATTTTACTACTTGTTAAGGCTCTAATAAGAGGCCCAGGGACAAGCAGTCAAAGCCAGTGGCTAAAATTATGTCCTCCTCTGCTGAAAAACCTTCCATGGTTCCCTATTACCTGCTGAATTAAGTTCAGACCCATACCCTAGTGTCAAGGCTGTCCACAGTCTGGCTGGGCTTAGTGTTCTCGTAGCTACCTCTTCCCTGGTGCACCCCAGCCTGTTCTCTCATTGCTGGTTCCTCTATCCTTTCATTCTGTTACCGCTGTCCAAACTCTGATCCACCCCCGAGGCCCATTCCAAATACCCCTCTCCTAGAAAGTCCCTAATCATTCACTGGTCTTGACCCAGGAGCCCCTGGTCACCCCTCTCCTGGAACACGCAGCAGAATCTGCCATTCCTGAAAACTGTGTGTGCGCGCCCCACTTTCCGCCTTGTGAAGGAGAAGTTTGTATGTCTAACTCATTTTTGCATCTTACGTAGTACCTCATACAGGGCTCAACATCTCTGCCCAATTTAGTAGAATGTGGGATTTCCATTGCCAGCCACAGAGGGCCAGCATAACCTTGCTTCTGTGGGGCTGATGCCCCCCATCAGACACTGCTGTGGGCAGCAAGCAGCGACAGAGGGGTTGCTGGAATGCATGGGGCGAGGCAGGGTTTACGGAGCACCCCCAATGCCCTGGCCCCTGCCAAGACTCCCTACTACCCCCTTCCCCGCAGGAGGAGGCAGGCGCAGGATGTGCGGGGTGGCTGAAGATGCCCAGCACACTGCCACAGGCACCTTCATGAAGACAGTGACCAGACACTTGTTCGGTCAAATATTTAGCACATATTTTTTGAGCTTTTCCAATGTGCCGGCTGCTGTGCTCAGCACTGAAGTCACATCCTAAGCATGATAAGCTGGACTGCCACTTAAAATCAGAATGGGGAGACACATCACCGAGGGGAGAAGTAACTAAGGAACGTAATTCAAGGCAGTGGTAAGAACTACAAGGAAAACAAGGCTGAAAGTGGGCTTGAAGGTCACTGAGGCTGCTGGCTTAGAGGGATTCATCCTGGAGAAGCTGTCCTCGCGCAGGTGTATTTCGGTCTGTGGGACATTCACCGGCTGGGCACCAAGGAGTCCAGGTAGCTCTTGGAGAGAGCAGGGCACCTGCAGGGACCAAGGCCTGGAGGAAGGCTCAGGAGGTCTCTGCCTCCCCCATCAGCCTCCCTCAGCAGAACCAGCTGCAGCCCAGGAAGACCAGCGGCCACTCAGTGCTCAGTGCCCGTCCTCGAGGTCAGTCCTTGCCCTGTGGCCAGCATGTGGGGGAGAGGGTGCAGTCGAGACTGGCTGCCGCCGAGCGCCTGATTTATAAGGCATTTCTTCCGATTCTCCCCAATGCTGGCATTACCAGCAAAACTAATTCCATCATTTGGGCCTTTATAATTGCATCTGCAAGTGCTTATTTCTATGATGGACAATGCCGGCAGAAGTGTAATTTTCTTCTGCTGACAAAAAGGAAAAAAATAAATACATACGAGGGGAAAAATTCCAAGGTTAAGACAAGGTGACTGGAGGAGACTATGGTGGGGGAATGGCGACATCCTTAGGCTGGCGAGGCCTGAGTCGGCAATGCTAGTCTTTCTCCTGGCTGTAGCAACAGGAAGGGGCAAGGGGGTGCCCCTCTGACATTTTGTTTTGAGCACTTAACTATGTGCCACCAAATTTACCAAGCATTTCCTGCACTTTATTTCATTCCATCTTCCCCAACAGCTGTATGGGACCAGCACCATAGTATCCCCATTTTACAGATGAAGAAGGGGACAGAGACTCAGAGAGGTAACCAACTTGCCCAGGGTGAAAGTCACAGCGCTAGAATATGAACCCAATGGCTGGGCGTGGTGGCTCACGCCTGTAATCCCAGCACCTTGGGAGGCCAAGGCGGGCGGATCATGAGGTCAGGAGATTGAGACCATCCTGGCCAGCATGGTGAAACTCCGTCTCTACTACAAATAGAAAAAATTAGCTGGACATGGTAGTGGGTGCCTATAGTCCCAGCTACTTGGGAGGCTGAGGCAGGAGAATTGCTTGAACACAGGAGGTGGAGGTTGCAGTGAGCCAAGATCCTGCCACTGCACTCCAACCTGGTGACAGAGCGAGACTCCCTCTCAAAAACAACATCAACAATTGAAACATGAACCCAACATGGTTAACTCCAAGGTGTGTGCTCTTAAGACCTCCCCTCCCCTGATCTTCCCATTGGTGGGGTTGGGAGAGCTAAGTCTCCCTGCAGCTTGAGTGCTCAGCCATGGGATCCAGGGTGCTCCTACTGGGGTCATCCTCCTAGCCCTGTCGATGCTAGACGCCTACAGGCAGTGTCCCCTTCTTGCCATTGTGGCTTCTGCTCCCTACGTTCTGCTTGGAGAGAGCGGGCTCCCAGCAACTCTAACCATGCCCATCAGCAAAGGCAGCAGGGGTTTCTGGCTGTGGTTTCCCAGGATGCAGCCCCTGAGCCTACATCCTCAGCTACCCCACCAGGAGCCTCCCACAGACTCTTAAAGAAGGACCCCACCCCTGCCCCAAGCTTGGTTTTGGTCTGTGTAGGTGGCTCAGGGCCTGAATTGGAGGGAGCTGTGTGGTCCAACCTGAGGCCACCCTGGAAGAATGTGGCAGTCTAGCTGGCTGCAGGTGCCCCTCCTGACCCACCAGGGGCTCTTCCCACAGCACTCTCTCCTACAGTTCCCCCTTCATCTTGTGCATTCAGAACTCTCCGTCCAGCCCAGCTCCCAGCCCTCTGGTGCTGAGTGCAACATCCCATGCCAACTCTCCCGGGACCCACTATGCCAACAGCACTCAGGCTCTACTGGGTCTTTGTCCCCTTCCTGAGAACACCTTCTTACCCAGCCTGTCTTTGCAATTATCAGTCACCATCTCTCACCCTCTTCCATTGATTTGCTCTGGAACAGGGTCCCCCCACCTTATGGGGTGCCTGCCTTGTGTGTCTTTGTGTCATCTCTCTTCCTGTGTTTCCCCTACTTCTTTAAACACACACACACACCACACACGACCCCTTTCTCTCACTTTCTCTCTCTGCATCTTAGGCAGCTGCCAACAACTCTCTGCATCCTGCACCCTCTGTGCACTCTCCTAGAAACTTTCCTTTTCTCTCTCTATCTGGCTTAGGCAGACCCCACTCAGAGATATCCACACCTCCACCCCTTACACACACACACATTCTCCCACTCAGAGATCTCCACACCTCCACCCCTTACATACACATACATACACACACACACATTCTCCCACTCAGAGATCTCCACACCTCCATCCCTTACATACACATACATACACACACACACACACACATTCTCCCAGAGATCTCCACATCTCTACCCCTTACACACACACACACACATTCTCCCACTCAGAGATCTCCACACCTCTACCCCTTACACACACACACACACACACACACACACACATTCTCCCACTCAGAGATCTCCACACCTCCACCTCTTACAAACACACACACACACACACACACACACACACACACACACACACACATTCTCCCTCTCTTTCTCTGCCTCAAGCAACACCTCTACTTGTCCCCAGCCCGGTCTCAGACCCTGTGGTCTCCTCCACACCCCCTCCCTAGACACCTGGGTGTCTGTCCCCGCAGGCCACAGGCTGGCAGGCACACACTCAATCAATCCCCACCCCGCACCCAAACTCCCGTCACGCATGCATGCTTGCAGGAATGCCCCGCACGGGGCTTCTGCTCTGAAGCAAGGCGGGCCCAGCTGCCTCCACAGCAGCCCTGGGTCCCAGGAACAGAGGCAGGCGGCCGGTCCCGGCGAGCAGTTCTGCTCCCTTGCACAAACCTGCAGAGAAGGGCACGCAGTACAATTTGTTCAGGAAACAATAGCAATGTTTGACATGTCATAAGGATTGATGGAGCAGAAATTTACATGGGAGAATGCATTTTTAAACAGCTCTGCGGAGCCCTGGTGCTTCGCTGGTAATGCTTTCCTCATTCATCATTCACTGAGCCCCTCTGAATAAGTCCTTAAACTGTGTGAGATTAACTGCACTCTTGTAAGCTCTGGAGAGCTGGAGTGGCTGACAGAAGGCAGGAGGGGCTCTGGTGCGGGAACCTGGTAGTCCAGAAGCCAGGGTGACCTCCACATGTCTGCTGGTGCCCCCGAGGCCCTGTCTCCTCCCCTCCCATAGTACTGCGGATGAAGGTTCCAGCTTGTCTCTGGCATGTGAGATAGAAGCCAATGGGCAGGAAATCCCATCCAGTTTGCCCCACACTTCTAGGAAAATGCTTGGTGCCTCAGTTTTCCCCTCTCATCTCAGAAGGAAGTGATTTAATCTGAGAAGGAAGCCAGGGCCAGATGGATGGGAGCATAGCGGGTGTTAGATGGGCAAGGGTTAAGTGTGGTGGGAAGCTGCTCTCTGAGTGCATTTATGGACATTCCCGGGGGTGGCCAGCACCTGGAAGAAAGGAAACAATGGGTGCTCCAAGGAAAACACTTCCCGTTGCACTTTGTGTGACAGATAAGAGGGCACATGTCCTGGGTTGGCCATGGTATCAGGGAGTGAGCAGTGGGGTGGAGGGGAGATGTCGTGGGGCTGTGATCACAGGAAAAGCCTCTTGTGCCTGCTCTGGGCCTTCTGAGCATGTGGGAGGCCTTGGAACAAGAGGGTGCTACTGGAAAGCGGGACTGGGCTCGAGGCTCAAAGCACTGGTTGGGTGGAGAGGCCAAGCAGCGGGGCAGTGAGGACAGGATGGGAACCTGACTGGTGCTGAGGCCTGCAGAGAAAGGGAAGGGGATCTTCGCTCTCTTGTTCCACTGTGGGCCTGGGCTGGACAGCCACCACTCCATCAGCAGTGCTCGTGGTAGACATTCCTAATGGATCAAGGCACTGACTGTAGAAAAAGCCTCAGGATATCTCCCAATCAGTCTTTCTAACAACCAGTTGCAGGAGGAATATGTGTTAGCACATCTTTCCTGTCCTACTGCACTCTCTACTCCTTGAGGGTGAGAAATGTGCATCTCCCTGGGGCGTGCAGTGCAAGATCAGCCACAAAAAGCCTCCAAAGGGATTTGTGGTCAGGTGCGAAGTCATGGAAATCCCACTGAGCTCAGGGGTGAGACTTGGGTTCTGCCCCACATGCATAGCTGTGGGATGTTACGTAAGACCCTGGGGCTGACCAGCATGCTGCATATGCCTCCTGTGCAGTGCCTGCTCCTGGCTGTCCTTGCGCCAATGATCCATCCTCCAGCAGCCTCCTCACCTCGCCCACATGCTGCCCTCTGCTTCTGCTGCTCAGACAGTCCCTAGACTTCTAACAGGCCAAGCGCTGTAGCCTCACACCCTTTGCCCCCACAGGTCCCTCTGCTAGGTCACTCTTCCCTAGATCTCCAGGTTGCTGCTCCTTCTCTTCCCTGTGACCTCAGTGGACAGACTCCGATCTACATTTGCAAGGTACTTGCATTTGTAGAAGTAAACTGATTACAACTCCAGGGCAGGAGCAGAGGTTCCGAGATGAGGCAGTTAAGGCGGGTCACACAGGAGTAGTGGGAGGCAGTGGGGGCTTGGCCCAGGGTGGTCAGGGCAGCCCAGGGGGATGTGGCTGGACTCCAGGTATGTTTGGAATCTGGAGCCAACAGTTCTTGCCAGTGGATAGATATGGTAGGAGAAGGTCATGGTGTTGGCAAGAGAGTCTGGGTGAATGTAGAGTGGGCTTTCCCCTACCACTAGAATATAAGCTTTATGAGGGCAGGAACTGAGTCTGTCTTGTCCCCCACGAATCTCCAGCACCCATCCAGTGCCCAATGCACAGGAAGCCCTCAACAAATATCAGCTAAATAGATGAAAGTATAAATGAGGTATCGGATGACTTATGAGGAAGCTTTTTAGCAGACAAGCTAAAGGCCTCAAATCCTGAATAGACAGACTTCTAGGGAGGAAAGGACATCAGAAAGATGACGATGGAGGCTGGAGGAGAGATAAAGGAAGACGGTGGGGGAGAGGGAGAAGGAGAGAAAGGAAGCGAACAAGGGAGGAGGAGAAGGAAGAGTGGGGAGGAGGCAGGGAGGAGATCAAAGGAAGAACAGAAGGAGTAACCACAGTAACATCCACTCTGAGCCTTGGTTTTCTTCTCTGTACAATGGAGGTAATGACAGCACCTACTTCATGGGATTATTGCGAGGAATAAAGAAAGTAACGCACACAGGTGCTTTCACTCTGTGCTGGACACACAGGAGCCACTTTCTAAGTGGAGCTAGTATTATTATTTCCACTCCTAGTTCTAAGAGTTCTCTTTTTCCAGCCCTCCGAAAACGTGCTCGTGCTGAACGCCTCCCAGCCCAGCCCCTCCACCTGCCTGGGCTGAGCCTCAGGCCTGGAGGTGGAGGGGAAGTGGTGCTAAGTCCTGCAGGAAGCGGGGGCTCTAGGGGAAGCCAGGCCCAGCCCTGTGTATGAACGTGTCAGTCCTGCAGGGGTGGAGGCTGACAGGCGCTCTCAAGGTGTGCGGCACTCGGCTTGTTTGTTATCACAGACGTGGTGCTGTTCTTGGGCTCCCCCACCTTCTTCTTTATTTCCCTTTATTTTATTTTAAAACCTGGAAATAAAAATTGATGGGGCGCAAATTGCTCTGGCCAACAGCTCCGTGCTTAAAGGAGTCGTAGTGGGGGAAGCAATTACGGTATGTCAAAGGCTATCAGAGTGGCCGGTGGCTGCCTGTGCCAAGTGCCTGGCACCACCTGGCAGTCCCTGGGGCCTCTTGCCAGGGAGATGCCTAGAGGAGGGGTGTGGGGCTCCCCTCAGAAGCACAGGGATAATCAAGGTCATTCCCTTGCTGAGCGCCGTCTGTGGACCTGGCACTGTGCAAGGCACTTCACACAACCAGTCCCTAATCACTTTTTTTTTTTTGAGATGGAGTCTCACTTTGTCACCCAGGCTGGAGTGCAGTGGTGTAATCTTAGCTCACTGCAACTTCTGCCTCCTGGGTTCAAGCAATTCTTGTGCTTTAGCCTCCAGAGTAGCTGGGATTACAGGTGCCCACCACCATGCTCGGCTAATTTCCTAATCCTTAAAACAACCAGAAATACAGAAGTTACATTCCATTTAACAGATGAAGAAACTGGCTGACAATAACTGCACAAATAGTAGTAATAGCTCACCAATATAATCCTTACTGGGTTCCAAGCATTATTCTAAGAAATGTACACGTATTGACACATTTAATCTTCACTCCCTCTCCATGAGACAGGTACTAATACTATCTTCATTTTATAGACTAGGAAAGTGGGGCTCAGAGAGGTTATGCAACATACCTGAACCACACAGCAGTCCTGAGATTCTGCTATGTGCCAGGCATGAAGGCAGGTGATTTGCATCAGATGTTTCATCTACTTTTAAAAATAACCTTAGTGATTAGTGCTTTTATTCAACAGGCTGTTGAGAATTTACCTTATGGGTCAGGCACTATTTCAGTGGGTGTATTATTCCATTTTCTCTCCATATTGACTCTGTATCATCATGTCCACTTTTAGGAGGAGGAACTGAGGCCCAGGAATTTTAGGAACCTGCCTGAGGTCACTAGGCTGAAGTAGCAGAGCCAGGATTTGAACTTGGCTTTGATTCCCAAGCGGAAGCTCTTGAGCACACAGCTGGACTGCGTGTCAGGATGCCAGCCCTGTCCCTGGCTGGCTCTGTGGCATGGATAAGTCATTCCCTCATGTTTCAGTTTCCCCAATTGTATTAGTTATTGTATTATTAGCTGGGCTCTTCCCAGCTATGCCCTGGGAGGCCTGTGGTTCTGATCCAACTGGACCAGTCCAGGTAGCCTACCAGCCCCAGAGGCTCCCTGTGAACCAGCCCAGTCACTTGTGGGTGAGGGAACCCTGATGTTTCTCAAGCATCAACCACACATGCAGGAAGCCGGGAAGTGTCAGAGGCAGCCTTGGCCATCAGGGAGCTCCCTGCCTCACTGGGGAGACACAGACCCCACTTGGGGCAAGAAGAAAGACCCAGCAAGGCCAGAGGTTAAAAGTCCAAAGACGGTGTAGACAGGGAGTGGCAAGGGAGGAAAGGGCCGAGAGGAGCCCAGTGACAAAAAGTCAGTCAGGGCTTCCTGGAGGAGGCAGAGCGGGAGCTGCAGCAGGAAGGAGAGGCAGGCCCTGAGATGCAGGGCAAATGTATTCCCATCAGGCAACTGAGGGAGAAGCCCCAGGAGGTTGCAGTCCAGGGTGGGTGGTTCAGAGACGGGTTGGGGCACAGAGAAAAAATATGAAAGCCAGCGTTGGAAGAGCAGTCAGGTCCTAATGGCCAGCCCCTTATATCTTTAGTACACTGTCCTATCAATGTGCCCCTGTCAGTACTTGAGACATCTTCAAGGGTGTGTAATGGGTTGAATGGTGACCTCCCAAAAGATATACCATGTCCTAACCCCCGGGACCACGAATGTGACCTTATTTGGAAAAGGGGACTTTGAAAAAATAATTATGTGGAAGATTTTGAAAGAAGACCATCCTGGGTTATCGGGCAGACCATAAATCCAATGACAAGTGTCCTCATAATGACATCCAGAGGAGAGGCACAGAGAGGATGCACGCAGAGACTGGAGTTCTTTAGCCATAGGCCAAGGAACATCTGGAGCCTCCAGAAGCTGGGAAAGGCCAGGCAGGATCCCCCATCAGCCTGAGGAGGGAGAACAGCCCCGCCAGCCTCTCCGTTTCAGGTTTCTGACTTCATAGCTACAGGAGAATACATTTCTGTGGTTTGAAGCCACCCAGCTTCCTAGGAAATGGATACAGGTGGTACCTGGGGAAGGGTTAGGGGAGCAAGATGCTCACAATCAGAAGGGACTTGTGCCCTCTCTGGGGCCAGTTATCAAGCTGGGAAGATGTGGTGGAAGAGTAAAAGGGGAGGGGCCTGAGAGCTGTGGGGACAGACACCATGTCTGAGGCCCAGTTAAGTAGGACCTTATGAACTGAGGAGCTGAGAGAAAGGGAACAAGACAGTCCAATCAACCCCCTGGGGGTGCAGCAAAAGCTGGGCTGGTAACGAAACCGTCTGCCATGACAGCATCTCCCCAGTGTTCCCACCACAAGTCATAAGGCTGACACCCTCCCTCCTCTCCCCTGCTCTGTGGGATACATGGGTGTCAGGCAGCCCCCAGTCTAGTGGGAAGGTGGAGAGAGGTACCTGGGTGGGGGCTGGTCACTGTCTATGCTCCAGGGATATGTCCTCACTCCAAGGTGACTTGGTGCCTGGCAGGACACCCCCATGCCTGTCGCTGGTGGGCGCTGACTGGGCCGGCACATGCGGCTCGCTAATGAACCATATTGATTCCACATTCTCGTGTTGTCTCCCTAAATGGCAAGCCACACATCTGATAGATTAAATACCCACACGATTGCCCGCCTGACATCTCCGTCACTCTGCCCGCGGTCCCTAATGAATTTTACAGTCCCACACTGCCAGAAGAAATTAAGGTCAAAGTCCCACGCAGGAACTATAAATCACCCATGATCTCTGAGACCAGCAGAGGGCTTCGGGACCAGCCCCTCACTCACCTGGGCCCACGCAGTCCAGGGCTGCACCGTGATGATGCAGTGATGTACAGCTGGGTTCTGCGTGTGCACACGGGGTAGGAGGGGCATGCAGGGTGGGAGGGGGCGCACTGGGTGGGAGGGGGCGCGCAGGGTGGGAGGTGGCGCGCAGGGTGGGAGGGGGCGCACTGGGTGGGAGGGGGCGCGCAGGGTGGGAGGGGGCACACAGGGTGGGAGGGGGTGCGCAGGGTGGGAGGGGTGCGCTAGGAACACCCATGCCCAAGAAGCAGCCCTCATTTCCAGTCCCCTGACATTTAGGTTCCTCACTCCTCTCCCCACCCCACCCCAGTTGTCAGAATATCCTAACATAGACTGGCGAAACCCACTGAGAGAAGAGCCGCCTATCTCATTTATTTGCTTTCCAAGGAACCCAAAACACTCTGGCCTCACTGTTTTAAAATGTCCCCAGAAGGCGGAGCAGGCATAGTAACATTCTCCCCATTTTTCAGATGGAGAAATGGAGGCTTTCAGAGAAAAGGGGCTGGCCCGGGGTCATTGAGTGAGTCAAACACCTGAAACTTCTGACCGTGCAGGTGGTGATACAGTGGAAACCTAGAGGCTCTTTTGTCCTGGCTTTGTTTCCCTTTTAGGTGGGTGGGTGGTTTCTCTTGCAGGAGGCTGGGCTGGCAGAGCGGGTGCTGGGCCTGGGTTCAGCTTGGATGTCAGCTAATCAAGTTCAGTTTCTGTCTGGTCATATCTCAGCCCCACGATTTCTCAAGGCTCTCAGGGAGCCTCCCCCTCCATGAGGGGGCTGTGTTGCCCTATGGCTAAGGGAAAGAATTTTGGCGTCCTGGAGACAAGGGGGTTCGTACCTCTATTCTGCCCCTTCCATAGGGGTGCAGTCTGACACAGAGCTACTTTCTCTAAAACTCAGTGCTCTCATCTATAAAACGGGGAGGCTGATTTGGACCTCACCAGGTTGTCATGAGGCTTGGCTAACACACATGGAAGGAGCACAGCTTGGCGCCAGGCCCTCAATGTTAGTACCATCATTTGTTTAGCACCTGCTCTGTGTCAGGCGCTGGGCTAAGCACGTTACATGTATTAGTTCACTGAAGCCCACGTCATTCTATAATGAACTATTGTCACCACCACTTCCAAAAGAGGAAATGGAGGCATGCAGAGGGGATCTGGCAGAGACTAAACAGCCATGCCTTCCCGAACTTTCACAAATTAGCAGAAACTGATTTTTTTTTTAGGTGGACACAATGCTACCTGGCTAAAATGCTAAATTTCCCAGCCTCCTTTGCAGCTAAGTATAGCCACGTGAGATGAAGTTTGCAAAGCACTTCTAGGAAGTATCCTCAAAAGGGAGGGGAGGTTTCCTTTTTCACTTCCTCCATCCTGTAGCTTGAGAGACGGATGTGATGGCTGGAGTTCTGGCAACCATCTGGGACCATGAAGATGAGGGACATACTCTAGGGATGGTGGAGAAGAGAGCTGGAAGGAGCTGCTCATGAGTGCTCACCTGTATACTGCTTTTACATGGGAGAAAAATACACCTTGATCTTATTTAAACAACTGTTTTGGGGGTCTCTGTTGCTGGTGGCTGTACTGGCTCATTGTTGATACAAGTAACCTATTCAAAATCATAACTCAGAAATGGCTGAGTCAGGGTAAACCTGGGTGGTCTAAGTCTGGAGGACGGGGTCTTTATGCCTTGGCTCCCTGCAGTGAACAGTGGAGAAACACAAGTTAGTATCATCTTCCTCTTCCTCACCAGATGGTGAAGCAGAGAAGGCTCATTCTGGAGAGGTTCAAACTTAGTTTGTTGAACATCTATCCATTACTTGGTCATGAAATCAATTTAGGGTTCATGGTTAGCACTCAGAAAGTGAAATCTAGCAGAATTAAATCAGAAAACACTAGAGTGTATTATTACATGTTATCAGGAAGTACTGCTTTGCTGCAGGTAAGTGTCCATGTGAGTATGTGTCCTGGGTCATGAAGTTAAATGTAGTTTTTATGATAGGCATATGGAACTTTGAGCCACTCCAGAAACAAGCTGGCAGCAACCACAGCTACTATCCCCGCTACAGAGATTACAGAGCAAGATTAAGCCACCCCAAACTCACAGGCCCAGCTCAACCTCTCCCCAAACCTCTGTGGGTCCCCCACCCACCTGCTGCTCCAGGCTTTCTCCCAAATGCTCACTGGACAAACTCTCAGGCCTAGTTCCCAGTGGCTGCTCCTGCCGTCCTCTCCACTTTCTCCCCCGTCACCTGAGTTCTAGGGCTTACAACCTTCTCAGCGCATGGCACTGGTGGACTCTGTAAGGGGATTTGGTCTGCAGCATTTATGAACTCATTCTGGCCCTGGCATGCACAGCTGCCCATTGTCCCCTGGCCCAGGGGGTCCATTTTCTTTGCTCTAGTGTTCTCTGAGTGATTGAGCAGGAACAATCAGCAGCGAACCTACCGAAGGGTGACTTCTGACAGGCGCAGAGCACAGGGTATCACAGGCTCAGTGCTGGAGGTGATTGTCTGCAGGCACAGTCACGTGTTGTTGGCACAGGGGGTTTTAGAGAGAGTCCAGCACAACCCCTTCATTGTCCAGATGAAGACGCTGAGGCCCCTGGAGCCACAGACCTGCTCAAGGTCACCCAGGGAGTGAGCGGCTCCCACCTCACAAGGCCACTTTCCCTGGACTCTGGAGTCAGCTGACTCCAAAAGGCTGGAGGCCAGCTTGGGAGGTGAGCCCTGAGGGTGACTGGCAGAACGGAGGGGAAGCCGGGGGCTTTGGAGCTAGACCATCTGGGGTCTGAAATCCCAGCTTTGCTGCTCACTAGCTGGCTGGCCTGGGACAGGCCACTCACCTCTCCAGGTCTCAGCTTCTTCTACACAACGGGTAATGAGAGACGAGGAACGCCCTATAAAATGCCCGGCATTCACTAAGCTCACAACGCTGCTTCATCAGGCTGGTGATGAGCGCAGCATCCTCTTGTTTTGGCAAAGGGGCAAAGGTTAGCAGCAGACAGAGCTGCTCGGTCAAGGATGGTGGATGCGGAGGTGCTGTTGACAGAGACTGCGGAGTGCTTCAAAGGCGGGACAGGCAGCGAGGCCTTAAATCAATTTGCCAAAAATCAATTTGTTGTATGACCAATCAGCTGAAAATCATCAGACCTCACACAAAGACACAAGGTCCAGGACAATGCACTTCCGAGGCAGAGGTGGGGGCGCCCCAGCCGCAGTGGAGAAAAGGCGGCAGCCTGCTGTATTCTCGCTCTCTCTTTTTCTCTCTTCCCTCTCTCTCCGTCTCTCACTCTCTCTCTTTCTCTCTCTCTACCCTCATCCTACCTCTCACTCCACGCCATTTAGGTTTCACAGACAGATATTTAGATGAAAGAGATAAAGACAGGCGGGGGGCACTGAGGCCTGACAGACAGAGGAACTCCAGACCCGTCAATCACCGCAGCCAGCTTAGCCTCCTCCCGCTCCCACCCCAGCCCCTAGGAGGGAGACGAACAGAAGAGCCCAATAAAAGGGTCCAAAGTGCATCTTAGATGACCCCCAAATGGGGGGTGGGTGTGTCCACAAAGGCCTTCCAGGCCAGCATAGGGGTAGGGCTGGGATGACCTACTATTTTGTGTGTGTGTGTGTGTGTGTGTGTGTGTGTGTGTGTGTGTCCCTCTCTCTTTAGCCTCCCTCTTCCCCTCCCCAGGCTGCAGATAAAGAATTCAATTTTCTTTTAAACGGTGGGGAAATTGGAAGAGATTTTGTTCTGTTTAAGCACAGCTGGAGTCTCAGGTCTCAAGGGTTTGAGAACAATGAGATCAATTAAGATGCCAATGGTGGGGGTGTCAGGAGGGGGTGGGGAGGGAGACTACCAGGTGGGGGGCTGGGGAATGCGCTGGAAGGGCTGGAAGGGCTGAGCAGACCCTTCCAGGCTCTGGAAGTCCAGCTTCCGGTGATTCTCAGGCCGAAGCACAAAGGCTGTCTTCCCTCTTGGTTTTGCTCAAGCCTGTGGACGGGGCCTACCCCTTGCACCCTGTCATCATCTCCCAGTCTTACTAATAATTCATGCTGGCAACTTTTGTCATCAGCTTTATACAATATTAGAATCAAGTCAAACTGATGCTATCAGAAGCAGGGAGATTTAACTGTTCTAGAAAACCATGGAGAACCCTGGGGGCCTGGCACACAGCAGGCATTGGTATACTTTGGAGCACTCAGCAGGCCTGGTCTATGAACTTGCCATACATTATTTCACAGCATTGCTGAGACAGGAATTATTCTTCCCATTTTACAGAGGAGGAAATGGAAGGCCAGAGCCCTTCAGTCACCGGCTCAAGGCCAACCTGCTGGTAGGAAGCCGAGGCAGGACCCCAATCCCACCTCGGGCCTACTTGCAGCCCTTCCTACTTGACATTCAGGACGGCACCCACCTGGTCAGTCTGGTGGCGATGGAGGCGGATGCACCTTGCTGGCTTGGGAAGGAAAATAGTGAAGCAGCTCCAGCAAGGGAGGGGAGAGGAGGGTGGGGCAGCGGGAGGGATCTGGAATCTTCTACTGTCCCCAGCTGCATGGTGGGAGCCTCATCCCTCCCTGGCTTCTTGCAGTAGCTTAGGGCTGGTCTCCAGCTTCCACCCTGGTCCCCTCCATCCCCTACCCCTGGCCTTTTCTCCACCAAGGAGCAGGGAGGAGATCCATCCTCAGGTCTCCCCTAGGCTACCCACGATGGGCTCCCCGGCCTCATCACCTCCCAGCCTCTGTGCCCCTCCTGCTCTCTGCACAACCACCGCAGCCAGGTTCTTGCTCTGAGCCTTTCACCTGCCTCCCTCATCTGGGCTACTCTTCCTGGATTTTCAACTTGGATCCCCACTGGCTTCCTTCCAGGTTATTTCATGTCACTTTCCAGGAGAGGCCTGCCCTCCTGCACCACTTGATGTAACAATGCAGTCGCAACCACAGCCCTGGCATCCCTGCCCCTGCCCAGCTGTATTTTCCTATAGCACTCATCCCCATCCCACCGGCTCTGACTTTCCTTGCTCATCATCCGCCTCCTGCCCCTGGAATGGACAGGAACACTGTCTGGCTCACCACTGTCCTCTCAGGCCCTCAATAGTCACTGGATTTGCATTTGGAGGGCACCCTTTGTCCCAGAGAGTGCAGAGCTCTGCTCTGCGAGGGGAAGGAGGAGAGCAGACAATCCGGTGAGAAACAGGGGCACCCAGAGGACCAGGAAGGCCTAGGATACCTGGTCCTGCCCAGCAGTAGCCAGGGAAGCAGGGCCAGGTCCCACTCACCTGTCTACGGGGCCAGACTGAAAGGCTGGGCAGATTTCAGCCTTGATCTTGGACTCACATGCCCTGATTAGGACTAGGAGGCCCAGGGGATCCTGGAAGCTGGTGGCCATTACACCTTTCTACCCTTGGCCTTGGTCCCTGGGCTGGGGTCTGCATCCCCAGGGATGCCTGTCCTATGAAGGGCATTCAGAAGGCCTCCAGCCCATCTTCTTGGACTGAGCAGGAGACTGAGGCCCAGAGAGGGGATGAGAACGGGACAGGGTCACACAGCAAGTCAGTGGCCTGGAAGCCAGGCCTTGGGGTTCTCTGGCCGTCAGTCTTCTCCATGTGCTCGCCACCTGAGGGGATGTGGGGGGAGCCTGGCACAGAGATGGGGTTATGAGGCTTCAGGCTTGGACAAACATCTTGGTGGCTGACGGGTTGGGTGGCCTTGTGTGTGTAACTTACCCTCTCTGTGCCTCATGTGCCCCCATGAGGCCTCTGCTGACCTTCTCCTGCCTATATCCCTTCTTCCAGCAGCTGCCCTAGATGCCCCAGACCACCCCAGACACCAAAGTAGGAGTCCAGCCTACTTTGTGTTGCACTCACCAGGGGTGGGGACCCTGAGATAGAGAGAACCTGCCTGGGGATGGTTTTCCAGGACGTGGGGAAGAATGAACCTGCCAGCAAACCCTCCTACAGGGTGGGAACAGCTGAGGGACAGCAAGTCACACAGCACGCTGGGGCCCCAGAGAGGAGGCAGAGAAACTCCACAGAGGGGACACATGCCAGTTACCAGGAAGAGAGGGCTTTTTAAGGGGGTGCTGCCAAGGGGGCTGGCCCTTAGGGTCAGCAGATTTTGATGGTCTCGAATAGAAAGGAGGGAGAGGCAGGCAAGTAGTAAGCAAAGACGCTGTGGCAAGAAAATGCCAAGCGTTGCAGGGGCGATGCGGATCTGGGCAGGCAGGAGAGAAGGGTGTGAGGGGTATGGGCAAGGGCTGGAGAGCAGCTCAGGGTCAGGCCGTGGAGGCCTTGAATGCCAAGCCAGGTCTAGAGGGTTTGAACTCCACGGGCCAGGGAGTGCCTGGGGCAGCAGAGATCATGTCTTTCCCCTTACTGGTCACTGAGAGCTTGTCCCAGGCTGGGAATGGGATTTGCAGGGTTCCCTTCTGCTCTCCTGCTTCCCTTTGTGCCTCCAGGAGGAGGCAAGGGAAACTGTGGATTCATGGCACCGTGCTCATACATGACCAGCCGGAAGTGGTGTGGAACTGGAATAATGACCTCTGAGTGATTCTAAGCCATTTACATTTGTGTAAATTCTCAGACATTGTTCCCATTGACAGCTGGGGGGATTTATGTCCTCTGCCCTTGAATCTGGACCTGGCTTAGTGACTTAAAACCAATAGAATTCAGCAGAAATAATGCAATGTGACTTGGAAGCCGGGTTGAAAAAGCCACACAGCTTCTGTCTGGCTCTCTTGGGATACTCCTTCCCCAGAGACCCTCCCAGGGGTGTGCCTGCTCAGAGCTCCCATGCTGGGAGATGCCTGGACACACGGGGAGGCCATGTGTAGGTGCCCAACAGTCCAGCTGCACTCACCCTTCAGCCGAATGAGCCAAGGCCCCCGGTACGGCAGGGCGAGAACACCATCGGAATGGATCCTTCGGGCCCTCTGTTTCCAGACTCCAGCTGGTGGAGGCACCCCACTACACAAGGAACAGAGAAGGCCTCCCTACCGCACCCTTTCTGTATTGCTGACCCACAAAATTCATGGGCCTTTTTTATTAAAAACAGCTGTTGCTTTACACCACTAAGTTTGGGTGGTTTCTTACGCAGCAACAGTAACTGAGACAAGCTCTGTAGGAACAGAAGGCCCCAGCACTTTAGCCTTTGCTGACTGTTGACTGAATGTAGGAATGGATGAAAACCATGGAGAGCCACTGACTTTGTTTGGGCAGAGAATAATAAACTCCTGTGTCAGGGCAAGCCATGTAAGCTGCAGGGCCCACAGCGACATGAGCACACAGGACCCTCTGTGCAGAAATGATCAGAATTTCAAGATGGTGACAGCAGAGCATTAAACCAAGTTTGGGACCCTTATGAGGCCATGTCCCCAGACCACTGCACAGGTCACACGCACACCTGGTAGCATCTACTGTCTGCCTCCCTCCGAAGAGTCCTGGCTCTCACCCGCAAGCTTGTTTAAACTTTCTCCATGTTCCACTCCTTGAGGCTAGAGTCTTTGTGTTAGCTTCTCAGGGTTGGGCACAGAAAAGAACTCAACCAATGCACCAACTGAGAGGACCCAGGGTCCAGAGGAGGGGCAGGAGGGGAAGGAGAGATGGGGACAAAGTCCAGCGGCTTGTCCAGGGCCCACCGGGGCAGAGCTGGGCTTGTCCACAGGCTGAAAGGGTGGTGGGCAGCCAGGTCAGACCCTGAAGGCCAATGATGAAAATACCCACTCCTGCTATCTGTAAGTCTTGCCTAGTTACGCTGCATCACTGCACTGGGTCTCCCGACAACCCAGCACTGCAGGCTGGGCAGGCACTCCTTTCACAGCCAAAGGCAGAAAATCTAGGAACCTAGAGGCCTAAGCTTAAATACCAATGCTCTCTGAAGCTCCCCTGACTCCCAGATAAGACAGAACAAACCTTCAAGCTGGATAAGAGTAACAATAATAGTTCTAGCAATCACACCTGCCATTTACCCAGTGCCTTCTAATACACGAAGTGCTTTAAATGCCCCATCTCTCTTCATTGTGGGATAAGTATTATTGCTATTCTCTCCACAGCACGCTCTAGAGACTGAGGGTCAGTTAGTACACAGCTAAGCACCTGCCCAGGGCTACAGAGATAGCAGGCATCAGAGCCAGAACTTGAAGCTGGGTCTCTGGTTCCAAAGCTTGCTCCTAGCAAGGTTCCCTCCTGCAGTAGTAGATAACAGCTGAGAGGCTTCCACAGATGTTGCAGAGCAATGTGTCCTTCTGCTGGGGGCCGAGGGACCAGGGAGGAACTGGGGTTTGTCCCAGGGAGCACCAAGACTAAGACAGAGGCAGTGAACTGGCCTTCCCGGATCATCTGACTGGGCCATTAGGTTTCCAGCACCTTGAGTAGGGCCCATGTTAGAGTCCTTGGATTCAGCAGCATGGAGGGGCAGGGGTGATCTCTGAGCCTGCAGGCTGGGGGTGTCCCAGCAGTCACAGAGCTGGGGGAGAGGTCCTGCAGTCTTACAGCTGGTGGTGGAAGAGACCTGCTGCATTTGAAGTCAGGATTGAAGCTTGCCTTCACCAGGGCCATCCCAGGGCAATGACCTCGCACCCTTTTCCCTGTGGCATCCAGGCTGTGGGTGGGAGAGGAAGGAGAGCTGGGGACAAACAGCAATGGGCCTGACATTGATGCAGCAGGGCTGTCTGCTGATGTGGCAGGGGAGGAAGGCTGGGCTGGACCAGGAGGAAAAGCCAGTTAGCTCTAGAAGGGGGAATTGAAGTCCTTGGGAATCTTCCTGAGACTTCCAGATGGGAGCTGAGAGAGGAGGGGTAAGACAGGAGAGGGGCTCTAGAGGCTGGTGGGTGGCACATCCATGTGGCTGGGCGTGAAACTGAAGAGCAAGGATAGCTCCCCTTTCTCCTTGGACAGAGCAAACTGGAATGAAAGCCTCACCAAGACAGAAGACCCTGAACCAGCCCCTGGCCCAGTCGTCTCACTGGGGCCTAGAGACTCAGTGACTGGCCAGTATCACATGGCTGCCTGAGGCAGGGCCACAGCTCCAAGGGTGGCGTCTCTGCCCAGGGCCAGTGCTCCCTGGAGGCTCAGCCAGGAGGCCAGGTATGACTTTCTGACATTTCCTGCATGTATTCCCAGCCAGCCTCTGTGCTGTGTCTTCATGAATCATTTTACTTGATTCTCACAACCCTGCAAGGTAGGTACCTAGCAGGTTATCTCCCCCAGTCACAGAGGAGGAAACTGAGACCCAGTGGTATGTCCAGGGCCCACTGTGGCAGAGGTGGGCTTGTCCATAGGCTGAAAGGGTGGTGGGCAACCAGGTCAGACTGTGAAGGCCAGTGGTGAAAATACCCACTCCTGCCATCTGTAAGTCTTACCTAGTTATACCACATCACTGCCCTGGGTCTCCCTACAACCCGGCGCTGCAGTCTGGGCAGGCACTCCTTTCATAGGCAGAAAGACAAGTCCCAGAGAAGGAGTGACCAGCTCATAGTAAAATGAGATTGCAGGGACTCCCTGGATGGCTTACGGACTTGCCCAAGATGCTGCCGCCCTCCCAAGGACGGGCTAGAAAGAGGGGGTGAAGAGGCAAGAGAGGAGCAGGCCTTTTGGCCGCCTCTAGCCCTGCTTGTCTGTCTGGAACTGAGAGGTAGAGCTCTACTCCTGGGCTCAACTGACTATAGGCTGGTCCTGGGGCCCCACACCTGCCCAGGCAGGACTCTTCTAGGCCTCTCCTTCCAACTGCTGAAGAAGCCTGTTTTGTCTGAAGTCCATCTTCTGCCCGTTTCTGCCATGCTCCACCCCCTGCAGCAGGGAGACAAGGTCCTGGAGCTCAGTAAGCCCTGAACCAGGGGTGCTGCCACCCTTCCTCAGCACACTTTGCGTCTCTCACTGCCCAGAGGACACGGAGCTAATAAATCCAGGGACATGAGCCCCATGCTGCAGGAGGCCAGGCTGGCTCCTTGCACATCCTAGGTACAGCCTCTGCCAGTGGTTTCCCAAACACCTGCCACCATCCCAGGAATGCAACAGGCAACGGGGTGTGGCTAGTTTGATACAGGCTTTCCCCACTATTAGAACAGTACCTCAGTGGGCAGGTTTGCAGGGAGTATCAATTCGGGAAGAAGAGAAACAGCTAAGCCTCTTGTGTTTCAAAGGAGCAGGACCCCACTTCCTGCACATCACACACCCCTTTACTGCACTCCAGCCCCACAGGCCCTCTGCACATGCTGTCCTCTCCTCCAGTGGGTTTTTTTTTTTTTTTTGAGACAGGGTCTCACGCTGTTGCCCAGCTGGAGTGCAGTGGTGTGATCACCGCTTACTGAAGTCTCGACCTCCTGGGCTCAGGTGATTCTCCCACCTCAGCCTCCCAAGTAGCTGGAACTAAAGGTGTATGCTGCCATACCTGGCTAATGTGTGTGTGTGTGTGTGTGTGTGTGTGTGTGTGTGTATGTATATGTGTGTATATATATATATATATTTTTTTTTTTTTTTCAGAGATAGGGTTTTGCCATGTTGTCCAAACTGTTCTTGAACTCCTATGCTCAAGTGATCCACTTGCCTCAGCCTCCCAAAGCGTTGGGATTCCAGGGATGAGCCACTGCTCCCGGCCTCTTTTCTCCAATGTTATTCCCTGTCTGCATTCACCAGTTAATGCTTACTCAAATGCCACTTCCTCAGGGAAGCCTTCCTGGACCCTAGGCAAGGTCAGGTACCCCATTATAGGTTCTCATAGCTCCCTGATCTCTCCATCACAGCAAGCAACACTTAACATAAAGATTCATGTCTTTCTTAGTCCAGCTTTCCTAGAAGACTGTAAACTTTCTAAGTACAAGACTCACATCACCATGTATCCTCAGGGCCATGTGCCTAACACATAGCAGATATTCAACAAACATCTGTTGAATGAATGAATGAATGAATGAATGAATATGTGATTAGATTACTCTTGTACCTCTCATACTGTCCAGTGGCACCTACAAACCCTGCCAGGCCCCACACACTGGCCAGGCTGCAGGCTGGCAGGGTCCCAGGATAAGGCACTCCCTGGCCTTCTCCTCTGACTTCTATTGCCAGGTCAGGAGGCAGGATTGGAAAGTGAGAATCACAGAGCAGCCTGGGATATGAGATGGAACAAACCACACCACCTAGAGGATGGGGAGCCACCAGCATCATCCACGAATCATACACACATACGTGCACACAGCACATGTGCATATAGTGTGCATGCACACACCCAAATGCAGTTGTAACATGTATGTGCACATGCACACAAGCACACACATGTGTATATTACACACACATACCCCTGAGTATACATAGATGCAAACACATTACATGCACAGGCACACGAAAGCATGCCTGCCTACACATACATCCCCATATACACCCCACAAGCATACCTCACATGCCTGCACACATATACACCCCTGCATAGCCTTCCTCTGTGTGATCACTGTTCAGAGCACATTCATCCTGGACCCTCCCTCCTTCCAGGGGGCCTTTCCTAACGGACATAGCTCTGGGCTGCCTTGGTATTCCTGCTTCCCTGAGCAAAGTGCTTGAGTAACTCTGAAGTGGTTTCTCCGCCAATGAAAACACTCACACAGCTCTGTCCTCGGAGCAGCTTAGGGCGAGAGAGGTGAAAATTCACCTGGTTGTGCCACAGGCCCTAAGAGTCTTGAGTGTCACCTAAGAACACGATGCCTGGAGTGACCCTGGGACCTG
Organism: Aotus nancymaae; assembly: GCF_030222135.1. Classification (NCBI taxonomy): domain Eukaryota; kingdom Metazoa; phylum Chordata; class Mammalia; order Primates; family Aotidae; genus Aotus; species Aotus nancymaae. The sequence continues at coordinate 63,385,391 of NW_026988421.1, read as the reverse complement.
TCCCCGTGGGTACCACAGAGAGCACTTTCCAGCTGCTCTCTCTACCCTCAGTTCTGAATGTTGCTGAAAGGACTAGGCTCAGTGGTCCCACACAGAACCTTCTGGATGGGAGGCCTCGTGGTTAAGAGCCTGTGGCTTGGGATATGGAACTGTGTGAATCTAGTTTAGTCACGTACTAGCCCCGGGGCCCTGAGCAAGTGACTTAACTCCCTGAGCCTCATCTGTCTCCTCATCTGTAAAGTGAGAATAACAGCACCTACTTAACAGGTTAGAGATACAGTTGACCCTTGAACAGCACAGGTTTGAACTGTGTGGGTTTATTTATATGCAAATTTTTTTCAACCAAGTTCAGATGGAAAGTACAGTATTCCAGGTATGCAAAACCCCTGTATATAGAAGGTGGCCTTTTTGTATGTGGGTTCTGCCAGCACAGACTGTGTGGGTAGGGGTGTCCCTACTCTTTCCCTGCCACCAGTGGAAGCTCATTTTGCTGTAACTGAGGGCTGTAAGACCTAGGGAGCAGGGAGGTGAGAAGGTCTGGCCCTTCTACCCTGGCCAGGACACCTGGGCTGATGGTGACAGCTCTCCTTATTCCAGCTTCCCCAAGCCACTGTCAAATGACCACCTTCCCCCAGGACAGGGGACCAGCCACTGAAGCAGGGCCATGCCAGGATGGGGGCTGGGGAGGCTCTGCTCCTGCCTTCCGTGCAAATTAAAACATTTTCCTTTTCTTCATAATTTTTTTCCTGACACAACTGCCCATGAAACATTTTAATAACATCCCAGAAAAGGTCAGGGAGAAGGAATTTCACAGTCCCTGAGCAGGCAGCTATAACTTCAACCCCTCTTGTGGCAGAGGAGGTGGAGAGAGTGGGCTGACCCTGGGTCTGAGCAGAGAGCTGCCAGGTGAGGGAGGGCAGGTGGTATGGGGGGTGTGGCCAGGAAATACTCTGGGGAGACTGGGAGAGGACGATGGGTGGGTGGGTCACCCAGGATGTTTTTATATCCCCTTTACAGGAACAGAATTCCAGTTTAGTCACTTACTAGCTCTGGGACCCATTTTGCAGATGAGAAAATGAAGGCGCTAAGAGTGGCATGCATAGGCCAGCACGTGGGGTCCCCACTGTCTCCCTGCAGGCCTGAGCTCCTTTAGGCACACAGTCCTTCTGTGAAAGCTGTTACCTGATGAAATGGGCCCTCACCCTTCATGGTTTCATAAACCTTGGGGCTGGGGGCTTGAGAAGGGGTTGGGTGAAGCTTGGGTGAAGGCAGCCAGGAGCCCGGGGAGGATGGCCAGATTTGCCAGCTCCGAGTGACCCACAGAGGAGGCTGAGCTCAGGCGCAGGAGCTGCCCCAGCTCTGGATGAAAACCTGGTGTGAGGGGCTCGGCTTGCATTCACCAAAACCTACTCCCCAGTGCCAGCCCCAGACCGGGCTGGGCCCGACACAGCTGTCCTCGGCACCACCGGCCAAATACAACACTCATATCACCATGTTTCCTCAGGTATTCAACAAACATTTGCTGAGTGAATGAATGAATGTATGGTTAGATTACTCTTGTACCTCTCTTACTGTCAGTAGCACCCACAAACCCTGCCAGGCCCCACACACGGGCCAGGCTGCAGGGCTGCCCCATGCCTAGCAGGGTCCCAGGATAAGACACTCCCTGGCCTTCTCATCTGACTTCTATTGCCAGGTCAGGAGGCAGGATTGGAAGGTGAGAATCAGAGCGGCATGGGATATGAGGGAACAAACCATACAGCCTAGAGCCACCAGCATCATCCATGAATTGGCAAAGGTTTCTCCCATCACTTTCCAAGGATCGTGGGAACTTGGGACTACAAAGTGAGGAAACTCTGTAATAAGCAAGAGCACGGGGAAGGAACCCCCTGATACCCACTGAGCCTGGATCTGACACTAGAATTCTTTGCCACATGGTCCCAGACCTGCAGGGCACAGAGCCTCCCCTCCCTCCCCGAGGCCTCAAAAGCACAGGCTGTTGGCTTCCCTTTACCCAGTCATTCGAAGGTGGGTGGTGGGTAAAGACAAATGCTTTGGGTCCAGAAGGCCAGAGCCTCTGGCATTTGGTCTCTGAGAGGCTGGAGGAAGGTCCAGGAGGCCTCAAGCACCTGGTGATTTATTGCAGGGAGCACCTTGGTGAAAGCTGGAGGAGTCACAGGCTAGAGACGTGGGGGGTGGAAAAAACAGCTGCCGCAGAATTATTGTTTATGTCTGACAGCCTGACTAGCTTGACATCTGTTTGAAATATTAATAACTGTCAGATGGGAAGGGCCTGGGGCTCAGTGCAGTTTCATACCATCTGTCTGTAGAGTAAACACACTTTAGATCGGGGTCTCGGTATCACAGGCAATGTCTTTGCTTGGAGTGGGGAAGGAGCAAGAAATGGAGGCAACGACTCTGTGGTCCCAGGTGTGCAGGGAAGGGAACGCAGTGAGTTAAACTCCATGCCATTTATTGAGCACCGACTATGGGCATGGCTCTGAGCTTGTGTAGCGCACATCTACCACTTGGATCTGCTTAGCATTCAATCCCTTGTATTAGAATAGAAGCCCCTTCCCCATTCCCAGCCAGTGTCGTTTAGGCGGGGTTGATCCCAACCCCTGGCTCCACTAGGGGGAGTATGATCCCTCCCTGGCATCCCATAATCACTATTGGTTGATTGGTTCCAGGATGGCCCAACCAACTGGGCCGATGAGAATCTGCTGGAATCACAGCAAAAGAATTTTTCCCACTAGGGTTGATAAATTGGTAAGAAGTCAGCCTAGAGGTGCTGATGCCTCTCTTTGCCAATACAAAAAAGCAGAGCCCAGTGTTGAAGACAGAGCCCTGCTCAACTGAGTGCCTGGATATAGCCATGCCTGAAATCACTTACACTTTTTTTTTTTTTGAGTCTAGCTCTGTCACCCAGACTGAAATGCAGTGATGCAATCTTGGCTCACTGCAACCTCTGTCTCCTGGGTTCAAGCGATTCTCCTGCCTCAGCCTCCCTAGTAGCTAGGACTACAGGTACTCTATGCCACCACACCTGGCTTAGAGACAGGGTTTTGCTATGTTGGCCATGCTGGTCTGTAACTTCTGACCTCAAGTGACCTGCCCACCTTGGTTTCCCCAAGTGCTGGGATTACAGGTGTGAGCCACCATGCCCCGCCTAAATCACTTGCACTTTTGAGTTACATGAGCCGATCCTCTTTTGCTTGACCTACTTACAGGTTTCTGTGCCTTGCAACTAAGAGTATTGACAGATACAAATGCCACTGGGAGGGCCCCTTGTCAAAGGGCAAGTCCAGCCATGGGCAGTGGGGAATGCCCAGGCACCCTCAGAAGCCCATCCCTCACTGGTGCCTGTGCTCAGAAGGAGAGGGTCGCCCTCCTCAGGATGGCTGGCACCTTCCCACCCATTCAAAGGGATTTCCAGGGCTCCCGGCCTACCCTCACTGAGTCTCTCTCTGGGGAAAGGCAGGAAATCAGTGTCCTCAGCCCAGTCTTGTCACCCACTCCCAAGATTGGCTCCTTTTCATATTGCAGCCTAGGCCCAGGAGCCCCCTCATAAAGATTCCAGAAGCTTTATTTCATACACCAACAAACATAGCCTGGGTATTGAGGGGGCACCTCCTTCCTTGATTGCCCAGGTCCCTTGGACAAAATCCCTCTGGGTGCCTCACCACAGTCGGCCCCAGAGCTCAGTGGCCCTGCAGGAGAGTGGGGACTCACCAGGACTGTCAGCACAGAGGTCCCCACAGTGACGTTCTCGTACAGGCTGACGTTGTACAGTGGCTGGCTGAAGATGGGCCGGTTGTCATTTTCGTTGATGAGCGCGATCTTCACCTTGGCATAGCCCACATGGTCGGGCACACTCTCATTGGCAAAGAGCTGGGTGTGCAGAACAGGGGCCCAGGTAAGCTCCCACATGTCCCCTCCCAGAGTCCTTGTCCCTGTGAGTCCTCTCTGTGCCTTTGCCAGCCCCAGCCCAGAGCACCTGTTAAGAGTCTCTGCCCATCCCAGCTGTGTGATACTGTGGGCCCGTCTATCATTGCTCTAGGGATAGCCACTGATTCGGCAAGGGCAGGAGGAGCTAGCAGGGGCTCATCTGGCAGGAGACGGGCTGCAGAAGCTCCTGATGGGAGCCTGGTAAAATTCCACTCCATTCCTGGACACATCCTTGTCCTCCTTGGAAAGGGGAGATTCAGCCCAGCCTGTGTGATCTGTGATCTGTGATCTGTGAGTCAGATTCACAAGATGGGCAGCTGTGGAAGGTGCATCTAAGAGAATCTTCTACCTTCCCCTTGCCTTCCCTAAAATCCACCCCCACCCCACTCCAAAACGCCAGTGAGCGGGGGCCTTACATCAAAGTCGTAGCGGTCCACGGTCTCGTAGTCCAGTGGGATGGCCACCCGAATACGAATGTCTGCCTTCCCCTGGACGGAGGTCGGGGAGATGATGAAGTGGTGGGAGTTGTTCCCTACCAGGTACACCTCAAACATGCTGTTCAGGCCCTGGGTCAAGAGTGCAGAAGAAGCCAGTCAGGAAGGGCACAGTGGCCAAAGCCCAGATCCAAATGGAGGAGCAGAGCCGCCCGAGAGTGAGCCCTGAGCTGCTCTGGATGGGGCAGTGGATGAGGTGCTGGGACAGAGCAGGGCTTTCCACGCGCAGCTCCCAGACTCCATGACCTGCCCACATCTAGGCCCTCTGGAAACCTCTGTGTCTGAGGCTCACAGTGTCCCCTCCAGGTGGCTTGGTTTACTTTCCATCTCCTGCTCCCTTTCTTTGCCCCAGTGACCCCAGCTGCGGAAGGACCGGCCAGCTGCAAGACCCAGCAGGGAGATGAAGGAAGGAGGAGGAGAGAGGGTGTGAGGGGAGTGGAGGGAAGAGAAGCAGTTAAGTGGCCACCACAGGCTTGCACAGAAGAGGATGCTGAGGGACGTAGATACTGTCCTTCCCCTCCTCTGGAATGCGTCCATCAGGGAGAACACTGGTTTGCTGACACGTGAAATGGGAATAACCCAGAGACTGAGTGGCAACGTGAACGGCCAGGGACCCCATGCTGTGGCCAGCACAGGGTGGCCACCCCCATCACAGGTTCTACTGAGTCCCAACAGCCCAAGCCCACTGTTTCAGGGAGGTGGGTGCCTCACTCCAGTTTAGATGTTTCTAATCATTCTAACCAGGGCTGTGGCTCACAGAGCCCCTCGGATGCTACCTGACTCTCCTTACACAAAGCATGTGACATGACTGAAGTCTCCAGATCAGGGGGAGGAGACATGGCTGAAGGTGGGAGATTCAGGTTACTGACTCCCTGAGGTCTGGCCTGCTCATAAAGTGATTCCATTTCCTCTTCCTGCCTGCACTGGGGGCAGAGGGATTCCCTGCACCCCCAAACTCCCCTCCAACTGGGCAGGTGGCCTGTGATGTGTAACAGCCTCCTCCTGACCCACTTGCAGGTGCCCAGTAGGTCACTGACCTTGACTTTCAGTCCAGAAGCAGAAGCTCTGGCTTATGGTGCATAGCCTGCCCCTAGCCTAGTGGCCACCTCAGCCCCTCTGCACATGGGCCTTTTCTCTTGAACCAGTGGCTGGCAAGGGAGGCCTTCTCTCACTTCTTGGTTGCTTAGGGGATGTTGTGGGATTCCTCTCGGGAACCTGTTCCTGGTGAGAGGGGGGCTGCCAGTCACCCTGGCCCCGAAGACCTTCCACGGTCCAAGGGGATAGTCCCCAAAAGGCTGGTTCCCATCCCACTCAGGGTGAAGAGTTTGATACCCCCAGTGAAGCCTGAGAGTTCACAAGATTCACAGGCCCCTGGGGCTGCCCCTCAAATGCTCAAATGCACCTGTGGAATGAATGCATGCTCACATTTACCCATCAGTCTCTTGGGTTTTTCCCATTTTAGCAAACTGGTAAATACACTTGCTGCATTTAGACTTTTCTTATGTGCCCTGTCACTGGCACAGAGGTTTGGATGGAGAGTGGAAGCTGAGCTCCCTGAGCCCTCTCTTGTCAATTCTGGGGCTCCAGAGCCCTACCCCAAAGCGGCTCCCCAGGGGATGTGGGGGCAACGCTCCTCTGGGCCTGTTGGGCTGTGGATGTTGCAGCGCTCCCTGGTATGGAATGCATCCCGTCAGATGGAAGGGACCAATTAAGTGCCCGAAGGGGCACTAAAGTTGAAGCCAGCAGGGTGTGACAGCTTTGAACAGGTGACACCAACTCCTCTTCTTCCCCGGAAATTTTGGTCCCTCAACCACAGGAGCTGGGGGCCTGAGAGGGTGGGAGAGGGTTGAGCTGTGTCCTTCTCAAAGCCCCCTCCCCACCGTGCCCACCATGAGCCCTCCCCAAGCCCAGCCCCTGCCCTTCCGAGGCTCACTTACCAAATTCTGTCAGTGGGAGTCGGTCAGTCAAAGGATATGGAGACAGACAGAAGGAGCCGGAGAGGTATGGAGAGGAGGAAGGAACCAGAAGAGAAAAGAAGGTGAGACCCTGGGTCATGGGAGGGGAGGGACCCCAGGACCACACCCTAGAGGAGCAGCTGTCCCAGCCTCTGATGGGCCACAGCTTCTGGGGTTTGGAGGAGGTGTATTGTGTGAGTGTGCACATATGTGTGCTGGGGAGTGGAGAAGAGGGACAAGCATGGGACCCAGAAGGAAGAGACTCAAGGGCATGAAGGGTAAGGAGGTGAGGCGGGGGGCAAGGGCTCCTGTCTCCCTGATCTCTGTCCACTTTCACCCAGAAGGCCACAGTGTAGGCTGGGAAGGGAGGGGCCATCCCTACACCCTACATTCCCGGAGCCTTGATAAAATCCCTGCAGGAAATGGCCCCAAACACCACCATATTTTTAATTTCCTAACATAAAAATGTCAGAGACATGATAAGCAGGGATGTGGCAAATTTTCCAGTAGTTCAAAAGTGTAAAGGCCACACATGCCTCTCCCTCTCCCCCTGAGCCCAGGTACCGATAAACCTGCGAGGGCAGCCACCACACTCCATTCCCAGGTCTCTTTCCCCAAGAAATCCATGACTATATGACCATTATGGGTATATGCCACCCTACTGTGACACTAACACCCCACTGTGACACTAACAGCATACTATGCATGTTGCTCTGTATCTGATATTTTCACTCAGAACTGCATCTTAGTGATTGGTCTGTAACTGTACATGTAGATGATGCTGCTAACGAGGACACTAACAGCATAGCACCTACTCTTGCTCAGGCACTATTCTAAACACTCTGTAAGTACCAAGTATTTGTCTCGTTTTCCTTAATGGCTGCAGAAAGCTTCCATCACTGGGTTATAGTTCTCTCTGTGATTACTGTGGAATGTTGAGAGCCTCTTGAGACTGTAGACCATGCCTCAGGCAGTGAAGATTCCCCTGCAGACCATGACACACAGTGGGTGCCCAGGAAGTGACTGGGCTTCTGCAGCCTTTCCTTGCGTGTTACTGCTGCTCTTCCTACGAACCCCTCCAGTGGAAATGAGTTCAGAGAGGTTGACTGAGCGGCCCGAGGTTGCACAGGGAGCTGGTGGCAGAGGGGGTGTTAAGAGGCTGGGCCCAGGCCAGGTGCAGTGGCTCACGTCTATAATCCCAGCACTCTGGGAGGCTGAGGTGGGTGGATAACTTGGGGTCAGGAGTTCAAGACCAGCCTGGCCAACATGGTGAAACCCTGTCTCTACAAAAATACAAAAAAATTAGCCAGGCATGGTGGCACATGCCTGTAATCCCAGCACTCGTGAGGCTGAGACAGGAGAATTGCTTGAACCCAGGAGGTAGAGGTTGCAGTGAGCTGAGATGGTGCCATTGCACTCCAGCCTGGGCTACAGAGCAAGACTTCATCTCAAAAGAAAAAAAAATAGAAACAGGCGGGGCCCAGCTCCTGGGCTAGTGCACCTTCCCATAAACCCATGCTGCTGCCCAGGTCAAGGAAGTGGAGCTTAGGTCTAATGCAGGCATTCCCCAATGGCAGCGCAAGCCCACGGTGTGAAATGCACTGGCCACGCAGTCAGCCATGTTAGTTACCAGAGCAAACTGAGATTTACCATCTGAGCACTCCAGGACCCAGTCTAAGAGGAGGCCGAGCAGGGGAGTGTGCCCCAAGAAGGAGAGTTCTGAGCTGGTGTTAGAAATTAAGGAAGGTTATCTAGTTTTTTAGATGGAGTCTCACTCTGTAGCCCAGGCTGGAGTACAGAGGTGCAATCTTGGATTACTGCAACCTCCACCTCCCAAGTTCAAGTGATTCTCCCACCTCAGCCTCCCGAGTAGCTGGGACTACAGGCGCATGTCACCATGTCTGGCAAATTTTTGTATTTTTTTGGTGGAGATAGGGTTTTACCTGTTGGCCAGGCTGGTCTCGAACTCTAGGCCTCAAGTGATCTGTCCACCTTTGCCTCCCAAAATGCTGGGATTTTAGGCGTGAGCCACCATGCCTGCTCAGAAGGTATTGTTTTCAGATTCTTTTGGACTGGCAGAAAAGGGATTCCATATGGAGAAAGTGGCTTTAAACACTGGGTTCTTGATTCTCAGAGCCTTAGCCTGTCTCAGAATCACCTGGAGGGTTTCTTAAACTGCAGATTGCTCCCCCATTCTCCTCCCTCCCCCAGGAATTCCTGATCCTATAAGCCTGGGCTGGGGCCTGTGACTTTGCATTTCTAACCAAGTTCCAGGCGATGCTGATGCTAATGCTGATCGAAGCCACCCTCTGAAGAGCACTTTCTTAAGTAAAGGCATGGAGTATGGAGAATAATAATCAATGACTTATTATTTGCAAAGGGTCCATGTAGAGAAGCTTGGAGTCTCAGGCAGATGCCATCCTGAGGGTGGCATTATTTCCATGAGCAAGCGGGAGCATCCTAAGCTCTGCACGGGGGGAGGGAGGTGACCTTGCAGCCACATGCAAGTCACACTGGTGCTGCCCTCCTCACCCTAGATGCACATCAGAATCACCCATGGAGTTCTAAAAAGAAATGCAGATGCCCAGAGCCAGCATATCATAATCTCTGGGGGCTAGAAAAAGCCGCGTTTTTCTGATGCTCCCCAGGGAACCACGTTGCACAGTCAGGGTTGGGAAGACATCACTGGGGCAGGGAGAGTAGCTTGGAGGCACCCACAGGAGTCCAGAAAGAGCTGAGCAACGGGAGAGGCATAGAGGGGTAGTTCTTTACAGGCCCCATACCACAATTACCTGAGGAGCCTTAAAATACCCCCTGCCTATGCTGCACCCTAGATCGTGGAGACAAGACTGGGAGAGGGGGTGGAAATGCAGGCATCCGCATTCTGTAAAGCTCTCCAGTTATTCATTCCAACGTGTATCCAAGGATGAGAGCTACAAGGGTAGAACAGTGGTTCTCCAAATGTAGTCCTGGGACCACTGCATCAGCATCACAGGGAGCTTGTTAGAAATGCAAACTTGGGGGCCATGCCCAGATCCTCTGAGTCAGAAACTCTGGGGATCTGCCCTGTACTGTTTTAACAAGCCCTCCAGGTATTCTGATGCTCACTAATATCTGAGAACCACGGGGTAGAGTGATGCTGGGAAGGAGCAAGACAGAACTGAAGAGAATTGGCCTGTAAGGTACAGTGGATGAGTAGAGAAGGCTCAGGAAGAGCCATGTGTCGGCTGGGGCGGCACCAATCGTGTGCAGGCTGTGGTCAACAGTGAGCGACTGAAAAGATGGTGTGAGGTCAGTGATGCCTGAGCTCAAAGATGCCTAGAAGATGGTGTGAGCTCAGTGTAGCTTCTGGTTAACTACCTGGTGAGGCAGGAGCACTCAGAGGGGACAAGCCCTCGGGACAGCTTCCTGACCCCTTTAGGAGCGCTCCTGGGGACTCCATGAATGAGACTTGCTCCCTTCTTGATCTGCTGCCAGGGGCTGGAAGTTCACTCAGGCCAGACATTGCAGTGGTCAGGACACATGTCCTGAGGCCCTTGGGATCACCTACTGACCAAGTCCTCTAAAATGCTCAGGCTGTTCCTTCTAGAACTTTACCAGCTGGCCAATTTCTGCCTGGTCTGGATTTGTGACTGTCAGCCCTCAGGATGGGTGTGTGTTTGAGAGAGATATTCCAGTTTGCTAAGTTGATAGAAAACCGCTACGGATTGCAGCCCTGTGCTGCTGAAACTTTTTTTTTTCTAAGATGGAGTCTTGTTCTATTGCCCAGACTGGAGTGCAATGGCACGATCTTGGCTTACTGCAACCTCTGCCCCCTGGGTTCAAGCAATCCTCCTGCCTCAGCCTCTTGAGTAGCTGGAACTACAGGTACGCACCACCATGCCTGGCTAATTTTTGTATTTTTAGTAGAGACAGAGTTTCTCCATGGTGGCTCCATCAATAGCTTCCATCTGCGAAGCCCGGCTACCATACAGGCATCACACACCTTAACCAGAATCCACACGACAGCCCAAAGACAGTGTCAACCCACTCCTTTTCTTGGAGAAGGAAACTGGGGCCAGAAAGGGTAAGTGTTCAAGCCACACAGCAGCTAAGGAAGGACTGGAACTCAGGTCTGTCCTGCCCCCACCCCGGGGGAGTCAGAGCTTGTAACAACCCAGCACTCCTGGCCCTCCCACTACAGAACACTGCAGCTAGCATAGTGAACCCCTCCCTGTGCCACATGTGGCAGAATAAGGCCCACAAGAGCCTCAGCTCAGGTCAGGGCACGAAGCCAGGGCTGGTGGAGGGCACACCCACCTCCCTGCTAGGCCTCCTCCATGCCCTTGTCCCATGGGGGTGGGGGGACTGCCTTCGTGGGGTGGAGGTGCAGAGGAGGCTGGAGGGGCTCTTGAAGCTGCAGAGGGGTGATTTTGTTGGGAAGGGAGATAAAGAGAAACATCAAAAGGAGCCCCAGTGTGTGGAGAGGAGCCTGTGGATTAAATTCTCCTCCAGCTGGGAGAGGCGATGAGAAGTCTGATAGCGCCCACCCCGTTCCTGGAGCTGAGCCGGAGCTGAGCCACCACAGGCTGGGGAGCAGGCGGCTTTCTGGGGAGGCCGAGGCGACAGCTTGGCTTTATTTATTTCTTGGGAGGGGAAGGACACATGAAATCCCTCCTGACTGCCCGTCAGTCCCTCCCCATGTGGCTCCTGCACTTTGCTCCTGAGGGCTGCAGCCTTCCCACCCCCACGAGGGCAGTCTATTGAGTCTATTGAGAGCCCAGCACATAAGCTCAACAAACAGCTGAACAATCACGCTGGGCCAGCACACGGAGCGGGTCTGCTGGGACAGACTCAGGTCGGCTGGCCCTGGGAGCCTTAGAGAGACTAGAAGGGAGCAGTGGCTCCTCTGACCCTTCTCAAAGCCAACCCCTACCTCCAGGAGAGGGAGGCAGGGAGGCGCCAGGTTTAGGGAAGTTGTGGGGCAGCCCTCCTGGCAGCTGGCTGATAAGGCACTGCCCTCGTCGGGGTGGGAAGGCTGCAGCCCTCGGAAGCAAAGTGCAGGAGCCACATGGGGAGGGACTGACGGGGAACCAGGAGGGATTTCATGTGTCCTTCCCCTCCCAAGAAATAAATAAAGCCAAGCTGTGTGTTCTTTTCTTTGTGCCTCCAATGCTAGGGGACCATCATCCCACCCTGTAAATTACAATGTGCCCTGGAGGAGAGCTTAATTCAGGGTGGACTCAGGGGGCACAGCAAGGACCAAGACCATCTTTATGTTTGCGGTGTGGGGGTAGGGGGATATTGGGGCAAGATAAAAGACGAGGGCTGGCTGGGCTCCATGGCTCACGTCTATAATCCCAACACTTTGGGAGGCTGAGGAGGGCAGATCACGAGGTCAGGAGTTCAAGACCAGTCTGGCCAATATGGTGAAACGCTGTCTCTACTAAAAATACAAAAAAAAAAAAAAAAAAAAAAAAAAAAAAATAGCTGGGTGTGGTGGTGGGTACCTGTAATCCCAGCTACTCGGAAGGCTGAGGCAGGAGAATTGCTTGAGCCTGGGAGGTGGAGGTTGTAGTGAAATGAGATCATGCCACTGCACTCCAGCCTGGTAACAGTGTGAGACTCCGTCTCAAAAAAAAAAAAAAAAAAAAAGGCCAGGGCTCTCGTGAGGCACCCAGGGAGTTCTGGGTGGTGGGCTGGTGTGATACCCTCAGCCCAAGCTGGAATGGGGCTGAGAACCTGGAGTGCAGAGTGGGGCCCCCAGAGTCAGTGCTGCCCTCACTGAAACCAACCCTGTCCAGAACTCGGGTCTGCCAGGGAAAAGCCCCATGACCTGAGCTTCCAGGGTGTAGAACCTTGGAAGCACAAGCTCTGGGGTTGAGCTTAGGCTCAGGCCCTGCCTTTTACAGCTGTGTGATTTTTTGCATACATGATTTTACTCCCTCAAGACTTAATTTCCTCATCTGCAAAATGGGAAGAATGCAGCCTACTTGATAGGTCTACCGTGGGTGAACTGCCAAATCTTGGTCAAGCGTTTGGGATGGAATAAGTGTTCAATAGAGGGGAGCTATTATTACCATTATTGTTCTAGGAGCAGTGGGGGTAGGAGGCATCCCTAGGAAAGAGCTGATTTCTAGACCATGGATGAGATGAGCAGGCAAAGAAGGACAAAGGCTTGGCTGTGTGCAGGGGTGACAGGACCCACCAGTCCCACCCTGGGCGTGAGGCTGCTGGTCTCCCTCCTTCCTTGACTGTACCTTCTGTTGGTCTGATCCATACCATTCAACGGCAGGAAATAAAAGTCCATCAAATATGTATTCTTTATCCTCCTTTGTCCATCCTTTCACTTAATTCACCCCAATCAGACATGGCAAAGAGGACCTCGGCAGGAGGCAGCCTCTTCTCCCTTTGCTTCAAAGCCAGCTGCTTCTCCCTCCAGCCTCTACACTAAGGGGGATGCCAAGTCTCTCTGCCCACTGAGATGCCAGGATCTAGAGGGCAGTGAAACGAGCCTGGCAGAGGACACTGTCTCCATTTCTGACTCCACCTCAACCCCTGGCAACCAGCAAGCCCACATGGTGGGTCACATGGCTCCGCCCTGCTGCCCCTTTCTCCTCTGCCCTCCAGGCCTGCCCTGCCATCTGTGGCTCCAGGCCTCCGTTTCTCCACCCTGGGAGTGGAGCGCCTCTTGGGCCTGCAGCAGGGTGAAGGACGCTGCCCTCATTTCAGGCTTTCATCGTCCCACTTATGACCCCTCCCCAAGCTCCTCTGTGGGTGAGGTCAGGAGTCTGTTTTCTCTGGAGCTGCCCTGTATTGCTGTGCAACTGGGGAAGGCCCTGTTTGCCTTCTGGGTCTTGGTTTCCTCATTTACCACATGGGAAGCTTGGATGCTGTGGTGCTCTTTCTTCTCTTTGAGACAGAGTCTCACTCTGCCTCCCAGGTTGGAGTGCAGACTGGGGACTGCAAACACTGCTCACTGCAGCCTCAACCTCCTGGACTCAAGTGATGCTCCCAAGTAGCTGGGACCACGGGTGTACACCACTATGCCCAGTGGATGTTTTTTATTTTTTGTAGAGACAGGGTCTCCCTACATTGCCCAGGATGGTCTTGAACTCCTGGGCTCAAGCCATCCTCCCGCTTCGGTCTCTCAAAGTGCTGGGATTACAGGTTTGAGCTACCGCACCCAGCCCACTGCGTTCTTTCAGCTGCTTTCCATGCCTGCAGCCCAGGCTCTCTCTCCTGTTCCCCCATTTCTCTCTCCTCCCTTCTTGTTGCCTCCTCTATGACTCCTTTGCTTGTTTCTCTCTTTATCCACCCTCATTTCCTCTCCTCTGCTGGAGACAGAATGCTTGTGTCCCCCTCCCCAAAATTCATGTTGAAATACTAACCCCCAAGGAGGGCAGGGCCTTTGGGAGGTGATTAGGTCATGAGGGCAGAGTCCTCATGAGTGGGATTAGTGCCCTTTTAAAAGGGACCCCAGAGCACCCTCACCCCTCCAGCCATGTGGGGACACAGTGGGAAGATGGCCATCTGTGAACCAGGAAGCAGGCCCTCACCAGACACCACATCTACTGGCCCCTTGATCTTGTTCCTCCCAGCCTCTAGAACCGAGAGAAATAAGTTTCTGTTGTTTATAAGCCACAGAAACTTACAAGCTGCACCGTAACAAGCTGCCTTACAGTGCAGCTTGTTACAGCAGCCTGCGCAGACTGAGCACCCTCTCTTCTCTCTCTCCTCTTCCCTTCCTTCTTCTATCCCTCTTCTCCTTTCCTTTCCTCCCCTTCTTGCCCTCTCACCTTCCTCTTTCCAATTTCTCCCTCTCCAACTCCCTCCTTCCCCCTCTTGCCCTGCCTCTCTCCCCTTCTCCTCCCTCTCTGCCAGCCTCCCCTCCCTCCTCCGCAGGTTATCTGCTGAATTCCACACACGCCTGCACAGACGGGATCAATCTGAGGCTGCCTTGCCTTCAGCTTATCTCTGCTCCAAATGATTGATTTTCCCTCTTTAAGGGTAATTTGCTGGTGAATTCCATGTATTGCAAAAACCCCTGTGAAATCTAATTCAATCCGATTGGCAGCTGGCACTTTGGGGGAAGAATACCAGAGCGCCGTCATTTTCACTGTGGATGTGTGTATTATCTGTCTATAGAAGAAGGCACAAGGCGGGCAGGTCCTCCTCACCTGCACGTGCAGACTCCCCCACCCCACTCCCTGAAGCCAGCCTCCGTTCTCCTGGGAAAAGAATTATAATGTGCCTTGCATTAAGGCAAATGAGGGGCAAGTGCTTTTGAATTCTATTTCCCTAATTTGCAGCCCACTGCCCCAGTGCACTGTGGGAATCTTACACTTCCAAAGCCCAGCCATACTTTGCCACCTGTCTGTACCCACTCCTGTTCCTGGGCATAGACTTCCAACTCCCGGGACCCAGCCAAGCCCATGTCACATGGTTCATAGCTCAGCCTGGCTGTCTCTTTCTCTTCTGCATTCCAGGCCCTGGGCCTCTAGGGACTAGAGCAGTCAGCCCAGAGGGTACTTCCTGAAATGAAGTGGCCTTAGAGGAGCTAGCCAGGAGGGCTGGCCTCCCCTCAAGAGTGGCCAGTGGGTATGGCCAAAGGGCAAGCTTTATGTGGAGATTGGGGGACACAGGGTCCCTTTCCAGTTCCACAGATGGAGCAGCTGCTGCTGATACAACCACCTGGACTGGTAATTCATGTGCAAAGGACAGAGGGAACCACAGAGGATTTATGTGGCCTGAGTTCTTAACTTAAGGACACTGTTCTCTACCCCTCAGACTCCCGTGATCCCAGGGGAGCCAGGCCATGTCCTCTTCTCCCTCCCTCCAGTCTGGGCTCTGTTTGGAAGGCACCTGCCCCATGTGGAAAACTCAGCAATCCTTTGTGGCCCTGTCTTGCAACCCTGGGCAAGCCTCCTAGCACCAGTGGCCATATTTCTAGCTTCAAGCTCTGCCACTCTGATCAGAATCTGCTAATTTGAACCTCACCTCTATCTACCTGACCTCAACCCCTTCCTCACTCCACTGGCAAACTCTGCACCCAAGGTTTGGCTGGGGTTGGGGCAGGGGGCTAAAGTGAAGTGTCAGTGTTCTCAGAGATGCAGTGAGAAGAGTCCAAAAGAGTCCAGGGGAAAAGGATTTGTGCACCCAGGTCTGTCCCAAGCCTAGAACTGTCCTGCCCCTCCTTCTGTGGTCCCTTCTGGGGAGAATCACAGGGCCTGAGAGGCAGGGCCACAGAGAGAGGGTACTTGCTGGCCTCACCAGCCACCTGGGTATCCAGCCCTCTGCTTTCTGGCCAGGCCCTCTTGAGGCCTCCAGGCAGGGAGCAGGGAGGGCCAGGGTGCAGAGCTGGGAGCTGGCTCTCCCACTCAGCAGCTGCCTGGCTCTGTCTATTTCCCATGCTAAAATGATTTCCCTCTTCCCACAGAGAGAGAAATGTGTGGTCAGGCAAAGAAATCTAAATGCCTTATGGAAATCAGGAGGGGACACCGCCACAGCTGCTAATCACACCACTTAGTATTCCACTGCCTCTCCACCAAGAGTGAGTCCACCTTTCCTGCGCATTTGGGTGGCAGAGAGGGAGCTGAGAAGAGTGGAGGGGACAGGAGAGGAGGAGAGAGGCCTGACACTGGCCTGCTTTGTGACCTCATGCAAACTGTTTGCCCTCTCTAGGCTGCCTTTTGAAATCAGGAATCCCACTGTCACAAGAGGCCATGAACTTGGTGTCCTGGAACCCTGGGAGCCAAGAAGGAGCAGGTAATTTCGTCTTCCTCTCCTTTCTAGCCCTCTTCCAAGGGGACCTACCCAGACTTGGGTCCCCTTCCCAGTGAACAAAGACACACAAATGTCTTAAGGAATGGGTCCTGGGCTGGGACAGGGTGCTGGGATCTGGGTAGAGAGGTGACCATCCCTGGTGACAACCCTGCATGTCACTCAGTTGCCCCAGGAAGGGCTGCTCAGGCCTGCCAAGGGCCCCTCCTACTTAACACATTCCCTATCTTTGGGGCAGGGGGCATGTATGTGTATTGGCCACATAGTTGGTACGGGTGAAGGACAAAGGGATGAATAAATGAATGAGTTGAATGTGTTTGTTTATCTTCTGTGGATGTGTGAGTGTGAGAAAAAAAATCAGAAGATGGAGACAGATACAGAGAGGGAAGGATGGTGCTAGGGTCTGAATGTCCCCTGCAAAATTCATGTTGAAACTTAATCCTCAATGTGGCTATATAGAGAGGCAGGGCCTTTAAAAGGTGAATGGATCACGAGGGCTCTGCACCCATGAATGGACTAATTGGTTCATGGATTAGCGGATTAATGACTTAATGGGTGAACAGTTATCCTGGGAGGGGGACTAGTGGCTTTATAAGAGGAAGAGAGACTTGAGCTACCGCCTAAGCATGCTCAGCTCTCTCACCATGTGAGATGCCCTCCATCACCCCACGACTCTGCAGAGTCCCCACCAGCAAGAGGGCCCTTGCTGGTGGTGCAAGCAAGCCCCCCTGACCTTGGACTTCTCAGCCTCCATAGCTGTAAGAAATAAATTTTGCTTCTTACAAATTACTCAGTTTCAGTTATTCTGTTATACGCAACACAAAATGGACTAAGAGGTGAGAAGGCGGGTGAGAGAGAGAGAGCTAAGGAGAGAGGATCAGATGCAAAGAGAGACTAACAGAGGGAGAGAGAGGGCATGCAAAGGTGGTGGAGGGTGATCAGGTGAGGAGCTATATTGAGGTAAAGATGGAACCCGGATGGCCTGGCTGCTGCTCAGCTGGGTGGTAGCAGATGTGGCAGCTCCCATCTTCTTCTCCATCTAGCCTTCCCCCTCCCCCAGCCTGTCCTTTTGAGCTCTGTCATTCCCATTACTGAAACTCTAAACCACAGCCTCATCCCAACCCCTGCCTTTCCTATAGACCCCACACCTAAGCAGGCTTGACCCCTCGTCTAGTCCCCACCCACTGGTGCTCTCTGCCATTGCCTGCTGGTACCATCTCCGTTCTCCATGTGTCCAGATTAATCAACCTAAAGCACACCTCTGAGTACATCACTTATGCTCAAGGACCATCTATGGCTCCCAATTGCCTGCTGAATTAGATTTAATCTCACAGTGGCATTCAAGGCCCTCTAACTGACCTTTCTAGCTGTATAGAGGTTGTGAATTACGTACTTGCTGATTTAATGATGGTGGAGAGAAGGATGGGCCTATCTTAGTCTAGAAGCCCACCAGTGCCACAGCTCATGCTGGTACCTCTGACTTCATCCTTTTTGGGGGATGGGTGGGAGGTATTCCATAATTTATAGTTTATTTTCTTAATTAACATGTCATAAAATGGACTTTTTTTTGGAATTAGTTCAGTTTTTTGCTTTTTGAGATAGAGTCTTGCTCTGCATTCCAGGCTGGTGTGCAGTGGTGTGATCTTAGCTCGCTGCAACCTCCTGGGTTCAAGTGATTCTCCTGCCTCAGCCTCCTGAGTAGATGGGATTACGGTACGCCCCATCACACCTGGCTAATTTTTGTATTTTTAGTAGAGGCGGGGTTTCACCATGTTGGTCAGACTGGTCTTGAACTCCTGACCTCGTGATCCACCCGCCTCAGCCTCCAAAAGTGCTTGGATTACAGGCGTGAGCCACCGCGCCTGGCCATTTTTGGTATATAGGTCTATGAATTTTAACACATGCATAGTTTCTTGTTACCTATCCCCTCCAACCAGGACACAAAACAGTCCCACTGCTCCCAACACTTCCTTGTCCTGGCTCTTTACAGACACCCTTCTCCCACCCCTGGCCACCTCTGACCTGTCCTCTGTTCCTCTAAGTTTATCTTTTTCAGAATGTCATGGAATTATGCAGCACAGGGTATTAGCCAGTGGCTTCTTTTAGCACAATGCCTTTGAGACTCCTCTGATTCACAATTCCCTTTAGTGATCTGTTTATTTAAGCACAGTGTGTCCCTGTAGGACTATTTAGCATATCTGAGCGATCTGCAGAGCTAGAGAGGAGACCTCTAGCATCCCTCTAAGAAGGTTGGCCACCCAGTGTGCAAGAGGGGGGCTTTGGAGGCAGGAGGGAGAAGAGGGCCAGGTGGATTAAGAAAAGTAAAAAAAAAATCCTGGTAGGCCTGCTCTGTAAATGCCAGCAGGTTTGGACATTTCCTAACGAGGGCTCTCACAACAAGGCATTATGCCAAAACCAGAAACGGACTAAGATACGCATGCTAGTTTGCCACTGCTGAAATACGTTAGGGCTGCCTCCAAGTCTTCTGAGTCCGGCCTCTGTTCCTGCACACTCTACTCCCCGCTTCGCCTCAATCTTCCCCCTGTCCTTCAGTGCTCCCTCTTGGTCCTTTTCCCCTTCTCTTGGGGGTGGCTCCTCCATCATCCTCATCTGCCCTAAAGTGAAATATCAGGGTATCCTGGGGCTTCCCAGCCCCCACCCTTCTCTCTGCTCTGTCCACATCCCTTTTCCAAGTGAACCCAGCTAGACCAGTGGCTTTATTTATTCATTCATTTGTTTTAGGTAGAGTTGGGGTCTTGCTCTGTTGCCCAGGCTGGAGTGCAGTGGTGTGATCAGAGTTCACTGCAGCCTGAATCTCTTAGGCTCAAGCGATCCTCCAGCCTCAGCTCCTCAGCAGCTAGGATTACAAGTGTATGCCACCATGTCTAGCTAATTTTTAAATTTTTTTTTTTTTTTTTGAGACGGAGTTTCGCTCTCGTTACCCAGGCTGGAGTGCAATGGCGCGATCTCGGCTCACCGCAACCTCCGCCTCCTGGGTTCAGGCAATTCTCCTGCCTCAGCCTCCTGAGTAGCTGGGATTACAGGCATGCGCCACCATGCCCAGCTAATTTTTTGTATTTTTAGTAGAGACGGGGTTTCACCATGTTGACCAGGATGGTCTCGATCTCTTGACCTCGTGATCCACCCGCCTCGGCCTCCCAAAGTGCTGGGATTACAGGCGTGAACCACCGCGCCCGGCCCAATTTTTAAATTTTTTTGTAGAAATGAGGTCTCTTTATGTTGCCCAAGCCAGTCTCAAACTCCTGGGCTCACACAATCCTCCTGCTTCGGCCTCCCAAAGTGCTGGGATTACAGGCGTGCCACTGGTGGCTTTAAATACAACTTGAGTGTTGGCAACACTTTCATTCTCACCTCCAGCTGGGATCCACATGGTGGTCGCTAGGGTTCTAGAGGCTCCTGAGAGCCAATGGTTGGATTTCTAGAATCTGGGAGAGCCTGCTGAGGCCATCTGGTAGCCTGAGATTGGCCATCGAGGAGCACTGACACCACAGAGAACACCAAATGCTATGAGGCAGCCCCTCCCACCACCCAGGCCACAGAGCTGCTCCTAGGTATCTACCAGCACAGCCCACGTGCCTTCTTGGAGTCTCCATTTGGATGTCTAACAAGCATGTCAGACGTAACACGCTGGAAGTGAACCTGCGGATTCCATCATCCCCTCACCGAATTGACTGCTTTACCGTATCAGGAAGTCAGAATTTCATTTTTCTAACTGCTCAGGCCAAATGCCTTATGCAGTCACTCTTAACTCCCTCCCTCCCCCTCCTCATATTGGCAAATCCCATGAACTCTCCCTTCAAAAGAGATCCAGCTGACCACTCCTCAGCCTCCACACGCTCCATCTGAATGACGGCAATCACTCCTAGGAAAGGCCCCTGCCCCTCAGCGTCTATTCACCCACCCTCACCCCTGGCAGACACAGCATCCTGTAAAAAATTTTTTTAGGTTGAGTGCGGTGGCTCACGCCAGTAATCCCAGCACTTCAGGAGGCCAATGAAGGATGATCTCATGAGGCCAGGGGTTCAAAACCAGCTTAGGCAACATAGTGAGGCCCTCATCTCTACAAAAAGTTTAAAAATTGGCTGGGCACAGTGACACGTGCCTGTAGTCCCAGCTCCTGGGGAGGCTGAGGTGGGAAGACCACTTGAGTCCAGGAGTTCGAGGCTACAGTGAGCTATAACTGCACCACTGCACTCCAGCCTGGGTGACAGAGTGAGACGCTGTCTCAAAATAAAATAAAATAAATAATAAATGTTTTAAAAATTGAGATAAAATTCATATAACATAAAAGTCACCATTGAAACCGTTTAGAGTGTACAATTCAGTGGTTTTTACTACATTCACTAGGTTGTACAACCACTACTCCCTCTATCTAATCCTAAAACATTTTCATCTTCCCCGTCAATGAAACTTCGTGTCCACTAAACATCACACCCCATTTCTTTCCCCCAGCCCCTGGCAACCACTAATCTGCTTCCCGTCTCTCTGGATGTGCCTCTTCTGGACATTTCCTGCACGTGGAATCATCCACCGAGGGGCCTTTTGTGTTTCCCGGGGCCATGCCTGCTGTAGCTGGGTCAGGGTTTCATTCATTCCTGCAACAGCTGAATAACGGTGCGCTGCGTGGAGGCATCATATTCAGTTTCTCCACTCAGCAGCTGATGGGCAGAAGCTGGGTGTCTTCCACCTCGCATCCCACCGAAACCTCGCTCCTGTCACATCACTGCCTGCCTGCTCCTCTCAGGTGGCTTCCCATCTCATTCCTGTGACGGCAAAGCCCTGACCACAGCCCTGGGCCTCTCCGACCTCCTCTCCCAGCCCGAGGCCTCCTGCTGCAGAGCCACTGCACCTGCCCTTCCCTCTGCCTGAACGCTCTTCCGCCAGATATCCACAGAGACTGTGTCCTCTCACTTCACTCAGGCCTGTCATCATCTTAGAGAGGCCTCCTCTGACCACATACCCTCTCCAGGATTCCCTTAATCCCCTTCCCCGTGGCTCTTCTCACCACCTGACATCATATGTATTTGTTTGTTTCTTTGGTCTTCCCTCATTGGAACCTGGGGCTGAACTTTGTCTGAATGGATCCTAGAATAACATCCGACACCCAGTAGGTGTTCAACAAATATCTGTTGAATGAATGAGGGAATGAGCCGATCCCATCTCCCACTCAATGTGCAAGTCCCTCGAGGGCATCTCTTTCTTGTTCCTGCCTCAGGCCTGTGGGCCCCTGCTACCTGCATGCTCTGCTAGCTACCAGGTATCTCTTCCCTTGCTCTGTGACCTTCCCTAAAATATTCTGTCTCTGAGCCTTGATTTAGCCATGTGAAAAGAGCGAAGATATCATCTCTGTGTTGATGCTAGCACTAATCAGAACCAAGGAGGTGAAAACGTGCTCTGAACCTTGCAATCTGGGATGTAAACCTGTGACAACTCTGATGTTGAAAATTTTATCTCAGGCCGGGCGCAGTGGCTCACACCTGTAATCCCAGCACTTTGGGAGGCCAAGGTGGGCGGATCAGTTGAGGTCAGGAGTTCAAGACCAGCCTGGCCGACATGGTAAAACCCCGTCTCGACTAAAAATACAAAAATTAGCCAGGTATGGTGATGGGTGCCTGTGATCCCAACCATTCGGGAGGCTGAGGTAGGAGAACTGCTTGAACCGGGAGGGAGAAGTTGCAGTGAGCCGAGATCGTGCCACTGCACTCCAGCCTAGGCGACAGAGTGAGAATCTGTCTAAAAAAAGAGAAAATTTTATCTCATTCTCAATTCTTTTGTAATGGATTCCTTTTTAACAAAGAGAGAGACTGAGGCCTGGAGAGTAAGAAGGGAGGGACTGCCCTAAGCCTGCATGGGCAGAGTGAGAGCACAGCTGTGACACCTTGCCTGGCCATGAAATGCCTTGCCTTCTGCCCTGCACACGGCCCCATCACTGCACCATTCACCCGTTCAGGGGACAGAGTTAGCAGGTGCCCAGGCAAGCAGAGCCCAGCGTGGGCTGGAGAGGAGGCTCCTGCACTCCTGGTGGCCCACTCTTGCCACAGCTGCCCAGCAGGACTCTGCCGGTTCCTGTTGCTTGTTGATTAGGACATTTCTAAGAACCAGCAGACGTCAGCCTTGCAGCAAACCCATGATGGTGGTGATGGGGTGAGACACACAGGCACAACTGCCAACAGAGTTGTGCTTACCCCAGCCTTGTTCAAGATGGGGAGAACAGGACACCACCTGCTACTGTTGGGGTATGAGGTGGGGTGGCCAATGGGGCAGGCAGGGGGAGCACGGGAGGTTCTAGGGTAAAACTGGGCTCACTGGCACCCACAGCGAAGGGGCAGTAGGGAGGGCACAAGTCAGCCAAGAGGTGCTGGGGAGAGGAAGAGCCACGGAAAGGAAAGTTTGCCAGCTCTGCTTCTGATTCCCATGGGGGTCTTCAGGAAGCCCCACCGCTGCTTTGAGGGGGCATGACTCCATGGATAACATGATTCTCACTGCTTCCCATGGTGCCAGCCCTGCTCAGGAGTGTGGGTGGTGGTAGGGTGGGGAAGGAGCCTGCCAGTGTGGCGGGTGAGAGGGGAACAATTCCCCAAATCCAACATGAAAGATGAACTCCAGCTGCCAGAGGGGACTCAGGGCTGGGAGCTGCGGAAACTGGCATGGGGAGGAGGTGAGGGTGGGCACTGGCATGGCACACAGACCCTGCCTCACACCCCCTGCCAGGGCTACAGGCTTGGTGTAAACAGCATGCTAATTAGATTTACGAAGAGACTAAATGAGGAGGTGTCTGAATCAGGGCAGAGGACACCCTCTGGTCCCCAAGGAGGCTGGAGCTTAGCATGCTGGGAGGAAGCACGCCATAGGATGCAGCTATGGACAGAAAAATCCTAATAATCATCATCATTACAATAAGAGCCCAGTGAAGGCAACTGGGGAGAAATTAATGGGAAAAGGCACAGTCGGGACTGTCTGTTCCCTCTAGCTTCTCTTCCAGAATGGCTTTGCTTTGAAGTCAACGGATATTTTCCTGGAGAGACTAAATCTTGGGGGAGGAACCCTAGAAATGTAAGCTGAAGCTGTGAGACAACTCAGACCTTGCAAACAGATCCCTGTCTGCTGCCAGGGCAGAGGATGGGGAAACAGAGATGCAGAGAGGTGCTCACCAGGATCCCAGGAATCCCAGGTGCCAGCTGTGTGGAGATTGCTTTGCATGAATGCTCAACCCTTGCTACAAGGTCAGAGTCACCAGAGAACCTTTTTAAAATAAGAGCAGCCAGGATGGGCTCCCTGGCTTCCAGCATGGGGGGAGTCAATGAAGACCCCCACTTCTCCGCATGCCTTGCCTTGGCTGCTCCCTGGACAGGGGCCCTCTAACTCCACTTTACTTCATGGATGAAATCACAAGCTGGTGAGAGGTATAGAATGTTGGAGGCAATCCATCCACTTCCTTTTTCCAGCCAGATCCCAGTTACCTCCTTCGTGGAAGGAGAAAGAAGGGTCTGGAAAACAGGACGAGTGTACATCTGAGAGTGCAAACCCTACATCTGCCCCAGAGGATGCTGGCAGCCTGCCCCCTTCTTTCCCCCACCTGGCTTCACTGCTTCTAGAGTTTGGTTTCTAATTCAAGTTGCCTAAGAGACAGAAAAATAGAGGTCCATGCCCTGGGTCACACCAGCAGTAATATGGAGCACTTAGGGCAGCTGCACCTGCTCTCTGGGATGGCAAGAATGTGTATTGACTGGGTCTCTCCCACCACACAGATGCTGGGGTGTAGATTTCTGGGGTTCAGGTGAACAGTGGCCTGGAGGGTCCAGAGATGGAAAAGGGGCCCTCAGCTGAACACATGACATGGAGCCACGGGTCTTGTCTCTTCCCTGCTCCCACCCTGTCCCTCCCCACACGGTGTGCGGCTAAGGATGCCAGCTCTAAGAACCAGCAGATGTCAGCCTTACAGCAAAGGCCTGAGTGGGGAGCTCGGGTTAGTGCAGTACAGGGACTCAGGGTGAGCTTTTCATCTTTTTGTGCCATGACCCTTCTGAGAGCCTGGTGAAGCCCAGGCACCCCTTTCTCAGAAGAACTTTTATTTTCCACAAACTAAAATACAAGGGACTACAAAGTCAACTAATTATTTTGAAATATAGTTATCAAAGTATTTTAAAAGGTTGTTATAATGTGCTTCAGAATACGTTAAACAATGAGACTTAGTGGCCAGTCTCACACACGCTGTAACTGCAGAGCAGTGATAAGCATAAATGGGATTTTGAGATTTCTGTGACACCTATAACGTGATATGAAAATATCTGAGATGTCTCTTGGGGTCAGAGCCACAGGTAATGCCAATGCTACTGTGATTTGTTTCTGTATTTGTAATTAAAGGAATGCTGAGATTCACTTAGACGCTGGTGAAAAGAAAGATGCAGACTTTTCTCCACCCAGGGCCACGGATGCCTTGGGGGTCTGTGGTCCCCCTTCCCTAGAAGGGCTGAGAACTTCTGGACTGAACAGAAGCCTAGGAGAGACCCACAGGAGAAGCCTGCAGCCAGGAACCAATCTTTGCGGAGCTGTGCAGGGCGGGCCCGGAGGCACTGCAGCCCAGACAAACTGACTCACAGGACCAAATGCAAAAATAAATTTAAATAAATACAAGGTTGTGGGCCGCCGCTGCCTGACAGGCCTGGAACACATGTGGAATGGAAAATGAGGGCAACGGATAAAAATAAAGACCGAGATGAGCAGGAGAACAAGAACAGTCTCCCCTTCTTACCCCACCCCATCACTGCCCACCACGCACACGCCCCCAGCATTCAGGAAGACGGCCTTTTCTCCTTGTCATTTGTTTTTTAAAAATTTATGTGGTGATGCTTTCTCCATGGGGAGGTGGGTAATTCTGTTGTTTTTTTTTTTTCCTATGCCCCTCAAACAAATGAACCATGTCATCTCCTGCCTGAGACGGGAATCAGTTCCTGCCAGATGTGTCCCCGTTCACTCTGCAGTTCAGGCTCCTCCGCTCTGTGAGACAAAACCTTGGAGGCGGTCGCCCAGTGCATCTGAATTCTCAACCCTCGGGTCCCAAGCGACCCCCAGTGGGGGCGCCCCTCATGCCAGTGGAGGCTGGCTTTCCACCCATGAGCACGGGGGGGGCCTCACTTCTTTAAGGCCCCACTCAGAGTCGTTTTCCCCACATTGGACAGCTCTAGTTGGATGCTCCCACTCTTGTCTAATGCTGTCGCTTAAGCTCATCTCCGCAGCAGACACTGGGAAGTTAATTTATCAGGGTTTGGAAAACTGAGATGGGAGAGAACAGAAAGCCATGTTTGCAAATGGGGAGCCCTGCAGCACATGCAAGAAGCACAAGATTGAGAGTTCAAGACCAGGTTCTGAGACCAACTAGCTGTGTGACCTTGGGTAAGCTGCTTAACTCCTCTGAGCCTTGATTTCTTCCTCTCTGGAAAGGGAAGAGGATAATAATAGTTAACGTCTAAAGTATACTTTTTGTTTTTTAGAGACAGGTTCTCTCTCTGTCACCCAGGCTGGAGTACAGTGGTACAATCATAGCTTATTGCAGCCTCAACCTCCTGGGCTGAAGCAATCCTCCTGCCTCAGCCTCCCAAGCAGGAGGGGACTACAGGTGTGTGCCACCATGCCCCACTTCAAGAGTGCTTTTTATGGGCTAGACATTGTTCTAAATACAGATATGAACCCATTTAATCCTCATAACAGCTCTGCAAGGTAGGTACTATTATTGTCTCTATTTTGTAAATGGCATCAGAGGATAAATAAGTCCCCCAAGCTCACGCAGATCAAAAGTAGGAAAGCCAAGTGCAGACCAAGGCTGTCTGGCTGGTTAATTTTATTTCTAACCCCTCCAGCTCCCTCTCTTACTCTTCCCTGAAAAGGGATGCTGCGGGGGATATCAAATACACAAATACACAGCAGGCTGGGTTGGTATGTAGGGGCACGTAGGGGCACCATGACCCACGTCCTCTTGGATAAAGAGAACGTTAAGATTTGTAGAGTCATAGAGACTGACCCATCTCATGGTTTTCTAGGGGCAGACACTGAGCATGGTGGGCGAACAAGGCTTGCCTGGAATTGCACCTGAGTGCGGAAGAAGAACTGGGCTGAGAACCTGGCTTGGGCACTCTCTCTGCCACCTTCTCAGGGCAATCAGGGTAGGTCTGGTGGTAGAAAGCTGAGGTTAGAGTTCAAAATCCTTGGACAATTTGAAATCACGGAGCCTCTGTCACAAAGACTGAAGGAGCCAACTTGGTGTCCTGGGAAGATTTCCAAAGAGCAGTTTCTATTGGACTTTTAGATTTCTATGATCAGGGAACTGGGGGTTTCTTTCTGCAAACACCTTAACAGGAAAATGGCTAAACTGTTAAACTGTGGGACACTGGAATGCATGGTCCCGGGAGTGGGGAGTGTCTCTGGTGCAGGAGACTTCACTCCGTTTCATTCACTGCTTCCACCCTGCACATTTCAATACAGCCATCAGAGGGCTCCTTGAGAAAGGCAACTCAGACCACATCAGCTCCCTGGCTTCCCTCCGGGCTCCCAGTAACAGAAAAATGCCTTCCTGTGCCTGACAAGGCCCTGCCTGGTCCCCGAGGGGGCTGCAGCCTGGCCTCCTGATACCCCCATCCTCTTGAGCTCTGTCCTGGACATCCACAGGAGCCCCTTTTCTGCTCCTTGAAAATGCCAGGCCATTTCCCTTTTGGGGACCTCTGCCCTTGTAGGGGAGCCTCTGCTGCAAGAATATTCTCCCTCGGCAGCTCTGTGAGGCTACATCCTCCATGCCACTTAACTTCAGCTCTAACAGCACCTTTCTGAAGTCCTTCTGGGACCAGAATCGGAAATCACCCCTACCCCACCCTATCATGCACTCACCCTGTTTATTCAGTTCTGAACATCCATTTCTACTGCCATTTGGTCTCCCCATTGGAATGAAATATAAACTCTGGGAGGTCAGGGGCTACTGCTTCAGCACAATTGCCCCACAACCTAGCACAGTGGCAGGCACACAGGTGGTACACTTAACACTTGTCGCATGAATCAATAACTAACCCTCCACCTGCATTGGTTTCATCCTAGTCCCTCAGGAAGGCCAGGGTTCAGCAAATTAATGAGGCCTGAAGGCCTTTCTGAAATATTTCAATTCCCAGACAAAGCTGGAATCTGGAAGCCGAGGCCTCTCTGGGATGGGGAGGAGAGTGGTGTTACACTCCCTACCCCAATCCCTCTCCTCTGCACAAAATAATCTCAAGGACAGCAGCAAATGCGTTCTGAGAAGCTGTGGGTCGGGAGTGAGGCAGAAGTAAAGTGAATCAAATGCTCCCAGCTCTGGAGAAGGAAGGCAGGACATCCACAAATGGTATTTCTCCTGATAGCGGACGAGAGGAACTGTCAGTTTTCAGCTATCTGGGTCAGTGGGAAGGGGCTGTGCATAATGAAAAAACTATTTAAGAACAATACCCCTCGCTGGGATTGTAAGGCAACCAGAGGTGTGGATGGTCTCCGAGCCACTCTGCCTCCATCCCCCGTCCCTTTCTGCTAGTCTGACCTTTTGGAGGGGGATGCCACTCAGAGGTAATCCACTGGCGCCTAAGTGGAGGAACGTTTTTTAGGGCAACTGAACAGAAAATTCCAACTCGTGCAACAAACCGTCCCAGTCCAGAAGGGAAAACAAGACTGCCAGTGGCTGACTCAGCTTCCAGGCACGCTAATGAAGGGAGGCTGGGGAGGGCTGCAGGCAAGGCCAGCAGAGGAAAAGCTGACCCAAGTGGAGAAAACGCCGAGGGTGTGTTGGCGGCAAGGGCAGTGCAGGGGGTTTAAGGATATAGACATCATTCAACCCAGGTGGGGAACGGGTTGCCGATTCACCATGGCTCCCCAGAGCACCGAGGAAGACATGAGAAAACGCCCAGCCGCCGGGTGCAGGGGAACGAGGCTGCCACAACCTTTAATTTGAAACTCAGAGAGGAGCTCCCCACACCAAGGCTGACTTCTGGGGCTTCTGCCTTTCCAACTTTTTTTTTTCTGATTTGCATCATAACCATCTATTTGCATCTCAACTGTCACAAGGTACAAACGGGTGGTTGTTGGTTTCAGCCCACCCTGTCCTTTTCTTCCCTGGCATCTGTGGGTTTTCTATAGCCAGGCAAAGGAGAAGAAATTACTCGGTGAGACTTGACAATGTGAATGGAGTCCTTGGGAGATAGAGGGGACTGCTTTCAAGCACCTTTGTTGTTATGAATGCTCTGGCAGAGCCTGCGATTCAGTGAGAGACTGAGCAGCATCTTCAATCTGGTGGGGACAGTGAATTCAATTAGCATCCTCATTAGGAACGACTGCCACAAAGTTCCTGTGGAGAGGTTACACTGCTTCCTCCTTCCCTTTCTGCTTAATCAGCTCCCTTGACTGCCCCACAGTGGATTTCTGAGGTCATCCTTGCTACACAAATTCAGTCGGACCTGGTTTGGAAAAAGCCATAGGCCACCTCCCTAATACTTTTGCATTTAACCGTGCATTAACTCACCCAGTGCTCATTTCTGGACTGCCCACCACGTTCCAGGCAGAGTATGAGGGCCTGGGTTACACTGGCGAGCCAACCCAGGCATGGCTGCCACCTGTGCACCATTCATTGCAATCAGGAGTTAGAGTTAACGGGACACTCACACTAATCGTGGGCAGTGCAAGAGTCACGTGGCTCCACGAAGCCTGGGACAGAGGGTTCTGACCGCTCTGCCGGTTCCCTTCCCTCCAGAGAATTTGCTCAGTGAACACACTTTCCTGCCACACCGAGCAAATCCAGAGTCACCTTCAACTCAGACACAAATCCCAACAGATGTATGTTTCCCTCAGAAATGGACCGGCAAGAAACAACACTTTCCTAAAAATCTCTTCTCTAGCAGTTGCCTGATTTCTCTTTGTGGTTCCCTGATTTTTCCAATTCTGGACACTCAGGCAATGTTCAACTGCCAGTAACTTCTTTTGCTCCTGTTGGCAATGTGGCTAAATGCTCCACGGGGGTGCCTGGGTCTGATTCTCCATCATGGTGGGGCCTCCACTATCCCCAAGACCGGCTCTCTGCAGCATTTGCCCGGCCAGCTCTGGATTTCTCCAGAGAACATGAGAACATGAGAGCAGGGCTAGGGCTGAAAGCAACTCATCCCTCTCTCTTATAGAGGAATGAGCCCGGTGCCACGTATGGGATGGTTTATGGGCTGCCCCACTCGGAGGCTGGAAGATGGCCAAGATGACTTCAGGCTTGGGTGGCCCAGGCTCTTGGACTGCCTCTCTTTGTTGGCTCTGTCTTTGCAAGTCACTGTGCCCTGGAGAAGAGGAGGCCAGGCCTGCATTGTCAAAGACACTGACCAGCTCCCTCAGGAAAACAGCCATGGAGATCAGGGAATGGTCCCTGGTGGTGCTGGGTGCCCTGACTGCATTGGGTGTGCCAATGGCTGAGCCTGGGTGGGGGGCGGTCACTAGAGGCGAGTTGGACCCAGATACCCCTGAGCATTCCTCAGACATTTCAGAAAGTGCTTCTAGCAAAGGGAGCCTGAGATGAAACTGGAGGTGTCAGGGTTGCCCCCAACCAGTCATGGTGAGCAGGCCTGGGGGGTTCTGGCCTTACAGTTGGTCGTGCTCATTGGACCCAGTCCTGTCAGGAGCTGCGGCTCCTCGATGATGACAATGGCTAACGTTTGTGCGGCAGGCCCTGTGCCGCACCCTGTACATACCTCCTCTTGCCTCCTCCTCTGTGGCAGAGAAAACTACCTGGCACCCTCTCCACGCTTCCTGGCCTGCAGGTGGTGAGGTGGGGGCACGTAACTAGTTCTGGCCAATAGTCATTGGGTAGAAGTTGCGGAGCCACTTCTGGGATGAAGCACAGAAGAGCTGGTGCTTAGCCTGCCATCTGCCGCTTCTCTGCTGCAGGGACTGACAGACCTGCAGATCGTGCCCTTGGGCAACTACATGGGGTGGGGTTTCCCTGTCCACCTGTGCTGGCCTAGTCATCTGCATGAGAAATCAACTTTTATGTGGGGGCTAACTTGGTACTGCAATATAAGCTGATGGATACATTCTCTTTCTTTTCTATTTCTTTTTTTAAACATATGAACAAAACAAGGCTCATTATTTTACCTGAAGTCACAGAGCTAGTACACGGCAAGGCTAGACTGAAACACAGGCCCTGTCTGATTTCAGAGCTTGTGCTGCCCCCACACAAGCTGCCTTCCTTCTGGGTTGCCTCCAAGATCAAGCTTCAATTCCTTGGCTTGGGATTCAAGGCCCTCTGAGGCCTAGGTCCCAGCCTACCTCCCCACTGCACACATTCTTGCTTGCCTGGATTACTGCCTGCTCTGGCCAGCCAGCCTTCTTATGCATCTCTGGGTGCAGCCCTAGGCCCCTCTCGCCATAGAGCCTCTCCTGATCCTCCCAGCCCCTGTTGCTCCTTCTCCAGCTGACCCCTCACTGCCTGTGGTCATGGGACCTGGACCCCACGCTGGTATCCATGTTTCTCTTCTCTTGGGTATTATGGTTCTCCTGAAACCACAGATGGGACTTTCTTCCGAGCATCTCATTCATACAGCTATCTCCAAAAGGGGGTGCCTACCCTAAAGGGAGTACCTGCCCTCCAGGGGGATACAAGGTGATCCATTAGGGTGTAAGAAAATGTTGAAACTTGTTTTTATACCTGTTTTTTCCACCTTTTAAAATTACTACATTTAAAAATATGTTTTTAAATTTTTGTTTTGAGGCAGGGTCACCTAAGCTGCAGTGCAGTGGCATGATCTCAGCTGACTGCAACCTCTGCCTCCCAGGTTCAAGAAATTCTCATGTCTCAGCTTTCTGAGTAGCTGGGATTACAGGCACACACCACCACACCCCACTAATTGTTGTATTTTTTTGTAGAGATGGGGTTTTGCCACGTTTCCCAGGCTGGTCGCAAACTCCTGGCCTCAAGTGATCCACCCGCCTCAGCCTCCCAAAGTGCTGGGACTACAGGTGTGAGCCACTGCACCAGGCCTAAAAATATGTTTTAAAATGTACATACTGTATTTGTATCAACACACTGTGGACTCCTTGGGACAAGGACCATGGGTTACACTTGGCTCCTCCAAGGGGCTAACTGTAGCTCCTTGTAAACAGTAGGTGATCGATACATACTTTAGTTATCTCAGACAGTATGGAATGCCTCAGCAGGAGGTAGAGACACACATGTACACGTGCACATACACTTGAGCACATACACATCAGCATGGTGGAACCAACTTGCCCATGTGCCTGAGTCCTTGGGGGGACCGTGTCCAGTCGAGAGGAGCTGATAAGAGGTAGGCAAAAGACGTGGGCAGAGGGGCTCCTGGGTCAACAGGGCGGGACGCTTGCTGAGCAGCCAGAGTAGAGAGGGCTCCTTGGAGGGCGGCGGAGGAAGCCCAGCCTGGAGCAAGGCCACCTCCGCAGTCCCACATGAGGAGGAGTAATTGAAGAGAAGCACCTCAGGCTGGAAAACCTAATGAAATTCCTGAGCAGGGTGGGCCAGGAGGAGCAGCAGTAATAAAACAGAAGTTCTATTAGCATGGCAGCTGCTGACGGGAAGGGAGATGGGGTGCAAGGAGGGGTGAGGACAGGGAAGGAGGCAGGTTGAGAGGGTCCTGAAGGGAGGGAGACCTGGCCCCACCCCATAGAGGCCTGGTGCCCCTCCTCACACCCCTGTGATGCAGGGTGTGGCAGGGCCAGTGCAAGGGGTTGTCCCTACCCTGAGCCACTTCCCTCCTCTCCAGCTCTTCCTTACTTCCTTTTAAGACTGGGCCCAGCCAGGCAGACCCCTTGGTGATGCAGGCATCATCTTATGGCCTGGGATCCCCTCCAAAGGACTTAGTTCCTTCTGCTCTTCATAAGGAAAAGATGAGGTCATTATTACACCAAAACCAGGAATTAGAATTTCTGCTAAGGTCATCATTTAAACAGGAGCATAAACGGTACAAGCACCCCAGAGAGGGCACCAGATGATCCATCAGGGTGTGTGAAAATACACGTATGGTTTATTTCTACTTTTTTTTTTTTATTTTGAGATGGACTCTTGCTTTTGTCGCCCAGGTTGGAGTGCAGTGGCAGGATCTCAGCTCACTGCAACCTCCATCTCCCAGCTTCAAGTGATTCTCCTGCCTCAGCCTCCTGAGTACCTGAGATTACAGGCACCCACCACCATGCCCAGCTAATTTTTGTATTTTTAGTAGAGACGGGGTTTCACCATGTTGGCCAGGCTGGTCTTGAACTCCTGACCTCGTGATCCGCCTGCCTCAGCTTCCCAAAGTGCTGGGATTATAGGTGTGAGCCACTGCGCCAGCCTTATTTCTACCGTTTAAAATTGCTATTTTTGGGCATGCTTTACAATATCCCTAGTAGATTAGTATGATGATCATGTATGTAACTTCTAAATAATAACCACACATATGGAAACATGTGCTCACAAGTTTTTTGCTGTTGTAGGGGTAATCCAAACATAGAGACTAGTGATTTTTTTTTCAGCCTTATTTATCCTCAGAAACTACCCGGAATGGGGTGCTACAATGTTTGTTTCTATTTTATAGCTAAGGACCTGGACAGCACAGGCAGTGTGGTGGGTCTGGATGGGTGGTGGGTCTGAATAGGCCACGTGTCTGGGAACTTACCTCATCCTTGTCCACCACCTGGATGAAGAGTGGAAGGGCAAAGCCAACCTGTGCCAGCTCAGTGATGGCCACGCTGTACTCAGAGCTGTTGAACTCCGGGGCGTTGTCATTGATGTCAATAACCAGGATATTGAAGGTCGTGGTGACCGTAGCGTCAGATGGGGTACGGTCATCATTCAGCTCCGTGCCCTGTGGACAGAGATCAGTCACTGCGGGATGAAGGCAGCTAATTACAGTAACAGCTTTTACTTATTTTCTCAGCACCAGGCACCGTGCTTCAATGTGAATGATCCTATCTAATCCTCACCACAACTCCAGGAGGAAGATTTTATCATTAGTGTCCCTATTTTAGTGATAAGGAAACTGAGGTTCAGAGAGATGAAGTAACTTGTACAAGGATTCACAGCCAAAGTAGACTTCAAGCTCAGGCAGTACGATCCTAAGATTGACAGCAAATGGATGAGATGGGGTGGGGAGGACAAGACCGATCTGGGGGTTCATCAAGGGACAAGGGGGAAGTTTTTATTCACTTTGGCAGATGATGAAGCTGAGGCCAAGACTGTTTCTGCTGATGGTTAATCAAGACCTAGCTGAGCATCTGCTATGGCCTGAACCATGTGCTCGGCACTGAGGGTCAGCATAGATGGACTGATTCAGATACCTGGGTGCCCAGTCTCTGGGCCAGAGCCACAGGCCCAAAAGTGCCCATTCCCAGTTCTCACTCCAGCCTTCTGAATCTGAATCTCTCTGGGTGAGAGACACAAGAACAGGTATCTTTCAATAGCTTCCCAGGGGATTTGAGTTCACAGCCAAGTGTGGGAACACACCTTCACACTTTATATAAAGACAGAAAAACTGAGTTCAAGTCCCGCAGTGGGGTGCTGGGACCAGGGGGCAGCTCTCTCTGGTGGAGCTGACCACCTCACCTCCACGGGAGGAGAGCAGATGGGAGGTAAGGACGGCGGTGTGAGCACACTCTCCCATGGCTAACCCACAGCTGAACAGCCGGGCCTCTTAAGGTCAAGGACAGCAATTAAGGGCCAGGCTGGGCTGCACCATCCTCCCCATGGTGATGGAAGGGCCTCCTTCCCAGAGCCCCTGGCCTCAGTCTTTGGGCCACCCCTTCCTCTCAATTGATGACTGATGGCCTGGGCTGGGGAGGCCCCCTGTGGCTCAGACAGCATCCATACCTCTAAATGGGATTCACAGGGAATGGCTCTGCAAGTCACTGATTTGAATTAAAACTGACCGTGAGTGGCAGGTGGCTGCTAGGGGTGTGGGACTGTAGCTCTGCCTCACCTTCTGGGGTGGGGTCCCAGCACCTCCTTTCCTCCCTGCTGCATTGCTGTTTCTTAACCCAGGGAAGCCATGGCACTTGGAAATGGTACAGAACTCCAGAAATGGGGCAAATTCCAGAATTCTAGGTGGCTGCAACAGAAAACTTGGAATCCTGGGACAGCAGGAAGGAAGCACCACAGGATGAGCACATACTGTGTGCCTTCCCCTAAGAGGGGATAAAAGTTCCATCCTGTGTGGCTGTCGATAATGGATGCGGCATGTCCAGCCACCTACAACTTCATAACTTGGGCGCCTTCCTGATGGGGCCCTGGGCACAAGCCCCGGGAGTCAGTGCAGGGTGAGAGCACGAAAGCGATGTGCTTCTGGAGCCACCACCAGGGGCGGGAGCCCTTGGACACTGCTGGAGGCTGGCATCCAAGTGGGGGCATCCTCTCTACCTGGGGTGAAGGTGCCCACCACCTGGCTCTCACCTTCACAGTCAGGATGAAGCCGTGGCTGTACAGGGGGTTCTCCCGATCCAGCAGGCCATTCAAGGTCAGCGCTCCACTGATGTAGTCCAGGGCAAAGATGCTATTGGTATTCCCTGCAAGAGAGAGAAGCATTCAGGTGTGACTGGGCACAGGGCATGGGGGCATGGAGCTGGAGCCAGGGCTCCTCTCTGGGCATTAAAGACTCATCAGTTACTTGAAAGGAATGCTGGTTCAAGAGTAATGGAAAGAGCCCTGGAGTCCACGGTCTAAGCAGCCGGCAGACAGCACCGGGTCCCAGCAGGAGAACAGCATGCCCCTTCCAACCTCCTTCTGGTCTCTCTAACCCAGCCAGGAAGAAAGTCTTGGTCTGGTGCTACTATGCTTTAACACTTCTCTAGACTCACTTGATTTATTTTTTAGCAAAGAGAGAGCAGGTTTCAGTCTCAGTGCCTTCCAAAAGGAGTGGATGCCAGCCAAGATGCAGTAACCTGGTTTTGTTTCTCTTGTGCTTATTTTTATGGTCACATTCTGTTCTATTCTAGTCTAGTCTAGTATATTCTATTCTAATTCTCTATTTATGGCAGTGATGTAAAGTTTCCTTTTACAATAAATATAAGTTAAAGACATAATTTAAAAATAAGTACTATGTTAAGTACTTATTGCAAAATTTAAGATATGTATTTAAAGTACTGGCAAAAATGATCTACGAGCAACACTTGCCTCAAACAAATGTCTCTGTAAACCCACCCCTCTTCCTCTGCCATCTTCAGTTTCTTCTTCCTCTCCACAGAAACTCACACTGGCATCCTCGGGTTTCTCCAAATCACTGTGCTCTTTCCTGCCTCCTCATCTTTTAGTGTCTTTGTCTCTGGTCCTCACCCTCCGCCCAGCCCAGTGCCAGCCTCTTCTCTTCCTCCTCCAGGAAGTCAGTCTTGACTTCTCCAGTCGGCCCCTTCCGGTCCCCACAGGCATTAGCCACTGTTTGGTAACTAACTGTTCCCCACCTGATTCCTGGGTGTTTGGATCTCCTTCCCCACCCTCTGAAGATGGGGGCCTTTCATGACTGTCCCTTAAGGTACCCAGCCAAGGCTGGGCACACAGTGGCAGGCATGTTCCCCACCTGGTCCAGTCCTGCATGGGCCCCCATCCTTGCCCGGGATGCCCTTCCCACCAGGCTGTGAATTCACTTGGAAAAATCCTGATTCCACTCTGCTCTCTTCTTCATGAACCAGTTTGTTGGTTCATTCACATACTCACTCCCATTCATTCACCCACCCAGCAATCTCTGGGGTAGGCTTTCCTATAGCAGGCCCTGAGCTGGGCATTGTTGGGCATGCAGACGTCAGCGTCCCAGGTATTCTGATACCAAAGCACTTGCAGCCTGGTAAGTGATCGCTGGTACCCACTAGAATCAGCATCTCTGAGTTCACAGCAGGGAGAGGCTGTTTACAGATGGGAAAGCTCAAAGAAGGAAAGCTCCATAGAGGATGTGTCATGGATATCCTGGACCACCGACTGGCTGTGTGACCTTGGGCAACTTACCTTTCCCCTCTGTGCCCTGGTTTCCTCTCTTGTAAAATACAGATAAAAATGGCATCTACCTCATAGGGTTATGAGAAGTAAATGAGTGTGAAAGTATAGATACATTGCTTTGGGACCATTCCTGGCACAAAATAAGGACTCAGTAGTGTTGTTGCTGTTACTATTTGAGGTGATTCCTGGAGAACAGGCAGGACTAGGGAAGAAGATGGATGGACACCGATTCCATATTACAGAATTAATACCCAAGCCTTCAACACATGCAGGTGAGCCCCAGAGTCACCATGGAAGCGGCTGTAGTTCCCTGGTCTTCCCTTTCCCCATCTCTCTCTCTTTTTTTCTTTCTTTCTTTTTTTTTTTTGAGACAGAGTCTTACTCTGTCACCCAGCCTGGAGTGCAATGGCATGATCTTGGCCCACTGTAACCTCTGCCTCCCGGGCTCAAGTGACTCTCCCACCTCAGCCTCCTCAGTAGGCAGGATTACAGGCGCCCACCACCATGCCCAGCCAATTCTTTGTATTTTTAGTAGAGACGGGGTTTCACCATGTTGGCTAGGCTGGTCTTGAACTCCTGACCTCAGGTGATCCACCTGTCTCAGCCTCCCAAAGTGCTGGGATTACAGGTGTGAGCCACCTCGCATGGCCCTGCTTCCCCATCTCTAAAGGGATCTGCATGTAGCAGAGGCTCATAGCATCTCTTAGATTAACTAGGAAAAAAGTCAAGGGTAGGGCAATTTCCTCTTCTAACTTTAGACTTTGGGACAGAAGCTATTCTCAACCAACCCATGCTGAGTCACCTGCCTGTGCTGGTCAGCGAGACAGCTTGCTTCTATCCAGGCTGGTGGCCAGTGGCCGCTCTCACCTGTCCTCCCAGTCCACTGCATGGGCTGGCCAAGGTCAGGGAGAAGCTGCAGACGGTGGGACCTGTTTTGGACTCAGTCTATCAGTCTATGGCTTTGGAATCTCTAACTTGGGGCCAGCCCAGGAGCAGGTATCCTTGTAGTTGCCCCTTTGCCTAAAGCTTCCTTTCCCAGCCATAGAGAGACCTGGGTCCCTTCCTGCTGGGTTTTGTATGGCTGTGTTTGCATAGTGGAGAGCTGGAGGGACAGGATTGCAAGGAGGCATATAAATATATGATAGAAGGGAGTTTCTTTAGCTGAGAATTTTGCTGCTAGAGAAACGGGATGTGTACTTTCATCTGTTCATTCATTCATTCAACAAATGGTTATTGTGTTTCTCTAATGAGAATACAGGTAGGGTGTGGTGGCTCACACCTGTAATCTCAGCACTTTGGGAGGCCGAGGCAGTTGGATTACTTGAGGTCAGGAGTTCGAGACCAGCCTGGCCAACATGGAAAAACCTCATCTCTACTAAAAATACAAAAATTAGCTGGGTGTGGTGGTGTATGTTTGTAATTCCAGCTACTCAGGAGGCTGAGGCAGGAAAATTGCTTGAACCTGGGAGACAGAGATTGCAGTGAGCTAAGATCACACCACTACACTCCAGCCTGGGTGAGAGGGCAAGACTTTGTCTAAAAAAAAATGGGGTTACATTTTAATGTGAGCCATAGCCCTCAACCAGGTTCTCACAGTACAAGGTGATCAGTGCTGAGGTTGGGTGAAGCAGAGTCAGTGCAGGGCCCTGTAGGGGCTGAGGTCCTCTGAGCCTCTAAGGCTGAGCTGAAGGGCTGCCCCGAGGCAAGACCTCAGACCGTCCTGCCTCCCACCCCTGCCCCAACACACTCACAGGCAGGGGCCCCCTCCCCAGATGACAGACAGCATCCCGGCATTCCAGATTTTCATATAAATTTACTCTTTCCAATAAAGGCACCTATCAAATGTTTAACTAAATGTGATTCCATTTTTATTGTTGTGAGACTTTTCTTATAAATCATTCACAAACTCGAAGCCCCTTGTTGAGTGACATGCTTTCTTTTTTAGTTTGAAAAAAATAGGGTTTTCAGCCCTGGAACACTCACTTATGTTTCTCCTCTCAGCTCCTAGGCCCCATTCATGTCCACATTGCCCACCCCAAACTCAGCATCTGTCCCCAGCACATAAGACACCCCATGCCCTGACCTAGGCAAACTTCAACAAACCTGCAGGCAAGTACCCCCCACACGGTCCACATTCAACCAAACTCAACACACACACACACACACACACACACACACACACACACTTCTTTTTCACACATCTGTCTGCATGGAGTACACCTTCCCACCTCCTGCCAAGCACAAGTGACTAACTCCCAGGACCAACAGCCAGAAAGAGCTACACCTAGGGAGCTGACAGGGCCACCTGAGTGAAGACTGACTCAGGGAGATGCTCTGTAAGATGCTCTTACTGTCTCCATAGCAACGCTGACACTTGCTGGGATGCCGCTAGGCTTGGGCAGGGGCAGGAGACAAGCCCTTTGCCCCTTTGCCCTAAGCTGGAAAGGCCAAGGGCATGTCTCATTCAAAGATTCACTGATGTTTTTATTCACTCATTCCTTTAAGTTCATACTGAGCACCTACTGTGTGCAAGGTGTTGGAGAATCAATAAAGAAAAGCAGGCAAGGTTCACGCCTTCAGTCTCATATGAATTGTCTGTGAAGATAGACATTGATGGTATAACCACACAATTGGAAGTTTAAATACTTGCTGAGCTAAGGCCCCCGAAGAGAAGCAATTCAGAAAAGAGAAATGCCTCTGGCAGCAGATTGCATGGGTTCAAATCATGGTTCTGCTACTTGCTGGCTGTGTGACCTTGATCCAGTGACTTATATGTGGGCCTCAGTTGCTTAGTCTGTAAAATGGGGGTAATAATAGAACCCACTCCAGGCTGTCACTTTAAGGATTAAATAAGTTAATACAGTGCTGGGGACATAGGAAGCTCCCAACAAATGTTGGCTGCTTGTGCTTTACCAAGATGGTCCCACCATGGTCTCTCCCCACCACCCCAGCAGCCT
This sequence comes from Aotus nancymaae, assembly GCF_030222135.1. Classification (NCBI taxonomy): domain Eukaryota; kingdom Metazoa; phylum Chordata; class Mammalia; order Primates; family Aotidae; genus Aotus; species Aotus nancymaae. The sequence goes on along the minus strand of NW_026988421.1, from coordinate 63,346,288 downwards.
GTGTCTACAGCTATTTTCCCAGCATGTCACAGAGCCAACCCCACCTTTTGCCAGGAGAGCCTCACCACAGAGGGCTAGTGTTTACAGGGTGCACTGAGGTGAGGCCAAGAACAAAACCCTCAGGTCCCAGGGCCCTGCACCCAGGGCTCTGACCTCTGCTCCCTCCTTCATTAGGGATGGTGGGTGTGGGGTGGGGGCCTCTACTTCCCTGTCTTGTTCCCCTCCCTTCTTCCCCCACTCCAACGTCCTCCCCTCCACAGGGGCTGTGGGCTTGGCAGCCACACATGCAAGTTTCTCTGCTCTTCTGGAAACTGATACCTTCATGTCAGCCTTCTGGTCTCCCATTCTTTATTCAAGTCCCATGGGGGGCTGAGGGGGCCTCACCAGGGATGCCTTTCATCTGTTCAGCCCCACTGCTGAGCAGAAGGGCAGCTGCTTCCCCTGGGTGGACAGGTGCTGTTCTGAGTTCCGGGGGTGGGGGTGTATCTGGTAGGGGAGGGGTTTTTGGGGTGGGATGGAGGCTGCACTTTTACCTCTGTAAGGATTCTGGGAACCAGTGATTCAAAGTGATCACAAAAGAAAAAAGCAGGTAATTACTGGCCCTGCTGGTTTTCCTGGGGGCAGCCACCTCCTCTAGGAGCTCCAGGAATCAAGACCTTTCCACATTCGTGAGAGAGAGGTTGGGAGGAATGAATCATGTCTGCAAAAGCGTGAAAGGCTGGTGGGGGGCGGGGGTGGGTATGTGGGGATTGCAGCCTTCATTCTCTAATTTATTAAAACATAGTAGCCACTACTAATCAAACACTTATCATGTACCAGGCACTGAGCTAAGCTGTTTGTACAATCACATCACTTATTCGTTGCAACCATCTTATAAGAAGATATCCCATCTTCTGCATGAGGAAGCAGGCTCAGAGATGTTAAATAACTTGCCTAAGGTCACATGGCCGGCAAGTGGCCAGCTTGGACTTAGATTTACATTTCTCTTTCTCTCCCCACAAGCATTCGCCTTCCACGCATTTGTGGACACTCTGCAACTGGCCCTAAGCTATGGGGCAAGGAAATGGAATGAGGCAAATAAGAGGCCATCATCCTTCATAGAGTTGGCTGTCAACAAAGCTGCTTCTTCCTCAAGAGGGAGTCCTAGGGCTGGGTGCAGTGGCTCACACCTGTAGTCCCAACATATTGGGAGGCCAAGGTGGATGGATTACTTGAGGTCAGGAGTCCAAGACCAGCCTGGCCAACACAGTGAAATTCTGTCTCTACTAAAAATACAACAATTAGCTGAGCGTGGTGGTAGGCGCTTATACTCCCAGTTACTTGGGAGGCTGAGGCAGAATTGCTTGAACCCAGGAATTGGAGGTTGCAGTGAGCCAAGATCCTGCCACTACACTCCAGCCTGGGTGACAGAGTGAGACTCTGCCTCTCAAAATAAAAGAGGGAATTCTTACACATTCCAGAAAGTTCTAGATAAATTCCTCCTGGTAGAGTTTTACATAGCAGTAGAATGTCCATGTTACGATGTCTTCCAGGTAGCTGGAGAGGTGGCCACCACGGGGGGAAGGTAAGGCTAAAGACAAGAGCTGTCAGCACAATGGGGCCAGTGACATTCATCAGACACTGGGGAAAAGCGGATCAGGCAAGGCTGGCCTCTATGGCAGAGGTATAATTGGACTGAGTATAAGCAGGAATATTTAGAAGGCAGTGAAGGAGACAGAGAGGCAATGGGAAACCAGCCTAGTGCCGGGTGCCTGGAGTCAGGGGAGGAGGCAGTCCCAAGAAAGAGATGGTCAGCAGGCTTAGATAGAGCAGAGATCTCAGGAAGAGGAAGGTCTGGCAAAGGCCACTGACTGGATGGTCAGACATGCCCAGAGTCAGACTTTAAGATACTGAGGGTCGGTGGAGCAGGGATGTGGGGACAGCGAGTGCAGGTGCTCAGGTGCTGCTGCTCAGAGTTTGCTGTAAAAAAACAAGGTGAGAGGCTAAGTGGCAGCTAGAGGGCGCTGCAGAGTCAAACAAAGGGCTTCTGCTGTTTTCTAGATGGTCAAAAGGAGTGGGAGAGGGAGAGGGAGAGGGAGAGGGAAGTGGCTGGGAGGGGCTGCAGCAGAGGGTAGAGGTCCGATGTGGGTGGGGGCAGCTCTCTCTTTGAGCCATGGGGAACAGGGGGAGCTGAGGCTCATCCCTCCACATCTTTCTTCCTCCAGGCTGGAAGGCTACACCCCCTTCACACCCCCTGCCCCCACCTACACCATTGCCCCTCCTGCCCACTGCCAAATCTCATCATTCCCACATCTTGTCCCCTTGTTATCTCATCGGCAGCATCTTGACCCACAGTGGAGCTGGGTCTGGGTGAAAAGCAGTTTAGTGAGTGGCCGATGGTGCGTGCGGGAACACAGGCTGATGACTTTCAATTGCTTTGTCTGCTCCGCTGGGCTAACAGTCCCTGCATTCTGCCTCTGCTCTCCTGCTCTCAGAGTTAAAGGAAAACCCTGGGAACTGCCTTTTCTGAAGGTCCAGTGTCACCTGCTATAGGAAGTCAACTGGCATCTCTTGCCTGGAGGCTGTGCCACCTCTGGCTCTTCTGAGCCCTTGAGTGCTGGGCTGAGAACTCATGAGGCAGCTGCCTGTGCTGTGGGGCTTCTCTAATTCTCATGCCTGGAGACCCAGTGTGGCTTTGAGGACAAGGGCTGGGGTCGTATGCTGCTATCTCTGGCAGCCCCCAGAACAGCGCTCATTACGTATTTGTTGGATGGCCTGAAGTTTCTCTTCCTCCCTCTGCAGCAATTCCAAAGGGTCAGTCAGTATGTAAGAGGCAGGGCCATACTTGGGGCCTAGTCTTGTGTTGGGGTCGCAGGGGAGAGAAGAGAAGAAAAAAGCCGTGGTTTATGAGGAGCTTGGGATCTTAGGAGCTGGGCCTAAGCAGCCATCTCTTTAAATGCCAGTGTCTGAATGGAGGCAGGAGGCTGGACAAGATGACCTGTGTGACCCTGATTCCTCCTGTGGCCTCTGACTTGGTCTCCTGGCCCTGCCTATGTCCAGCGTCAGGGACCTCACCCAGTGAAGGGAACAGAGCTGAGATGTGCTTCCATTCCTTCCAATGGTCTCTCTTCTAGTTACAGTCTGTGGCTGGACTCTATTACATCCACACCCTGGAGGCCACCTACTGAGCATAGACGTGCAGGATGTAAAAAAGACCTAGGTGCCAACAACACCTCTACCACTTGCCAGCTGTGTGACCTCCTGCAAACCACTCATTCCTTTGGGCCAAATTCCTCATCTATAAAGTGTGGATAACAGCTCTTGCCGCATCAGGCTGCGTGAGCATCGGGCGTGATCACATACATAAAGCCCTTATTGTGGTGCCTGACATGTAGTAGGTGCATACTTTGGTTACGTCTTTCCTGCCATGCCTGTTTTTCTTTCCTTTTTTTTTTTTTTTTTTTTTTTGAGAGAGAGTCTTGTTCTATCACCCAGGCTGGAGTGTGGTGGCTCGATCACAGCTCACTGCAGCCTTGACCCCTCCAGTTCAAGATAACCTCCCACCTCAGCCTCCCTAGTAGCTGGGACTGCTAGTACACATCACTGTGTTCAGCTAATTTTTGTAGAGACAGGGCTTCACCATGTTGTCCAGGCGGGTCTTAAACTCCTGGGATCAAGCAATCCTCTGGCCTCAGCCTCCCAAAGTGCTGAGATTACATGCGTGAGCCACCACACCTGGCCATGCCTATTTTCAGAATAGTAGAATCAGAACAAGTCAGTCCCAGCTGTGGCCCCTCTTATCCAGGATTGTGAGAGGCTTGCCCCACAATGGCCAACACAGACTGAGTTCTTACTTTGTGCTGGGTACTGTGCAAAGTATTTTCCATGCATGCCTTATTCATTCTCACAAAACCCCTGAGACACATACACTATCCCCATTTTACAGAGGAGGAAACTGAGGCACAGAGAGGTTAAAAATAACCTGCACTAGATCATCTAGGCAGTGAGAGGTAGAACAAGGAATTAAACTCAGCTTCCAGGAAGCCAAAAAGTTTGTGTCCCATTCAGAGGCCCCTGGCCTTGCCTGTCTCCCCTGCCAGGTGTAGCCCATTCAACAGCTGTGTGTGAGCAGCCTAATCCCCAGGCCTCTGGGGTGGGCTGGCCTGCAGGCACATCGCTGTCCAGCGGAGCCATGTCATTCTGACTGGTATAGAGTTGTATCACTGTATAATGAAAATGGGGGGTCGGTATGAGATATGGGCTTTGAGCAAGACATCTTATGAATTAAAAATAGTTACTTAGCTGCCTGATGACAAAAGGGGCCTGCATCCTGGTTGGCATCTGGGCTGGGCTGCATTCAGCAGCCCCACCATCAACATATGGCAACCAGCGGTGTGGGTTACCTCGGCTTTCAACCAGGAGAGGGGACCGGCCAAGAGTCTGCTGCTGCATAAGAACCCTGGGTTGGGGGGAAGCCTGCCCCTTCCCAAGGCTCCCCAAGCTGCCTGGAGCCTCTTCCCGCAGCTCTCCTCTGCGCGCATTGGAGCCTCCGTTCCAATGTCACTCCTCGGATGCCTCCCCAGTCGTCCCAGCCTCACCCCTGTCGCTCTCTCTCCATTACCCTCTTTTATTTTTTTCAAAGCGCCTCTACTTGCTGAACCTCTCTTCCATCTGTTTCTTATTGTCTGTTTCTCCCTACTGGAATGTAAGCCCCAGGAGGGCAGCACTGGTTTCCCCAAGTGCCCAGCAGATGCCTAGCAGGTGATCAATCAGTGCTTTCTGAATGGATGAATGGGCCACAGTAGGCATGTCTGAGGGCCACTCTGAGGCTGGTAAAAAAGGCTACGGAGCAGAGTGATACTGGGGTGACTCCTGATGTCACACATCAGAGAGACACCACAACTGCACTAGGGCCCATGAGGAGGGATCAGCCAGTTAGCAATTCCAGCTGGGGCCATAATGCCCTCCTGATGCAGCCACAGTGATATGTTTGTTTGAGCTGAGCCATCTCAGTTAATTACAGTTATTACTGTCCAGTCAGGGCAAGACAACACTCCAGTCCCTCAAGTAGGTGTGAACTGCAGTCTGCTTGTCTTACAGGCATTTTACACAACAACAGTTTTTATCAAGCTCACTTAAACCAACAAATGATTACCTTTCCTAATAAGGCTACAAACTGGACCCTGATTAATTTGCTAATAAATGTCTCCAATTTATGAAGCATTATCTTGAGCAGCCACGGACAGTGAAATCTATCATGCCAGTTTGCTAAGGGTCAAGCCACACTCTTCCACCCACAGCAGTGCACTGTGCATGGCTCGCTGTAAAATGGAAAGCCTCAGACAGGTGGCCCCTAGGTCCTCTGAGGACATTTTGATGGGGACCAGCAAGGCATCACCAGGGACTATGGCTGAAATCAGATTCTCTTTCCTGAAATGCCTTTACACTGCAATGGAGAGAATATCTTCAAAGGGAATAATCATGGATGTGCCTATAAATGCAGCCATGAGGAGGTTCACCATAGTGCTGCTTAATAAGATAAACTGGAGATAACCTAGATGTCCAACAACAGGGGGTTTGTTAAATAAGTTCTGATATGAAATGCACCAGGATGTTCACTATAGTGCTGTTTAATAAGAAAAACTGTAGATAACCTAGATGTCCAACAATAGGGGATTCGTTAAAGAAAAAAAAAGTTCTGATATGAAATGCACCAGAATGTTTACCATAGTGCTGTTTAATTAGAAAAACTGGAGATAACCTAGATGTCCAACAATAGGAGATTCATTAAATAAGTTATGATATGAAATGCAGCAAGCCACTAAAATGTTGTAGAAGAGATACTTGTAACTTGAAAAAATAGATGTGTTTATGACGTGTTTAAAAAAAGGACAATGATCAGCACAGTTCCATAATTTTTTTCTGGCTTAAAAAATGTGTGCATGGAAAAAAGGAATAAAATGTTAGCAAAATGTGAACACAGATGATGTGAGTGATAGCACTAGAACAGAGGTTTTCAGACTTAGCACTGTGGCATTTGGGGCTGGATAATTCTCTGTTGTGGGAGGCAGTCTTGTGCATTGTGAGTTGTTTAGCAGCACTCCTGACCTCTACCCACTAGATGCCAGTAACACTCTCCCCCACATGTGACAACCAAAAAAAATCTCCAGACATTGCCAAATGTCCCCTGAGAGGGACCATCGCCCCATTGAAGAACCATTGCTTTGGTCATTTCAACTTTCTCTTTTGACTGACCTGAATTACATTTGTTGTCTTTCTCTCTTAAAAAGAAGTCAGTACAAGTTCCTTTAAAAAATAATCCCCAAAGTTCTACAACTTCCTACTTGTGAGTTGCACAACACTGTGAATGTAATGAATGCCACGGAATTGTACACTTTAAAATGGTAAATTTATGTTATGTATAGTTCACCACACTGAAACAATCCCCAGTGTTTGATGGCCTGTGTCTTTGTGTTCCAAGTTAGTGCTAGATGCAGGCTGCTTTGTGAACTGATTCGTTTTAATGCACAGTTCTTCCTCTCCCTGGATTACCACCATTACTAACAATTCACCGGATTTAATCTCCCTGAGGGTGGGGCCTTTCCTGCCTTGGTCTTGCTACATCAGCCAGAATGAAGACAGGAGTTTGCTCACCGAGGAGCTGCGAGGCACTGGAAAGGTGAGGTCTCTGCTTCCGAGAGGCCTCTAGTCTAGATGAGGAAACAGGACCTGTGCCAAAAAGGGGCCCAGTCCTGCTCAGGGCAGCTTGCTGGGCCCTGGAAGATTCTGCAGGAGGCTGGAGGAGGAGGAGCTCCTTCAGCTGGGCCTTAGAGGGCAGGGCTGGGGTTGGTATGGAGGAAGGGGGCACTCCTGCCAGGGAGGCTGGTCTGAGCAAAAGGAGGGAGGGGAGACCATGGCTTCCCAGGTGAGGAGCAGGCAGGAGGAGTAGAGAGTCCATAGGAAGCTGTCAGGAGAGGCTGATGCCAGGAGGAGGGGGCCTCTTAGGCTAGCCAAGCAGTTTGGATTTTTGTCTGGGTTGGAGGAGTTCCTGAAGGGGGTGAGCCGGAGGCAGGAAAGCCTGCTGGTGATGAGGGCATGGACTGAGTGATGGCAGTGAGAAAAGGGCAATAACAAGGGCTGGCATTTCTTGTGGGCCGCTGCGTGCCAGGCGAGGTGCTCAGCACTTCATATGCATGTCAGTTACTCCTCAAGGCCGCTCCCCGTGAGGGCATCGTCATTATTATTCCACTCTTAACTTTTAAAATTCTTTTTTAATTTTTATTTTTAGAGACAGGGTCTCACTCACCCAGCCTGGAGTGCAGCGGCACAATCAGCTCACTGCAGTTTCAAACTCCTGGGCTCAAGGTATCCTCCTGCCTCAGCCTCCCATGTTGCTTAGATTACAGGCATGAACCACCATGCCTGACTTCCATTATTACTGTTACTCCCATTTTATGGGTGAGAAAATGGAGGCACAGAGATATTAAATGACTTGCCTGAAGTCACACCACTAGTCAGTGGCAGAACCAGGATTCCAGGCCAGCCTGTCTGCCTCCAGAGACTACAGGCTTAGTTCACACAGCTGCCTGCCCCTGAAAGATGAGGAGGATGTGTGTTTCTGCCTGTTGACCAAGCACTTTACATGTTCGTTCACAAAGCACGGTCTCACTGGATCCTCAAAATAACCTGTGAAGCCGACACTGTTACCCATTTATCAGATGAGGAAACTGAGGCACCATCAGGTGAAGTGATAGGTCCAAGGATACATGGTTACTGAGTGGCCATGCTGGGATTAGAACCTGGGTCTTTCGGGTCTCACATAGCCTTCACGGCTGCCACAGGCCTTGTCTCTCCCATGTGGGACTGGTGCTCCCTTAGCCCTAGGCCCCAGAGTCTAGCCAGGAGGTGAGCAAGGTGAGGAAAAGGAGAGCAGAAAAAGGAAGCCCCCTGCTGCCTGCCTGGCACCCGGTTACCTCTGGGGCCTGGGGCAGGTGGGCCCAAACACCTATGCCTCCCCTCAACTGGAGTCTCTACTTGGGCCAAGGGTGGGAGCCAAGGTGCCCCGGGCGCCCCAGCCTGTGCCTTCCAGAGGGCTGCCTGTTCTGCCTGCCACTGGGCAGGGCCCACATAACTCACCCGAGGCTTGGCACTCAAGAGAGGTCAGGGCGCAGGAAGATTTACAGCCCTGATAAAGCCATCTCAGTCTGCGCATAAGCAGCGTTTGATATTTGATGATCTGAAAGGCCTTGTCCCAGGGAGGGAGGGCGAGGGGGGAAGGAGTGGGGGAGACACTTAAGAAAACAAAGAGGACGGTGATCAGATGCCCAAGGAGAAGAAGGCTCAGGCGGGAGGAGGGGCTGTCTGTTATCCTGGCATGCCGTCACCCCCTCCTCTGGCTACAATCCAGCAACAGGACATGGGAAAGATGGGCCCAGGGATGGGGCTTCTCGGGAAATGGGGATACCAGAGACCACCTCTCTACCACTGGGCCAGGCATGGGGTGGGTCATACCCTCAGGGAGCCCACTGTCTAATGGGGGAAGATTAGTCACCCCTAGGGAAGAAAAAAGAAGAGATATGAAGAAGTCGACTGGAGAACTCACCCAGGAGTGGGTGTGAATTCCAGAGAGCGGTTTCATAATGTGGGGCGGTGGACATTCTGAGATTGTTTCCTCTTTAGAGGTGAGAATACCTCCACAGCTCACAGGGCTGTTTAGAGGCTCAATGAGATAAGGAATCTGAAGATGCTTTAGAAACTGTAAAGTGCTGAGCTCACATTGGGATGTGTCAAAGATGGTGAACCAGGTGCCTGGGGCAGGTGGAGCTGTGCAGTGCCACACACTGGATGACGTTAAGCAGAAAAGACCGGCAGGGTGGGGCAGGGTGGGGTGCAATGGCAGTGACAGGTGCACCCTGAAGTTTGTGAAACAGAGAGGCCTGCTGCTCCTGAACCTTCCCTTCAAATCCTACTGCCTGGGGTCCGGCCTCTCCCTCTAACTGCCATCTGTTCAGTCCTTTGTCTCGCATCACTGAGATCGTGTGGAAGCAGCATAGGCCTCAGAGGGTACTGAGTTCAAATTCTAGCTCCACTACTTCTAGCTATGTGGCCTTGGGTAAGTGAATTCGCCTCTGAGCCTCAGTTTCCTTACTTGCCAAATAGGGGCACTGACAGACTCTGCCTCCTGGGGCTGCTGGGAGGACAGAGCTGGCACAGAGCGGCTCTCACTGATTCTCTGAGCCCTCTCCAGGTTCCCTGCCACCTTTCCTCCATGAACGCTAATCCCGACAGTGCCACAGCTGCCCCCGCCCTCCCGCCCCACGTGCTGCAAGTTCCAGAGTGAATGACTTTCAAATCTGTGGAAGGAGAACCCATCACACACACCTTGAGCCGGGTAATTTATGAATCAAATTGTGCTCCGTCAGTACTCTGCAGCCCAGAAATAGATGTGGTCGGACGAGGTTCAGGGAGCCAGCCTCAGACACAGTTATCTTCATAGAAACTGGCCACCAGCTGGCAGAAGCAGCCCCGACGACCGACCTTGAGGGGCCCCTGGGGGCTGCAGAGCCCCCTTCAGCCCAGGCCCTGCTCCGATGCCTGAAGAGGGCACAGAGACCTGCCTGGAGCTCAGAAGACAGCTGTGACCCTGGACCAGTCACTTCACTTCTCTGGACCTCATGGTTCTGCCCTGTTTAAAAAAGAGGGGGCTTTTCTATGGCAGTGGTTTTTCAAATGTCTTTGTTTCAGTAGCAGATTTTTTTTTATCAGACAAAATTTCACACAGAGTATATAAAACAGCCAGAAACAGAGCTAGTTGCCCTGGCTGAAGCAGATGAGGGGGTGTAGCGTCCAGTGTACCCAGCACCTCTTTACCCTCCCAGGGGGCCCTGTGGATGGGGTTCAGGGTCTGGTAATTCAGGGAACCCAGAGATTCCCAGGACTTTTTCAGTTTTAAGATGCCATGGGAGATCTGATTTATTTGAAAGGGGCAGCAGATATTGCAGTGGCTAGGACCAGCGTTCAAACCTCAGCATTCCTTCTCACTAGCTTTGTGATGATGGGCAAGTTATCTACCCTCTCTGGACTTTTGTTTCATTTCTTTAACCATAAAAGGGGAGGAGGAGGAATTTTTTTTTTTTTTTTTGAGACAGGGTCTTGCTCTGAAATGCAGTGGCACAATCTCGGCTCACTGCATCCTCCACCTCCCGGGTTCAAGCCGTTCCCCTGCCTCAGCCTTCTGAGTAGCTGGGACTGGAGGCACACATGCCTGGCTAATTATTTTGTGTTTTTAGTAGAGACAGGGTTTCACCATGTTATCCAGGATGGTCTCGATCTCCTAACCTTGTGATCCACCTGAGTCGGCCTACCAAAGGGCTGGGATTACAGGCATGAGCCACCGCACCCAGCCCAGGGAGGAGTAATTCTTGTCTTATAGGGCTGATGTGAGGATAAAAGCAGGTAATAAGCCTACTTAGTGTCCAGCATGTCACAAATGCTCAATAGCTGTTAGACATCACTGATTAGTAAACTGGGGATAGAGGTGAAAGAGTCATAAGGCTTAAAAGTGGTTGCACTGAGATTTGAACCCATGGCCTGTAATGACAAAGCCTATATTCTTTTTACTACTCCTCCTGAGAAACAGTGCTTCTAGAAGTCTCCATCAGAAAGGCTGCAGACTGTGCCAAGCCCAGTTTCCTAATGCTGGAGGGCTTTCCGGCATTGGGTCAGTGACTCAGAGTATAACATAAAAGCAGATGTTTCTGGTCAGGGGATGACTGAAGGAAAAATACTGAAGATTTGGTTAAGCACAAACCCACCCAGTAATGTGGAAAACATCAAACATCTCGGGTTCTACTGAGTATGAGTCAGAGTCATCATGCTTATAAGAAAAGATGGCAAATTTGTCTTACAGAGCAGGAGTCCCCAGTCTGAAAACAGAAAGGCCAGGGTTTCCCCAGGAACTCTGATACTACAGGGTCTAGCGAAAGTCAACTTTTAAAATTTCTGTGGTCAAATAAATCTGGGAAATGCTCAACAAGCATGATCGCCGCAGGACTTGTCAGAGCCTTTAATGTGCTCATGGGCATTGTGACTTGCCAGCACAAGGAAACTGTGATGTGGTGTCTCTCTAACTTATCCGACTGCAGACCTTTTTGGCAAAGCTGGTCTCCTGAAGTGTCAGTGGGGCAGCCCACTGGAGAAATTGAAGGTGTGGCTGGGCATGGTGGCTCATGCCTGTAATCCCAGCACTTTGGGAGGCCAAGGCAGGTGGATCACCTGAGGTCAGGAGTTTGAGGCCAGCCTGACCAACATGGTAAAACCCCATCTCTACTCAAAGTACAAAATTAGCCAGGCGTGGTGACATACACACGTAATCCCAGCTACTAGGGAGGCTGAGGTAGGAGAATCACCTGAACTCAGGAGGCGGAGGTTGCGTGAGCTGAGATCGCGCCGTTGCACTCCACCCTGGGCAACAAGAGTGAACCTGTGACTAAAAAACAAACAACGACGATAAAAAAGACAGGAAAAAAAAAAAAAAAAGAAATTGAAGGTGTAAATGAGGCTGTTCCCACAGTTTCCCTCTAGTGGAGCCTCTGAGCATACAGGTTAGATGTGTCAAGTGTCAGAGGTGGAAAATGGAAAGATGCTTAAAGCCTAACAGGTTCCAACTTTTCCTTCAATCCCTGGAGCATTGAGACTCAGACATGAGAAGTAACTTGGTCAACAACACAGCAAGTTAGAGGCAGAACTGGCATCAGATGGGTAGACCAGAAATCAGGCTCAGGTCTGGTGCCCGTCCAGGCCACAGGGCAGATGTGGCTCTATGGTCTGCTTTGAGAAGCTTTGATGATCACACATACAATTTTTACCATGGAAAATTTCCAACAAACACAAATGTAGAGACGAACACAATGAAGCTCTCTGTACTCGTGACCCAGATGCAACAGTCATCAAACTTCTGCCAATCTTATCTTAAAATCATCCCCCTCAACACTACCAATTTTTCATGGTGTTATCAGAGCAAACTCCAGTTCATTTTTAAAAACTGCATGCATCTCTCATAAGGACTTTCAAAACTGCAACAAAACATGCCATTTTCACCCTAAACAAAATTAATGGTTCCTCAATGTCACCTAAAACACAGTCCATATTCACGTCAGGGATGCCATTTTTGAAGCCAATGTCAGGATTGGAGGTTTTTGCCTTTTCTACTCAGTGCTCATAGAACAGGCCTCTGAGATGATAGAAAGAAAATAAAAGGTGTCTTCAACAATACCTGCAATGTTCCATTTCTTAAACAAGAACAAAAAAGATCCAAAGCAAATATGGCAAAATGTCAACAAATGTTATCAGGGTGGTGAATACATAGGAGTGTGCTGTATTGGTTTCTGAACTTTCCTAAATATTTAATATTTCACATTTGCCAGTGAACTTGGCCCTGCTTCTCTGACAAAGGCCAGGGGTCCTGGCCTGGGATGTGGGGTGGGGTGGGTGGTTGGCCATTTCATCCCAGCAGCCTGCCTGCAGAATGCCCTCATCCTCCCAGCTGGAGGCTCAGCCCCAGATGTCACATTATGTCCCAAGCCCCTGGCCCAGTGCTCCATACCAAGTAGGCGTTCAGAGAATGCTTGATGAATGAGCCCAGCCAGATAGGTAGGGATGTCCCAAGACGCTCCCATCCCTTGACTCACACAGGCAGAAACTTTTGCCGAGCAAGCGAGACACAGGAAAAAGAGAGACGTCCTTGCCTTTTTTACCACGGAGGAGGCTCCACAATCCAAATCTTTCCAAAGCCTCTGACCGCTTTTTTGAAAAAGAGAAGTCACAGGGTGACTTTTGGGTCTTTCCCACTGGGCCACCCTACAGATGGGTGGCCTGGTGTACTTCTCAATTACAGGGGCTCCCGGTCCCGCCTCCTTCCCCATCAGCTGGTTTCAGTTACTGAGCCCCAGTCTCTTGGCAGGAGGGAAGGCAGGCTCTCTGGGAAGCACCCCAGAGCAGTGAACACCCTACGGCACCCCCACACCAAGCTCTGGGTATAGACCCTCCTACAGGGGGACCGGGGCAAAGGGTCCTGCTGGAGGCAGATGGCATCACTTGGGGTGTTTGCAAGCCTGAGGCTCTCAGCACTCATAGAAAAGAGGAAGTAAACTCTTTGCTTGTGGAGGAAGCTCCTGACGCTGCCCCTGGCACCAAGCAGAGCCTCAGAGCCCAAACACTGCCCCCAGCCTAGGCCAGAACGGAGGGCAGCCTTTGATCTTCAGCTCCCTCTATAAACCTCTGCCCAGATGTACTCACTCTCTCTCCCAGCAGTAAGCCCCAAGCAAGGCCAGCTGTGGCCTCCCCAGCCTGCAGGCTCCCGTCGGAAGATGACTTATGGCTTTAATTACTGAGGGCTGGGTGGAGCCTCAGGAAGGAGCCAGCCCTGCCATGCATGGTCCCTGTAGACGTGGAGCTGCCAAGTTGGCAAGGCTGGTGCTGATGCCTGCCTATACATTGCCTCGCCAACCCCTGCTCTCTGCGCTGTGCCCAGGCCCTCCCCTCCCTTCCTAGTGGCCTACAGCCTGGGCCCACCCTTTAAGGGTGGGGTGGGGCGGAAGTGTGGATACAACAGAGTGTGTTGGAAAAGAGGCTCTGAGGGTGAGAGTTTGTCCTGTTCATGGCCATATCCCTAGCAGTGAGTACAAGAGGTGCCTGATAAATATTTATGAATGATCAAATGAGCCCAAACTCCTGTATTGCAAAGGTAGACAATGGTAGCCCCTAAACTACCTAGCAAGCTAAAGGCAGAGCCAATAGACCAGAAGCAACTACCTTGACCGCCGGGGACACGCCTGTCCTTCCTCAGTGTTTGGTGAATGAGCTGCCCGGTCCTGCAAACCCCTACTACCCTCCTACACCGAAAGGGGCCTCCTTGGGAAGCAGGCTCCAAGGACCACCATGGCAGGCTCTGAGGAGCCCCTGTCCCTGCCCTTGACAGCCCTGTACCTGTGGTAGCTTTAGGGCAGATAAGGTGTGGGGTGGGGAGGGAGAAGTAAGGATGGGGACAGCTGGGGCAGAGTAGCCCCAAGAGCTGGCTGGGAAACAGTCCATCTCTCATGCCCTGGGCCTCTGCTTTCTCATCTGGGGCTTGAAAAGGCTCCACTGGATGATATCTGGGTCCCTGTGGCCTGTAACAGGTGAGGCCCATGAAACCAGCACCATGTTGGGAGAAAGATGGAGACCAGCAAGGGGACAGAGGAGGTGGCAATGCCTGCTCTCCTCCCCACCCTCCTGGCCCCAGGACTGCTGTCGGTTCCTGCCTAGTCCTGGGTTATCAATCTCCTTCCACCTGGAGAACTCCCCTAAATGAAATTCCTATTGGCGTGGGGCCTATGATATAACAAGTCACTCGCTTTGCCTGGGAAATGAAAGATGATGAGGCAGAGTTCCCGGGACAGAGGCGATCTCCATAAATCTGCCAGAGTGTGCCGGGGATTACTTTGTCAGATTAATTATCTGTCCTTCAAACAAAGACCTGACCTCAGCGGCCCAATGTCCCCCAACCTGGGAGGGAGGGTGGGAGGAAGGGAGCGCCGGGTGGCAGGGAGGTGGGGACGGGGCTGGGAGGTGGGACCTGGGGCGGGCTGGGCAAGGGGCATGGTGGAGTGTCAGTTCCGCACTTTGCTCCTCCTGTAAGATTCTACGAGCTCCCTCCTGCCCAACATGGCAAGTCTACCTGGCTTCCAGCACTTTCTGCAACTTGGCCCTTCATGACCCATCCTACAACTTTGTGACTCATTCTCATCTGCTTCTCATGTCAGTCTAGGGCAATGCTACCCTCAGCTCCTCTCCCGTTACCCCTCCTGCTGCCACACTGGAGGGAGAGGGGTCCTGGTGTGGAAGGAAAGGGTCTGTGTACAGTGGATGGAATAAAGCCTGGGTCAGGGACCAGGCAGCATCTATCACTTCACCACTTCACCAATCATATGGCCTTGAGTTTCCTGAGCTCCTTGAGCCTCAGTTTACCCACCTGTAGGGTGGAAATAGTAGAGACAGGGTCTGCATATGACAGGGTTGTCATGACCATCCAATGAGGCAGGGTGGTCCCTGAGGACTTCAGACTCATGTAGGTCTGGGTTTGAATCCTGGTTCTGCCACTTCTTGGCCTAGCATGACCCTACATGTTATGTTACCTTTCTGAGCCTCAGTTTCCTCATCTGTAAAATGGGGATATTGATATACTTGTTGTAAGTGTAAGATGCAACCTCCAGAGAGGGTCTTGCATGATATCCTTGTGTGGGATCCCACTGACATCCTAATAACGGCTGCAAAAAAAAAAGTAGGGTTCAAGGGGCTTGTTTTCTCTCTCCCTGTAGGCCAGTCTCTCCTTGCTGCTGAGGTGTGGGCCTCCCACCACCCTGAGCAAGGCCAGGCAGAAGGCACCACCCTTGGTGCCGGGGAAAATCAGTGCTAATCATAGAGGGGTCTGCCCAGAGCCAAGCCCCAATTAGCAGTTCTGAGTCACACAGACCATGGAGGAAAGTCAGTTGGTGCGGGCTTCAGTTTCCCTGGAGAGGTAAGAGAAAGAGAAGGATTTCACAGGAGGGACACTGGAGTCACATGGTCATCTCTGGGCTTGAACGTGGCTCAGGTGTGAGAGAAAGGGCCTGGATGTGGTTGTGGGTGGCTTGATGCCAACTGCTGGCAGTGCCACGCACAACCTGGGCAGTCCCAGGCAGGCCACACTGAGGCTGGGCCTCTGTGTTCTCAGGGTACATCTCCCGCAGAGCGTTGTCTTGAGGGCAGATAACAGGGGAAGGCCCCTGCAGGTGCTCGGGATGCCCCTGGGGAAAGGATGGCTCCTTTCTGGGTTGCAAGGACCGTAGATTTGGGACCTGCAATTCCCAGGGATTCAGTGGTTACCAAGGTGGGAAGGGAAAGAATGTCGAAGAGACAAATGCTTGTGAACCCCAGGCCAACCAGGTGGCCATGCCAGAGGTTACAGTGTCCTGGGCACGGGGTCCAGGGATCGTGGAGTGAGCATGAAACTCCAAATTAGAAATAGAATGGAGTGGCCGGGCACGGTGGCTCGTGCCTCTAATTCCAGAACTTTGGGAGGCCGAGGAGGGCAGATCATCGGAGGTTGGGAGTTCAAAACCAGCCTGACCAACGTGGTGAAACCTCATCTCTACTAAATATACAAAATTAGCTGGGTGTGATAGTGCATGCCTGTGATCCCAGCTACTCAGGAGGCTGAGGCAGGAGAATTGCTTGAACCCGGGAGGTGGAGGTTGTGGTGAGCCAAGATCGTGCCATTGTACTCCAGCCTGGGCAACAAGAGTGAAACTCCGCCTCAAAAAAAAAAAAAAAAAAAAAAAAAAAAGAAATAGAATGGAAATGATGAACCCACTACTGTCAGTTAAATAGATGATGCAAGTGGGTGGTCAGGGAAGGCTTCCTGGGGGAGGTGAGTATGAAGATAAGTTTTTAAGGAGAGGAGGGATATAGAAAGATCTATATGATGGATAAGAGGGGAACAGGCAGACTAATTAGAGAAATAGGATGGCAGAGGCTCCTCCTTGCTTTTCCCAAGTGCTTCTTTCGAGATCGTACAATGAAAAGCAGTCATTTTCCCTAGGTGATGTCAATGAACTCGTGATCGATAGTCATTTACCCTGCACTTACTGTATGCCAGGCCCTGTGCTGTGCAATGCCTCATTGAGGTTGGTGTTCT
Organism: Aotus nancymaae; assembly: GCF_030222135.1. NCBI lineage: Eukaryota > Metazoa > Chordata > Mammalia > Primates > Aotidae > Aotus > Aotus nancymaae. Next base: position 63,329,595 of record NW_026988421.1, on the reverse strand, counting down.
GAACTCTATTTACAGAACTGATTTGTCAAGGCCCCCACAGCCAGCTGAACTCAGAGCCAGGATTTGAACTTAGGCCTATGTGATCCTAAGCCCTTGGCTGATACCTCAGTATATTAATGCCAGAGCCATTTATCAGGGCACATCCTGTCAGTAACTTTGTCCTGTGGGTAAGATGGCCCATCACTCCAGGCTGAGCCAAGGCAGGGCCAAGGTCCCTATTCCTCACTCTCAGAGTGTGGTCAGAGCTGAGGTAAGTGTTCTGGATCCTGGAGAAGCAAGTGAAGAAGGAACACTAGGGATTTCCTGAGCATGGAGTGGGCAAGGGTGGGTGCAGGATTTAGTTAAAGGGGAGTTTGCTTTTTCAGATATGTTGGGTGTACCCTCACACCTCTGACCTATACCCACATCACTGGACTCAGATCTGATACCCCAAACTGGAGCCAAAACTGCCTGGGTCCAAATCCTGACTCTGACAATTACAAGCTGAGTGGCCTTGGCAAGTTACCTAACCTCTCTGAGCTGGGTCTCCTCATCTGTAGAGTGGGCACCATGATAGCAATCTCCTCATCAGGGTGCTGTGAGGAGTAAATGAGTTAACACCTGGGAGCGGCTGAAAGCAGGACCAGGATATGGCAATTACTCAATAAATATTAGTAAATGTCACAGTTGGGCTTCCTCTTTACCCTTCTCCCACTCCTCTTCTCCAAAACAAGTACTTTCCAACATGTCTCCGAATAAGCACGCATTCTCATTCAGTATCTACTGTTACTATTGTTTGCTTTCTTTTTCTTTTTTTCTTTCTTTTTTTTTTCTTTTTGAGACAGAGTCTTGCTCTGTCACCCAGGCTGGAGTGCAATGGTGTGATCTCAGCTCACTGCAACCTCCACCTCCTGGGTTGCCTCCAGAACAGCTGGGATTACAGGTGTGCGCCACCATGTCCGGCTAATGTTTGTATTTTTAGTAGCAACAGGGTTTTGCCATGTTGGCCAGGCTGGTCTTGAACTTCTGACCATAGGTGATCCACCCGCCTCGGCCTCCCAAAGTGCTGGGATTACAGGCATGAGCCACCGTGCCCTGCCTGCTTTATTTTATCTTACAGAAATGGTATTATGTTATCCCTTTCTATGTCTTTTGTAAGTTGTATTTCTTTTATAAATTCTCAATGCTAGGTTTTAAATATTAGTCTATTTAGTTGTATATATATCTATGAATTTGAGCCAGAAGAAACTGCTGACATTGAACCATTTTGACCTACAAAAATGGTGACTGTATGTGGTTCAACCTAATCACAGGTGGCTTCTAACTGAGGCAGAGTATGTGGGGGTCAGCAAACTTTCTTTCAAAAGGTCATAGTGATTATTTCAAACTTTGCAGGGTGAGAGGCCAGATCGAGGACATTATGTTAGTACAAGAAAGAAAACAAATTTCCACAAAAATTTTTGATGAATTCAAAATGTAATAATAATTGAGCACAATTTTTTATACGGCAGTCCTGCAAATGAGAAGAATGGAATTTTCTGTGACGGGGGATAACACTTTGCTTAACTAGAGTTCACAGATCATATTTACCACCCTCAGATCAACTGCACAAATACTTATTTATCTTTTATCTTAAAGAGAAAAGGTCTCGCTCTATCACCCAGGCTGGAGTGCAATGCCATGATCGTAGCTCACCATAACCTCAAACTCCTGAGCTCAAGCAATCCTTCCAGCCTCCCAAGTAGTTAGGACTACAGGCATGGTCTACCACACCTGTAGAGATGAGGCCTCACTCTGTTGCCCAGGCTGGTCTCAAACTCCTGGCCTCGGTGATAGACCTGCTTTGGCCTCCCAGAGCTTTAGGATTACAGGTGTGAGCCACCACACCAGGCCTAAAAGTACTTATCTTTAAAACCCATTCTCAGCTTGCAGAACACACAAAAACAGAGAGGATTTGGCTCCTGTGTCAACGTGGGGTGTGAAGAGGTCGGTCACTGCAGTTACCATTTGCATTTCCCTGATTTCTAGTCAGTCTGAGCATCTCTACATGTGTCCACCAGTCATCGGGGTTTCCCACTCTATTAATATCCTTTACTTATTTTTTCTGTTGGATTTCCCAGCTTTTTCTTCTTGATCTGCAGGAAATCCTTATATATGCTAGCTATTAGTCCTTTGGTTTTAATTGTTGCAAAAATCTCCCTATATATCATTAGCTGTTAACTTAGTCTATATATTCCGATTGAACTGGAACTCCTTTGATGTAGAACAATTTGTCTTCTATGGCACGTCTCTGGGGGCGCTGAGAAGTCCTTTCCTACTACAAGGTCACGAAAATATACCCCCACATTTCCTTTTATGAGCTTTATATTTTACCTTTCACATTTAGGTCTTGAATCCATCTGGAGTCTGCCTTGGTATATGGTGCATGGTAGGGATCTTGCTTTATTTTTTTCAATGTGGTGAGCTAGTTTTCCAAATACCAGCCACTAAACAAGTCATCCTTTCCTCAGTGATTTGTGGTGCCACCTTTATCATATAACAAGTTCCCATATTTATATCTGGATCTGGTTCTAAGAGCTCTATTTTGTCCCATTGGTCTGTCTGCCTTTGAAAGTGTACCAGATGTGTTTGGGGCCTGCCCCACACATGGCCCCACCATCCTCTTCTGTACCGGCTGCCTGGGGGACAGCATCTCAGGCTACCAGCTCCCCACGGCTTGTGGACACTGCTGTGGTGGTGAGCTGGTCAATCTGACCCATCTAGGAAACTCAGAATGGGATAACTAGAGTATAGAGGTGCTTGGCAGCTGAGACAGCAGCTGAAAGGGCATTCCAAGAACAGTGCGAGGAAGAGGCAGTGTAGTCATCACGGCCCAGGTGAGACCATGAGGGAGCCAGTGAAGAGAGGCAGATGCTTAGAGAGGGCGTGGATGCTGTGGTGGGCTGAAGAATGGCCATCAAAGGCATCCAGGTCTGAAACCCTGCAACCTCTGCATGTTACTTATATGGCAAAGGAAACTTTGCAGATGTGGTTTGGTTAAGGATCCTGTGATGGGAAGTTAGCATGGATTGTCTGGATGGGCCCTAAATGGAATCACAAGGGTCCTCATGAATACAGATGCTGTAGGAAAGGAGAAAACATCCAAGCTGGGTTCCTAGTTCCTGAGCCAGGAGACCCGATGCTGAGAAGGGTCAGCTCAGGATGCCCATTGGAAAACTGAGCCTCACGGCAAGCCTCTTTTCCTGAGCTCCTGAGAGCTCTTGGGTTCTTGCAAAGACAGATGCCCTGAAAGGAACAATCTATACTCCTTAGCTTGGTCCAAGACCCTTCAAATCATCTTCCATCTTTCCCTTTTTGCAGCCTGGTTGATCTGTCCACTGTCCTTTAAATGTCCCTTGGTCCTCCCTTCAAGCCTCTGCTCATCTCAGCCTCTCCTGCTTGGGATGCTTTCCTCAACACCTAACCAACCCACCCCTTAGTCCCAGCAGCAGTGCCAATAACATTGCCATGCGGGCGCTAATGCACCCCATTTCCAAGGGCCATTCCATCCAACAGAGGGCTGGCATTTCCCGAGTGCCTGCCCTGGGACAGGAGCTGTTCCGAGCCCTTCACATGCATTGAGGTGACTCTCAGAAGGAAAGTCACCCAAGTAAAGGCCCAAGTCAACATGACTCCTACATCAGGATTGCCTGATCTTCAGTCATGTGGATGCCATCCTCCCAATTTCTGCTATATTTGTATGAAACTTCTACTACTATTTGTTCAGTAGTTTTCTGTAATTTGATTTATTTTCTTTTCCTTTAAACATCATCCTTAAAAAAACTCTTTAAGAATATCACACGTGGGGAACTAGTTCATCAGCCATGTGTAGAGCGTGGCTGTAACATGGGGAAATAAGCCTGTGTAATTTGCCTACAGGGTAAGCTGCATCAGCTCGGCCTCTGAAGGCTCTGGCGGCTCTCTTGTGTCCAGTGGGGACATGAGCCCAGTTGAAGAGGTGCTAAACACATGAGCACCCAACTGAACCCTTTCCTGGATAGAAAGGACAGAAATGGAAATTCTGTAAGAAAGTCAAAAAGGGAATAACCGTCTTTTTGTGTGTTTCAATGTTATTTCACGTCCCACCTGTGCACCACTTAAAATCATCCCTTGGGGGTATCATCTTACAGTTGGGATAGCAGCATTCGGGTGAAGCTGCTATTCTCACCCCTGCTCCAGCCCTCAGCACTCTCGGCCTCCTCTCGTCTCCCCTGGGAACTCACTGACAGCACCAGTCGCTCAGCAAATGCTGTGATGGAGGAGCGACTTCTCATCCATTTACCTCTGTAGAGAATCCTCAAACTTCCTGGTGGCATGGTTTTACATTTTCAGTTTCCATTGTATAGTCTTGTGTGTCTCCTCAAGACCAGCCCGTGTGGAAGCTGGCACATTAAGACCTTGCCAACCACCTGCTGAGTCATGAATGGCCAATTCCCCAGTCCCTAGAGACTGTTTTTTGTTTGTTTGTTTGTTGTGTTTTTTTTTTGGAGATGGGGGTCTCACTCTTTTGCCCAGGCTGGAGTGCAGTGGGACCATCTTAGTTCACTGCAGCCTTGAACCCCTGGGCTTAAGTGATTCTCCCATCTCAGTGTTTGGAATAGCTAGGACTACAGGCACATGCCACCATGCCCAGCTCCTACAGACTCCTAAAGAGGACTGAAAGCATCCCAGAGACTCAAATCCTCATTTGCAAAATGCTCCTTTCAGTCTCAACTAAATTGCTTTTGCTGACATTTGGGACTACCACTGTCATTATGAAGAAAAACTAGTCACCAGCCCCTTTAAAATAACCCTTGGTCTGCCAGACGTCATTGTGAAGTGCCCTTCAGCATCTGCCTTCATGAATTCAAAAGGGCTTCAACAATGTGATTCTACGGGGCAGGGGTGGGGGGATCCTCACACACTGGCAGTCAAAGAGGGTAGGAGGGGCAGTGAGCTAGAAAGCAGAAGCAGCCCAATTCTACCCACCTTGCCCCCGAAAGGAATGCCTTCAAGTGGTGGGGAGGGTAAGGCTGGGATGGGGCACAGCCCGGCAGAATCAGATGTTGAGCAATAATTTCATTCTGTGCCAGAATGTTTGTTCACTTCAATGAATGTCTGAAAATATCTGCTCTGAAATCTCTGTTTCCAGGATATTGGTCAAATATTTGAATGGGGGCAGCCAGTTAATTGACTTAGAGCATTGACAGAGTGGCAGAGAGAGAGGCGGTGGAGGAGCACAGGAGGTGTAGCTGCCAAGTCCAGAGGTAGACCCTGGGATTCTCAGCCTGTGGCAGCCCGCTCAGTCACTCAGGGCAGGGAACCGTGGAGAAAAATGGGTTTGGAACCAGCCTGCTGGGTTCAATGTCTGGCTCTACCACCCGCCAGCCATGAAACCTTGGTCAACCGGGCCTCAGTCTCCTCCTCTGTAAAATGGGGATAACAATAAGAGGACAGTCTCATGGGGTTATTGGGAGGATTAAAGGAGTTGATGTAGGTAAAGCACTTACATCCGTTCCCACACATCTAAGAAGCGGTAGCTATTATTATGATGTCATTATTACTCCCTAGTCTGGCATTTGAACCTTTCCTAATGTGAGTCCCAACCTGCAAGAGAATGTTAGGGCTGTAGGGGAAGGTCTCCTGAGTGTGTACTCATACCCTACCCTGAGGGTGGCAACACTTCTTCCTCGCCATCAATCCAAATCCTCCTTCAAGGACTGCCTTTCCTGGGGAGAATGAACCCTTTCATAATCTCCCGAAGTATGTATTACACATGCCATTCAGGCACCCACCATGAATTACTCATGCAGTTAGTTCTCTCTAGGGTCTACACTGGACGTGACTAGAGAATGGGTGGGTGGGTTTTCAGTAAGCTGACATTTTGGCTTGCTTTTAAAAGAAAGCTTTCTTTTCTTCTTATTCCGTTCTTTTCCCCTCCTCCTTTCCTTCCTTCCCTTCTTTTAAAAAAATTGCTTTAAAGCATGAACTCTATAGGAAAGATGGGTGAGGAGGATGGCATGGTGTCCTCCCGGCCCTTTCTGGCCCTACAAAGGGAAGGACTTCAGGCTGGAGCTGAGGGAGCTGTTTGCATGGGAGTGGGGAGAGGCATGCCGTGCACAGGGCTCAGGCAGTGGGGCTATGGGACCCAGATCCCAAGTGCAGTCTGCAGCAGAGGGAAGAGCCCACAATCCATTCTGGCTCCAGGGTCATGGGGTGTCCAGGGTATGCTGGGCCATTTGAAGGGCTAGAGAGGGTGCCTACAGCAGGGGCCTGGTGACTTACCCACCTCTAGCGGCTTTGTGCAGGGGACACCCGGAAGGATAGGGGCAGGAGAGCTGGCAGGGCAATTAGAAAGCACAGGGGAACTGTCTCCTCCACACCCTGTAGGAGCCTCTGCAACATTTGGTGGGGATTTTACAGAAAGCTGAAGTCTTAAGTTATACAGACACGGAGGGAGGTCATGAGCCAGTGAAATCTGGATTTTTAGAGACCCCATTAATATGTACAGGCTGAGGAATCCAGGCATTGTTTTTCTTGTTTGCATTTGTCATCAACTAGAGTGTAAGTTTTTCAATGCCAATAATAATAACAATAAATAATAATAACGTTTTTGAGTGCCTACTATGCGTTAGGCACTGTTTTGAGAACTTTACTTGTATTAACTCATCTGACACTTAAAATAACCCTATGAATATTCCCATTTTACAGATGAGGAAACTGAGGCACAGGTAGATGTAACCTGCTCAAGGTCACCTGAGATCTGAGCCCAGGCTGACTGTGGGAAAGGATTGTGATGAAAGTTTCTTGCCTGCTCTTTCTCCCCAGGGTCCCTTGCCTGTGGCAGGCACATAATAAATACTGAAGACATGGACACACTGATAGAAACGTAGGTGCAGATGTCAATGTTTTTCTTCCCCGGGGAAGCCATGAATCAGAGCTGCGTGGGGTGGGAGGTGGCTGATGGACTGAGTAACTAGAACTCCATCTGGCTGCTCACCCTCTCTGCAGGGTACCCCAGGGGGTCTCCCTCCTGCAGCCCCAACTGTGTTCTGCCATCCTTCCTGCTCCAGTAGTGGCTAAGCTGAGTCCAGAGAGACAAGGAAACAGCAATGTGGACTTGTGGGTGTCTTCAGGCTTAATATCTTTGTAGCCATATTGCAAAAGGGCATGCCTAAGACAGCGCCTTACGCTTAATCTTTCTCCTTTATTGCTTTTTCTCTTGTATGATTTAACCTTGCACCAGGTATCAAGCTAGATAAATAAAAACTTTTATTTCAGATTAGCCCCAGCTAGGGGCTGCCTTGAAAGCTGAGCAGTCATCCAGGGAGTCAGATGAAAAAGGGAGCTGGGAATCTGAGCTGCTTAGAGGAGCTCGTCTCAGGTTCAAAGCCCCCAGAAGACATTGGGAACTTTTCTGATGTGGGAGCTATGAGGATCTCCTCCCATGCCCATAGCCTGGAAAGGCAGAGGCAGGCAGCAGAAATCTCCGTGGTCCAGCCTTCCTAAATCCCCTCCCCAGATGCCTCCTCATCCTAGTTACCCTCTCCTCACCCTGATATTTTCTTCCTGATGTTTAACACAGCAGGGAAACACTGTCTTTGCTGATTTATTTATGATCCCTCTTCTCCACTAGCATGTGAATTCCATGAGGGCGGTAACAGTGACTTTTGCTTCACAGTTGGTCCCTGGGGTCTAGCACGGAGCTTGGAACACAGTAGCCACTCAATTAGTACTCACTGGTTAGCTGAATGAATGAATGAACACATGAATGAATGAATGATTGATTGAATGAATCCTAATATTCCACTCCTAAACACAGACCACCAGGCTGACATGAATCCCTTGGCTTCTTAGGTAGAATAGCAAACAATAGCAAAAAAAAAAAAAAAATGTGAGGTTTAGAAGAAGGAAGGTCTAGGTTTGAATCCTGGGTCTGCCACTCATTTGCCATGTGACCCTAAGCATGTTTCACGAGCTCTGTGCAACTCAGCTTTTTCATCTGTTAAATGGCTCTAGCCAGCCACATTCGGGGGTTACGATGGGGGTGAGAGATGACATATGTAGGCCAAGGCAAACTCTTGCACACATCCAGAGAGATACATGGATGTTCATAGCAGCACAGTTTGTAATAGCAAAAATCAACCCATCAACAAGGAAATGGATGAATGAACTGCAGTATTTTCCCATGACGGAGTAATATGCATGATAAACATGAAAAACGATACCCACCCAACAGCACGGATAAGTCTTGGAAATATGCTATTGAGGAGAAAATATGAGTCCCAGGAGCCTATGTATAACATGATACTTGTAAAATAAAGTTCAAAGGTAACTAAATCCAAACAATATGCCATCCACATCTATGTGATAAGATATTTTCCAAAAAGAAGAGAATAAGAGAATGCAGGATTCAAATATGTGGTTCTGGGGGATGGGAGGCAGGGAATCGGGTAGAGGAACACACCGGTGGTAAGGTGTGGGTAAGATGAGAGTAAGGTGTTAATAAGGTGTGGGTAAGGCATGGATAAGGCGTGGGTGATGGTCTCGCTCTAGGTGGCTGGTGAGTTTCACAGGCATCCACAATATTATTAAGGCTAAGGATGAAATAAAAGAGAGCTACACATGGACCAATGTTAATCACAAGCCAAGAATTACATTTAAATCAATTCTGTGTACCGGAGGTGGACCAAGTTAAAAGAGAAAGACAATGAAAAATAAATGGTGGCTAATTTCATATTCTTCCAAAGATCTCAAAGCTCCTGAGAGTTAATAAAAAGCAGTTATCTTAGGTGAGGAAAAAGCAGAAAAGAACCCCCCCAAAAAAACCAAGCTCCTGTTGACATAGAGTAACCAGACTCTCCCACCAAAACAACCTCCAACCATGAGCTAGAACCCCGTCAACCCCCTCAACTCCACAGAGTTGCCTCAGCCATGGCTCTGGCTCACAGACAGTTCCCTGAGCTGAGTAGACCAATTAAAGGGCCCATGCAGTCCGTGCTTGGCTCAGCTGGGGAGGTGGACTCAGGTCTAGCAGAAGGGGGAGGCCTTGAGGGTGTTTCCACAGCACTCTATGTCCCGAGCAAGGTACAGAGACAGACTCCTGCCCATGAGGAGGGTATGGGGAAAGTGAGTCATAGAAATGGAGAGTCCTAAACTGTACTGCTGTGAAACCTCTTAAAAGTCCACCGACCAGTGTTATTTACGGGAAGGAAGCAAGGAGCAAGCCACTGTTACTGACAAAGAGCTTACGGGGCCTCATTTAAGGAGAGAAGAACGGGGGCTCATGAGCATGGCTGTAAAGACTGGTTTTTCCACAAAGGTGGGCTCATGAGAGCATCAGAGAGGCAGGTAGAGTGCTCCCTGGAGAGAAGAGGGAGAAAGATCAGGGGGAAGGAAGAAGTGCAGACTTTCCTGTGGCTCATCAGGAGGAAGTGAGTGTGGTGTGATGCATTATTGCTGTTTTGGCATGATGGTGGGAGAGAACTGTAAATAATAGGCCAGCGTGTTTGGATAATTAAATTAAAAACCCTCTAGAGGCTCTGTCCCTATTCTTGAAAGAAGAGAGCTACAGGATGCAAATGGGCTAAACCTAAACATTGGACAGCAGGTTTGTTCCAGCTTGGGAGAGAACGCTTCTCAACTGCTAGTGGCTGCCAGAGGGCAGGTAAGAAAGGCTTGGAGGCCATCCTCATGCCAGGATCAATTAGTGATGTCTGCTGCGGGTGAAGAATGGGGTGCTTTGGTATATGTGCTGATATGGGTGTAGGGTGGCATTCACAGATGTTAACAAGCTTTTCTTATGAATATGCCTGTTGGTGGGAGTGTAAATTAGTTCAACCATTGTGGAAGACAGTGTGGCGATTCCTCAAGGACCTAGAAATAGAAATTCCATTTGACCCAGCAATCCCATTACAGGGTATATATCCAAAGGATTATAAATCGTTCTACTATAAGGACACATGCACACGAATGTTCATTGCAGCACAGTTTACAATAGCAAAGACCTGGAACCAACCCAAATGGCCATCGATGATAGACTGGACAGGGAAAATGTGACACATATACACCATGGAATATTATGCAGCTATCAAAAACGATGAGTTCATGTCCTTTGTAGGGACACAGATGAACCTGGAAACCATCATTCTCCGCAAACTGACACAAGAACAGAAAATCAAACACCACAAGTTCTCACTCACAGGCAGGTGTTGAACAATGAGAACACATGGACACAGGGAGGGGAGCATCACACACTGGGGTCTGTCATGGGAAAATAGGGGAGGGACAGAGGGGGGTGGGGAGTTGGGGAGAGAGAGCATGGGGATAAATGCTAGATATAGGTGAAGGGGAGGAAGGCAGCAAATCACACTGCCATGTGTGTACCTATGAAACAATCTTGCATGTTCTTCGCATGTACCCCAAAACCTAAAATGCAATTTAAAAAAACATTTAAAAAAAAAGAATATGCCCCTTTCTGCCTAGGCCACCACCATGAGCCGAGAAACCGAGACTCAGACATTCGTAGTTTCTTTGTCTCCTTTTCCTGCAATATCTGCTTTCAGTACATCACCAAAGCCTGCTGACTGGGCTCCTGCATGTCTCCACAGTGACCCCCAGAACCCCCTCAGCAAGGCTAGATTCGAGCCACAGCCTGTTAGCAGCTTGCCCTCACTCCAGTGCTTCCTGCTCCAAACCACCCAGAACTGCTGTGAGATGAATCTCCTGGTGACCCCGCGTTTACTTCCTCCACCCCAGCTGCACTCAAGAACCTACTTCTTTTGCTTTCTATGTCTTCTAGCAACTGCCCTGCCACCCCTCTCTGATCTGCCCTGGACTCCTTCCTGGTGACCTCTGGCTCCAGCCAGGCAAGCCATGCCCCTAGATGCCCTGAGGTGTTTGGGGCTTCAGGCACCTACTGTGCTACCCCAAGCCAGGGGCTGTGGTGTGCTATTTAGATTGCCAAAGCAATTCTGCTTTTCCTGAGTTTTTACTTCTCAGGGGGAGAAAATGCCAAGCAGCTTAATCACAAGGGCTTTGAAGTGTTTTGAACGATGGTCTCCTGTGATAGCTGTCCCCCGCCAGGCCATGGCCAGGGGCCCGATTCAGTTATTGGCATATGTGGGTGGTGTGAGCTTGTGCAAATCTGACTGTATCTGATTATTCTCCCTGTGTGTGTGTGTGAGCAATCAATGTATTTTCATGTATTCCAGTGTATTTTTAAAGCACTCAATGTACCTCCTCGCTTGGTAGCATTAAAATAAAATTCAGAGACAAGCAAGGGAAGGCTCTGTCCTTCACTAACATACCTGGGTAGGTACCCCAGTGTGAAGTGGGGTAGGTACCCCAGTGTGACCTGGAAGTGAGGCCACTGCCTTTCAGGTTGGGAGTGAGGGGTTAAGGCCTGATACTTCTCACCTACCCTTGATTCTAGTCCAGCATTTCTCAACCTTATCTTCATCATCACCCACCCCACTCAACCCCCTGCCCCAGGAGCCACTTTAGACATTTTTACCTAATTGCTTTCCTTCTGCGACATGAAATTTCAACACCATAGGTATGATGTATATCTACTTTATACATTAAAAGAGTAAGATCTTCCCCATCCCGTGTTGAGTGGGTGAGGCACCCCTCCCAAAGATCCTTTCTCCCTTCTTATTATGGATATTTTGGAACACACACAGAAGTAGATAAAACATTCTAACAGAGCCCCAGGGAGCCATCTCTCCATGTCAACAACAGCATATCTCCTGCCTCCTCTTCACAGAGTTCCACTGGGTATTAAAGCTGCCTCTGAATAGGTCTGCCTCCTGATCAAACTGTAGGTTCCTGGGACAGAGATGGTGCCCTAGTCCCCACCACCTCTCAGGACATTAGCACAGCTCCTGGCCCAGAGGAGGCCCTCAGTCAACAGTGAGTGGGAATGGAGAGTCCACGCTGCTGTGCCCTAACTACAAGATCAGATGTGCTTCTGCATGCTAGCTCAGCTCAGCTCGCTAAACCCCCACAGGCCTGCAAGGCAGGGGCTGTTATCATCTCCATTTTACAGATTGGAAAACTGATGCTTAGAAGGTTACGCAGCTGGTTGGTGGCAGAAGCTACATCAAGACTACCTAACTCTAGAAGAGAGCCACCAACAGAAATAGAATACGGGTACATGTATGATTTTAAATTCTCTAGTAGCCACAAAAAAGAAATAGGTGACATTAACGTTAATAATATGTTGTATTTCACCCAGTATATCCAAAATATTATCATTTCAACATGTCAACAATATAAAACATTACTGAGATATTTTATCACTTTTTTTTTGCATACTAGTCTTCAAAATCCTGTATTTTACTGACAGCACATCTTAATGCAGACTAGCTTTACTTCAAGTGCCCAGGAGCTACATGGGCTCATGGGTAAATGCACTGGCCGGCATGGCTAGAGGTCACCACCATGGACAGCGGCTCCAGAGCCTGTACTCTCAGCCACTGCCCTGTGCTCAAACAAAGAAAGGAAGAAATGAATTAGTCCCAAGGACCCTTAGGTCCTGCTTGTTCCTTGACAATTAATACTCCTTAATATTTTATGGCCCTTTAGAGTCTCTCCAGCACCATCTCATCCACGTGGGGATTATTAACCCTGTTCCATGGGTGAGGACCATGGGGTTGAGAGGTCAAACATTGCTCAGACACATTGCTAGCAGGTGGCAGAGCTGGGCCTCAAACCCACAACTTCCGACTCCAAGTTCAGTTGTGGGGCAAGTGCAGCTGCCCCTTGGAGGAGCACTGTGTCTGCCTGGCAGAGAAGGATGAGGCCAGAAGGGGTGGCTGTTGGACCACAGGCTGGGCTAAACTTTGGGGATAGGAGCCTGCAGAATTCCGTTTTGGCCAGGCCCCCAAGAAAATGATGCCACTTGTGGGTGGCAGGTACAGGCCAAGGGAGCAGATGGGGCCCATGCCAGGTCCTCTATGGGAAAGAATTTGTCATTCCTCAGTCTCAGTTTGGTCACGAGGGGCGGGGAACAAATTGATGGCAATAGAGCCATAACTTACTGCTGAAGGCCTCTTTGTTCTTGGCGAAACAGAGGGGTCATTAGTAATGGGGAAAGCACTGGTGTGTAGACATAAATCCCCACAGCTGCAGGCTGATAAACAGCCTGAAGGGGACAGGGCCCAAGGGAGCTGGGCAGGTTAACTGGGGGCCATGGATCCCTTGTGGGTTCAGGACTGTGTCTGCCCATGTGGGGCAGGCAGGCCTGGCCCATGTGCAAACACAGCTACCACCAGCCCAGGCTTCTGGGGTCCCCCAGAGACTGGAGTCACCCACATCAGTAACACTTAGGACTCTTCACTTGGCTCTGCCCACCAACCCCCGCAAAGCCCTTAATTCTTTCTTTCAAAGGAAAATGGTTCCTGAGTAGCTAGGGCTGGGGCAGGCCCCTACTGGGCACTCAGGGCCACTTTGGGACAGTCAGCTGTGAAGATGCCCTCAGAGTGACATGGACCATCCCTTTTGCCTGCTTCCCACTAAACGGGCACTGGCCAGGTCACCCAGGAGAGGGCTGCAACCAAATGTCACCAGAGAGCCAGGTGTGTGACAGACCCTTGGTAGACACTGTTTTCTTCAGCCGCGTCTACACTGGTGGAAAGAAGTAGAGTCGAGGCCAAATCCTAGCCCACTGTCCACCTGCTCCCCTGGGGACAGTGCCCTCCTGCCCATCAGCCTGCTTTAGGTTCATGCTGAGGATGGCTCGGCTCTCAGGGAGACTGCCAGCCCAGGGACAGGGCGAAGAGGGCAGAAGTGTGAGGTGGGGGCAGCCCCATTGAGCCAGTCAGGGTGGGCAGGGAAAAAAGAGAAGGACTGCCCTTTCCTCGAGCTGCTCATTACCCAACAGGGGTTTGAGTGAGGTGAGGTGGTGATAAACACCCACGAGATAGGTAGAGGAAGATCTAAGGTCACCCCGTGAGTGTTGTTCAAGTGGTAACATACCAAGGATGGCAAATATTTCTTACGCAAGTGGTCCTCTCCCTTGCCACACCCATAGCAGACTCTGCCAATTGCATACTGCACTCGTGAGCCTATTGGTTCCATGATCCTCTGCAGGCAGCCATTACCAATCAATCAAAGCTGGCATGTGAGAGGTAACCCATTTGTCACCCTTTCTAAAAGACACATCTGTGCTGGCAGTGGGACTCCTATAAAGCTATGCTGAATGCCTCAGGCCTTCCAGAAGTTTCTGCCTCCTGCCCTCACCTCCACACACATCCCTTCCCTGTGGTTTTAAATCCTGGGTCTCCCTTCTCACTTTGTCGTTTGCACTTGGGAGCCTGTCCCAGGAGATTTTGCCCCTGGAGATGCTGCAGGCAGCTGTGCCCAGACTCCATGCTCCAGCATTCAGCCCAGATGCCGAAGGCTCAGCAGCTCAGCCCTCCAGCCTCTGTCCCCAGAGGAAGAGAGTAAAGAGGTGGTTCTGGCTCAAGCCATCTTTAAAGACTGGAGAGGACCCAAGGGTCTGGACTGGCAGCCTGGCACCCAGCACGAACCTGGAATGGACCAGCGTTTTGGAGGATGGGCTTCCAGGGTCTCTGCAGGAATTCCCATTCTAGGCATGACTTTGAACCAGGTCTTGGCTCTCTGCTCCCTACCTCCATCAAGGCTGGGATATATCTGGAATCAGCCCAGAGGCTATGAGCACATGAGAGACACGCCCCACCCCCAGCCCAGCACCCCCTTCCTGCTGCTGCTCTGTCCCGGCTCCCCATGTCCATAGCCCAGGGCTCACGGTGTTCCCTCAGTTCTCCAGTGCAAGCCCTTGGTCACTGAGAGGCTCTTGCTCTGTGTCTCAATTTGCAATATTCGTGAAGAAGACCAGCCCCAAGACAGGCCTCCCCTTCTCCTCTGCCCACCTAGAAAGAGCCTCGATTCCCAGACGGGTCCTGCCTTCCTGCAGAACAGTTTCCTTCCTGAGCCTGGCTTCCTCACATCCCAGTCTGAGGACCACCTGCACCTGAGCTGCCTGGGGTGCTGTGAGAAAGGACCATTCTTGGGCCCATCCCAGACCTCCAGAGGGAGAATCTCCATGGGGCCCAAGGACCTCGTATTTTTGGTAGGAGCCCCAGGAGAATCCTGGGCTCGTTTGAGTTTGAAAACTCACTCCCCTAGAGTGAAATTCATTCATTTCACAAGTACCTATCAGGGTTTATGCTAACCCAGCTCCTGTGCTGGACATCAGAATGATTAAACAGGGGGAGGAGGTGGTGCAGAGGCCCAAACCCATGCTCCTGCTGCCAGTCACCATCCATGCTGGGCTGGGAGTTGCTCTGGGTCCTGGGGTACCCTGGGCTTAGAGGCACAATAGTCATGTCAGCAGCTGTGGGTCCCAGGGACCCCTTGACACCCCTGGTTCCCTGCATTGCCAAGGACATGAGGTGTCTCCCTCCTACTAGCTAACCCCTAGCTTCCCAAGGTAGCATTAGCTGCTAGCTGTAGTAATAACCCTAGCTAACACTTATGTAGCACTTAACGTATGTTAACTAAGCACTTTATATATTAAGTCATCTGACCTTTACATCATCTCAAGGTGGGGACTCTTATTGCTCCTGTTGTAGAGAGGTATAGGCAAATTGAGGGACAGGGACCCACCCAAAATGACATGGCACAGGAGACCCCATCCTCCTCCATGTTCTTGATCACTATGCCTTGCTGTCCTCTGAGCCTTAGGGACAAGATACTGCTCCAACAATGCCACTCCTGGTTCTGGGGGTGTGGGGGTATGGTAGGGAGGGGTAGTGGGTAGAAACTGGCCTGCTGGCTGGATGTCCTCTCAGCCATCAGTCTAGCCTGTCCAGATACACCAGGCTGACCAGTCACTGACTCATGGGCTGGGCAGGGAGGTCATAGGTCATAAGCGGTGTGTATGGGGGGTGGGCAGAGCCAGAGTCTGTGGGTGAGCAGCCTGTCACTGCATCCTCAAGGCAACCTTGCTCTAAACCTACCCAGCCCTGGGACAGCCCAACAGAGCTGCCATTTTTCAGTCTTTGGGTGGGGCACGGGTCAGAGATCCCATCACCCAGAACCATCTCTGCCGTCAGTCACTATTCTGCTCAACCAAAGCATCTGGGCGACAAGGGGGCTGATGCTCCCCCTGCAACATTCCAGATGCAATATGAATTCCTAAGGGCTGGAAATGTGAAAAGAACATGAAATCAGCTGTAGTTGCAGCTCTGTTTGTTCCAAAATGATGTTAGAACTGTCACCTTTTCATCAAATACGCAAAGAAAACAACAAACTCAGAGCACTGGAGTAGGTTAGACGGGAGTCACCAAAGTCCCAGGCCCAGAGCCCCAAAGTGCCCAAGCGTCTCAGACCTTGGACAGCAGCACACACTACTCTCCCAGCGCCAGCCAAGGAGCTCCAGACATCTCAGCCTCTGTGGCTTCCCAACGCCTCTTCTCCCTGCTGCTCCTGCCTTCAGTTGCTCCCCTTCCTGGCCCTTTGGTGAGGACTGTCCCTGTAGGCATGTCTCCCACCCTGTCCCACATGCCCACAGACCTCTCCTCAGCCCTCAGAGCCTGGGATGCCTACTGGCTCTCCTTGGGTAGAGGACAGAGGGGTGAGGGGGGAAGAGAGGAACCCTCTGCCTTACCTGAAACGATGGTGTAGCCAATGCCCCGGGGACGTCCTTTATCCTGGTCAATGGCGGTGATGATGCGCACCGTCGTGCCCTGGGCAGAAGAGAGGAGAGACTTGAGTTTGGGTCCCCTGGCTGCTGTCTTTCTTTGCAGCTGCCATGGCACCAACAGCTTCCCTCTCCAGCCTGACTCCTGGCTGCAAGGGCAGCCCAGGAAGTAGGCGCCAAGGCCTCAGGCCTCAGCTGCCCTGGGCACACACTGATGTTCCCAGGCGAACGTCCTAGGGTCCATGGGGAGGCCCAGCCTTACGGATGCTGTCATTTTCCTTTCTCCTTCCCATATCCCTTGTTCAGATGGACCACCATGGGAGAAAAACAGATGAGGAGCCTCTAGCGAAGAGACAAGAGATCTGGTCTCTAGCTCAACCACCCATCACATTGCTGTGTGACCTTAGGAAAGTTGCTGCACCTTTCTGGTCTCACTTTTCCCCCATTTTAATAGGAATAACAGCAAAAGGCCTGGGACCTTGTTTTCACTGGGGTCTGAATAAAGGAGAACATGATGGACCAACTACTTCAGGGATGAAAGCATAAATCCTGAAAGCATGTATCTCGGGGGATGACTGTGGCAACTCAGGAGGCCTCCATGCTCCTAGGAACCATGGCCCACACAGCGCTGTGCCTGGCAATTCCTGCTTCGAATGGCTCTGCCCACACCCCTACTGATTCTCTCTGTAGCACTGGTGGAGAAGGGGCTAGGAGCTGGGACTAACAGGATGGGGAGCCAAGGGAACTCGTTACTGGGGAGCACAGTCTATGGCATGAAATCAAGGACATCTGTGCAGACAGCTGCCGCACACATGTGGGGAGTGTGAATACACATATGGCTCAGATGGAGAAATGTACAAAAAAGGGGAGAAGTCCACCTGGATGAATTGGCAAGCAGTTGTACAAACAGCAACATTCAGCATGGGTCATGAAGTATGAGTAGGAGTTTGCCAGGGACAGAACATGAAGAGGAAGGTGCTCTGGGTGGAAGGTAGAGCTCAGGCAAGTACTTGGAGGCATAAGATTGTTGTAGGAAGAGATCCTGGCATACAACTGGCACATTCAAATATCAATTGATGGGTTGGCTGATTGACTGAATACACAAATGAACGAACAAGAGAACCCTAAAGTCACTGCCACCACTCACTGAGTTACCCCTTGCCCAGGCCAGGACAGCCTTTAGCTGGCTCCCCAGGCCCTATCACACCATGGCCAGTGCCGGCCACGCCTGCCCCTCTGCCTGCCTGAGTTTCTGGCTCCAGGCCGCTGTGTTCCGCTGGGTGATAGAGAGCAAGACAAGCCTGTCCCCACCCCCTAGGGAAACGTCAACCCTGGCATCTGCAGGGCTAATGAAGGGCTCTGTGGTTGTGGCCACTTCTCTCCATTCACTGTTTATCAGCAGGAGGCTGAAGCCTGCACTGCAACCCCACCCCCATCTCCTGTGCAGAGGCTTGTTCCCTGACACACTCGCCCTCGGGTATTTGGGGGCAAGCTGCCCCTCCTCCAGCTCTACCCAGTCTCGCTGCCATGACACAGCAGGGGCATCCCCCACCTCACCCTCCCCAGGCACTGGTATCCCTTCACAGCAATCGCTCCGTGCTCTCCTGGCCTGCTAGGATAACCGGGCCTGAGGCCCACCGGAGCACCACCCCAGAGAGTCACTAAGTAATACTCTTCAGGGGCAGCAGTCTGTTTCAGGCTCACATGCAGGGCAGGGCTGGGCTGGGCCTGGGACAGTGATCCTCAGGAGGAGGTGCAAGGGGGCTGGTGCAGGACTGTGCAGAGGAGACCTGGTGGCCAAAGTGCCCTCAGTCCTCAGAGTCCATGCTGGGCTCCTGCGCAGGGCTGCCCACAGGCCTCCTGGGTCAGCGGGGCTCTGGGGAGGCCAGTGGGTTCTCCAGGACAGGAGGACAACAGGGCCTCTCGACAAGAGTCGTACCACAGCTTCCACGAAGCAAGCTCTGACAGGCTCCTGGCAAAGTTTGGGGTTTCATCTCTTTTTGGGTAAATAAATCCAGTTTTAATAAAACCCTGAGCTTTTAATACAAGTGCAGCCAGAAAGACTGGAGATGTTATGAGAAGGAATTAGCAGGAAGGCGTAGGGGCTCCTGGGAGCCTACAGCTCTTGTTTCAGAGGCTCAGTGATTATATTTTCAATATACTGAAACTTATTTCCAAAGACAGGGGATGGAGAGGTGCAGCCGTGCTCGGCCCGGAGCCGGCCCGGCTCCCGACGGCACGCTGCCTGCTGTGGTTCTCCAGGGAGCCCGTCCAGCTGGGGTGTGTGCCAGGGTGCGGCCTGCCAAGGGCTTCTGCCCTTCACTGGCATCCATGTTTCAGGAAGCAGGAAGCCTCCTGAGAGAGAGGCTCCAGTGCGCAGGCCTGCAGGGGCCCAGCTGCTTGTGATGAGAGAAGCCGGCAAGCACCACAGATGGTTAAGGGTCTGACTCCGCTACTGTGTGTGTTTGAATCCTTTGGGTAAGTTACTGGTAACTGCTTGCTGCCTTGTTTCCCCCATCTATAAAATGGGTAAAAATCACAATCCCCACCCCTCAGCAGCTGATACATGTGAAGCACTCAGAACAGCACCTGACACACGGCGAATGCTGTAAATGTGTCGTTACTATTAATTTGGGCCTTTCTTGGAAACCTGGACTTAAGAAATCCAAAGACTGAGCATTAGGGAGGGTGACAGGAGCTGCAGGCTTGCAGGGAAGAGCCGGGGCCAAGAGGACCCTCAAAGAAGGGCAGCTGCCACCATCTCGGGCAGTGCATCTGATAACAACTCGAGGGCCTCTTCTCAGAAAATGCACATCCACATGGATTTCTCCAGAGAATTTCAGCAAACTCAGCCTCCCCAACGCCCACATTAATCATTTCTACCTAGAGGGAAAGGGTTTTCTGTGCATTGTGAGGACAGCTAGCAGCCTCCAGGGCAGAGGTGGCACTAGTGGAGCATCTGCAATGTACCACTGCAGGGGGCACCTAGCAAGGTTCCCCCTCTCTCTCCTTCCTCTTATGGGGCTATGTGTGAGCAAACTGAGGCTCAGAGTGCTCAGGGATTTGCTGAGGGTCACAAGGTACAGTGGGGGGTGGGGGTTACTAGGGAATGGAGGGCCATGTGGGGTGGGCCTAGGAGACCCCATTGCTCTCTAAAGGAGGTGAGGGCTCAGGGCTCTGCACCCAGTGGGTGTGCCAAGGTGAGGAGTGGGTGAGGTGTGTGAGGCAGCTCCAGCCTATGAGGCCTGGGCAGTGAGAGCACAGTTGAGAGAAGCTGGACCTCTCCAGAAGGGACCATGTCTCTTTCTTCTGTGCTTGTCCCCTTCCAAAGATGCCCTCGTCAGGAAAGCCAGGGACGCAGGAGCCCAACAGGCTTGTGCCTGGCCTCAGGGGTCCATGTCCTCTTCCTCCTCAGCAAGCTCAGCTGGGACACCCCCCACCCCACTTCCATGATGGGATTAGGACTTGAAAGGTGAACATGCAGCTTGCTTCGGGAGGAGGAGGCGTCCTTGCGGGGAGCAGGCTGGTGGGGGCTGAAGGGGACTTCCGATGAGAGCTGCCACAGCAGATTCTGAGGTAGAAAATCCTATTTCTCAGTCCTTAATTCCAGTCAATTCCAGTCGAAGGGCTGATAGGCATCGGCTGGCAGTAATTTGTGCAGTTTATCCGCTCTTTTCACCTTCTATCGGCCCTTCACTGACGGGCAGGCCGACATGCTGCTGCTCGAGTGAGGAAATTAAAATCTGATGCAATAATCCCAAATAAGAAGGATTTTATTAGGTAATATATACACTTTAGATGAGGCATGCTAGCCCGATACGCTGATAGGGGGAGGCGTACATACTGTGAGCCGCAGATAAAGGCGGGGGTGGGGGAGAGTGGGGAAGTGTCCAGTGGGGGCCCTGGGGCAGCAGAGGCAAGGCTGGGAATGGGGATGCCGGGATCCTCTGGCCTGGGAGGCAGAGCAGGCCCGGGTGATTGCAGCATTAAATTAGGGTTCTACACTGTAAAGGGACATGGAGGGCCCAGATCAAGGCACAGAAACCAATTAGCAGCCGGGAAGGATCAGGCCAGGAGTGCAGAGGAATCGGCCTACAGGAGGCCAGGGAATGGGAGAACTCCTCAAGTGTGGAGACCAGAGGAAGGACAGAGGCATGTGGAAGCACAGGCGGATTCTGTGGGTGCCCGGCCAGGCTGGAGAGTCTGAAACCCTCGATGCACTGCCTTTTCTGGCTCCCCTGGCCCAGCCATAAGCCAAACCTGCCCCACCCAGACAGGGGGTCCAGCAGCTCCCTGGGCATTGGCCTTAGTGCCCTTGTGAAGACAAAGGAACAACTCTGGCAAGGCAAAAAGACATCAAGATCCCTGCACCTGAGAGAGGAGAATCATAGCATACACCAACAGATGGAGCATCAGGAGACCGGGAGCTAAGGAGGGCAAGGGTCTGGTTTGCTGAGACTGAGGGGTAGCCCTAGCAGGAACCTGTGGGATCATCCAGAGGGCAGAGGGTGTGGCTTAGCATAGGGCCTGCACATGGGACCAGCCTCATCAATGTCTGATGGGTGCATGAAAGGATGAACAACCGACTGAATAGGATGGACAGCTCAGAAATCTGCAGTTCTGAAATAAAAGCATGCAATGGTTAAACTTATTTATTGCACTAAATACTAAAAAAGATACTAGAAAAAGAACAACCCAGGGGTCTCAGGGGACACTCACACCAGGAACACACCTCATGCCAACTATTACGACTCTGAAAGGAAGCTGAAGCTGGGAGCCCCAAAGCAACCTGGCTACTGTAACTGACCAGGTCACTGCCCAGCGTGGTTGAATGTCTGCTACTTGGCAACACTTGCTATGTGTTTTACGTGCATTATCTTCAACCGTTAAAACCCTGAGGTGAGGGAGGCACCACTGCAGGCACTATTAGCTCCCTTTCCCAGTGAGGAGCTGGTCAGGAGGCCGTGTGACTTAGCCAGGGTGAGTACATGGCAGTGCAAGACTCCTCTGAGCTCCTCTGGCTGCCTGGCCACCACCGTGTCCTGTACTTCAATCTAGTTGGCCTTGGGCATCTTCTCTGCACTTAGCCCTGGGCATGACGCTCTGGAGACCCAAAGGAAGGCTGAGATCATGTCCCAGAGACTCAAGTGCCTTGATTACTGGGGGCTCAGAAATAACCCACATATATAGGTAACATTGCAGGTGAGACTATAATTAAGTGGAAAATTATGTGGCATGGAGAGAGTTAATTCTACCAGGCTTGAGGGAGAGGATCTGCCATCTCTGGGACAGGTGGGGAAGAAGCCAGGGGAAAATTTCTAAGAAAGAGAGTGAACTGGGAACCAATGTGTAGGTGTACTCTGGGCTGGCAACAAGAGCAGGCATGGGGTGGAGAGGGTGCAGGATGATGAGTGCACTGGTCTGCCCAGGGCAAGGGTGCCTGTTCATCTGTCCATCCTGTAACCACCTCCTGAGCACACACTGTGTGCTATGCCCACAGCAGACCCTGTCCCTGCCGGACTGCACACTTCCAGTCTATCATGGGAGCAGGGTGGAAGCAAGGTGTTCAAGAGTGCTGAGCACTCAGGAGACATCCAGGGGCCATGAGCAGATCGTGGGCACTGCCTCATCAGAAAACAGCACGTCAGGGCTGATCTGATGCTGAGAAGGCAATGGCCTGGCAAAGCTGGGCTAAAGGCAGAGAGAAAGGGGGCTGGGAAATTCATGGGAAATGGGCTGGGCCAGGCTGAGAAGAGACAGCCTTTGGTCTCAAAAGCTGAGGCTCCCACTGCCCACAAAATGCTAAGAAAGAGAAGGCCGGGAAATTGGGGGCATTGATCTGTCCCCTTCTACTCTCAAAGCAGCTTCAAACACTCAACAGTAGCAGGCCAGAAAGGATCTTGCTTCTTAAAGCCTCCCTTTACACCTGCCCCAAGAAGGAAGTGCCCAAATGCCAGCACCACACACGAGGAGACTGGGGCCTTGTGCTGTGAAGGGGCCGCCATGGTCTCCAAATGAGGGGTCAGGCCTAGGAGCACAGCCTGCACCCCGGTCAAGGCAAGCTTGCCTGTCACTCAATTCTGTGAGCTGTGCAGAGGTGCGGGTGGGGCGATGAACAACCATGAGCCTTAGGCAGGTGCCTCTTTGCTCCACAAGCTGAGTTCTTCCTCTAAGCACACTGAGTTCCCTCAAAAGAAGGGGCTCATTTTTATTCCCACAAATGCTGTTCCCTAAGCTGATGTCTAGGGATTGTGTCTGCCCAGAGGAGGTGTCTTTTTCTAATTTTTCATCCCAGAGTCGGTGTTACATTCAAGTTTGCACAGATGCACGAATGGTTATGAGACTAGACATGCCTCCTGTTGCCCTCCTGGCCCACAGCTGAGCAAAGCTGTCCCATCCACAACCTTGCAGAGTGGGCTGTGGCAGGCTTTGTCCTCTAGGACACCCATAGGTAGCCGATCTACAGGCTATCTATGACCTTGAACACACCGGGAAAATCAGGAGCCTTTCTTGGAAACCTGGACTTAAGAAATCCAAAGACTGAGCATTAGGGAGGGTGACAGGAGCTGCAGGCTTGCAGGGAAGAGCCGGGGCCAAGAGGACCCTCAAAGAAGGGCAGCTGCCACCATCTCGGGCAGTGCTGATCAGCAGACAGAGACAGACTGACAGGTCAGGGGCACGGCTGAACCACATTGATGCTGTACGGAGCTGGGCTATGTCCAGATCCACTCTCCAGCCCAGGCCGGATTTTGTACAGCATCCCCATCCCTCCACATAAGTCTGCCTGAATGGCTCCCCATTGTTTGCCCTGGAAGCCTTTGTTCTTTGCCCCATGGAACCCCTGGGGTAGAGTGAGAGGGTGAAGAGATGGGTGTAGCATGAAGACAGGCTGAGGTTTCACTGTGCCAGGACACCCATCACTGCCATGCACAAGGACCGGGAAGGAGCCAAGGAGGAGCCCGGCCCACTAACAGGGCCCACCCTTCACAGGAGCGTAGAAGGAAGCCCCTCAGGGCCAGCGGGTCTTACCGGAGGAGAATGCTCGTAGATGTTGGTGCTGTAAGGCAGGTTGATGAAGATGGGGTCCATGTCCTGGACGTCTGTGATGATGATGGCCAAGTTGGCCAGGGTGGACAGAGGCCTGGTCTTGTCTTGATCCTTAGAAAGCAGAGAGAACACACAGCCTTAGGCTGAGGGATGCTGGGGACACTCACACACATACGTACACACACAGACCTGTACTGTGTGGCACATATGTGCAAAGACATGGACGTGCGCATACACACCCATGCTCTTACACTCCTGCAGGGAAGGGCTGAGTAAAAGGAAGCTTAATAACTTCTAAGAACCCATGGTGATTTCTGAGCTGCACAGGAAAACACAAACAGCATCCCCAGGGTCCAGAAAAAGGCAGCTTATCCAGAGTGACAGCAGTGCTGGGCTACAGCTAGATCTCCAGCCCCTACCAGCCCAGGCCTGACTGCCCTGGACCTCTGGTGGTGGGATGACTAGCTTTGGGTAGATATGGAGCCACGCTCAGCCCCTTTGCTGTGTTCAGCTGGGAGCCACCACCCCTCTCTGTGCCCACTTCCTGCCGCTACTCAGCCCAGGGCAGCAGGGGATTGACTAAGATGGGGACTCCTCGGAAGAGAGGCCACAGACGGGATTACTCTGGCATCTGTGTCTCTGCATTCATGAGTCCCTTGCTCTGGGCAGGGGATTTACTGGTCAAGCGACTTTTCCCAGTCTAACCAGCAGGGGGAGCTCCAGGGTCTGTGACATTTGGGGGACTCCAGGCAAGAATCCCTAGAGCTCACGCGGGCCATCCCCCTGTAGCCAGGCAAACAATATTTAAACCGTCAGTTGGGAATTTCATTCTATAAAACCTCGCCAATGCATCTGTAATCCCAGCTACTCAGGAGGCTGAGGTGGGGCAATAACTTGAGCCCAGGAGTTTGAGGCTGTTATACACCAAGATGCACCTGTGAATAGCCACTGCACTCCAGCCTGGGCAACATAGCAAGACCCCCATCTCAAAAAAAAAATTTTTTTTTAATGCTTTGCAAGAAAGAAAACCCCAAATCTATCTTCTACTGTTTAAGTAGCCTGCTGCAACTGAATAACAATAGCCAGCACTAATAGCAACTGCAGCTTTGTACAGATGACATGGCAGGCACTGAGCAGGCATTTCACTCTCATGTGAAGTTATGATGAGCCCATTATCCAGATGAGTTAACAGAGACTCAGAGAGCCTGAGTAACTTGCCCACAGTCATACAACTTGTAAGTGTGTAGTCAGAACTCAAACTCAGATCCTTTCACATAAAAATTTTCCATTAACAGCTTTGACTTGGGGCTCTAACATCAGTTCAGTCTCTTAATTTTCTGGGTAACCTCAAATGAGTTCTTTCTCCCTCTGGGAATCTGATGTCCTTTTCTGTGAGATGAAGGGGCTCAAGTGAATGACCTCTAAGGCCCCTCGGGCTTGTACATTCTCTGAGCTAAGATTTGAGGAGCGACCGTCTCCAGGTTAGATCTCCCTTGGTTTATGTGGGGTGACTTGAATGATGCAAGGCATTCCTCATGTTCCAAGAAGGCTGGTGCCTGCTCCTGGTCTGCAGAGATGGAGCTGCAGCGCCTGGGAGGAGAAGGGAGGGCTGGTTGTCTTTTGGAATCCTCAGGGGCAGCCAAGGAGAGGGTGGGAGGGCCTTCAGGGGTGGGAGTGGGTGCTGCAAGGAAGAGGAAGGTCTGGAACCAGGAGGTGAGCAGAGAGGCTCTCAGGGGACAGCCTCCCAAACTCTAGGATCGGGGCCCGCAGTGCAGGCTTGGGCACTGCTCATGGGGAGAGCTCCCAGCCAGGGACCTGAATCACCACCAGGCACCCGGGGCTAGAGGGGGAGGGTCAAAAAAATCCCCTGACCCCTTGGACAGGGGATGCCAGTGACTCTGATTTGCCATGACCAGGCTTTTGCAGGCAGCTGGCTTTTGTCCACTCTGGCACAGGCCCTCTCTGTCCCATACCTGGGGCTGCAGTCCTATTCAAGCCACAAATGCCCATGCCCAGCCCACTCTGGACTTTGTGATGGGGAAAGGGGAGGCATCCTGGCAGGCTCGCAGCTGTGACTCTGGGGTCCACGGCTCTCAGCAGCTTGTTCGCAGAGGATGCCTCAATTTCCCCACCCTGGTAACTGCTCAGTGGTGGCCGGGAACTCACATTGTTCCCATGATGCCAGGCATGAGAATCTCCTTCCTCGGGGAAAGTGCTCAGCAGGCAAGGGCACAGTGCCAGCCCCAAGAAAGACTCGGTGTCAGCTCCTCCAAAAGCAAGGGAGAAGCCATCTAGAGAGGTACTTCTAGGGCACCTCCCGTTTTGCTGCTTCCAAACCTGATTTCTGGGAGCGTAACAGCAATTTAACTGTATTCATCATCCCAGCTGGAGCCCAGGCCTCTTGATAGGCCGCCACCCAGATTCTTGCCTGTGTCCAGCTCTGGTCTATTCCCCACGGTCCAAAGCCACTTTTGTGGTGGATGGAAATTATCCCACAGCGGGCAAGCATCTGTATGTTTCTGGGCTCAGGTGTGTGCAAGCAGTGTGGTGGAAGGGCAGCGCATATGCGGGTACCAGGCTGCGTGGAAGGTGCACACAAATGTGTACAAAAAGCGGGCTTGCAAGTCCCCTGGACCCCCGAAGTCAGTTTTACAAACAGCAGCACACACCTTCTCCCAGGCAACTAACACTTCACGAGGGGAGAAGGAAAGAGTGTAAGTGTCACCTGCAGTGACCTCTCCATAAGCACTGGGCCAGGGGCAAACAACTGGCTCTTGACGCCTCTCTACATCTTGGCCAAGCCTTGCAGCACCCCATGTTTCAAAACTGGATTCTCAATCCAGTTCAGATCCAGAGCCTTGGATCTGGACCCTGTGACCTGCCAAAGAGAGCCCCCAGCACTGCCGGCAGCCCCCCCAACAGCTACATGGGCCCGGAGTGGATGCTGTGTGTCAGGCAGATGGGTCCTGGAGGGTCAAGAGGGACTTAGGTTTTTTTGCTCTTGGTGTAAGCTTTGTTAACAGAATCTAAGGGACAACTGGCCCTGCTGCCAGCAGATGACTCCAGCTATGCCCTGAGGCAGCAGCTGGGAGCAGGGAGAAGGGGTGGGCAGGGGGAGGACCCTATTTAGGGTGTGGCTTGCCTATTCCCAGGATCTCCCAAACAGCTGGCACGAAGGGCATGCTGTGATGTTCTGGAGACCTGGAGACGTCTAGCCATGAGGCACGGTGGTCGGGGCACTGGACTGAGAGGTGGACAACCTGGGTTTGGGTTCTTGCTCCTCCACTACTCATGGGTTGTGTGACTCTCAACAGAGTCAGCCATCAGATGGGATAATTACCCTCTCCTACCTTCTGCCCTTGACTCACTCATCTTGGAATTCCCAGGGGCCAGCAGCATGCTTGGCACAGAGGGGTGCTGTGGAATGTCACCACTCCATGGAGTAGAGCCAGGATGCCTGAACTCCTCTGGGCCCTGCATGTTGGATGGTGTCAGGACACGGCTGGGTGAACACCTCTGTCCTGTGTCCTAGAGAGCAAGAGGCACCCTGCATTAAGAACCTCTCAAGGAGGTTACCCGAGCAGGCTCTGGGGTCAGGCTACTAGGTGACCATGGAAAGTCACTGAATTGTTCCTGTGCCTCAGTCTTCTCATCTGCAAAATAGGCGTCTTAACAATACTTATGACACAGGGCTGCTTGAGGTTTAAAGTCCATTCGAGTGCTCAGCACAGTGCCAGGGACACAGCACAAAGCCTCAGTAACGCTGGCTTCAGGTCTACCATTACCCCCAATGGTAGATGTGAAGATCCTCGAGTGTGTGCAACTGAGACAATGTCCCATGGGACTGCCCCATCACTCTCTCCCAGCGTGGGAAGAGGCAGCTGGGACCGCGGTTCCCCAGTGTGGAGACTCACTGTGGCGTTGACTGTGAGCTGGTAGGCCTGTGTGGTCTCGTAGTCCAGCTCCCGGATCACCGTGACGGTACCACGGGCGCTGTCAATGGCGAAGAACTGGGAGGGGGGCTGGAAGGAGTAGAGGACGCTGCCCCCTGCCCCCAAGTCAGGGTCCGTGGCGTTCACGATGAAGATGGGCGTCCCCACCGGTGTGTTCTGGGGATGAGAGCACAGCAAGCACAAGGGTGAGCCGGCGCGGGGCAGCTGCTGCCAGCATGATGAGTCCCCCAAAGCCCATTTTCGCCACGTCCCTCAGCCAACCAGACCCCAGGCCCTGGCATTTTCATTCTAGGAGGGTGCCGAGAATTTAAAATGCAGTATCTTTTTTTTTCTCTTTTTCATTTTTTTCATGGCCTCCTGGTGGCTGTAAGAGCACCAGTTCCAAAGATGATTTGCTTATCCTAGAGTTCTGGATGAGGGGGTCTTTGGGTCCCCAAACCTGTTTCTTGGCAGTTTTGCTTCCTCTGTCAAATGCCCTTTAGCTGCCCAAGCTGCAGGTTTTCTTTTTGGGGACCCAACTCAGCCCTCCCTCCTGGCAGCCCTTCACAGACAGACCATGTGCTTAATGCAGTGGTGCTCTTTATGGGGCCCGTGGTCAGGCTGCAAAGGGCCCTCAGAGAACAATGCCCTGGGGCTGCTGAGGCTTCTGTCTGGGTTTGTGGATTCACCCCCATCAGCAGGCGAGTGTCAACCTGAATGGGCAAGTTCACGTCCTGCCTGTTCCAACCACTCTGTCCCCTGGGACAGGAGGCAGATGCAGGGGCTCCCTTTCCTCCTCACCATCCGTGACTCCCCAGTGCCCTTTGCACAGAATACAGGCTCTCGTGGTCCATCCCGGTCTCCCCCTTCACATTTTATTTCCTGGTGGCACGAAGCTATTTGTACTTCTTGAACCCAGCAGGCTCCCTCACACCTCTGGATGTCTGAATGTGCTTTTCCTTTGCTAGGTTCCCCTGCCCTAGCTGCTTGGAAGGTGCTCATTCCCTCCAGAACAGAATCAAGTCTGCAAGGGGGCAGCGCAGACAAATGCTAGAGTTTCAGGGATGGACAGACCATTTGTTGGAATCCCAGCCTCGCTATGTGTCTTTGGGTTAATTACATAATCTCTCTGGTCCTTGATCCCTTCTCTGTACACTGAAGCTAATCATATCTCATAGGGTTAGTGTGAAGAATACATAAGCTCATGAGTGTAAACATTCCAGCACGTAAGTGCTCAGAAGACGGGAGGTGCGATTTTAATTTCTGGAAACTTGGAGAGGCACAGACAAGGGACCTTCAAGTGTGGGGCAGGGAGGTGTCAAGAAGCACTGATATTCACGGTACCGTCCAGAGTGCTCCCTGTCTACCCACTCCTCTTGCCCCATGATCTGCCCACAGCTGCCTTTCCCCAACCCCCAGGCCCTCCATGGATTGCATCTCCAGGCTCTCTTGCTGGCTGGCTTCTGGTTGGCTTCTGCCAATGAGAAGTTCTGGTAGGAGCTCCCAGAGCAGGAGGAGGAGTTTGGGGTCTTACTTCCCCACCCGCTCCAGTTTCAGCCTAGCAGGCTCTCCTCCCCAGCCCCAGCTCTCAGTGGGCTCTGCGAACACCATTTTCCTCTCCTTCTCCCTTCAGCCCAGAGGGTAGTAAGAACTTGCCCCTGTTGCTAAGCCCTCGGTGCCTTAGCACCCCTTATTTCTACCCCCACCCCACCCACTCCTCTGTGACTAGTCTCCTCACGGAAATGCCTTTATTGGAACTACCTGAAATTAACTCTTTCCTGCTGGGACCCTGGTGGATACAGGTACCCTGAAAATATGTGCCCCGATTCACCATGTGCAAAGCCCTGGACACTCAGGTTCCCTGGTGCTGAGCTCAGTGAAGCCAGACTCATCCCGACATGCCCTCCCGGGTAGCACTGGCCTTGCAGAGACCTTTCTGAGGTTCTCAGCTAACCCACAGTTCTCGATCCTGCCCTCTCTCTCTCTGTAGATCACACATAAGTGCCAAAGCCAG
This sequence comes from Aotus nancymaae, assembly GCF_030222135.1. Taxonomy (NCBI): domain Eukaryota; kingdom Metazoa; phylum Chordata; class Mammalia; order Primates; family Aotidae; genus Aotus; species Aotus nancymaae. The sequence continues at coordinate 63,299,936 of NW_026988421.1, read as the reverse complement.
GTCCATGAATCCAGAATGAAACACTCCATGGGGGCCCACGGTTCCTGTCACAAGAAGAGGTGGCCACACTCTGATTTCAGAGCTGCCAGCCCCTGTGTGGTCGCCGGCCCGCACTTCAGAGCACTTGGCCAGTCTACTCAACACACCCTGTAAGAAGCCGGCGCCCAGAGGAGAGGGACGGCTCCCGTGAGATGTCAGCTCTCCAGCTCCCTGCCTCAGGGAGGCGAGGACATTTGACTATCCATACTGCATGGTCTTGCAGGGAAGGCTCTCTGATCTTTCTGCATCTGATCAGGGGATTTAAGAGCAAGATTCAGGAAACGTTGGAGAAGGGAAAAGAGAAGCGATGGTTTCCACGTCTGACCTTCTTGGATTATGTTTCATGCCCTGTGGTGAAAACCCATTTAATTTCTGCATAACTTAGAAGGTTTTACATGGGCTTGGCAAAGAGCCATTCATATACTTAGAAGGGACAAACTATTGGAGAGAAAAGAATGCTGACTTCATGCATTTCAGGTCTTGGGCACCATGCTCTATCAGGGAAGTAGATGGGGGCGCTCATCAGCACATACATGGGGGGCTTCTCCGAGCACCCAGCTGCTGTTCCATGGAAATGCACAGACATGCACACAGGTCTGCAGACTCAATGCAAGCAGATTTGCTTTATGGGGCCAGGTGCATCTGGGTTTCCAAGTAGGCTACCGGGAGCCACACTTGGTGGCTTAGAGCATGAATTCTGAGTTAGACTCCCTCACTTTGAGTCTGGGCCTTTCCCCTGGGAAAGCTCAGACACATGCTGTTAAAACCCTTTTTGGCCTCAGTTTCCTCATCTGTAAAATGGAGCTGTTAGCAGTTCCTACCCCCTAGGGTTGTTATGAGAAAGAATTATATGAGATAAGGTGTAAGAAAAAGAGTCTCCCTGGGTCAGACACACGGCAATATTGAGCAATACTCAATAAATGGTCATTGTGCTTATTACTATAGTAATAAAATACCATTACAGGCACGGTGAGATGAGCCCCACGGAAAGGGGGAAGTACTAGAAATAGCATAAACAGTCAATGTATCTCTTCACCATGAACTTGGGACAAATGGGCACCTTACAGTTCAGAAAGAGAACATCTCTGATTGGATCCTGGCTGCTGAAGATAGGAAGAGGATAGAAGAGCTCCAGGAGGCCCCCCAAATGGGTTTGAGAGCCTGTGAGGGGAGGGATCTAAGGCAGGGGTGAGAGGGGCACTGGGAGGCCTCAGAAGCTCCTAAGCCAGGAAGCCAGTCCTGACCATACACTACCCTGGGATGGCTGGAAGGCAGGAGCTGGAAGGATCCATGGGGTCATCCAGTCCAGCCTCCCCATTTCCTAGGGTAGACTACAGATGTGAAAATGGCCCAGAGAGGGGATGTGCTTTGCTCCAGGTCTTGCAGGTAGCAGAGACTGTGAGTGGAAATCGGGTGACTTGAATCATACAGAGTGCTCTCTCTACCCCCAAAGAGATGCCAGCCGCTGCCTCCCCACCCCCACTCCCTCCAAGAACAGCTGCTCCCTATGATCACAGCTCTGCTCTAGGTGATGGGTCTAGGCACTCATGTTTGTTCCAAGTGGCTTTAGACTCAGGACACATCAATCAGGTAGGGCCTGAGAAATTAAATATGTTTTCTCTGAGAATCTGAAAAGAAAGATCTTTGTTATCTGGCTGGCGTGGGCACCAAGACAGGCTGAAAGTCACACACAAGCCACAGTTACAGGGTGGCAGAGATGCCACAGGCAATCAAAGGAAGCCTATCTGCAGCAAGGGGAGCAGAGCACAGTGCAGGAGAGAAAATGGAGACGAGGGCCTCCGAGAGCCTCCCACCCTGGCCGTCCCAGGCCCCGCTGACTTTGTCTCCTGTCTGTGGCTGAGGTGCTGTGACCTGCCTGTGCCGTCCTTTCTGTGGGCACCCCACTTGCTCATGCCGGCCTGCATGGGTCTCAGCTCCTTGCTCCTGCCAACAGAACATGCCCAGCCATGGGCAGAGACTCCTCATTTCCATGGCACTGCCCAAGGCTCACCCTGACCCTCTGCTGATGGGATTCTACCTCTTTAATGCCCACAGCAAGCAAAGCACCAGGCCACCGCTCCTGGACTGCTAATAAGGGCACAGTGCCTGCCACAGGAGGCTGCAGGTTACAATGGGGAGAAGAATAAAGGGGTCTGGGTGAATGTCGGCTTCCTCTGCTTTTTAACTGTCCCCAGACACTCCTTTTAACATGCAAATCCAGACGGAAGGCAATTATCAGCATGCTGGTGGAGAGGTGGCCAGACAGGCAGGGGAGGCTTGATCATGGGCTGGACACAGTCAGCCAGGATAGGCCTAGAGGAGAGGTGCTCGGCAGGGCCAGGCTCTGCTGTCCGAGGACAAGGAGAACGGGTAGAAGGTGTCACCCTGGTGTTAGGGTTGGGGCTCAGGGCGTATAGAACCATGGGCTGGAGTTGTGGAAGCAGCACCTAGAGGACCGTTTCAGCTGGGAGTAGGGTCAGCTCTCTCTAGGGTCCTCTCTAGGGCAGCTTCTCCTCACACCTCCATTGTGGAGACTGTCCCTGGGTCCACCTTCTTGCTGGAAGGGAGCAGTTGTGGTCTTTGGAAGAACAACCCCATGGGGCATGATGACTTCTGCTTCTGCGGGAGGCCTCCTGACACGCTTCTCTGCCCCACCCCTGCTTTCCTCCTCCCTTCCTTCATGGTACCCCCCCTGCCCAGTCCCACCTACCCTCTTAAAGCTTCTGGGCCATTTCAAGTCTCCCCACATGTACACCCATGCCTTCAGGGGACCGGGGAACATGTCTAGGCATTATCCCCTTCAACGTTCCTGCACCTGCCAGGTTGTCCATCTCAGCAAGTGACCTACGCCATGCAGGTCGCAGGCAGGGCAGGTCCTGCCTCTTCCAGCTCCCATTTAAGCTCCACATCACTTCTGATGGACCTGCTGTAAATGGGCCACCCTGCGCAATTCAGAGACAAATAAATCTTTTTGCTACTCCTGGGGTGACAAGGGAATAGACTCTGGGAAAGTTCTGCCGTGCAAAGGATCTTGTTCGTTAATAATAATGATAAATAGCTCACTTCTCACATGCAGTGTGAGTTACATTACACTCCAGGCCTCTCCAGAGGTGGCTCGGGTGCTCACTGGGGTGAGGGAGTGTGTGCAGTGAGGGAGAAAAGGCCAGAGGGAGAGGGGCAGAGAGGCAGGAGGGAGGAACCAGAGGAGAGAGCAGTAAAGAAAGGGGGAGGGAGGAGGGGCAGGGAGAAGGGAGAGCACCTGAACACAGAGAAAAATAGGATGAGAGCAGTGAGAGGGGCAGGACTGAGGGCCAGAGTGAAAATAGGACGAAGAGGAAAGAGAATTTGCAAAAGAAAAGGGAGGAAAGAAAATTTGCAGAGAAAGGAATGAACTGAGATAGGAAAAAAAAAAGACATAGAGGAAAAGTTATGAACAGAGGAAAAGATGTACAAAAATTAAGCAGCAAGGGAAAAGACAGGAGAGAGAAAGAAAAGAAGGATGTCACAGCCTCTCATTTTTGGGGTGCACCCAGTCCCTTCACTCCTGTAAGATTTATGCTGTACCCTTGACCAAACTTTGGCAAAAAGCCAAATCTCCATTATAGATGCCATCTCTAAAGGCGTTATTAATATTTATGGAATGCTTGCTAGATGCTGCTACAGTCTTTAATATCTTATTATAGAGCCTGTTATAAAATGCATTAGGAATAAATTCCTGACAGATGGAGTTCTGACAAGGTGCAGGCGCCTCAGTGGATCAGAGCTGGGAACAGAGCTTCCTGTGCTGCTCAGAGGCTGAGTCCCTGCCCTCTGGGGCTGGGTGGGGGAGGGGAGAGGGGTTACCAGGATTCCACCCTTCCCATCCTCTGCCCTCAGTTGCATTTTTACATACACCTTCACTCCCTGCTTCCTTTTCCCAGATGGGGAAAATGGAAGCTCAGAGAAATGAAGCCACATGTCCAAGGTCACACAGATTTTAAGTAGTGGAATCAGGATTCAAAGTTGGGTCACCTTTCTGTGCCCAGACCTCAGGGTTCCAGAGATGAGGACGGAGAGTGGGCTCAGAGCCCCTCCTCAAGTGGGACTTCCCAGTCTGGAAGGGCTGGGGGTGAGGGTCGCAGCTGAAGAGGCCTCTAGGTAAGAGAACAGAGGGTCGGTGGGGGAGCTTTAGCCAAAAAAGAGTTTCGGAGGGAAGGAGGGCATTTCAAAATTGCACACTTTCACTGAGAATAAGGAAATGGGCTCCTATTGGAACAAGAAGAATTCAGGTCAGAAGCAAGGAACTTTCTGAACATGGGCTCCTGGGCAGAGGAGAAACATTTGCACTTGGGTTCCTGTTGGACGCTAAAGCAGGTGCCTCTACACTGGTGACTCTGGAGGCCTGCTGGGATACTTTGGGAGGATATCACTTCCAAATATAAGGGTTTGTGGCATTCCAGCTTATCGGGGAGCAGTGATGGAGGAGAAATGGGGTCTATGGGGAGAGGTGGGCTGTGTTTCTTTCTGAAATGAGCAAGAAGGCACTTGAGCGCAGGAGGAAAAGGTGCACACAGAGGACAGTGTCGGGGGAGAAGCAGGAGTGGCGAGTTCCCACAGGGCATCAACACATATCTCAGGGGGCCCCACTCAGGTCAGGGAGGGGCACACTGTGTGCACAAACCCATGTGTGCCTGTACTCCAGCATGTCTGTCTGGAGGAATCGGGAAGAGATAATGTGATGACATCTCTTCTTTCTACCAGTGTCTGCTCTCTTGGGTGATATGTACTTGATCTAAAAGGTGCCAGGTATGTTCTGGGGTGGGCTGCCAGCTCTGTGGGCTGGGCCCTAAGTCACTCACACCTTGACATGGTTTGAGGACATCTCTCTGGGCCTAAGCTGGTCTCCCCAGTTGTTCTGGTCTCCTCCAGAGCCAATTCACTGCCATCTCCAAGTCCCTCCTCAGAGTCCCCGTTTGCAGCCTCCAGCTGTGTACCGGCTTTTTGGAATCCCTGGAAGACACTCATCAGAGTGCTTATCAAATGGCCCTCCCGACCTGCTGCAGACATCCTGGACCTCCCCCTCTTTCTCGACTCCCACTCCTCACCCTTCTCTTCCTCTTTGCTGTTTACCCTGGCCACCTCTTCAGTCCCGGCACCGTCACTTGTGCATAGAAGGCATTCAATAAATGTTTTAAAAGAACTGGGATTTTGTGGTAAACATGGCAGATTGAACACAACCATTTATTTCTGTTTTTGTCTCAGCCTCTCACCAAAATGACAATAAGGGAATTAAAAATGCATAAATCCACAAGGGCAAAGAGAACAGGAGAGGAGATAGCAGCAGATGAGAGACATCAACAAAATTCTGGAAACTGGAAATGGATGGGCCAGTTATAACTGCCTTAGGAGATGGGCAAGCTGAAGCTCACACCTGCGCCTCGGAACACTGGAACAGCTCGGGACTCCCAGACACCACGTGATGCTGAGTGTGAGGGAAAGGGGTGGGGCTGAACAGCTTTAAATAGAGTGGTTAGACTCCCAAATCCCTTCCCCAACTTTTGCAGAAAATGGGAGATTTAAGTGAGTTGGGCTCTGGACTCATGGCTGGAAGTGGAACCAGGCACTGAAAACAGGGAGGTTAGGAGGAAATCTGTACCTCCCCGCCAATCCCATCCCTCATCAGATCTCTTTAGCCATTCGGCCTCCTAAAGACTCCAGGCAGGAAAAATGAAAACCGGTACAAGAGAAAACACGAACATGAACATGCTGCAGATCCCTTGAAAGAACAGCCAGGCTTTCTGGTCCCGGTCGCAGAAGCAGGAAGACGAAGGGAACGTCATCGTTTGAGAAGCGTCGTAGTAAGACGCACATGTTGTGCCGCTGCTGTAGCTCTAAGGCCTACCACCTTCGGAAGTCGACCTGCGGCAAATGTGGCTACCCCGCCAAGCGCAAGAGAAAGTATAACTGGAGTGCCAAGGCTAAAAGACGAAATACCACTGGGACTGGTCGAATGAGCCACCTAAAAATTGTATATCGCAGATTCAGGCATGGATTCTGTGAAGGAACAACACCTAAACCCAAGAGGGCAGCTGTTGCAGCATCCAGTTCATCTTAAGAATTTCACTGATTAGTCACGCAATAAATGTTCTGGTTTTAAAAATAAAAAATAAAAAATAAAAAAAGAAGAAAGAACAGCCAGGTCCTTCTCTAATCATCCCATAATGGAGCCCGCTGGCTAACAAGCAGTCCCAACCATGCCCTGCTCCACACATACACAGCAAGCTTCCAGGCAGCGGCATGTGAACTCACTCGTATATATGAAGAGCCAACTAAGGATCACTAAACATTTGAGAAAAGCCTCTAATGTGAAAGACAGAGTGAGAAAAAACAGTAAACAGGAATAACAACTATAAGCATCTTTAATATCCTCAGAGAGACAAGACACAACATCTTTGGAAAAAGAAGATTCCAAGAGGAAAAAAGGCCCAGTAGAAATTAAAAAACACAACAGAAGGGTTGGAAGATAAAGAAATTTTCCAAAAGTAGAAACAAATTCAGAGATGAAATGGGGGAGAAAAGTAAGAAAATTAGAGGAGCAGTTCAGAATATCCAACATTCCAGCTAATAGGAACTCCAGAGTGGTGGCGGGCGACGGGGGACAGGCCAGGCACAGTGGCTCATCCCTGTAATCCCAGCACTTTGGGAGGTCAAGGCAGGTGGATCACTTAAGGTCAGGAGTTTGAGACCAGCCTGGCCAACATAGTGAAACCCTGTCTCTACTAAAAATACAAAAAATTAGCTGGGTGTGGTAGTGGGGACCTGTAATCCCAATTACTTGGGAGGCTGAGGCAGTAGAATCACTTGAACCCAGGAGGCAGAGGTTGCAGTGAGCCAAGATCATGCAACTGCACTCCAGCCTGGGCAACAGAATAAGACTCTGTCTCTAAATAAATACATACACACATACATACATACATTAACGTAAAATAAAATTTAAAAACCCAGAGTAAATGAAGGAGAAGAAATCATCCAAAAAGTAACATAAAAGAATCTCCCAGATCTGAAGGACATGTTTCCAGATTGAAAGAGACCACTATGTGTTCAGAAGAAACATGCATACTGAGGCATAAAACCATAAAGTTTCAAAAACATTGATTATTATTTTTTTTAATCCTGAGACTTTCAGAGAGAAAACAAAAAGGCCACATGCAAAGGATCAAGAGTCAAAGTGGCACCAAAGTTCATAACACTGACACTATAGGCTGAAACACTAAGGAATAAAAAACTTCACATTATAAAGAACACTATTTCCATTCCAGAATTCTATACCTAGCCAAACTATCAACAAACAAATGCATAGCATGAACATATTGTTCAGATGAAGTGAAAAAAAAAATTCCCATGAACCCTTTTTTTCTGAAATTTACTGAAGAGTGTACTCCATCGTAATGAGGGTATAAACCAAGAAAGAGGAAAATATGACATTTATGAAACAGGATCCAATAGAGGAGAAAGATAACAGATTGCTCAGTGTGATTCTCTTTTCCTCCCCAACAGCCACCCCACATCAAGCCTCCAGAATACCACACAAGTCAGACAACAGCTGGTCCAGGTTGCGACAGGAGGGTGGACACTCCAGTGAGAATGTTGTTAAAACAAATGCAAACCAAATTTTTAAAAATCAATATACTTTTAATATGCTGAGAAGCTCCCTAAATCAAGCATTAAGGAACACTAAGAAACAAACAAACAAAAAGAAGTGATTATTAATTCTAGAGAAAATAAAAGAGGAAATATAATTACAGTATATTATGTGGCTCAGCTGTGAATAACATTTACATAATCATAATACTGTGTACACTAAATGCTGTTTTAGCTAAAAAGAGGAATATAATTATGTTTGGAGGATGGATAGTGAATGTTAAAAGAAGGGTGTTTATGTAGGATGTATGTATGTTAAGAGTAGGGCGTAGTGAATGTTAGGAGTAGGATATATGCTCCAGTTGTTTGTGTATAGCAAAGATAAGGTAGAGGATGGTGTAAAAGTAAAATTCTCATCCTCCATAGGTGGAAATCAATAGATAATATTCAAAATTAAAACAGTGTATAAGCATGTGGTTTAGAAATAAGAAAGTAAATATCAGAAATTGAATGAGGTTTTCTCAGGGTGGGAAGCAGGAGTCAGAGTGCTGCGGCTTTTATTATAAGCTGAGCTATGCTATTTGACTTTTAAATTCATACATATATTACTTTGATAAAAGTTAATATCAAAACTAAAAAGAGTATTTCCCTATGGCTGCACCACCAAGTGGCCTCCTCCCTTTTTGTTCCTTTTGAGATCAGTCTTGCTCTGCTACCCAGGTACAGTGGTGTGAACCTCCGCCTCCTGGGTTCAAGCAATTCTGCCTCAGCCTCTCCAGTAGCTGGAATTACAGGCATGCATCACCATGCCCAACTAATTTTTGTATTTTTAGTAGAGACAGGGTTTCACTATGTTGGTCAGGCTGGTCTCGAACCCCCGACCTCAGGTGATCCACCCACCTTGGCCTCCCAAAGTGTTGGGATTACAGGCATGAGCCACCATGCCCAGCCACCTCTTCCCTTTCAACTCTGTCCCCTGTAATGGATCCTGAAAGTCCCTGCCTTAAAGCACTCATCCAGCATCTCATTTTCCTCACAAACATCATCATCTGCTCCTCTTTTACCTCCAAGGCAAAGTCTCCCAGACCTTGACTGTCACCATAGTCTCATCGAACCTTCTCTCTTTAAACTCCTCATTCACTCCTGCTCCACTGAGGCCCTCGATTTCAGTCCAACTGTTCTACGTGCCAGCCCCAAAGCATGGTCCCCTTCCATGCCGGTGCTCATGGTGCACCTGTCTCTTTGACCTGCGTTCCTTTGGATATTTCCCATAGGCAGCAGAGGTCAGACATCACCACCCAATGACTGACACTCCCTCCCTTCTGGGAAAAGGCTGTTGGCTCCACTCAGGTTTCTAGCACACATGCCTGGGTCTGGGGTGAGACACCTGTTCCCTCACCCCATGCACACATGCTGGACATGCAGGGCTAGATGGAGTCTCAACAGAGGGACATCTGGGGCCTCCCTCCCTTCTTCTCAGGAGCTCAACTTTCAAGACCAAGTGTGATACCCAAGCATGAAATGGCCCCAGTGCCTTCCTCTTCAGAGACAAAGGAGCGCCAAGGCAAGTTTCCTTACCCCTGCCTCCAACCCAGTGGTCTTCCTGGAGAATGAATGACAGTAGACTTTGGAGATCTCCCAGTGCTACCTGCCATCACTGACTACATTCCAGAGCTGTCCCTGCACCCGCCTCCTCCAGGCTCCCCCTGCACCCTCTCACTTGCAGACAAGCAGGAGCAGAAGGAGGGGGCACATGGCAACAGAGGGCATAATGCCTCAGGGACGGACGGCTGGCCCAACTGCCGAGCAGTTGGCTAAGGGCTGTGTACAAAGAAAAAGTGGACAGGAAGGGCCATGATGACGGTGCAGCCCTGGTGCCCACCCTGGCCCCAGCCCCCAGGACATCTGCTTTAAACACCAAGCAGCATGTACCAGGTACCACTCCCTCCCTCGTGGGCTGGGTTTCTGTTTTCCTCTCCATGGAATGGGATGAAACCAAGAATAAAGGCATGAGTTGGGAAATCCAGTTCTTAGCTATTTAGAGTCATACCCTCATACCCCTCTCTGGCTGGAGTTATTGGTCTGATTGGCTGCTGGAAGCCTCATACCCTCCTGCCTTCCAGGAGGGACTTGGAAACAAGCTTCTGGAGACCACGAAGGATCTGTGTGGTGCTGTATGACTCTCCATGCACATTGGCCTGATTAGGAAAATCCCAGAACAGCTGTCCCAAACTCTGGGTCACAGTCCAGCTGCTCTCCAATAACAATCTTCCTGGCTTCCTTCTCTGTAGCTATGCAATGTCAACACAAACATCCGATGCCTCAGTGTTTCCATCCAGGAAATGGGTACAGTAATCCCTATACTATCTTTTTTTTTTTTTTATAAAAATATGGAACACTTCATGTATTTGCGTGTCATCCTTGCGCAGGGGCCATGCTAATCTCTGTATCATTCCAATTTTAGTATATGTGCTGCCGAAGCGAGCACCTTATACTATCTTCTATATAGTGCTGGGGTGGAGATAAAATGAGTGAACTATGGAAACATATTTTAAAAAATCAAAGGCAAAAAAAAAAAAAATCCTCACAACCTTCTGCAGAGGCAGAAAACTCCAAAAGAAAAATCCAGGGAATGATATGATGTGAGCCATAAGAAGGGTTCTGTGTAAAATGCTAGCCTGCAGTCCAGAAGCTGGGCCATTGGGGTTCCAGGGCACTGTCTCTGAACGCAGGGCTACAGGGGCTGGAGGGTTTTTTGAATTTTGAGACTTGGTAGATACTGAAAAGTGGTGACTGAGAGATGCAAAGAGTCTCCTGGAATGTTTTTTAAATAAGAAAAAGACTAGCACTTTGGGAGGCCAAGGCCGGAGGATTGCTAGAGCCCAGGAGTTGGAGACCAGCCTGGACAACAGAGTGAGACCCTGTCTCTACCAAAAAATAAATTGATGTGCACCTGTGGTTCCAGTTACTCGAGATGCTAAGGTGGGAGGATCTCTTGAGCCCAGAACATCGAGGATGCAATGAGCCGTGATTGCACCACTGCACCCCAGCCTGGGCCAAAGAATGACACCCTGTCTCAAAAGAAAAAAAAAAAAACCAACAAAACAAGGAAAACCTGCCTCATGGAGTTATTGTGAGGCTTATAGGAGACAAAGTATGTAAAGTGCTTAGTGCATAATATGTGCTCAATAAATCTTTGGCTCTATCGTAATGCTGTTACCTTGTGGAGCTGTATAAGGGCTAAGGTGGAATGTGTATAGACAAGGGCCAGTAACCTGTAAAGTGCTTTGCAGATGTTACTTAAGGTGGGAAGAAGGTCTGGAAGGGGACGGGAAGGTTCTGAAAGCTGAGGTCCCTGTTCTGCCCTCAACAGAGATAAAACTCCCAGGGAACCCTCCGGGGAGCACATGTCCCCCACCTTCATACCAAAGGGACCACGCTGGGTGTGCAAAAGCCTCTAACACTGCCCTGAGCTCTTTGTACCCCGATCTATTGCTCACAAATGGGGCTCCATCTCCCAGCCCCCAAATTCATTCCCTTGCATGATGATGAATCATGTTAAACAAAATGAATATGCAAATCTCCTTGGGGCGGGCCTTGCATCTATGGGAGGCTGTGCTTAACAAATGGATTGTGAATGAGAAGGCAGTGCCAGCAATGCAGCCTCTCCTGCTGTCTCTCCTCCCCGTCCCTCTGTCCCCAGCCCGGGTGGGCATGCATTCTGAAGGGGTGGGTGAAGGGGCAGCAGAGGCCTGGGCAGACACAAGTGTGGCAGGGTAGGCCTGGTGTGGTTTCTGCCTCTCCAATCCCGAGGCTACTGCTGCCGGCTCTTCAGGCGGTGTGATGTGATAAGTGGAACCTGTCACTTGGTGCCCTGGGGCTTAAGGGCGGACAGAGCTTGGGAAGGCTTACACTCGGCTGCAGGGGAGCTGAGGGGTGGTGAGGGCTGGGGGGTGTGGGAAGATTGGGGGGCACTGGACTCAGGCAGGGAGAGGGCAGTTGCAGAAAGTCACTGGGCTCTGGGGCCCTTGGAGGAATGGCTTAAGCTTCCATCGGTGAAGAAAGATCAAATGATCCTATTGCACTGTCTATTCCAGTGACTCACACCCCTGGCTGCATATTAGAATTACCTGGGGAGCTTTTAAAAAATACCAGTGCTGGGCCCCAGTGCTTTCCTCTGTATGTTTTAAATTCCCATTGTGTTCTCATGTACAGCCAAGGTGGGGAAGCAGTGCCCTAGCCCAGGGGCCCTGTCTTACAGATGGGAAAGCTCAGGCTGGGAGTGGGGGGACTGGATGATGGTCACACAGACAGTCCCTGGGGTAGAGTTCTGACTGCAGCTGCCTATGTGGGTGCTGACTCCCTGACGTCCCTACCTTGTCCTGACATGGAAGCAAGGTGGCTTCCCAAACACACAGCATTCTTAACCTCAAGGGAAGCAACATGTTGTGGAAGACAGAGCCCTGGATGGGGGACAGAAGACTCAGGACCAGAGTCCCCTGTGTGAGCCTGGACAAGAATCAAAGCTTTTTGGCCTTCAGGTCCTTGTCCACTCAATGAGGGAGCAGAACCACAACACGCCGCACTCTGTTCCTGCTCAGTTGTGAGTCCTCCCTCAAATCTAAGGTGCTGTCGCTTCAAAGCCAGTCCCTTTGCTCTGGGACCGTTCTCGCAATATAGAAAGGCAGCGTGTTCTGAAGTGAAAATCAATAAAAGCATTTCTCCCTCACTTTCCTGTGATTTTCAGAGCCTCTCTCCAGTGAGATACATGACACTCTCATGCAGACAAAGCACAGGCTAAAATGTCCCACGGCCAGCTGTGGGCACTTGCCATGTGCCAGGACTGTGGGGCATAGTCCCTGCATGTGGGCGACCAGTAAATGAAGGACTTTCTGAGGACAGTCAAGGACACCATGCACCAGGATGCCAGAGGCCTGGGGCCCTGCGGCCCTGTCCTTCCAGCTTTCAAGTGGATCATTAGCTGGAAAGGACAGGAGGACACAGAGACATCAATGTGGTCACCCCAGACACCTGTCTTGTTCTCGTCTTCCACCTCTGTGTGGCCCAGGGCAAGTACTGAAGCTCTCTGAGCCTCATCTGTAAAATGGGGGCCAAAACACCTTCCTCCTGCATCTGTCGGCCTAGCAGTAGTGATTCTGAGACACTCAGCCTGAGGCCTGGCTCAAAGTCATAGCGGTAGCAGTCACCATCACTGTGGGAAACTTGATTATTACCAGTGTCAGCTTCAAGTTCTTATACTTGGGTCGGGGGAGCCCAGGGAGATCCACTCACCCGAGGAGCATTCCCTGAGAGAGGAGGGTGCCCGGCTGTGTTGTCTTCAGGAGCTATCCCAGGATGGGGTCCTGTGAGCTCTAAAGGCTAGGTGATGGTGCCTCTGTCCCTGCTGGGGGAGGTGGGAGCCCCGCTGCAGGAGTTGTGGGAGGAACGGGGAAGGGGGTCCAATTCCTTGGTCTACTGTGTCTTGGAGACCAAGGCCCATGGGGCTCCACTGCTGGCTTCAGAGACAGTTAGAGGTCCTGAGGGTCCTTGGGGTCAGTCTGGTGGTCTTCTCATGGCACACAAAGACCATGAGAAGACCACCAGGTTGACCCCAAGAAAAGAGGGAAAGCAGAATCCTGAGTGCACCCTGCTGGAAGGGTTTCTAGGACGGCCATGGCCTCTTCTGTTAAGATGAGGCTTCACCAAGAAACAAACTAGCCTTCCCTTCCCTACCAGAACCTAGAGAAGGCACCTTGTGGGAAACTGATGGGGATAACCAACTGATCAGGAAGTTACAAAGGCCTTCCAAGCCCCTTCTGGAATGAAGAATGCAGAGACCCAATTTCCATCTAGAAACAGAGTCCCACCCCTCCCTCCTCCTCCTGGCCCCAGGGTGCCCAGTAAAGGGCCCAACAGCTCCTAGGGCAGCCTGACCTTCCCCCAGGAAGTGGGAGAGAGACCAGGGGTAGGAATTGCAAATGACTTTCATTAGGCGGGGTGCTAATACCATGAATTACAAATGAAACCCAGATGAAGAGGACCCTGGCAGCCTTACCTCTGTTTGATATTAATTGGGCGACACTTTGTTTTAATGGTACATTAATTAATGCGGAATTTCGACGGAAGTCCTTGTGACACTCACATTAATACAAATGAATTCATTACCGTCGGTGTTATTACAAGAAATGACAAATAAATCTGTAACAGTGGGACCCTTCAAATAATAATCACGAATCATTAGGTTTGCTGCTCGTTTGTACTGTAGCTTGCAAATATGTGTATATGTTTTCTGCTGTGAGTGAGCCTTGCCTTTTGGCTGGGGGAGGCAGCCGGTGGGGGCTGGCTCTGGTGGTAGAAGAGGAAGCATCTTCCAGACTTTTCTATATCTGCTTTTCTTTCCCTCCTCCACCCACCCCAGGGCACTTCTCTTGCTCTTCCCAGAGCCTTCCCCCAGGCTCAGCAAGCCCCACTTCAGCAGCATAATTGAGGCTGCCCTATCCCTGCAATCCAGCATGCCTGGTATACACTCTCTGGCCTTGAGGATGAGTCGGTGGGGGAAGGAGTAACAGCACCAGGGCCCTGGGATGGACTCGGGCCTGAAACAGCTGTTCATTCTCAACAGGTTTCCCACAGGCAGACTTGTCTTATTTTTATTTATTTATTTATTTTTTTTTTTGAGACAAGGTCTCACTCCGTTGCCCAGGCTAGAGTGCAGTGGCATGATCACAGCTTACTGCAGCCTGAAATTCCTGGGCTCAAGTAACCCTCCCATGTGTCACTTTCCCCAGCAGCTGGTACCATAGGTGCACACTACTACACCCAGCTAATTTATGTTTATTTTAATTTTATGTTTCTTGGTGAAGCCTCATCTTAACAGAAGAGGCCATGGCCATCCTAGAAACCCTTCCAGCAGGGTGCACTCAGGATTCTGCTTTCCCTCTTGATATGTTGCCTATGCTAGTCTCGAATTCCTGGCCTCAAGCGATCCCCCATCCTCAGCCTCCCCAGTTGCTGGAATAGTCAGTCTGGTCTTAATGTTTCACCCTAAACCTCAGAAAATCTTGGGGGAGAATATATATGTCCCATGGGTAACACTGTGCTAGAAGTTTTACGTACTTTCTGCTCTTCAGCCCTCACCGTTGTAAAGGAGGGGAAACAGGTTTAGAGAGTTCAAGGCCTTATTCATAGCTCCTAAGAGGAGGGGCCAGGCTTGGGACTCAGTTCTGCCTTAATCCAAAGCTCCCAATACACTGTCTCCAAAGAGAAGTTACCATCTGCGGAATGCCTGTTAATATCCTGGTGGAGGCAGTGATAGCTGGATAAACCCAGCAGGCTGGCCCCAACTCTGCACCACTGCTCTGTGCTTCATATTGTAGTTCCACAAGGGCAAGAGAAGAATCCCCTCAACCCCGCCCCACAAGCTGGGTCTGCACCTGCCTTCCTGATTGCCTCTCACACCCTCCAGTGCCTTGAAGTTGCAGTCAAGACCATTTCTGCTTCTCTGGGGCAATAAATGAGGCCGTAAGAAACCACCCTGGAGGAGAGTGTCAAACCTCCCCGAGTGACCCAGGTGGACGTTAGATCTGAAAATGGTTGACCCGCAGGCTGCCTCTCCTCCGTTCTGCACTCAGTGGAGGCAGTGCCAGTCAACCACAGTGCTCTTCCCAGACTCAGCCTTGGGATTTTCTGCCCAACGTGCTAATAAGCAGCTTCCACGGAAGGACCAGAGTTGGCACTATGATTCGAATGCAGCTTGTTACCCCTGTTTACAGCATCTTTCCCTGCAGGACCTTAAAACAGAGCCCAGTCTCCTCTGACAGGGATGCCCCAGAGCAGTTCAGCTCGGTGGTCAAGAGATCTAGTAAATGACCTCTCTGGAGTCCCTCCAACCCAGGGACTCTATGAATCCGTGCCCCTTCCCTCCTACATGGGCTAATGGGTCAGTCTTATTCACTTACAACAGCTTTCTGACCTTTGGCTAACAGGTGAAACAACATGGATGCCAAATCCAGTTCTTTCCAGCCCTGAATGTCTACTAATGGGACCAACTCTGTGGGCCCTACCCAATGACTTGCCCTCTGCTCTGGCCCAAGGAGCCCCAGCTCTTGGAGGTGAATGCCTTTTGGCTATTGGCTGCTGTTTCAGGGACCAGATCCTAGCTGATCAGCAGTGGGCCATAGCCACATCTGGGTGTCCAGGGGCTCTGGCCCCTCCCCACTCATGTTCTGCCTCATTCCCACTGGTGCTGAATGAACCAATTAATCACCTAACATTGTTAACTGTACTAATTGCGCTTGCTCTTGAAACTTACGGAACAATTATTTACTGTCTCTGCCTCATGAGCTATCAATTATGGTGATCGGAAGCAGGAAGTCATTTCTCTTGAACCGAGATAGAGGCCTAGTCAGGCTCAGAGCTGGTTTTTCAAGAACTCTCTGCAAGGCTTTGCCTAAGTATGGCAAAGTCAGTGGCTTCTTCATGGGGACAGGCTTTGCAGTCTAATAAGAGGGGCAGCTCAATACTGATCTTAAATGAAGTCTTTATTATACCAAAGTTGTTCCCCTTAAAGATAAAATGACACCCACTAAGTACTACCCTGAGGACTGTACTACTTCCTTCTTCCCTCTGTCTTTGTGTGTACACAGTGCCCCCCTTGGCCAGGTTTGGCATCACACACCTAGAGATCTGCAGGGCAGCTGGACATGCACATGGGGCTGCATTTTCCTTCTTGTTCCCCACGTTGAGGCTCTATATCACCTCTTCCCAGCCCACCTCTGACGTTGTTTCCCCCATCTCTTGGTCCCTTCCACTTGGAGGAGAGCTGGTGCCTCTGACCAAGATCTACATGAAGGCAAAGAAGACATACTCGGTGGAAGCAGCTGTCAGGCTCTGTGCATCCCAGCTGGACCTCGAGATAGTCCTGTCCTCTGAGGCCACGGGATGAGGAGCTCAAGCCCATATACCATCACCCCTTCCACCATGCACACACATACACAAAGACACTCTCCCCTCTCTGCCTCCACCATGCATGACAGTGTGTGATGTGGCAAACACGTATTTATTCAGGTGCACAGCAGGCCCCCGCAGGCTGTGGCCCTGTCCCCTGGGATCCCTCCCCCATCCCAGCCCTCCTGCTGCCCCAGTGCTCATTTCTGAATGTCAGGGCAAAAAGCACTTAGAGCCAACTGCTGAGCCCAAATCTATTCTGGTGCAGAGAAATGCACTCCGTCACCATGCAGCTGACAGGCTCTAGGCAGGCTGGAGGAGCAGAGGCCAGCCTCTGACTGACCCTACCCTACGGGGCCTCTCTTCCGGCTCCTGTCTCTGGCTGGACTCAAGCAGGCCAAGCGGCTCCTTAGCCCTGGCGACAGCAGCTGAGAGACCCCCATCTCCATGGAGGCCACTCTAGTTCCCAAACAAGCCACTGTCTACTTGATACCTCCACAGGAGTCTCAAAGATGGGACAGATTCAGCATGCTTAAGAACAAACTCTGGAAACCGCGTCCTGGCTCCGTGAGTGGCAGTACATTCCCTCTGCACCCACCACTGAGCCAGAAACCAGACTCTTC
Organism: Aotus nancymaae; assembly: GCF_030222135.1. Classification (NCBI taxonomy): domain Eukaryota; kingdom Metazoa; phylum Chordata; class Mammalia; order Primates; family Aotidae; genus Aotus; species Aotus nancymaae. Next base: position 63,282,708 of record NW_026988421.1, on the reverse strand, counting down.
CTTGCAATTCCCTCTCCAGTAGCAGTCTGCTCCCGTCCCTCCTACCCACCACCATCCTTGTTGGGACTGGCTCACTGGGCTCCACAGTGTCTCTGGCCCTGTGATGTGGATGCCCCAGGGGTGCTGTGAATGCCCTAAAATACATATCTGGGCGTGTCACCACGACCCCATCCTAGCCCTCCAGTAACTTCACAGTGGCTTTCCTGCTGACCTCCAGATAAACACCACAGAAGGCCTTCCACGCCTGCGTGGCCTGGCCTGCTGGTTCCCCTTCTCTCGGCTTCACTGACTCTTCCTCGCCTCCCTCCAGCCCTCTGGCCTTGCACTTCCTTAGATGAACTTGGAGCTGCGCTGCTTCCAGCTGCTGCCTGCGCCATCCATCCACTAGAATCCTTTCCTCATCTTCATCCCCAACTCTTGCCTATTCAGCCATCACATCTCAACCAGGTCTGTTTCCTCCAGAGGCTTCTCTGACCTCTGGTCTGGGTCCGGTCCTTGGCTGTATTTGCTCAGAGTTGCCTGGCTATTCCCTGGGGCTCCAATCTCATTGACATTAAGTGACTCTCTGGTTGCCATCTGACTCCCCACTAGATGGTCAGCTCCTTGAGGGCGGGTCCACGCCCACGTCTGCTCTCCATCGTGTCCCCAGGGACTGGTCTGGTACCCTACATTAAGTGGGTACTGAAAAAAAAAATCGCTGTTGAATAAACAACACCCTGGCCGCCCGTCTCTTGACCTGCCCCTCATCTGCCTATTTAGTGAGATGGTTGGGAAATGTCAGCTCTGAAGCTTCTCCCTCTCATTCATTCAACAAATATTTACCTAGCGCTATGTCATGGGCCCTGCTGGGAAGTGGAGGCACACTGACAGTCACCAAGAGAGTCTGAAGGTATCCATGGAGCAGAGTGTCCGTCTCCACGTCAGGAGGTGTGACAGGAAGGGTGCTGCACCTGAGCCCTAGCTCCCAGCTCCTCCACTGCCTGAATCTGGTACCTGTGGACCTTTGTTCATGCTGTTCTGTCTGCCTGGAGCATTCTTCCCCATTCATTCATCCCACAAATAATGACCGTGTTCCTACTATACATCAGACATGTTCAGTGTTCTGGGTGCAGTGGACATGCAGCTCAACTCCTATGCATGTTTCCATCCCAAGCTGTTTATCACCTCCTCTGGAAAGCCCTCTCTAATGCCCTGAACCTGGGTTAGGTGCCCCTTCTATGGGCTCCCAGAGTCCGCATTCTGCTCTGCCTCCATTACAGCATTTATTATATCACCTTAGAATTGCTTGTGTTGCATTAAAACTCCACAACTGTCTTGCTCACCACAGCAGCTCCCGTATCATCATATCACTGCCTGGTACATAGCGGCCACTCAAAATCCATTTTTCTACCTGAGCAAATGCCTCTGTTTCTTTTACGAGTGTCTCCACAAGCTCTAAAGGTAGAGAGGAAGATGCTTCAGCCTGAGTTACGGTTGCTGAAATAAACATGGAGGAGGGGCATTTGTAAGGAGGCCATGGCCAGCAATGAGAGGCGAAGGGGCTTTGAGACGAGACACCGAGAGGGGACACGAACTGGAAAATTGTGATCTCCCTGTCCTGGGTCTGAGAATGCTGTGGCCATCAGATCAGAGGGGAAGTGAAGCTGCAGGACCAGACATCCTTGGATGGGCAAACTTGGACAGCTGGGTTACACGAGACTCCAAAGCTCTCTGCTTTCGACCTTACTTCTGTTTGGCCCTGGTACTTCCCTCGGGTGTCTGTAACACCACAGATCAGATGCCCTCCTGGCATTGCCTGTCACTCCCCAAGGGGTCAGGGGAGTGGTCTCTGCAGTCAGTCTGTCCTCCACCTGGAGAGTCACCTCCCCTAAGATAATATGTGCTTCATTTCCTCAAGGTCTCTGCTCACATGTCCTCAGAGACGCCCTCCTGACCACAAAGCCGGCCCTAGCCGCTTGCCTGCTTTATTCTTCTTTGTGGCCCTTCTCACCAGCAGACATAGATGTGTGCGTTGGTTCTCTTGTCTCCCCCACTAGATGAAAGCTGCCAATAGCCAGGACTCCATCAGTGTTGTTTGGCTGAGTCCCAGCTCTGGGAACAGTGCTTAACGCACAGTAGGCCCTGAAGAACTGTTTCTTGAATGAATAAATGAATGATAACAAACAGGAAGATAGTATGTGGCATCTAAAGCTTATTGGACTCACTAGAAGTGGAAAAGACTTTTTGGGGGTGAGCACCAGATCTCCCTGAGGAGCAAACAGAAATCAGCCCCTGCAGGAGACACAGGGCAAGCTCATCGATGATGACAACCTGAAGACAGTCCGAGAAAGCTGAAGGTGCAAACCGTCTCACTTTTAATGAAGCGCATGGTGGACAAGAATGGCCGAGTGGGCTTCTCCAAAGGTGACTGACCTCTCAGGCAGGGATGGCCCACTTCGTCATCCCCTGCCCCTGCTGCGGCCTGGGAGCACGGTGCCTGTCTCAGCCCCACCTCTCCTCTCTGCAGCCCTCTTTCCCTTTTGTAGCAGGAACTAAAGAGATTAAATGATCAACCGCCAGGAAAGGCCGGGGAGAACACTGCTGTCTCTTTCAAGCTATTGCATCTAGTGCTTCTGGGCTAATGGCTGTTCAGTGGATTCGAATCCCTCCTTCAACGGTAACTTATACATGGCTTTCCTCCCACTGCTGTCACCAGGAGTTGGGGTGGGGGACTGACCCTGTCCCCGGGGTGACCCCAGGGCACACACTGCACCGATCACAGACACAAGACCCCCTCCACGGACCACCTCCCACTTCTAAATCTAGCCATAAAATGACTCTCTCTATGTCAAGAAATCAGAACATCATTTGATGGGCTCCTGACTGGCTGAGAAGTCAACTGAAAATGATCTGACTCCCCGTGAAGGTGGGGAGAGTTAGAAAAGGGAGCACTACCTTCTTCCCCCAGATAGCTGTGGCCAAAGTTCTTTGCCTCGTGGGTCTTGTCCATGGCACTGGTGGCTTCTACTTCATGCCTGACTATGGGAGGGCATTTGGGGTGTGCAGTGCATCCCAGATCAACATGCCTGTGGCCCCAGGCCTGGTGTGGGTACGCTCTTCCTCTTTTCCGTCCCGGTCACTAACCAGTTAACCCTCTGGCAGCATTCCCACTGCTGCGGCAAGAACCCAAGACAAAGGGTGGGAGCGGGCGTGGGGCAGGCTCTGTGCAGGGCCCCTGATTGCCTGAAGCTGTCCAGCCCCCAGCCTACTCCCATCACCAGCTTCCTCCACTCTGCCCTCCCCCAGTGAGGCTGGGGGTGATTGGAACCCCTTCTGCTAGAGCTGATTAGGCCTGATTTCACCAGCCTGCTTCCACCTCTGGAACCTTCCTCTGTTATTAAAGTTGTTTTCAGTCCACTCTCTCGGTCCACTGGATGAGGAGCGTTTATTCGATTTGATTTCTACCCCCACCTCCCTTTTTCCTATACTCAAGTCCACCTCTCCTGTGTCTGTGGCAGCCAAGCAGACCAGAGTTCTGTAAAAACCAGGAAAATTAACTTCAACCTCAGGAAAGAGCTATAATAAAGCCAGGTGAATAATAAAAGCTTCATCTAACGTAACTCTGATTAAAAGCTCAGGCCAGCCTCCTCATCCTATCCTGCCCCACGAGGACGAGGCTGGCCCTTTAAAGCAGCTGATGGTTGAAGGGACAGAAAATACACCCAGCCTGCTCTCACATTCAATTTGCTTTTTTCCATCTTTTTTTTCCCACCTTCTCAGGATTTGTTTTACAAATTGGGGAACCCTCAAAGAGACCCAAGGACCCATAGGCTGCTCTTCCTTCTGCTCTAGTACTTAGCAGCCTTGGGAGAACCGAGTCACTGTGAAGCAACAGGTCCCGGAAGCCCTGGGACCCTCCGCACCCCCACGTGGGGCGGAGTGGCTGATAAGAGGGTGTTGGGAGGTTCAGCCCCACCCTGGCCCCTGAACTATATCAAGCCTGAAGGTAATCGCAGTACCCATCTGGGCCTCTCCTTTCCCATCTGTCAAATGGGAAGAACCTTTTCCCTTGCTAGAGTGGCCAGGAGAAGCATGAGGATTTGTGGTAAAACTCAGATTTCTGATGAAAAAAAAATGGTTGACTTCCTCCCTCTTTGCTTGCACTGTTATAACCAGAATCATCTATGCAGAACTGGGTGAACAGGAAATCACCTGGCATGTATTGAACCAGTGTGGACAGCGTCAACTGCATGTGGACCCTAATAAACATGCTGTCGGCCAGACCCTGGAGAGGTCATTGCCAACATACATCTGATCTGTGGGTGCTTTGACAGTGAGGGTAAGCAGAGGAGGGGAGCTGTCCCCATCCTCAAGTCTATTACAGCAAGGTCTCTTCCAGTGCTCTCTGGATAACGAAGGACCCTGCGGGCAACGGGCCTGAGGATGAGGGTGACAAGTTCTGGACCATACTGGGCCACAGAAGTGAGAGGCCTGCTCTAGAAATCAGAGACTTGGTTTCCCACCCAACTCCCTGTACTCCTGGGGCCAGGTGCTCAGCTCTCAGGGCCTTGGTACCCCCACCTGCTGACTGGGGCCCTGGAGGAACATGTCTCATAAGTCTGTGCATCCAGGCTGTTGTGAGAGGTTCTAGACTTGCTAGCCTGCATTACGATGACCTTAGAGCATACTGCAAACTTGGGCTCTGGACAGGCATCATTCCACAAGGGCAAGGGCACTGCTATCCAATTCCCTTTCTTCATTATGATCCCTACTTCAAAACCAGGGGCCCACTAAAGCCCCCAGGCTCACAGAAGCCCCCGCACCCAGCTGCCCTGGAAAGGGACTTGCTGCTCAGCAATGTTGGGCAGCCTCAAAGAACCTGCTTGGCCTGTGCCCCTCCAAGGGGGAGGGGTGGGGAGAGCTGAAGTGTGGCAGCCTGGAGCCCAGCTCTGCTGCCTGGGCAGGTCAGTTTCATTCACCATCCCCAGCCTTCTCCCCCTCAGGGCACCGGGCTGTGGAGGCAGGAGTCTGGTGCTTTTCAATTTCACGCCAAGTATCAGCGGCCAGGTCTTGGCTGGCCTTATCTCCTCAGCCTCCTGCCCAGGTGGGTACCTGCTGAGCTCAGACTCCCTGCAAAGCCCAGAGAAAGGCTACTCAGGGCCAAGATTTGTGGGCAGAGGGGGCCCTGGAGAACTGACATCCATTGGGCAGGCAGGAAGGCGGGCCCTGAGTGCTGCCATAGGAGGTGGTAGCCTTGTGACTAAGAATTCCTAAACTCAGCAAGACCCTCAAGACAGAGGATCCAGAATCACAGATTAATCACTATTCTGCAACTGGATGATCCTTAGGGATTCTTCCTTCCTCTATCCCACTCTCCTCCATTCTCCATATGAGGAAAAGGAGGCTCTAAAGAAAAGAAGTAACTTGTCCAAAGTCATATGGAGCTACCAGAGCTGGGATTCGACCCCAGGCTGTGATGCACAGATGCCTGGCTGTTAATTACTAAGCTACGCCACCTTTATCTCCAAGTCGATGACATCGGAGATCCTGAGAGAGTCTTCACACACTGAGCTATCCCTTCCTCCTACATGGGACCAAGCCACTGCCTCTCAGAGCCTCAGTTTCCTTATCTGGAAAATGAGGAGAGGAAGAGTGGTGAGTAAAAGTATCCTTACTGTCCTTTTTAGATATAGATCGGGGGCCAGCAAACTACAGTCTGCGGACCAAATCTGGTCTTTGTTTGCTTGTGGCCCACCATCAGCAAAGAATGACTTTTACATTTTTAAGTGCTTAGGAAAAAAACAAAAGAATAATAATATTTGTGATGTGTAAAAGTTATATAAAATTCAAATCTCAGCATCTATAAACTTGTATTGGAACAGGTTGTCCTATTCTTTTATATGCTATCTGTGGTTGCTTTAGTATCACAAGAAAGGTGAGTGGCGGCAACAGAGACCACACGGCCTGCAAAGCCTTGCACATTTTACTCTCTGGCCCTTTGTAGAAAATCTCTGCTGATGTCTGATATAAGACTGAGCTGAGCCTGGCCTCCAAAACCCCGGAGCAGCCAGGAGTGGGGAAACCCAAGGAGGAGCTGGATGCAGGAACTCCCGCCGGAAGCTCTCTGGCTACATGTGCACAGGTGAATCCCACGAAATGACACCACACACTGTCTCTCCCGTGACCCTCAATGTCCAGAGTGAAGAATATTCTTCCCAGCAGCGTGCAGCTCTGGATCTGCCCTCTAGCCCAGGGCCGGGGCCCCAGACTTGCCTTTCCAAAGTCTCTGTTCCTACTAACTTGCTGTGGCTCACAGGTCCAGGGGTTCCCTGCCGGGCTGGCTGAGGCTTGAGTGTGTTGTCGATAAGCGGGTGGCTGTGTGGCTGGTGCGGGGGCCGGGGGAGAGGAATCAGAGCAGGTAATTGCTGCGTGAAAATGACAGCACAGCTATTTATCCACCCCAAACTGGGCCTTGGCATACCAAGAGGCAGCCAGCGGCTGGGAATCAATACTGCCCCAGAGGAGGGATTATTAGGGAGAGAAGGGGGTTTGAAAGATCCATAAGAGCCTGATGACTGTCTATTTCCAGGGGGGCCATCAGCTGCATGAGAATTGTGTGCTCAGGAGCAGGGCTCCCACAGCGTGTGCAAGGGAGGCTGGGCTTGCAGGAGATCTGGGGCCCTCTCCTTATCCACCTCCTGACCACTAGAGGCATGGAGTTGGGTAGGGCCTGCTTGGGAGGAAACTGGGTTCCAAGAGCCAGACTTTGGTATGGAAACAGTGGGGAACGTGAGAGAGACCCATTCACCCAAAGTGTGTACCTGGCTCAGGGACAGCAAGCAGAAGACTTGTCCTGGTCCAGCTCCAGGCTGATCTGCTGTGTCATGCTGGATAAGCCCTCCCATCAGAGCCTGCCATGTCCAGCCCAGCAAGGCCCAAGGGGCAGGAAGTCACCTGGGCACTTGAGATTTGCACAGAGCCAGGTTGCTGGGAATTTTTGAGCTGGGGCCCTGGTCATCACAACTGAGAGAAGGTAGGCGGAGACTCCTTCCTGAACTGACCTCTAGCCCCATCTCAGAGCCTTCTTTTCCTTTCTCTGTCCAGAAGAGCAGGGAAGAAGTGAAATGGGGGGAATAAACAGGGGTCTTCCTGGGGTGGTGAGACCAGCTAAGTCACCATCAACAGTACGTGTGGTTTGTGCAGGCGGTGACGTCGCAGACCCCACAATTCTATCTGTCCCCAAGGGCCAGCAGCTGTGAGCCTGGGGAGGTTGGGTGAGAGGGACATTCTGTGACCACAGTCTAGTAACTGGCCCATACTGGCACTGCCTGCAGGAGCCTCAGCACCGGGCACTGAGTAACCCAGTCAAACTGTAATTGCCTAGTGCGAAGGGGGAAGGCAGAGGAGAATGAGCTGCTTTCTGGTCCAGGGTCTGGGCTGATGAGCAGGTGGATTCCAGAGTGCAGACTTAGGAGGCTTGTGCACTCTGGTCTGCAAGTGAGCCTCTGCCCCTTCCAGCTCCATCCGCCCACCCTGGAGGAAGATTATACCACCTGATGGCTTAACATCTGAGATGGCCTATGCCCCACATCCTTAGTGAGCACAAAGTCCTGGTCCACCAAGAACTGCTCCCACCAGCACCCTAGGGGGGGTCCTGTTAGAGGAGAGTGTCCTGGCTCCCCACCAGGGTCCAGGCAGCAAAGAAAGTGTTCTGAAGCCAACTTGCTCCCTGCCAGCTGCCACACCCGTGAATGCCTTTGCTCTTCCACCATTTAATAGGACAAAGGCAAACACATGGAGCCTGTCTTCAAGGAGAGGGAAAGGGGAAGATATGTGGGTGGCAAGCAGGAGAGAAAGAAAGAAAAGAAACAGGGAGACAGAGAGAGGTCAAGAGAGTCAGAGAAAGGGAGAAATGGGAGAAGAAGGAAAAGAGAGAAGGAAGAGAGTCTAAGACAGACAGATGGAGAGAGGGGTGAGAGGAAACAGAGAGAAGGGGGCAAAGAAGGAGAGTAGAGGGGGAAGGCAGGAGAGGGAGGGGGCTTGAAGCAGAGTTCTCCAAGGAGGAGAGAGGCTGGGTTTGCAATGCAACCCTCAGGAGACAGCAGGAACAAATTGGGTTTTGAAACGAGAGATAAAAGTTGTTATATCTCTAGTTTTGCATCATTTAGTTCATCAGGCTTGACACGTGTCTAACAAACAAAGCCACAAGCAGAGAAAGAAAGACCAGAATGAGAGAGTGAGAGAGAGAGAGAGAGAAGGGGGGGTGGAGAGAGAGAGAGAGAGAGAGAGAGAGAGAGAGAGAGAAGAAAGTAGCCCTTCCCTGGCCTTGCACACTGAACTGATGCCTCTGATTTTTAGTCCAAAGACTTGGTCTCCTGCTGGAAGGAGCCAGGCGGGAGTCATGGAGTGCCAGGCTACAGGTGGGTCCAGGAGGGCTGGGACAGGCATGCGAGTCCTAGGCTGGGGCTGCACCATAAGCCAGGGTGCTCACTCTGGGTTCCTGGCTGGGGTTCCCAGGGGAAGGGCCAAGGGGCTGTGGGGTGAATGGGTTCAGGTGTCTGCCTTCTGGAGGGCACTGTCACACACCTGTCCCACCAGTGGGGAGAGAGAACTAGGGAGTGGTGGGTGGGCAGGACCACAGCGTGAGGAGGACTCATGTTTGGACTGGAGGGAGCAAGGCACTGGGAACTCCCCAGGTTCTCTAGTTACAGGCTGAGCCGTGTTCACAGGGTCAAAATCAAGTGAGGAGAGCAGTTTTAGGGCCCCGGGCTTTTGTTCTCTTGTCTCTACATGCGTCTCCTGATTTCTGGTCCTGTCCCTTTACCAACCATGAGAACTTGGCAAATCACTGCCTCCAGCCTCGGTTTCCTCATCTGTACTGAGAGGTTAGAACTCCTGCCCTGGCCACCTCACAAGGCTTTGGTGAGGGTTTAGTAGAGTAGGGCAGGCAAAAGCAACTGGTATACTTTCAGAACGCAGATGTGCTCATTTACAGAAAAGAAAATACAGTTATGATCGATTGTAAACTCCTGGGAGTTTACTGCATGCTGCATCCAGCGAGAAGGCGGTTGTTCTAGCTGCCTGTCATCTGCTGGAGTATATTCGCCTCAGCATCAGACAGTCTTGATACACTTGCCTTGTATTGTTTTGCTAAAATCAGATTAATCTGAGGAACAGAAAAGAAAATGTTGGACATGACAGGGAAGCAGGAAGAGAAATGGCTTTTGGTAGGGGTGGGCCAATGGCTTCAGCAATCATGGGTCCTAGAACAAGTCACTTCGCTCGTCTGGGCCTCAGTTTCCCCAAATGTTGAGTGAAGCCAGACGGGCTGGAAGGAACCTTCCAATTCTGAAAGTTGAGCCTCTGGAATCTGGGAGGTTGGGGGTGGCCTTGCAGTAAGCCAAGAAACAGCCAGGCCCCGGGCTGACATGTTTTCCCTCACTGGGGGACCTGGCGGAGAGTTATTAACACATGCTGGAGGCTGTGGGAAGTTCTCAACTTTCGTCAATGCTTCATGTATTGAAAATGAACTCATTGGTCACTTTCATAGTTGCTCTTCCTGAGCAATGTGACCATGGAGACCTTGTGGGGGTGGGTAGGGGCAGGAGCAATGCAGACCTGCTTATCTTCTTCCTGGCCTTGCTGTACATATTGGCCTGACTTTGGATCTCAGTGATCCCATCTGTAAAATGGACTCAGTGATATGGACAGTGCTGGCTGCTGAGGCTTAGAGGGAAACTCAGGGCTTTACTATTGAGGGAGTGGGAAAGCCACAGGCTGGAGTCCCAGCTCTGCTCTACACCACCCGAGTGAATGTGAGGAGCCGACTTCAGTTCTTCTTGGCTTCAGTCTCTTTGTTTTGAAATAAGATGGTAATAACACCGTCATTGCAGAAGAGTCAGGCGGAGGAAACAAAGCGATGTTTGACTCAGTTAAGGCAGTCTGGGCCCAAACTCAGGGCTCTTTTGAGGGCCATGGACACTGTCGAGTTGGGGCCTAGGATGAAGCTAGATAAATGGTGGCAATGCCATCGGCCGGGGCTTTTTCTTGGGGGTGGACTGATGGGACAGGCAGGAGGCAGAAACCAAGCCTGAGGCACATACAATCTTCCTTCCTCACTGGGCTCCTTGGACATCAAAGTGAGAAGGGCTCTTTATATTCCCTTAAAAACACCCATTTTTTTTTTTTAGATGGACTCTTGCTCTGTCGCCCAGGCTGGAGTGCAGTCGTGCAATCTTGGCTCACTGCAACCTCTGCCTCCCAAGTAAGTGGGATTACAGGTGCCCGCCACCATGCCCAGCTAATTTTTTGTATTTTTAGTAGAGATGGGGTTTCAATGTGTTAGCCAGGATGGTCTCAATCTCCTGACCTCATGATCCTCCTGCCTTAGCCTCCCAAAGTGCTGGGATTACAGGCATGAGCCACCGTGCCCAGACAAAACACCCAGTTTTTAAGGCCACTTGGCAGGGACCAAGCGACTCCCAGCTGTGCTGTTCTCAGCATCAATGACATCAGAGAAAAATGACTTATATGAAAGTGTTTTCTAGCATTTTGACTTTTCTGAGGGGGGCAGGGATGCTAGTGACATTCTGCTAGCTAACAAAAATGCAAATGGGATGTCTCCCCCTCCCCACTGTGTCAGATCCCTGACGGATCATGTCCCGGGTTCTCTGCTGTGTTTATTACCACTAATGACTTTCTCGTTATGATTTGGCTCTGAAACATAACCGATGGTTCTGGGAGAAATCCCATTATTCCCACAGATTATTCAATTAGAGAACCAAGCTGCTCTTCTGCTTGGGGAGTAGGGATTGCCAGCCCCAAAGAGTGGGCCCTTACCTCTTGCTCCCACCCCTAGACCCCAGCCATGGGCCTATGAAGATGGGGAAAACGGAGATGGAGCTGGGGGAGCAGTCCGAGGGTCGGCACTGGCTCCTGTGGCAGTCCTGTCCACTGCGCAGTAGCTAAGGCAACATGGGGCCTTTCAGAGCAGCCTCACAATCAAATATCCGAACAGTCCTGCCTCTCATTCCAGTTCTACAGGCCAGACTGTCCTCAAGGCTTGCAGGACAGCAGAGGTCTCCCACGGCACGAGGGGCACAGCTAATGGGTCCCTTCCACCACCTCCTCCACATGGGCTCCCGGCCCCTTCCCTTCATTGTGACCCTCTCCTGAGGATCTTTCCCCATCACATCACACACCCAGCTTACCCTACTGACCCCTTGGGTCTGGATGGGACAGAGGACTACGGATTGAATACCAGCAATGGATTTCCATTGCCCACTGTCTTCAACCCTCCCCCACCTAAATGTGAGCATCCAGCCCCATTCCAAACTCAAGCTGCATCCTAAATCCCAGCAGGTTGGCCCACTCATTTCCTGTTTCCATGATCGTCTTCCTCCCAGCCCACTCTCATGTGTCATGCCATTACTCTAAAACCTTCAGTGACTCACTATTTTCATTACATCAAAAGCAAACCTGCCTTTCAAAGCCCTCACAGCCTGTACCTTCCACTGTTCCCAGCCCACCCTCCCTCTTGCCCAGGGCCTTCTCTGGCTCTGCTGAACCAGCTTCCTCCTCACTAGCTCCAGTCAGACCATACTCATTCCTCCTTCTCCTCTGTCCACTTCCTAAACGTGCCCCCTTCATTGCCTTGGCTTCTGTCAAGCTACAGCCATGTTCAGGGGCACCTTGAGCCTTCCTTCCATGGAGGCCTGTTGGCACCTACAGTCTGTTCTCCATAGAGTAACCCTTCCCGTGCCTCCCCATCTCCGTCCCCATGATGCCATGCTCACTTGTATGTTCGGCTCCCTTTCCCACAATGGGAGTGCAGGCTTCCTGAGGGCAGGAGCAATGCCACAGCAAGGGGCATGCACCTTCTGCTTGCCCTCTGACCCCCAGCCCATGCGGATCTCGGGCAACCAGCCCCGAGGCCTGGAGATCAAGGACTTTAGCCGAGAGCATTTGTCCTTTCCTTGGCCATCTCCCTGACTGTCTGTCTTGGCCTGATATTGTCTGTTTTGGTAACAGGCACTTTCCCTGTGTCCCACCTCAATGCCCTGTGGAGAGAGCTGCCTACTGGGCACATCTGGGTGGAAACATAGTGGAAATGTGATGATGCTTGCCTGGCTCAAACCCTCACGTCCTCAGGATACACGGGGCAGGGTGGGCTCCAGCTGTGTCCTGGTGTCCTGGCAGATAAACCAAGCCCCTGCCCTGGGGCTCACGTCGGGGTCAGTTTCCTCCAGCTAGCCAGCCCAGGGCAGATGCCACTGGCCTGGGGAACACTGAGAACTGGCTACCAGGCAGAACACAGGTCAAGCCCTACCCACAGAGCTCCACATGGTAAAAGCCCACTGCAAGGGTATCTGTCCACAGATGAAGCTTTCTTCCTACTTCTTCAGACTCTCTGAGTGGCCTCACCACGAAGCATTTTCCTTGGGCTACCAGGATGTGGAGCGAAGCCTTCTATGGTGCCACAAAGCCCTCTATGCCCGGGACTCGGGCTCATGCAGGAGGAGCTGACTTTTGATGCTCATGGTTCCAAAGACTCCTCACCACCAGAACAGGCCGGGGAAGGCAGGAGGGGCCCGCGCCCTGTGCGAGGGAATCAGAGCTCACCCTCCTCCCGGTAGAACATGGAGATCTGATCAGGAATGCAAAGTGGGTCCAGAGCAAGACACTGGCTGTAATTTACAGTGTCTTTGGGCTTAACCAGAGGTTACAAGCACCATCCACCCACCCCACCACCGGTCTGCCCTTCCTTCAGTCCTACTGCTGTCTTTCTCCTGCTCCATAAACCACCAGCTCCAAGTCATAAAAAGTGCAATGAGCAGTCTGGATGGAAGAGACTGGGCATGGAGCAAGCAGTCAGCCATGCTTTCCTGAAGAGCTGCAGAGGGCACAGGCAAAGTGAGCCCAGCCCCCCAGGGGCCCTCTCCTGGCAGCCCGCACAGGGAAGGGAAGACCAGGGCTCTTCAGGCATAGGGCCGGGAATGACTGGCTTCCTTGGCTGGAAGGGCCTCTTCCCTGGGCCTGTCTCTTCAGGACCAGATGGGGCCTTCAGGACCCTGGAGTTTAGAGCAAGAACGAATCCCACGGATTCCCAAGCATCACTCCTTGGTTTGGGGCAGTACTTTTAGCCTGTGGCAGTGTCTGAACCTGTCATATCTTCAGGATCCAGCACAGGTGGCAACTGCTACTCTCAGAACAGAGACACTAGACAGCAGAATCCAGGGCAGAGGAAAGAACCTTAAAATGTCACAGGGTCGAACATTTCAGGGAAGCGGCTCTGACCAGCTCACGAGTTTAACTCTTGGTTCTGACGTGGGGGGCGGTGGCAGAACTGGGCTGGAAATGCAGGTGGGTCTGCTTGTCAAGCTGTCAGGATTCTTCTGAACTTTATGAATGAAAAGTAATTCAAGAAAATGTAGGGGTCAGAGAGTTTTAAGACGAATTATTTCATTTCTGTATCGGCGGTAAAAGACTGATTTGAGTGAGGGCAGCAGCAAGGATGGGGTGGGGGATTCTGAAGTGATGGGAGGGTTTTCTCAGCAGCGATGGCGCTTTGGTGGTTGCCAGGGGCAGCCAGTCCCCCCAGACATGAGAGTGGCAAGAAAACTGCGAGAAACCAGGACAGGTGCCCCGTGGTGGAGTTGGGGGGTCTGTTCTGTGGCTAGTTTATGAGTCAGCCTGACCCAGATTCAGCCCAAGATGATGGACACTCACCTCCAAATTTTATGGATCGGGGGTGGGCTAGAAACGTGGCAGCCACTTGGAAGGAACCAGTGGGATCTGCGGACAATCATGCATCCAGACTGGGGACAAGATTGGGCATCTCGGAGCGAAGGGAGGCAGCAGCGCCTCGAGGGACAGCCTGACACACTTAGGAAATGTGTTGGAAGACACTGGGCTGTTTATCATAAAATCGGTAAAGAAAATAGGATGGTTAAAATTCAGACCCTGGCCAGGAATGAGGAGGGGACAGTGGGAGCTTCAAAAGAGCTGCTTTCTGAAACCTCAGGAAAAAATATTGCCGGGAAATGGGAAGTAGGATGAGATCTCTTTCCTAGAACAGAGTTATAGACTTAGACAGCTGGTGATAAGTGCGGGCCGGGGAGAGAATATTCATTTGCATGCCTTGCTCCGCCACCCCTCTACCATCTCTGCAGCCACCAGAGACCCCTCCCAAAAGCACAGCTACAACTGCAACCTTCCCTGACCACAAAGCCCTCCAATCTCTTCAGTGCCTAAGAGGAGAAAATCCAGACCACTGGCTGGGATGTGCTGGGTCCTATGTCACAGAGCTCTAATCACCTACGTTTTTAACTTGGGCTGCCTCAATTAAATGCCTTCTGGCCTCTGCAGACCCAACTGGGGTGTGTGTGTGTGTGTGTGTGTGTGTGTGTGTGTGTGTGTGTGTGTGTGTGTGATGTCCAGCCAGCCTAGGGTCACAGTGGTGTGGGTTTCTACTTGTCTCCCTCTTTAGATCACTGGCTCCTGGGGGGCAGGGCAGTGTTTCATTTGTGTGTCTTCCATATCCCAGAAGCCAATGAGTATTTGTTGAAGGTATTACCCATAAAATCAAAGGCTAAATACAGCATGGCAGGGCCTTACCCTGTGAGGTGGCAGGGAGGTATTCCTATCCTTATTGTGCAGACAAGAAAGCCAAGGTCCAGATAATAAGTGACACTTAAAGTCACCTGACTGATGGCAGAAACAGGATGAGACTCAGATGCGCTCAGAGGGGTCCTGTGATTCCGAGGCACACCATGCCGCTTCTCCAAGCCGCATTTGAGGCCAGCAGTGCCAGCAATCCATGGTCTACAAAGACGTGGTCCCACTCAGAGGCCAGAACACAGAAGAGTGTCACACCCACGGTGCCAGATACAATGCTGGGCACACACCAACAATTAAAAATACTTGGCAGTGGCTCATGCCTGTAATCCCAGTACTTTGAGAGGCCAAGGCAGGTGGATCACATGAAGTCAAGAGTTACAGACCAGCCTGTTCAACATGGTGAAATCCCACCTCTACAAAAAATATAAAAAATTAGCTGGGCATGGTGACATGTACCTGTAATCCCATCTACTTGGGAGACTGAGGCGGGAGAATCACTTGAACCTGGGAGGCGGAGGTTGCAGTGAGTAGATCATGCCACTGCACTCCAGCCTGGATGACAGAGTGAGACTCTGTGTCAAAAAAAAAAAAAAAAAAAAATACTCGCCAATATCAAACTTAATCCTATTCATGAGAAGGCCCAAGTCCTTCGGGTAAGGAAAGCTCAGGGCTGGGGACTCAAAAGGCCAGGTTGCCTGACTCTCTATCCAGCTCCAGAGGGAGTTACAAGTAGACCTCAGAGAAGGCCCCCCTGGCAGGGCTTCCACTGTGGGGTGTGCCTGGCTGTGGCCCCAGCCTCTGGATCTGGAAGGCTAAGGGTTAAGTCACCTCTGCGAGTTCCACCGGCTCCCCTCCACCCCTGATGCTCAGTGCTCCTAAAGAAGGGCCTGCCATTACCCTGATTGGACTCTCCAAGGTAATCGGGGCCTCAGAGCCCAGCTGCTCCATTGCAGGCACTCTCTCCCTCAGACACAGCCAGGAGGCTGGTGGAGAGCAGTCTCCGTGAGAGGCAGATGGAGCTGTAATGAACTGAAGATGTGTGGCAGCTACAGAGGAACAAGTTCATCAATTAGAGGCTCCTTGCCCAAGGGCTTCTGGGAAGGGCTGTTGCAGGGAAGGAGAAGGCTGACTGGGCTCCCTCTGAAGGTCCTGACACCTCAAGCTGACTTAGTTGTCCAAGTCTCAGGCCCCTGGAGGAGTCTCAGGCCCTCTTTCCTGGCTCCCAAACAGCTTCTTCTGCCTTTTGCTGTGGGGTCTCTCGGAGGGACTTCCCATTTTTGGGAGAAGCTGGCTGGTGGTTTCCCTGGGGACTAAGGGTCTTCTGAACAAGACTGAGAAATGTTTAGTTCAGCCCCAAACTCTTCAACTCCTTAGAAAACTACATTTGTGAGCAGATGAAAACATTGACACTGCTGCTCCTCTCTTTGGCTCCGAATCACATATTCAGAGACCAAGGGAATAAAGAAGATCTTGGTCCAAAGCTGACCCTGAGGCACCATGGTGACACAGAACCAGTGTATGTGTAGGAGTCAAAAATGTCACCACTTCCTGCCTGCACAGGAAGTGCCAAATATGGGTGTTGTCTATGGCTAGAAAGACAAGGGCAGTGATGGCCCATGGAGGCTCTCTGGTCCTCAGCCTCTACCTCAGCTCCCCTCCCTACCCAGCCTGGCTCCCCATCCCTACCCTAGGGCTGGGAAGGGTAAGCCATGCCTGCTTTCTCAAGGATAGGGGCAGGCTAAAGAGCACAGAGCAGTCACTCTAGTGGGGTGAATGCAGCTACTACTTATGCGGGCAAAGGCTGTGGGTAACTAACTCAGACATAGTCAATTGCATATATTTTAAAATAAGGGGCAAATGGGCATCTTAGAATTGGAAAAGACAATATTTTTAGAGACATATGGGTGTCAATGGAGGTTCAGAATCATGAAGAGGGGATGCTAGGCTTATGACCTCAGGGAATGAGGGGACATCAATTGTTTGCACTGGCAAAAAGCTACAGATGTACAGCAATGGCCCACAGCTGGGGGAGTCTTAGCAAAGGAAGGACAGCTCTGAGGCCTCCTTACTCTTCATAAGCCTTGGTAAGTCAGTTACAAGCTGGTCAGAGGTTCACACACTGCTGCTACTGGGCCCAGGGGCTGGGTTCAACCCCATGACAGCCCCTCAGGGGTATACTGTCATAGACAGACCCTATCCCAGCCAGTAAACCTGGACTAGTGTGGTGCAAATGGCAGGGAAGCCTATGCCTACTTGACATGGGAAGAATTTCCTTATGATGTAGCGATGCCTGAACTTTCCTTATGATATAGTGATGCCAAGAACCTCATGCCAAAGCGAGATTTTCAAACAGGCTCTCTACGTGTCATGTGTATTCTGGGGTCTGGGGGCCAGCTGGGTGACCCTGGGCAGTCACATTCTGAGTCTCTGCTTCCTTATCTACATGATGGAAGGAGTGAATGAATCTTCCTCCAAGGTGGTCGAAGAATGGAATGATGCCTAGAAAGTGCTGGGCACGGTTTCGGGCCCACAGGACATGTTATGTAAGGAGTAACTGTGCACGTGACTCTGTTCATTGGTGGGACAGAAGGTTGGGGAAATGAGCGTTCCGACTCTTCACTCTTCTGATGGTCATGAAGGCTGTGGGGACATGTGAGATGAAAGGCTGTTGGAATGGAAGGTGCTTGGGAAAGAGGGAGAAACAAGATGCTCTTTTTTTTTTTTTTTTTTTTTTTTGAGACGGAGTCTCATTCTGTTGCCAGGCTGGAGTACAGTGGCGCAATCTCGGCTCACTGCAATCTCTGACTCCCTGGTTCAAGAGATTCTCCTGCCTCAGCCTCCCAAAGTGCTGGGATTACAGACATGAGCCACCACGCCCGGCCGGAAGAAAGAAGATGTGATTGCTCTGCAAGACCTTGAGGGACCCAGCCTCACACACCTGCCCCTCGATGCCATGCCAGCCAGGAAACAAGAATGACAGCACAGTTCCCGCAGCCCTTGGCAGAGCAACACAGAGTGGAAAGGGGGTGCTTCAGGACAGGTAGGGGGTGGAGAACAGCTTGGCAGGCTGCAGAGGCCTGTTCACCTATCCTGGGACTGTGACTCTGGCTGCTGAGAGGCCCCCTGTGGGCACTGGCAGGGTGAGAGGAAGACCTGAGCTGGCCACACAGAGCTGGGAGAGGTGGGCTTCACTCTCTTCACCCAGCCTGGCACACAGGTCCAGAGCCCCCAAGGAGGGCTTGTTATATGCCAGTGGAGTCCTGTGCAAGGAAAGCCTGGCTGACAGAGATAAGCTGTGGCATCTCAGCACCAGCCCGGGCTCCTAGGAGCTGCTGGAGCACATATTAATGGGACCCATTCAGCTCAGCCCGCATGGCAATTAATAACCAGCCAGGCAGAGAGACTGAGTCTGGGGGTGGGGGGGGAGAGAGAGAGAGAGTGAGAGAGAGAGAGAGAGAGAGAGAGAGAGAGAGAGAGAGTGTGTGTGTGTGTGTGTGTGTGTGTAAAAGGGGTAAGCTATGGGCCGGAGTGGGTCAGTCTCTTTCCTTAAGGACATCTCCTTCTTGCAGCAGACCTGCTCCTACCCCAGGTTGGGTGAGAGGGGCCTGTCCTAGCTTAACTATACCGGCTGAGTTCCGTTGGTAAGAAGGAGGTGGGAGGCAGGAAAGGGCCTGTTTCTTGGGCTTGTAGGACTCAGGCGGCTCGGAGCCACCCAGCCAGGTGGGGCTGGGGGTGTGTAAGGGAGAGACAGTCTTGAAGTATGAGTGTGATGCACCTAGTTTCCCTTCTCCTAGATTTCCATATTCTGCTAGGTGTTCTGAGATTGGAAGATGGAGGGAGGAATAGGGGTATCAGAAGCATGCCATCTAGTGCTTTTGTGACAACTTAGAAAAACATACCCTTCAGAGTGGACCCTTCCCTATGAGCACACAGCTCTGTGAGCAAATGGCCCCTTTGTGCCCAGAAAAGCATGCTCCTTTCTCCAGGTAAGGCCACCCTGCTCCAGGATACACAGCTTCCTGAGCAGTGCTGGGCTGCATCTCACCCTGGGTGGGTGACAACACTCCAGCCGAGTCCTGTGTTGAATATCTGGGTCACTCTTGTTTGGCTCATAGCCCTGGCTGCTTCTTAGAACCTTTGTCCTAAAAGTGAGGTGGGAGGACCAGCAGCACTGGCATCACCTGGGACCATGGTGGAAACAGAGTCTCAGGCCCCACCCAGAGCTACTGAATCGGGTTCCACATGTTAACAAATGCTCAGCTGACTCTTATGTGTGTTAAAATATGGCTGAGAAAACAGTGGGGTTGTCCAAACACTGGCAGAGAGTAGAGCATGGAGGAAGTGAGAGAGAGAGAGAGAGAGAAAGAGAGAGAGAGAGAGAGACCCTCCTATAGAACAGGGGGAGACGTGTGCTAACCAAAGACAAAGCATGAACAGGGGGCTTGGGGACACAGGAAAGAGCCTGTTCTGCTGGTTTTAGTGCAGTGCCCCGTCCCTCTGCTCAAAGACCTACCATCAGAGACCCTCCCCCATCCTCAGCATGCAGGGGCTTTGGCTATCTGCCCCAGGTGGGTGAAGCCCAGCCTGGCAGCTCAGAGTCCCAGGGGAGCATGTTGCAGGGCCAGCCTGGGCCTTCCAGGTGGGGAACAGCATTGCAGGGGCCTGGCTCTACTCCTTGCCTATAGACCCCCATCTCTCCATGGACCTTTCATCAGGATTCCCAGGCTACCGCGGAGGCCCGGGCACCTCAATCACTCCTATCGCGCTGGTCGCAGGAAGAGAATAGCTTTCAGCTCAATTACCCTTCACATTCCAATATCATAACGCTCCAATGAGGCTTTTTAACCAAAAACAAAAAAGCCGTGTCTGCCGCAGGCCGGCTGCAAGGCCAGCCGTGCAGAAGGGACGGGCCTGCCTGCCTGACAGTCACTGCCCAGCCCTCTGGGTGAGTTATGGGAAGGGACCTGTCCCAAGGCACTGGCCAGGCTGAGAGTGCCCTGAGGTCCCAGGCCTCAGTTTACCAACATATGCTCTGTCTCTACATCAACTGTTAGACTTTGATTGACCTATGACCTTCTTTAGGGAGAGAACACTGAGACCCAAGTCCCAAGAGGCCTGGTGATAGACCGTCCCCAGGATGGTCTTTCCTGTCAGAGTAGCCCTGCCTTCTCTTCCCGGGAACAAGAATGCTACCAGACCCTTCTTAGTGCCATGGCATGATGGCATTATTCAGCTAGGCCATGGCCTGGGAAGCTGGACTTTTGGTTTACATGCCATTACACACCCTTTGGCTCTGTGTTTCTTATAATAACACTGACCAGCCAGGAAGCTAGCCAGAGTCAAGGTTACTAACCCCACTGCACAGATGGGTAAACTGAGATCCGGAGAGATGAGATGAGAGGCCACCAAACATATGGAAGCATCCCATTCCAGCCATGGGGACCAGGAAGGTGAGGTCTGCTCCAGCCAAAAGGGTCCAGAGGGATACAACCTGATCTCTCCTCTCCTGTGCTGGAAGTGATGGGCAAGAGTCCCTGCGGTAGGCAAGTCCTGTTCCTAAGTACTTTGCATGCATTGCAGAAGCCTTGTAAGGTAGGTTTGTGATTGTCAGCATTTCATCTGAGAAAAACTGAGGCTCAGAGAGGTGAAATCACTTGTCCAGGGTCAGAATTCATACCCAGGCCTGTCTAACTCCTGGTAGCTTCTCTGTTACCTTCAAGATGGAACACCTCTAAACCACCACAGACAGGGGAGAGAAGCTATTCCCATGTGGACAGCGTTCTCACGGAGAGGCAAAACCAAGTGTCCAGACCATGAACCGTGCGCACCCGGTGAATTCTCAGACAGCACACACATCCCACAGTGTCCCACCCACGTCACACCATGTAGGGCTACACACAGTGCCCAGAGGAGGAGGTTGGGCTGCTCTCTTCCAATCAGCTGTGCTGCGGTGGCCTGGCCAGCTCAGTGCTAATGGCTTTGATGGCAGCATCCCCTCCCTGTGTCCTGCTGGCCTCCTGCTGGCTATGGCCGATTTGCTCATGATTTAGCACTTGGGGGCACTGACCCGTGAGGGAGACACCCAGGACAGATGGAGGCAGGGCAGCTGTGGCAGCTGAGGTGTGTGCACACGTGCATGCCCTGTGCAGGGCAGGAGGCCATCTCTCTAGGAACAAGCTGCCCAGCCTGGCTCTCTAAGACTGGGAGAGGTGTCCTATGCTGACTAGGGCACTGGGGTGGGGCTGGAGAGAGAAGGGTGACGGGAGACCTCAGTATGCGGGGGCTTTGGCTGCAAGGTGCCACAGCCCAGGCGTCCTGCCTTAGGAGCCCAGCACCACTCTCACAACAGTCTGTCATCTGCTGGGTTCTCTGAGGACCCCGGGCACAGGCACCCGACACGAGATAAATGCCTCTGCAGCCCCACCCTCAGTCAACAGAGACGCAGTATGGTAAGGGGTGCTGGGAGTGACTGACAGTCCACATCCCATCTCTGCTCTGTGATGTGGGCAAGACTTAACTTCTCTGAGCCTCAGCTTCCTCATTTTTAAAAGGGGGAGAAGGGCCAGGCGCAGTGGCTCACGCCTGTAATCCCAGCACTTTGGGAGGCCGAGGCGGGTGGATCACGAGGTCAAGAGATCGAGACCATCCTGGTCAACATGGTGAAACCCCGTCTCTACTAAAAATACAAAAATTAGCTGGGCATGGTGGCGCATGCCTGTAATCCCAGCTACTCCCGAGGCTGAGGCAGGAGAATTGCCTGAACCCAGGAGGCGGAGGTTGCGGTGAGCCGAGATCGCGCCATTGCACTCCAGCCTGGGTAACAATAGCGAAACTCCATCTCAAAAAAAAAAAAAAAAAAAAGGGGGGGAGAATCCCAGTGCTTCTGCCACAGATTGGTTATAAAAAAGCGCACGAGTGATGCATGCAGTCTCCATGATTGTTATTATTATTGCTATTCAGCGTTTCCCCTCTGTCTAGTACCCCTGGGCTTTGGAAGTTCAAGGAAATGATAAGATACAGACCCTATTTTTTTTTTTATCATTCATGAATCCTGGAGCTTGAGACTAAGAGGTCCCAGGTGTCAGACAAGTGGTATAAGCAGAAAGTGGAGGAGGTCAGCACAGGGGATGGTCTATCTGAGCCCATGCCAGGCCTGTGCCCTGCCCCTTCCTCCTTCATGCCTCTAACTCCAGGCAGCCCTTTTCCATCTTTTGGGGCTTCCACCCACCCCAGAAATAGAGAAGCAGGCAGAGAGCCCAGAGAGAGGGGAGGCCCCTCTGCTCACCCAGACCCAGGCAGTGCCTGCTTCCTGCCTCCTGGACCCACGTGGAGAGGCAGGTAAGTGCTGGCTGCTGCAGTGGGGGCAGGTACAGGGGTGGGACAGGGCAGGGGCAGCCACTTTGTCAGCCTCACCTGGAGCCCATTTGACCCAATTCTGCTGCCTGGAGAAAGGTGCTTGATACATGCCACAGGAGGACAAGGGACTTGGGAACCAGGGCATGGCCTGGCTTTCCTGTAGCACCAAAGCTGGGATGGGTGAACCCCCTGCTCCACCCCTTAGCCACACAGAGGGCGAGCTTTGGCTGGTGCCTGTCTGGGTCCTCAAGCCCTGGGTCTCCCATCCTGTTGCTGTGAATGGGCTTTCAGCCAGGATCTGCTGGAGGCCAGGGACCAGGTCTCATTCCTCTTGTGTCCCCAGCACCCAGCATGGGCTTGGCACCCAGGCCCTCAGGCAGTGTTCAGTGACTCAGGAGAATGAATGAATGAATGAATAAGTGAATGAGTGAATGAATGAGGATAGGGCCAGCACATGGAACCAACACTCCAGCATGCCACTGCCACTCTGCTATAGCAAGCCAAACAGGGACTCCTCTCTCTCTGGTTTCTGGGCTGCTACCAAGAGGCCAGGTTTCCCAGGAGGGTCATAGGCACTCAGGCCTCTCCTGAGCCCTCTGTGGTGTCCCAGCAGCATGGTGGGCACTTGTTGGATGTAGTACCCCCAGCACCTCGTACCTGGCAGCTCTCCCTCTCTCCACACCTATGGCATGGGTTCCCGCCTGCAGCTGGCAGCTCGGGGCTCCTGAACTCTCCCACCCCACCCCTCTTGGCTTCCATGAGGCCTCTTTCCAGCCAGCTGCCCTCCCCAGTCCTGGACGCTCTGCCCACGGCTGGCCCTCTTGGATTGTTCCCAACAACCACCTGCCTCCCACTGTTGTGCAGACAACCCACTTCCATCCTCCTGCCTGAACGTCCTCAGAGAAGCAAGGGAGGCAGAGTCTGGGGGTGCTGCAGGGGTGCATTTTAGAATGCATGCCCTACCGCTCTGCCTCCAAAGCACCCTGTATCCATTTCCCATTGCTGCTGGAACAAATTACTACAAACATAGTGGCTAAAAACAACAAAGATTTAACACCTTATAGTTCTGAAGGTCAGAAGTTCAACATGGGCCTCAGTGGGCTAAAATGCAGGTGTCTGCCAGGTGTGGTGTCTCACGCCTGTAATCCCAGCACTCTGGGAGGCAGAGATAGGCAGATCACTTGAGGTTAGGAGTTCGAGACCAGCCTGGACAACATGGTGAAACCCCATCTCTACTAAAAATACAAAAATAGTAGGGTATAGTGATGTATGCCTGTAATCCCAGCTACTTAGGAGGCTGAGGCAGGAGAATCACTTGAACCTGGGAGGCAGAGGCTGCAGTAAGCTGAGACTGCCCACTGCACTCCAGCCTGGGTGACAGAGCAAGACTGTGTCTCAATAAATAAATAAATAAAAATAAAATAAAATCCAGGTGTCGTGGGGCTGCGTTCCTTCTGGAGGCTCTAAGGGAAATCTGTTTCCTTGCCTCTTTCACCTTCTAGAGGACACCCACACTCCCTGGCTCCTGTCTTCTTCCTCCATCCTCAAAGCCAGCAACATAACAACCTCAGATCCCCCACTCACCTCTAAGTGAGTGACAGCAACTACTGTCATGTCTTCTCCTCTAACCCTCCCACCTCCTTCTCATAAGGACCCTGGTGATTAAAGGGGGCCCACAGAGATAAATCATCTCTAGGTCCTTAACCACAAAATCCCTTTTTCCATGGGAGGTCACACAGTCACAGGTTCCAGGAATTAGGACGTGGCCATCTTTGGTGGGCAGGGCGGGTATAACTCTGCCTACCACTCTCCAGCCCCATTAGATGACGTGATTTCTTCCAGTAGCCCTGAGCAAGGCATTCTCATTTTGCCACCAGCTGCCTTTGACTCTGATGAGGCCAGACTTGGCCCTTCTCTCATGGCCTGGCAGGGAGCTCAGACCGCACTTCTGAGCTACCTTCAGCATGGGTCCTGGAAGAGGGCAGACCAAGGACTGGTTCATGGAATTTCTCTCTTAAAGGATATGGGCTGCAGAGGAGCAGGGAGGAAGCTCCCTGAGGGCAAGGACTGCATTATGCAACAAATTCACTGAGTCCCTACCAGTGCCAGCGCTGAGGGTCCATCCAGGGTGGAAAGCCACACGTCCCTGCCCTTACTTTCACAGACCTCACAGTCACCTGGGAGAAGCCAACAGTGACCAAAGAGTCCTGCATATAAGGCAATAATTCTACCCCAAGGTCAAAGCTATAGAAGCTCTGGAGCTCTGAAAACCCCAGAACAGAAGAATCTGTTCTGCACTGGGAGGAGGGATGAATCAGGAATGGAAGATCCCTGGGGAAGTTGGGAGTTCATGAAAAACGGGGAGGGTGATGTGTTCCAGAGAGGTGGAAAGGCCGTGCAAAGGCCCTGTGGCATAGTGCCCTTGGGGACTACCAAGAAGGTGGAGGTGCAGGAACACAGAAGAGCCAGGGAAGGAATGTTTAAAGGGAGGGTTGAGAGGGGGCCAGGATGAGACCCTGCCAGCCTTCTGAGCTTCTGGTTGCCAGCCTCAGAACACCACAGAAAGGTTTCTGCGACATCCCTGGCACATCGCAGGGACTCAATACATTTGAATGAATGGATGGATGGATGGAGAATATATGAATGAGACTCTCTGTCCTCCTTCTGCCCCTTACCAGTGACCTGCCCCATCCCTCCCCTCTGCATGGCAAT
This sequence comes from Aotus nancymaae, assembly GCF_030222135.1. Lineage (NCBI taxonomy): Eukaryota > Metazoa > Chordata > Mammalia > Primates > Aotidae > Aotus > Aotus nancymaae. The sequence goes on along the minus strand of NW_026988421.1, from coordinate 63,258,042 downwards.
GGTTAAACGGGATCTCCAAGGCTTGCTCACTTATTTATTTATTTCCCCTGGCTGCTGGCGCCGACCCGTGCCTTCCGAGTATGGCTCCGTGGAAATGTCTGTAATCGCCAGCACACTTGAGGCATTACTTCCACACCATTTAGGGCTTTCCGCCCCAATAGCTGCTATTGCATTTCCCTCATCTCCATCTTTTGGACTGTGTTGGGCGGAATATTTTTTTCTAAGGTTTGGTAGTCCCTGCATTTGAGGGATCTGATGGTTTAGGGGAGGCGAGGAGAAAGATGATGCTTAAGAAGGATTTATTATTCTTCTCCCATTGCCCTGGCCCTGCCCCAGCCTTGACCAAGAAAGGAAAAAAAAAAAAATCAGTTCAAGCTGCTAAGAAGCCTTTAAAGATTTTTGTGTTTTCCCATGCAGGACTGAGATTGGGTTGCTGATATGAACCTCAGCTTTGTGGGAGGCTGAAGGTACTGGAACACAATAAAGGTCATCTTGGATGAATCCCTCCTCCCTCAACCAAACACCCTCCCCACTTCCACCTTCTTGTCTCACGGCCGGCTCCTCTAAAGGCAGAAGCCGGGCAGTAAACCCCAAGCCCTGAGTGGCTACTCCTGGGGTAAATGCATTTGGGCTTGCTTTGGGGGGCAGACAACAGCGACAAGATCTGAGACAAGCTGTGTGACTTTGGACAAGTCACTTAACCTCGCTGGGCATGTTTCCCCAGCTCTAACATGGAGACAATTACACCTTTCTTACCAACTGGAAGGACTACACTGAGGATGGAAGGAGACATTACGAGGGGGAAAGACCCCTCTCCTTTTTTCCCTTCCCCTTCCTCTCTAACTTTCCCCCAACCCATGCATCTCCCTGTCATTCCCCCTTAAACCATCCAGCCTCTTATCCCAGCTCCTAGACAGCTCCATGCCCACCTGAAAGATGACCCCAGACCAGGGAGAGAGTGTCTCATGGGGATGACCACAGGGGATAGCCCCCACAGTGAGTGCAGTGTGTAGGCTGGCTGTCCCATGCCACCTGCACAATGGTGACTTTGTATCAGCACCACACACATTTGATCAGAGACAGTGAGCTTCCCAGTGACACACAGATGTAAGTGGTAAGAGCAGGATTCAAAGTCGTCTGTGGTACTCCTAATACAGTGCTCCTAAGCAGTGTGGGGAGTGGCCCCCAACAGGAAGCTGGCTGCCTATTCCCAGGGGCTGAGATGGTAACAGAAATCCACTGGAATAGATATGATAAAATGACAATGGGCAAAAGCAAGCCCTGGGGTTAGAAGCCGGACAGTGGCTACCTTTGGGGGAAGGGTGAGGGACAGGGAGAGGCACAATGGGGTCTCTTAATGCTGGCGAGGCTCTGTTTCTCCGTCCAAGTGCAGTTACACAAATGCATTCACTTTGCAATCACTCCTAAAGCTGAATATTTATGAGTGTTCACTTCTCCATGTGTAAGCTTAAGTAAAATGTTTCCTCAAAAAATAAAACAAAACTTAGGTAAGCTTGTGGGGGCCACCAGAGAAAATACTCCAGGAATTAATCCATGCCACTGGGATGAGGCTTTAAGCTCCAGACAGCATGGGATGGACAGGCCCAGGATGAGCAGAACCATTTACAGAGGAGCTCCTGAAGTGAGGTGACTCGCCCGAGACTCCTGACTGAGCTCACCTCACTGTAGCTCTCAGAGCTGCACCTGCCTTACTGTGCACAGGTAGGTGACCTCTCCTGTCTGCAGGTGGGGGGCCAGGGGCCACCCTAGGAAGGAAAGCCTGGGCCAAGGTCAGGAGGCAGAGGGCCCGCCTGGGAGGGAGGTTTAGAAGTTCAGATGGGTGGGTATAAGGAGCAAAGACTTGTGTCTCCAAATCTAGAGGAGCGAGGACTAAGTGAAGAGCCTGGGGCTGGCCCTCAGCAGCTGCTTCTGAAGGGGATATGGTGCTCTGACCTCTCTAGCACTTGGCTTGCTTATCTGTAAAATGGGATAAAGGACCAACCTTCCCCACCCTCTCCCATGGGATCATTCTGAGGAAGGAAGTGTTGGGCTTGGCTCATGGTGGGAAGATGGTGCGGTGGGCTTGGATGGCAGCATTTCACGGGAGGGCACAGCAGGAACAAAGGCTGGGCGGTGGGAAAGTGACCACTCGGTATTGAGGATAGGAATGACAAGGAACGTCTGGGGCTCAAATCCTTACACAGATTGGATGGATTTCTGACAGGGAGGATTTGTCTTGGCAGTGGTGGGAGGCATGGGCTCAGACTGGGAGGTGCAGAGATGGGAAGGGGTCAGTGGGAAAACGCCTCCCACACCATTTCCCTCTCTCGGGAACAGGACTGGGAGAGGGGGCCAGCCTGAGCCCATGACCCTCTGGGACAAGGACATGAGTGGGCACTGAGCTCTCTGGAGCTGGCAGTGCCCCGCGCCTGGGAGGTGGGCTGGCTGATCGATGATGAAGACAGTGAGGGGGACGATTACATAGTACCTAGTGATTACGCCTGGGTGACATCTCTCAGTGGCATTATCTCATCTGGAAAGAAGAACAGGGCTTTTTAATAGATGGACAGGCGGCTTCCACTTAAGGTTATTATAAAGAGGGAGACCCAGCCCTCACAGCTTCCAGCCAACGCCACAAAGTTGCTAAGTAATTAAAGGCTGCTAAGAATCAGAGAAATTATAATAATTCCATCAACCCAAAGCTCAGGCTCTCTCGTTTTGCCCCTCCTGGTAGAAAACAAGGTGGGTCAGGCAGTCTGAACACACATCAAAACAAGCCTACTGTGTGGTGGGCCTCCATGTCACAGGCGCTGCCAGGCCTGTTCCCAGGCTGTTTTGAGAATAGCTGAACTTGTTAGGATAAGTGAAGGGGCCACGATAAAAATCCTAGAGACCCCAGAAACAGGAAGAACGACAGCAGCATGCTGGTGGTCGATCAGACACCTGTGGACACTGTGACCTGCATCTAGAAGGCAGTCTGGGCCCACCGCCCATGGGGTTTGGGGAGCTGCCCAGAGGGGAGCACCATCATCCCAGCTGGCTCTGGACACTCAGGCCTTACCTAGGAAAGCAGTGCTGTGCCTCTAGCCCAGGGCTGGGCTCCATTTCATAGGTTCTAGAAGCCAGTTCCTGAGAATCTTCCCCGGCCACCTCTGAAGGTCAGGGTTTTGCCACTAATTGCAGGGTGACCCTGGGCAGATCCTTTACCCTCGCTCAGTGTGTCACCCACCTACAGAGTGTGTGGCTGGATTGTCACCTCCAGGGTCACCCTGCGCTGGTTTCACAGAGTCTGTGTGGAGCACTCTCAGCCAATTACTAGCTGTTTCTTGATGATTGTTTCATTTTTGTTCCTTGTCCTGTCTTTGTTTTATGTTTTCCACACATTTCCTGACTGCCACTGGAATGTCAGTTTCCAGACCACCAATGCCATAACTTCAGCCAATCAGTCCACAGGGATGAGTCTACCTGTCGAGCTCCTTGGATTTCCAGGCAACTTTCCTAAAGAGCATGTGTGAAGCACCACACATAGTTTATAACTGGTAACTCACAGGTATTACCTTTCTTCTCTTCTTTCTCTCTCTCTCTGTTTTTTTTTTTTTTTTAGACAGGGTCTCTCTCTGTCACCCAGGCTAGAGTGCAGTGGTGTGGTGCAATCACAAATCACTGCAGCCTCAACCTCCTGGGCTCAAGTGATCCTCCCACATCAGCCTTCCGAGTAGCTCTTCAGGCAAGGAGAGAGGGCTTACGCTTGTGATCTCAGCACTTTAGGAGGCTGCAGCAGGTAGGCTGCCTAAACCCAGGAGTTTGAAGCGAGCCTGGGCAGCATGGTGAGACCCTGTCTCTACAAAAAATACAAAAATTAGGTAGGCATGTTGGTACATGCCTATAGTCCCACCTACTCGGGAGGTTGATGTGGGAGGATCACTTGAACCCAGGAGGTTGAGGCTGCAGTGAGCTTTGATCATGCCATGACACTGCATTCCAGCCTGGGTGACAGGGTGAGACCCTATCTCAAAAAAAAAAAAAAAAAGAAAACAAAAGAAAGGTAAGAGCCATCAGTTACTAAGTACAACCGAGGTGTCTGGTGCTTCACACACATGCTCATTAAACCTTTACATCTCCGTGTATCCCTGTTTTACAGACGAAGAAACAGGCTCAGAGAGCCTAACTAACACCTTGCTTATGGCCTCCTGGTGTGCAGTTGGAGCTCACATGTGCACAGTCCCATCACAATGCAGAAGTCTGGTCCTCATGTCACAGCTGGACACGGGTTCTCACGATACAAAGCTACTCTTGGCTGCAGGTGGGGCCTTCCTAGACCCTTGCTTTCCTAAGTCCACCCTGCCTTGGGGTGCCCCACTGCCTGGAGGAAAAGGCATACAGACAGAAGACCCTGTACCCTTCCTTCAACAGGCCCCACCACGGGGGCAAGGAGATCATTTAAGAGAAAGAAAGTAGCTGAAAGACAACAGATGGACTCAGCGTGCGAGGCTGACAGCCCAGCACTGCAGCAGAACAACCAGCAGGCAGCTTCATCTCCTTCCATTTAGAGGTTCTTTATTTAAAGGGCGGGGGGGGGCACCATAAAAGTTGTCCCGTTGTGTGCCATAGAATTCCTAATGCTTGAGAGCTGGGCTCTGCACAGTCCCCCTGCTTCATATTCATGGCAGAGGGTCCTGCAGTCATTGCAATAGAATTATATGGGCCCCCAAAGACTCCCAGCTAGAATCGGCGAGGAAACCGATGTAATTAAGAACATTATTACCATTAAAACAAAATAATAATTTTAATTACAGCTGGGCTCCTTCCATCTCTTGCTCCCACGCTGTCCTCTTTCCTGGTGCTGAGGGTGGTAGAGGGTGCCCACAGTCTTGGCCACGTCCCCAATGGGCATGGAAAGAAGTGGTGCTACAGGGGACATGAGGGACTGGGGGTCCTTGGCTTCACCCCATTGGGTGGAGGAGGAGGCAAGCAGCCTCAGAGTTCTGTTGGGCTAAGCTTGGGGCCCTGGTTTTGTGGGCCTCCCGCCTGGGCACCTAAGAACCAGAAGGAGGTGGCAGAAAATGTTGAATCTTCCCTGCAGGCAAGGGGAGCAGGCTGGCATTTAGCCTGTGTGTGTGTGGGCAGGGGAAGGGGGTCATCACCTACTTCTCACAAACAGTGCTGTGTGCACAGTCGATGACTGAAATCATGGAGGTGCCTCCGCGGCACCTAATCCTGCAGGCTGCAAGGAAGGGGTGTCACTAGGACCGCAGCTGGATCCTGAGGTACAAGGTGATGCCCAGCAGGGGTGGCGCTCACTGCAGAGAGCCAGCAGTGGGCTCTGAGTGCAGTTTCTCCACTGGAACCCCTGAGCCTGTGCATGAGGCCCAGCATTCCCTGGTCACCTCCCCGAGCCAGGGCTGGATCAGGGCCTCACCCCTGCAACTTTTGGCAAATGAAAAGCAGGCCATGGCAAATTGCAAAACAATACACACAAAGATGCCAGAAGGTGAGAATGAGTTCAAAGGGCCCTCTGGGAGGCAGGACACAGGATGGAAAAAATGACGGCTCTAGCTGCAGGTGTATCTGACTCTGGAGGACTGGGAGAAGTCAGTGAATTTGTCTTGGCCTCAGTTTCTTTTATCTATAAAATGGAAAGAATAATTCTCCCCATGAGGACAAATGAAAGATAATGCAAACACTGGGAGATGCAGAAGATGATATTATTTAAATAGGAACACACAAACACACACACACACCCCTCAGGACTGTGTAGAAAGCCCTGCTGCTCTGCCCACAAGCAGATGTTGCTTCACCACTACAAGCCCAGAGCTCGCTGTCCTGGCTGCCGCGGTGATGGCATCTGCCTGCTGTGAGAGAGGAGGGCTCCAGGCATGTGTCACTGTGCTACAGAGGGGACAGACCAGGGAAGGGGCAGGCACCTCAGGGTGGTTGCTGAGAGCCATAGAGACGTCGTCTGGGGCTGCCGCTTGGCCAGAACAAACCCACTCTGGCTGTCGCCTGCAGGAGTCCAGAGCCCCTGTGATGATTTATTGGTCTCCCTCTCCCAGATCAATAGGTGCATGGTTATAGATGCAGAGGGGCCGCCGAGGCCCGTGGCCCCGAGGTATAAATTAATATGGCCTGTCAAGGGGCTGCCTCTCCTGGCGTGGGAGATGACACGCTCATGAGTGGAGCTGTCACCTTGGGGGCCACGGCAGGCACAAGCCAGTGGGAGCCCCCTCGTGCCTCCCCCCAACCTCTGGCTGCAACCTGAGGATGCAGTTTATAAATCATTCAGCATCTGACAGGCACGCTGTGTGGGAAGGTAGCTGAGGCACTGCTGCTGGCTGCGGTGGGTGCTAATAAGTTGGCCTCTTGGACCGAATCCATCTCCGCACGCTCTGGGCCTTGTCTGGCCACCACTCCTGGGCTCCTCACGTGCCAAAGCACACAGGATGAAAGGGCTGAGATCCAGGAAGCAGTGGGCACCAGCCGAGAGCAACGATCCTTTCAGTGCCTGGGAGGGAAGTAGGGTGCAGGGCACGCGTGAAAGTGCCCTTGCCAGCTCAGTGCCAGGCCTCACTGCTCCACGCCCAGGCCTGGACCATGCACAATAAGGAACTCCTCACCTCAGCAGACCAGCTGGCTGGGGCACCACACTTTGTGTAAATGCTCCTTTTGTCCTCACACCACCCAAGGGTCAGAGGGAGCCACATGGCTGCCTGCATTTGTAAAGTCCATTCACTCGAAAGACACTCACAGAGCACCATCCACATGCAGGCCCGGGCAGGGCACCAAGGATGCATAGATGACCAAGCTCAGTCCTTGCTCAGTCTGGTGGGAGAGATGGATGTACAAACAACAGCCACAACCATTTCCTAGGGAAACACACACTTATCCTGGGCCCTGGACTGAGCACTCTATGTGCATGATCTCATGTACTTTAACCCTCGCTACGATGTTTGCAAGGCAGGTATAATTATTTCTACTTTGCAGGTAGAAGTGAAGCTACTTGCCAAAAAGTCCCAGCCCAGGCCTGCCTCCTATTCCTGGCTCCATCCCTTGACTGGCTTTGGGCATGTCACGTAACACCCTCCTTCAGGGTCCGTCTCTGTAGGATGGGAATAACAAGATTGGCTGCCCCAGGAGGTGGTGGTGAGGGCTCCGTGAGATCCCATGCAGAAAACAGTGTTGGGCACACAGGAACCCAACAGCAACAGCCAATTTATTATTACTGTCACCATGGAAATACATTATGTATTTGAGTTCCTTGACAAATGGCGTCCAGGGATATCCCTCTCTCTGCTTTCCCATCTCCAGTAAGGAGGTACAGAGAATGAGCAGCTTTCATCCTTATTAAGGGACATGAACAGGTGGTGCAGGTTAGTGGGGCCCAGGGCCAGGAGGCGTGGCTTCGGCTCTGACCCTGCCCCCAGCCAGCACTGAGGCTCAGGCAAGTGCCCTCCATCTCTCAGGTTCCCATGATCTCTCAGCCCAGCTCCAGCTCTCCCCATAGCAGCCTCATCCCTGCCTTAAGCTGGTCACCTGAGGCCATGGGACAAGGATCTGTCCCAGAGACCTGGGCAGGGACTCAGAGGCTCACTTCCAGCCTGGCTTTGTTTCTGTGAGGTAACAGTGGGGACACACATCCACATAGCCACTGTCCCTCCTCAGCAGTGTCTTTGATCATAATTCAGAGTTCACTTTCCTCTGGGAAATTCCAACATATGAAATGAAGCTATAGGATCCCAGAAAGTGAGTGATATTCATAGACACCATAGTCTCTTTCTCTAACAAACTCCTACTCAGCCTCTAAGGCCCCAAACAAATAGCCCCCATGTACAGACCACACTGTTTCCAATACACTGTGCACATACAAAGCCACCATGGCATTTAATACATTTAGATGTAGTTAGACATTCACTTACTTGTCTTTCTCTTAGTAAAACTGCCTTCACCAAGGACAGAGAACTTGGTCTTAATCACCAGCATTTTACTGAATATACTATGAGCCGCAGGCTGTGCTAAGGACTTTTCTTAGCTATATTCTCTCACAGCAATCCTGCACGACACATACTGTTGCTCATCTTACAGATAAGAAAGGTGAAGTCCAGAGAGGTTACGTCACTTGTCTAAAGTCACACGGCTGACAAATGGTAGCATCTTTTTCCTACCCTGCATGCCCAAGTCAGCTCAGAATCCCTGGGCCCTGCTCAGAAGCTGTTCAACAAATGTTTGTTGTATTCATTAAAAAAAAAAAGGGCAGATCAGAGCATGGTAGGTGAGATGTGGGTTTTGAAGGACAGGCAGAGTTGAGTTAGGCTGAACTCCAGTACTAGTTAGAAAAGTACAGGGGGTGTGTGTATGTGTGTGTGTGTGTGTGTGTGTGAGAGAGAGAGAGAGAGAGAGAGAAAGAAAGAAAGAAAGAGAAACAGACAGGCATGTATCCATTGCCGCTGAATTGGCTCAGTGGCTGATAGGAGAGTTCATATGGAGGAAGAGCAGAAGAGAATATTGAAAAATAAGTTGGGAAAGGTAGGTTGATGCTAGATGGAGAAAGGCCTAGACTGCCCAGCTAAGAAGACTGAACTTGTCAGAACTTCAAGGACACAGCCATCTCAGAGACTCCAGTGGGTCCTCCAGATTCCCTGGCCCAGTGAGCCACCTGGCACCACCTAACTTCTAACCTCACACTCATCCTCCTGCCTAAACACCCCAGCACCAGGGTCACCTCCCTAGGGCACATTAGAGGGCTGAGCAGGTGGCCCTGGGAGGAGCAGGGAGGGGGCAGTGCTGAAGGTCAGCGAGGCAGGCACGCGCTCCTAACGGAGGTACTGGAGCAGCACCGCTGGGCACAGACACAGGCAAACACGTTTGAGCAAATTGGAATGCCATAAAAGTCTATTACAGCAAATCAAACAGCAGTCAGCATGACAGCCATTAGCTTGAAATGAATACACGGGGACTTAATGAGGTCTGTCGAGGCTGGCTTGGTGAATGAAGTTGCCAATTCTAGCAGGATTTCCCTTTTCTTTACGGACTTGAAAGCATCTACGCTGCCTCGTTAGGGCTTCGACAAGTGAATTGCAGGGCCTTTCACCCTGATAAAATGGATAATTACATGGAGTACTGCTTAGTGAGGGGAGTGGGGTGGGCAGGAGGGGAACGAGAACAAACAAACCCAAACACACACCTGCCCAGCTTCTCCCGAGTAGGGGGGCTGGACTCTGCAGAGGCTTTCAGAGGGAATGCGGGTCCAGGAGAGGCGGGCAGCGGGGTGATGCATGGCCTTGAACTGCCTCCCACCCCTTGCTGTTTCTGGCCTGAGGACTTGGGTCCACGTGGGCCACGTCTCCAGGCAGCCACGAAGGGACTGAATGTTCACATCCAAGATGGGCTGCCCTCAGCACCTCTCAGAAAACTTCTAGTGGGATCCTCCAAGGCTCCCCAAGCCTGGCTGTCCTCACTGTTACCAGCGGAGTTTTAGAAATGCAGCTTCCTGGGCTGGCTCTCCCTAGTCTACTGATTCACAACTGCAGAGGGCGAGAATATGCTTCCTAAACAGTCCCCTGGGAAACTCTGCTGGGACATGTTTGCGACCCTCTGATTCCTCACTTTCCCAATACACAATGCTGGATGGCTGGAGAGAAGGGGTCCTCCTACTTCTGCTTGCATTACTCCAGGGATGGGGAGCTCAGCACATTCTCAGCAAGGCAGGGGCACAGCCTGTGCGCATGGGTGTGTGTGGGCAGTCTTATTACTAGAAAGCTCTTCCTTAGATAGACCTGGATTTGCCACCCTGTAACTTCCTCCCTGCGCCAATCCCTGGGGTCTGCACACAACAGACCCCATCATTATTAGGGCCCTACAGCTGAGGGGATAGAGGCTAGGAGAGTAAGTGAAAGGGTACAGATGGCTGAGATGACCAGGAGAGGAATTGAATGGGTAAAGGCAGGCACCAGAGCTTCTCTGCCAACCCACAAAGAACAATAAGGCACTGAAGGATGGCAAGGAGCTTCTCCTGCTGGGTTTCATCCTCTGATCATGGAATGTCAGCCCTAGAAGAGGTCTGGTTCAACCTCTTGTTTGAATCTGTAGGGCCTGAAGCCAGCAGACTAGAACCCAGGTGTCTTGACTCAGTCTCTCTCTTCCCACAAAACAGCACAGGAGCATCCACTGCTTACCTCCACCAGACTCTGCTGGAAACCCACCTCCTCCAGGAAACCTGCTGAGATTTCTCTGGTCACCCTGGCAAATTCTGGCATTCACAGCCAAGAGGGTCTGCAGTGCTCCCCTACCCCGTTTCTCTGGCTTGCATCCTCACCCTGTTCATATCTGCGGGGCCTTTGCTGCTGAATCCCACTTCTAAAGGGCTGGAGCCTGGGGTTTCTATGACCTCAATGCAAGCTGGAAACCTTGGGCTCATTTCCGGGCCAGGGGCCAGGAGACTCTGGGCTGGTACCCCAGCTGGGGTCAGAGCCAGGCAGCTAGGTTCCAGCTCGGGTGACCACACCAGGCCAGGGCTGGTAACTGCCAAGGTACCTCAGATCAGGAGTGGCCAGGCCTCTGTCCAGCTGACACCACATCCCCACTGGCCACACTGAGCAGCCCCAAGAAGGGAATCGAGTATCAGGCCACTAAAGTGACCAAGGATGTTTACACATGAGCAAGTAAACCACGTGGGCCTTCCTCCAAGGATGGTGTGTCCTTTGCAGCCAGCCCCTCTCAGCCTGCCCTCTCCTTGTCAGATGGGTAAACATAGGCTTTTGTTTTTATTAGATAAGGAGGGCTTTGGCACAGAGAGGTAAAGTGACAGGCCCAGACGCACCCAGCAAGCTGGGAGCAGAGCAGGGGCTGGACCCAGGATCTCCTGCCTCTTGTTCTAATTCCTGTCATTCCACATGCCTGTGGCCTCCCAGGTCTCTGCACAATGACAGCCTGGCTCAGAGCCAAGCCCACAGCAGACACTCAATAAATATTTGTTAAATAAATGAATGAATGACTGAAGAGACTCTCTCCTTGGAGGCACAGGCCTTTGACGAATCCCAGGGGATTCCAACAGGGTCAAGTGTTGGAAGTCACATCTCCTGGAGAAGGAGAGAGAAAAAAGCTGGGCCCTGGCCCAAGGGCGGGAGAGGAGGGATGTGACCCCTCATCCCCTTGCGGGTGTAGCTCCCTGCTGCCCACTGAGAGGGAAGACAGAGGGCAGCCATGCCTGCCAGGATGGCAGCTGAGCAATGGGTCCAAGGCTCATTAACTCTGAGCCATGCCCTTGGTTTCTGAGCCCAGGCCTGCAGTGCAGGCTGGCACGTAGAGACCCTTAATTAAATTAGGGAGACTTCCAAATGAGAGAGAGCAGGAGCCAAGCTGCAGTCCCTGGCACTCCGGCCACAGCTCAGGGCACCGTGCCCCCATGTTTAGGACTGTGGGCTCCCTAGTCCTCTCCCACCCCGGGCGGGCGAAGGGCATGGTGCCTCCGCGGCGGCCCCCTGCACATCTGTCCTCTTTTCCATCTGGTGCAAGCATAGAACCCTTGGCTCGTAGCTGAGTAACGGAGGCCAGGGAGTGGTGTGTACGAGCAAGATCTCGTCACCCTTGAGGGAGTCTGAGCTTGCCCTGGAAGCCAGGAAGCTTGAAGTTGAAGCTGTGTTAACCTCAGGCAAGCCACTCTCCCATGCCTAGCCTCATGCTTGAACTGACCGTGATATTCTCTAAAGACTCTTTGTTCCCTGATCCAATGGCTGATAGCATATAGGGATTATAACTCAAATGACATGGTGCCAACCTGCCTTTCCAGAGGTTCTATCTCCCATCCCAATCCTTCACTGCCACCGTGCAACTCAAAACTCTGAGGGCAGGCCTAAGGGATATCCAGTGAGAACCCGCCTGCTTCGGAGTCTTTGAATCACTAACTGCCAGACCATAAGACTGCCATCAGCCACCCAGGCGAGGGGCCGCAAGCAGTCGGAACCCTGGTGCTGTCGGGAGCTGGCAGCCAGCCTATTAACGAACCATTTGTAATGCAATAATTTGTACTTCTCAATTACCAGCAATGGCTTGATTTTACACACATGCACTCATGCAAACATATTCAGAGTACACAGTGCAGGGACCCAGGAGACCGCTGGGCTAGAGAAAGCCCCTTCCTAGAATTGTACGCTCCCTGAGTCCTGGGGGCACCTGATTCTGGCCAAAGTCCTGGGGTGAGGCCTGCCCAAGGCCCACAATTGGATATGAATGGAAGGAAAGAGGGTGCGACACGTGCTGCTCCCAACTCTTATTCCACCATTGGCTCCAGCTGGAGGTGTGAGGGTCAGCCTCCAGCACAAGGCTCCCAACCTACAGCCCAGCTGCTCTTCCCAACCCCAGGCTGGGCCCCAATCCCCAGGGTACCGGCATGTTGACCAATCTGCCCAGAGTTGGTGCCTGGGCTGAGGTCTGGGCAGAAGAGCCAGAGCTGCTCTCCCTGCCTGACTCTTCGCCTACACGCTGGTGGTCTGGGGAGAAGCAGGTCCCCGATACCCCCGGTACAACCCTGGCAGCTCCTACCTCAGGGATGCGGACGCTGTAGGGCTGATTGTGAAACGTGGGCGCGTTGTCATTCACATCCCCGACCTGGATGTTCACCTTCCGTGTGATCACCTGGCAAGAGAAAGGTGGGAATTAGCGCTGCCACCTGACTCTGACCCCTTAAACCCGAGGGGCCCAGAAATCCTGTGACCCCAGGAACATGCCTCCAGGGCCCCAGGGGACACTCACCCCCTGGTGGTCGCTGACAGAGAACTCCACTGTGAACTCTGACTTGGTCTGAAAGAAAAGTGAGAGAGGGAGGGGGCAGTTAGGTGGTGCTGAGTTAGGTCCTGACTCCTAGGCCCTAAACGGGGTGGGAGGGGCTCCAGGATTGCCCTAGGAGCTTGCCTGGAACCAGGTATCCAAAGGCTTCCCTAAAATCCCAGCATTGCCCTTTGGGTTGGGGAAGCAGGTGTGGAATATGGATCCTTGCTTTAAGAGAGCAATAAAAGATGGAAGCTAAGCATCTTGGTGCTAGTCTTGGCTCTGCCTCTAAGATGCTGTGTGACATTGAGCAAGTCACTACACACCTCTATGGCCCCTCCCTCAAATGCAAGGAGAGGGTAAGGGTTGGGAATGTGTCACACCTTTACCTTAACTTGCTAAGGGCTACCATGCCGTCAATTCCTGCTTCTTTGGATATTGGGGGAATGTTTACTGGGGGTAGGGGTAGACTTGTACCCTCCATGGAGCCCCATTCTAGAAGGGATGAACCCAGGGTCACTGTCCCTCTTGCCTCTCCAATGTAGCTGCTTGCTTGGAGATACCTCTAACGACCCATTCCAACCCTATGTCCAGACACCAGCATTGGCCCTTGAAGAGGAATACCATTCAGGCAGGAAGATGCCACTTTGGAGTCAGAATGGGGTCTTAGAGGAAGATCCCAAAAGATGGTGGGCTATCCCTCCCCTGGCAACTCCTCCTGTCCCCGAGAGAGAACAAGGGCAGGGGTAGGGGCAAGTCATACCTCTCTGTCCAGTGGCTGCCGGAGCCACACCACGCCGGTGTCAGGCTCCACTGCAAAGAAGCGAGAGGCCTCCTCGCCGGACACACCAAACACCAGGGGGTCATTGTCCATGTCTCGGGCCAGCAACTGGGTCACAGAAGAACCTGGAGTAGCCAAGGGAGAAAGCAGACGGAAAATACGGGAGGTCAGGTTTCTGCCTTCCTACCTTGCCCAGGTGGCTGAACTCTCAGCAGGGAGCTGCCACTAACAACCCTCCAGCAGGCCACAGATCATGCGTCTGTGGGCTCTGACCCAGGTACCCCACCTCCACCCTGGTCCACTTGTCACAGCACATCATGGCCGTATCAGGGAACCATCACTCACCATGTTCTGGGTGTGTAAAACATAGCTGTAACTTCTGCCTGCCCCCCTTTCTCTGATTTTAGTTTGAAGACCGCCTTCTCCAAGTGGCTCAGATGAGGAGAAGCCCTCAATATTTCAAGTTCTGTGTTCCAAGATGAGTGCATAACTCAGTGTTAGCCAATCAGAGCATGCCATTTCCCTGGTCTTGATGACTGGCTCAGGGATGAGCATGTGACCCAAATTAGCCAATCAAAGGCAGCCTTTGGACTTTTGCTGCAACTACTGGGAAAGAGGAGCTCTCTTTCATGGGGGTTGCTCATTGGCACTGTGGGCAGCCATCTTTGGCACCACACAAGAAGAACCTGCCTGAGAATGAAGCCAACAAGGAGGAAAACAGAGCCAAATGAGGTATGGAGGGACAGATTTCTGATGGCTTTCTGAGGGTCTGCAGCCAGCTCTGCCTGATATTAGCTTCATCCTCTGGACTTCTCAGCTATATGAGCTAATAATTGCCCTCGCAACCTTTTCTTTGGCCTAAGTCAGTTGAGTTGGATTTCTGTCTTTTGCAAATGGAAGCACCTTTTCTAATTCAGAATACTTTGCAAAATCTTTTGGCATTCATTCAGGAGTGACCAGGTGCTGGCCTTACGATGAGCACTAGAATACGCAGAGGTTAAGAAGATGTAGCTCAGTCTCAAGAAACTCCAGTCTAGAACTGGGTGGCTAGGTTTAGTTCTCATCCTCAAGAAGGGGATTGAGAGGCAGGTATCATCCCTCACCAGGAAGCAAAGCCCTGGCCTGAGGCCACCGAGGCTTCAAGATACCTGGCCTATACCCTGCCTAAGAAGTGCAGGGCATCTTCTCCTGGGGCTCACAGCTCCCCTGTGTAGCTTTCAGGTAGGGTCATCAATTGCCCTGCTTTGCCCAGAACTGAAGCATTTCCCAGCACATGTGCTAAAACTAGGAAGCCCCAGGTAAACTGGGATGGTTGGTCTCCTTAGCTTCAGGAGGTCCTTAAACTCACCAGAACTGTACACAAAATGTTATGCGTGAACAGTGCATCATTTTCCAAAGGCAGTGTCTATAGTCTTCATCTGATTCTCAAAGGGGCGAGCAGATCGGAACCATGGCCTTAGGCAAATCACTTATTTCCAGGTTTCGGTTTCCACTATAAAATGAGACAGACACCATCTGCCCCAAATACAGACTCACATTTACCATATAGCTCTGAAAATCAAGCTAGATAAAGGGAAAGGATTCCAAATTCTTGGAATTTTATCTAGAAAAGAACTTTTAGGACACTGCTAACATAATGATGCCAGCTAACATTTCTGAGCCCTAATCATAAGCCAGGGCACTATCATAAGCACTAATTCAGACCATAATGCGATTCTCCCCATTTAACGAACAAGGCAACAAAGAATGATAAGAGGTAATTACCTCATGGTCAGCAAATGGCTGAGCTAGAATCCACATCCCAGGCATTTGGGACTCAGAGCCTATATTTGTTTCCACAGCACAGACATCTCAACACTCGATATGTAAACTCAAGATTCAGGACTTCATGGATATGACCTATTGGATCCTAATGGGAAGCCCAAGATTTGGAAAAGGAAGACACTGGGCATGCACTGGGCTCTTATGAGATGCCAGACACGAGGTCCATTCATGTGGGTTCTCTCATTAAGTCCTCCCAGCAAGTCTGTTTGGTAGTTGTTATTCTACCCATTTTACAGATTAGGAAGCTGAGGCTCAGAGAGGCAAAGCAGCTTCTCTAAAGTGAAGCAGTGGAACAGCAGAGCAGGAAATGGCAGCATCCAAGGTGATGGGAGAAAGTGAGGAGGAGGAAAATCGTGGAACATCTTCAGAGCCCAACCCTAACCCATTTCATATTTGGAGAAGCTGAAAGCATTTAGCAAGTTGCCCAAAGTACAATGGTGAGCCACAATGGCAGGATTCAAACTCAAGTTTCCAAACTCCCAGATTCCCAGTTCACTGCTCTTTCTAGATGGTGTAAGAGGAAGTAAGTAAAAGTCATAGATAAATCAAGCACATCTTCCCAAAATTGCCTGGTAACAATAAGTGTTTTATACTAAAACAAACAGGAAGACATTGAGAGCAGCATTTGATTAACTAATTAATTTTTATATATATATATATGTGTGTGTGTGTGTGTGTGTGTGTGTGTATATGTATATATATATATTTTTTGAGACGGAGTTTCACTCTTGTTACCCAGGCTGGAGTGCAATGGCACGATCTCGGCTCACTGCAACCTCTGTGTTCTGGGTTCAAGTAATTATCCTGCCTCAGCCTCCCGAGTAGCTGGGACTACAGGCGTGCGCCATCATGCCCAGCTAATTTTTGTATTTTTAGTAGAGATGGGGTTTCACCATGTTTACCAGGATGGTCTCGATCTCTTGACCTCGTGATCCACCCGTCTCGGTCTCCCAAAGTGCTGGGATTATAGGCGTGAGCCACCGCGCCCGGCCTAATATATATTTATTTGAGACGGAGTCTCACTCTGTCACCCATGCTGGAGTGCAATGGCACAGTCTTGGCTCACTGGGACCTCCACCTCCTGGGTTTGAGTGATTTTCCTGCCTCAGCCTCCTGAGTAGCTGGGACTATAGTTGTGTGCCACCACACCCGGCTAATTTTTGTATTTTTAGTAGAGATGGGGTTTCACCATGTTGGCCAGGCTGGGCTCAAACTCCCGACCTCAAGTGATCTGCCACCTTGGCCTCCCAAAGTGCTGGGATTACAGGTGGAAGTCAACATGCCTGGCCTAATTTATTTATTTTTAATTTATTTTTTAAGATATAATCTAAAGCTGTAAATGAATTCCAGTCTCTGCTGACTTCTAGGAGCATTCATTTCCTTTCCATTGCTCTCAGGTGTTCTTTAGCGGCAATGTTTAAGAAACACTGAGTTACTTCCCAAAGCCTTGGGCAGATTCCAGATGGAAAAACTGAGGCCCATAAGCACCTTGCTTGTCCATAGTGCAACAATGAGTCTATGGCAGCCTGCAGCCCTCTGGACAGCAGCCCTCACCTGCTGTACCTCAGGGCCCAGCCCAGGTAAGGGATCTGAGGCAAAGCTCCCGTTGGCCAAGGGGATTCCAGGAAGACCACCCTGCCCTTCCAGTCAAGGTTGCACGACTGAGTCCAATATCCCAAATGGCTCTCCCAGGCCTGACGCTCAGGTCCTCCAAAAAAGGGGGGCACTGAGCAGGACAGGGATGGGGCCATCAGCTGCTGTCACCCACCCTGTAATTTCCTGGACTTTTATCCATTTTCCCCTCAATTATGTGCTGCTCAAAATGGTCCTTTTCGGCTTCCTCACGGGCTCTTGCCGGCTCATGCCTTCTTTGTGTCCTAGGTAATTGCCAGTGACCTTCTCTAAGTGTACTAATTAAAGGTGCCGATTTAGTATTATATTTAAGACAAGACACCCCGCAATTTTCCAGCTGGGCACATACTCCCCCGCCCAGTGTTGCTCTGCCTCTCTACAGAAGCTGGGCCTAGCCCTGGCGTCTCCGGGAAGCAGGGCTCGTTTCTCCACCAGGGGATGTTTCCAGCAACCTCTAGTTGTGCTATTCCTACAGGAATGAGGCCAATCTTTGGGGTCCAGCTCCAGCCTAGTGCTCCTAGTTACAGCCATGCAGGAGAACCATCTCTGGCTGGGGGACCCTGGGGTACATATGCCACACAGGTTTGCTTCCCACCTGAGAAACAGAATATACCTTGCATCTCAGGGCTGGAGAATACCTGGAGTTCCTTTTGTAAAAAATTGTGGTGAAATACACATTACAGGAAATGACCACTTCAACCATTTAAAAGTACACAATTCGTGGCATTTAGTACATTCACGATGCTGTGCAACCACCACCACTAATTCCACAAGATTTTCATCATCCCCAAAGGAAACCCCATGCCTGTGAACCAGCCACTCCCCATTGCTCCCTTCCCCAGCCCCTGGCAACCACAAATCCACTTCCTGTTTCTATGGATTCGCCCATTCCAGATCTTTTATATGAATGGAATCATACAATATATGGCCTTTTGTGTCTGACCTCTTTCACTTAGCCTAATGTTTTCATGGTTCATTCACACTGTAGCATGTATCAGTACTTCACTCCTTTTTAATGGCTGAATAATATTCCATTATGTGAATGTAACACATCTTGTTTATTCATTGATCAGCTGACAGCTATTTGTGTTGTTGCCACCTGTTGGCTATTGGGAATAATGCCGCTATGAACATTTATATGCAAGTTTTTGTTTGAATATGTGTTTTCAATTCTTTTGGATGTACACTTAGGAGTGCAATTGCTGGAACATATAGTAATTCTATGTTTAAATTATTGAGGAACTGCCAAAGTGTTCTCCATGGTGGCTGTATTATTTTACATTCTCACCAGCCATGGATGAGGCCTGGTGTTTTTTCAGTGGTAAGGAGGATTCCCTGCTATTCACAGGGGCTGGAATGCCCTCTTATGATAGAGAGATGGGAGCTGCCTGGGTCTTCACAGCAGATGCTATTGGTACCCTGCCCGCTATCCCTCAGCACATACATTTCCATACACGCCAGCCTGACCTCCAACTGCCAGCGCCTGTGAGTGTACACGCAAGTGGTCCTGGCCATCAGAGACTGCTCCTCCTAAACACAGCACAGTCAGGAAGGGCTAGGGGACAGATGCCCCAGCAGTGGAGCTCGCCAAGTGACTGTGGAAGATGATAGATAAGGATGACCTTATCCACCATGATTAGTGCTCAACAGTGTTAGCTATCATCGTCATGTTAGAACTGTCCTGAAAGTTCACTCACAAAAGCTGCTGAGTCTTCTTATCCAGATAAAATTCCAAGAATTTGGAATCCCTCCTTTCTGGCTTGATTTTCAGAGCTCTGTGGATAAGCTGGGTAAACAGCCCAGCTCCTGCACCTCTCAAGGGCATAACTCAGAGGTCTGTGTTCTACACTGGCAACTTGGTTGATGATAGTGCATCTTTATGGCTTCCTTCCCTTCCTGTCTCACTTCCTCACCCCCTACTTGTGTTTCCTGGAACCTTCTCCCCTAGTAAACTTCTTGCACTTGAGTCCTCATTACAAGGTCTATCTCTCAGGGAGCCCAAATTTCCAATGCATGTCTGAGACTGTGCATTGGAACTACTGTAGAGCTTTACAATGCAGATTCCCAGGCCCTCTTGACTGGGTTGGCTAGTGGGAAGCCCAGAGGGTAAACTTTTAAACAGCAGCCCCCACTATCCCTGCAGGAGATGCTCACACACAGCCAGGTTAGAAGTCCTGTGGCTGGTTTATAGCAGGATGATATTCAAATATTTAACAACAGGCAGAGTACTGGCATCAACCAATCAGAAAAAACGCTGGCCATAAACAACCAGACCAGTAAGTACTGCCTGTAAGTCAGCCTGGTTTATGGCTCCCATTTTAGATGCAGAGAAAAGCTCCTCCCGTCCCAGGATGATTGAAAGACCCAGTCTTAAGGCTGTGGCTCAATCAGTACAGCACGCAGCAGCGGATTCTATGCACTTGGCCTCTCCTTCCTTCATGGGGAAGGAGCATGCAGCTAGGCCAGACCCTCCACTCTACGCCACCCAAACCATGCCCAGCCTAACCTCATGGGTGGAAAGCAGAACATTAAAGAACTTAATCACTGTGCATCTACATTCACACCGGCATTCTTTGCGATCGCCAAGAAGGTGGAAGCAATCCAAGTGTCTGTCCACAGATGAACGGATAAGCAAAACATGGTAGATACAGCCAATGGAATATTATTCAGCCCTAAAAAGAAAGGAAATTCTGACACATGCTACAATAAGGATAAACCCTGAGGACATGATGCTCAGTGAAATAAGCCAGTCCAGAAAGACAAATACAATATGGTCTAATCCCCCTGACATAAGGTACCTAGAGTAATCCAATTCACAGAGACAGAAAGTAGAATGGTGGCTACCAGGGGTCGGGAAGGGCAGAAGGGAGAACTGTTGATCAATGGCTGCAGTTTCTATTTTCAACATAAAAAGAGTTCTGGAGGTTGGTTACACACGAGTGTAAATGTGCTTAACACTACTAAACTATACCCTTAAAAATAGCTAAGATGGCAAATTTTTTGTTATGCATATTTTACCATATATATATTTTTAAAAACAACCTTAAATCAACCATGTCGAAGGCCTGGTGATCTGGCCCAAGATAGCATCCGTCACTGCATCTCACAGGCTCACTGGGCTGAGCCCCATCTGGCCCCATGGGCCTTCTTTCTGTTCCTGAACAGGCCAAGTTGGCAGCTGCCTCAGGACCCTTGCCCTGATTGTGCCTTTGGCTGGGCAGTTTCCTACCCTAGGTCACTCTGCCTCCACGGCAGCTTCCTCATTATTCACCTCTCAGGTCAAGAGTTAGCATTCTGGGGAGGCCTTCCTCAAATTCTCAATCAGCAGAGTCTAGCTAAACAGACACCTGGTCACTCAGTGTCCCAAGACTCCAAGTTATTGTCTTCACAGTCCTCTCCCTCTGAAAGGATCTGCTTATTCTCATGACTTGCCAACCACCTACCCCAGCCCCTGCCCATCACGTAGCACATTCAGCCTGACCTGCCGCATTCCCTGTCATATCCCTAAGCCTAACACAGGGATAGACACCCTGGAGGCACTCAGTAGTCATTGGGTAAACAAATGAATGCTGCTAACTGCCTAGAGGTGTTAGGGAAATACAGCCCCCCAAAGTCATGAAGGTCTCTGAGCCACGACAAGAGGAGAGAGTATAGCAAGTTATTTCTTAATTGTGTGTACAAATGGACAGGGGAAAGGATGGCTGATCGAAACCTAGTAACACCCAAATCAGTAGCACTTGGCTTTGGACCCAGGCAGGAATCACAGCTGTGCAATGACTGGGGATCCAGTCTCTCAGGAACTGGCCCTGTACCCAATCCTGGGGGCTGTTACCCCATCTTGAGAGCTGAGTACCCTGTCCCAGGATGTACCCCACCTGAAAGGCCAGGGGCCCATGGAGGTAGGAATCTGCCCAGCAGACTGCCATGGCCCCTGGGAGGTGCAAAGATGGTGGCACATCCTCCACCGTGGCCTCAGACCTCAGCAGCAGTCCACATCTACCTTCCAGGCAAGGGGCGGACAATCACAGCTTTCCCTGAGGCCCCGCTGGGCCCATGCTGATCGCTGAGATGACTGTTATTACTATTATTGTTGTTATTTACATTGAGGGGCAAGGGCTGGGATTGGGGTCATGCAGCTCCTGGAGAGCAGTGCCTCCTAGACGAGGGGCGGGCCAGAAACTCAGGCAGGGCAGCACAGGCTGCAGGCCTTTTATTTTCTCTAGATGAGAGAAGGATGAAAACAGTATTTGTTTCCAAAACACGGAGAGAGCGAATAAGCTGTGGGAGAACATGGCTTGCTCTCTTCTTGCAGTAGCATCTTTTTTTTTTAAGATGGAGTCTCACTCTGTCACCAGACTGGAATGCACTGGCATGATCTCAGCTCACTGCAACCTCCGCCTCCTGGGTTCAAGCGATTCTCCTGCCTCAGCCTCCTGAGTAGCTGGGACTATAGGCACATGCCACCACACCCGGCTAATTTTTGTATTTTTAGTAGAGATGGGGTTTCACCCCCATGTTGGCCAGGCTGGTCTCGAACTCCTGACCTCGTGATCTGCCCGCCTCTGCCTCCCAAAAGTGCTGTGATTACAGGTGTGAGCTACTGCGCCCAGCAGCAGCATCTTCTTAAAGCACACCTTCCATTGTGCCACACTCTGCTCAAACGCCTGCCTAGTTCTCAGAATTAAAACAAATTCCTTACCATGATGTCTAGTGCTCCTCCCAGGGCATCCTCAACCCCCGCAGCCATGTACCTTTCCCTCTGCAACCCTGGGCCCAGCCTGCCAGACTGCTCTCATTGAAAGTATACCAGGCCCGTGTATGAATTCATTGTACCTCTGCACAGCAGGCAAGAGGCCATCACCCCTTGAAGGTAGAAGCTGATGTTCTGGGACATGCTTGGCAAATCTCCCTTCTCCTCTTCCCATCCCTCATGATTAACTACTGCTCCTCTAAGGCCAGGGAGCTAGCCAGTCCCAGCTCTTGCCCACACAGACCTTACAAATCAATCACAGCACCGTTTCCCATTGAATCTACATTCAACTTCAGAATCCTTCACAACACAGGGTTCCATGCAGCCACCATAATCAATCCTAAAAGGCACAATAAAGCAAGGTTTTTGCAACCTGTGACCTAAAAGGACTTCACACCAGTTGTGATCTACCGTCCTTCCCCATCTAGGGGCCAAGAACCTAGCAGTCTGCCCCTGCCAGGCTCAGAGCTGTCAAAGAGAGAGAACCAGCTTTGGTGTCTGCAGGCTAGCTCAGAAAAAGGGACTAGCTACGGCTGAAGTGAGAACCAAACAGACAAAGCCCCCTTCTCATTCTGCAGAGAGGGAAGCAAGGGTCCCGGCTGGGAGAGGGCTGCCTGGGATAGAGCTGGGCACAGACAGTGGGCCCCCAGCCTCAAATTCCAAGGCCATGGGTATGGCCAGGGTTTTCTGAGAATAACCACTCCTCACTCCAACCACCCCACCATGGCCATCAAGCCTGCTGTACACCCCCTCCCCCTAGAAGGGAAACCTACCCTCCTCCTCCTGACTGGCCTGGGTCCCTGCCAGGGCCAGGGGCTCCTGCCCTCCCGCTCTCCCCAGGATGGGCTCCCCAGAGCCTGAGCTAGCCTTGGAGCCTGCCATCTCATTTGTCTCTCCTCTGGAATCAGACATCCAGGTTAAGTGCGTTGATTCCTGGGGATAATCTTGTTTGTCTTAGGTCCCTCGGCCCTCCATTCTCCTGCCTTCAGTCTCTCGAATCCCCTAGGTCCTGAACTTGGTTTGACCTCAGGGGAGCTCTTTTTTCATCTTAGGCTCCACCAATATCCCCACCGGGGGGAAGTCAGAGGGGTTGGAGTGAGCTCTGACACTGGCCCGCTGTCTCCTGAGGGGCAGGCGGCCTCCAGGCTCACCCTCCACTGACTGACACCCACACTGTTATCAGAAAACCCTTGCCCTGGATCAAGGGAACCATCTCTGCCTTTAAAATCCACAGCCCACTATCACTCCTGCTCTCTCCTGCAACTCTGTCCACTTGGAGTAGATGGCACGAAGTGTCTGGGGGAAATGAAACCAGCATTCTGTTCCCTGGGCATGACTGGGACCACACTCAGTGGTTTTCATTCATTCACTCTGTCACGTATTTCTCCTAATGGCTCTACACAGGGGGGGTTGGCATCCCTGTCATACAGGTAAGAAAACTGAGGTTCAGGCCAGGTGCAGTGCCTCAAGCCTTGTAATCCCAGCACTTTGGGAGGCCTAGGTGGGTAGATCACTTGGGGTCATGAGTTCAACACCGGTAAGACCAACATAGCGAACCCCATCTCTACTAAAAATACAAAAGTTAGCTGGACGTAGTGCCACACACCTGTAATCCCAGCTACTCGGAGTCTGAGGCAGGAGAATTGTTAGCACCCAGGAGGCAGAGGTTGCAGTGAACTGAGATCGTGCCATTGCACTCCAGCCTGGATGACAGAGGGAGACGAAAGAGAAAGAGAAAGAGAGAAGCGGGGAGGGGGAGGGAGGAAGAAGAATGAGAAGGAGAAGGAGGAGGGGGAGGGGAGGAGGAGGTGGGGAGGAGAGGAGGAGAGGAGAGGAGAGAAGAGGAAAGAGGAGGAGGAGGAGAAGGAGAAGGAGGAGGAGGGGGAGGGGGAGGGGGGAGGAGAGGAGCTCAGAGGGGTAAAGTGATCTACCCAAGGTCACCCAGCCAGGAGTCCAACCCAAGTCTTTCTCACTCCATGACCCTCACAGCTTTTATCACAAAGTCTTTTATCCAAACCTAAAACTCACCCCCTGAATACAACTTTCTTCTCACCCCAAAGCAACTAACCCCATGGGGCTGCCTCCAGATGGACCCTGGTCTGAAGGTGAGCAGTCCCGAGGCAGGGACTTGGCAGGGGTGGGCTCCCCTCTAGCACCCTGGCTGTCCACAGTCTACTTATTGCTACCAGCAAGACGGCCATTCCCTCGGCCTCCCAAAGTGCTGGGATTACAGGCACGAATTATACATACATACATACACACACACACACACACACACACACACATATATGTATGGCGTGTGTGTGTGTGTGTGTGTGTGTGTGTGATGAAGTCTCGCTCTGTCCCCAGGCTGAAGTGCAGTGGAATGATCTCTGCTCACTGCAACCTCTGTCTCCCAGGTTCAAGCAATTCTCCTGCTTCAGCCTCCTGAGTAGCTGGGACTCTAGGCGCATGCTGCCATGCCCAGCTAATTTTTGCATTTTTAGTCGAGACGGGGTTTCACCATGTTGGCCAGGATAGTCTCGATCTCTTAACCTCGTGATTTGCCTGCCTCAGCCTCCTAAAGTGCTGGGATTACAGGCGTGAGCCACCACGCCCAGCCAACTATATTTTTTTTACTCATTAACCATCCCTCACTCCCCAGCCTCTGGTAACCATCATTCTATGTTCTACTTCCATGAGATCCACTTTTTATGCTTCCACATGTGACTGAGAACATGAGATATTTGTCTTTCTGTGTCTGGCTTATTTCACTTAATATGATGACTTTCAGTTCCATCCATGTGGCTGCAAATGATAGGATTTCCCTTTTATAGCTCAATAGTACTCCATTGTGCATGTACACCACATTTCTTTATCCATTCATCCTTGATAGACACTTAGGTTGATTCCATATCTTGGCTATTGTAAATAGTGCCACAATAAACATGGGAGCGCCTATAGCCCTTTGATATCCTGATTTCCTTCCCTTCACACACATATTTTAAAAAAAGTAATATGCCCAAGAAGAAAGATCAGACATTGAATACCAATACTTCAGAGACCTAGCCCTGACTTTTAGAAACCCGGAGCTCCTCTGCCTCTGACGTAACATAGCAAATACGGGACATCATTTGCTGAGGGCAGCAAGGCCCAGTCACAGGCACCTATGTGCTCTATTCCCCTGCAACCTAGTGCATCACAGAGAGGTCAAGTTACATACCTGAAGTCACACAGCTAGCACAAGGCAGAGCTGGGATTGCTCAGTTACCCTCCTGTTGCCATCCTCCACTGATTCCCTTAGCAAACACTGCCTGGGCACCTGCTGTCCCTGGCACTGCTCTAGACACTGATGATACAATAACGAACACTGCAGCAAGAAGCCCCTGCCCTTCTGCAGCTGACAGTCTGGCGGGCGGACCTACACATCCATCACCCTGCGCACTTGTCCTGGGCTTTCCCTGGCACAATGGGGAAGTTTAGGATGGGCTTGATGCTGTTTGTAGACTGTAGGCATGAAGAACTACATCCCTGTCCTTCACCTGGCCTGACCATGACCCTCAGGATGAGCACTCCAGAGAGTCCAAGGACAGGGGGTTGGGGACTTGGGACACAGGCTCAAGGGGCACAGGAGAAGCTCTGGGAGCAAGGCAGCCTTAGAACAGTTCCTTCCTTTAAGACTGAGAGAATCAGTGGTCCTGGAACTGACGTGGCTGGCCCTGGTTCACAGGACTAGCTGTGTGACCACAGGCAATCGCTGCTGTCTCTGAGCTTCTCCTTCCCCACTGACACCATGAAGGGGCTGGCCTCAATGGCCAAAGCGCAGAGGTCCATGAGGAGAACTGAAACCAAGCTTGGCAAATGAGTCAAGGTTCACGTGGCCATGCCAATCTCCGGGTCACGGTTTTGTGGGCGTTGCGCTGAGTATGAGGTTGCATGTGAGGTCTGTAGGAAAGAGCGTGTGATCTGCCAGTGACACACGATGCACACAGGGGAAGGAGTAGCTCTACTTGTCCAAATATTTGCATTCTTGAAATAGCCAACAAGCTCATTTTATAAAGGAGGAAACAGGGCTGGGTGGCCTGGTGACAACCCCACAGCCACCCAGCTCAACAGCTAGCAGGTGGCAGAGCTGCCACTCAAATTGGTCCCTGGGCTCTCCATATGCCGTTCTTTCCACTACACCACATTAAGGTCCCATTCAGTTTGAATATCTATGATATTAAGGCTCTGTTTTCCACATACTGTGTACAAGGAAGGTGCTCCGCAGCAGAGGACAGGCAGGCAGAGAAGACCCAACCCGGCTCCCAAGGGTTTACAATCTGGTTTGGACACTTGGGGAATGAGCTACCACAGAGCCAGGAGCCAGGGTCCGTGGCAAACTGGATATATTTTTCTGCCCAGAAACAGCAGCCTGAGCATGAAACAGCCATGAATAAGGGGGCCCTGGAATGTTCTGTTTGACCTTCCTGAGTCCTTTCGGCAGCTCCCAGGCCCATGAGGGTTGAAGTCTTGTCTCAGGGCTTGGAGAACCAAGAGGCAGTTACCAGATTTAATAACAGTGATAATAGTGGGGTGGGTGTTTTTTTCCCTCTCCTGAAACTTTTCATTTCATTGAATTGTTCAATTAACTTTACAAAAGGAAATGTGGAAAAATGACTGCAAGTTGAACTTGACATTATCATTAAAATAAACAGAGCACTGCAGGCCATTAAAAGCTCACAAGGAGATTATCCAAACACTTGCAGGCACATGCTGGTTCCTTCCTGCTCAGAAGTGACCCTGATGTCCCCTCCTACCCTGAGCTGCAGGGAGAAGTCACCAGTCACCCTCTCCATAGCTCAGGAACGACGCTGCACTCGTGAACCCATCCTCGCAGTCCCCCGAGTGTGACCTTGGGGGAACAAACGGCAGTGACCCGGCAGGAGGAAGACTGTCCACTACAAGTCTGCCATCTCTGGGGTGTCCCTTCTGTCCTGGGCCTCTGTTTCAGTGCAACAAAGGGTCATTTCAGCCCTGGGTGCCCCGTAGAATCACCTGTAGCCCTTTTGACATCCCAAGTGTCAATCTGTACCCTAGACCACATACAATCTCCAGGGAGGGGCTCGAGCATTGGGATGTAAGAACAAGCAGAACCACCAGTGTGGCGTTGATATCCAAGGTCTTACCGACTTCTGAATTTCCTTCAATCTTCAGGGTGTATCTGAGAAACTGTGATGGAGGTAAACCTAGAAGTCAGCACACTGGAAACACCTGGAGCTTTCAAGCAACGCTGGTGCCTGCATCCTGCACCCCCAGTGTTGTGATTAGCTGGTCTAGGGTCCAGCCTGGGCTTTGGAAAGTTCTAAATTGCCAGGTGATGTACTGGGCAGGCAAGAATGGGAATCACTGCTTCAGGGAGGCCAGCTTCCCTGAGCCTCTTCCAGTTCTCCGTGCACTCACCTGTGTGGAACCCAGCGACAGTGGGGCATCCCAGGCACATTCAGCCTAGACCAATCCACAGGGGGAGCAAAAAAAAAATGCTTTGCTTTGTTGCTCCTTCCCATGTTCAAAAATTTTCCAAATCTCAATATTAAAAAGATGTTAATTCATGGCTTTGAGACCGTGCATCTCGACCTGATTTCATATTAGCATCACCTGGAGAACTTCTAAAAATAAGGACGCCCAAGACCCACCCACTAAGGAGTCTGTCTTAATTAACTGGTCTAATGCAGGACCCAGAGAGCAGTATTTCTGATATAAATCCTCAGGTGATTCCCATGTACAGCCAAGTTACGAACCACCCGGTTAGAGCGGTGATTTTCAAACTTGAGCGTGCATCAGAACTACCAGGAGAGCTGTTAAAAACAGATTCATGGGCGCCTCCCAGACGTTCAGGTTCTGAATATGCATTTCTAACAAGCTCCTGGTTGCTACTAATGCTGCCTGTCTAAGACCACATTTTTGAGAACCATGAAGTCAGAGCTTCCATGAGTCCAGGTCTTAGAAATTTAAGATTTTTCTTTTTTTTTTTTTTTTTTTCCAAAAACTGTCACCAGGGCTGGTGCAGTGCAGTGGCACAATCATAACTCCTGGGCTTAAGTGATCCTCCTGCCTCAGCCTCCCAAGTAGCTAGGACTACAAGTGCACCACCACACCTGGCTAATTTTTTAAAAATGTTTTTTATAGAGATGAGGTCTTGTTGTGTTGCCCAGGCTGGGTTCAAACGCCAGGGATCAAGCAATCCTCCCACCCCAGCCTCCCAAAGTGCTGGGATTATAGATGTGAGTCACCGTGCTAGGCTTAAGGTTCTTTTCTAAAATCCTGATTTCAAAATTCCATCACCTCCTGTGCCCCAGCTGTCCACCCCTTAACCAGAGACCAACCTAGCTTGTCTTCACCTTACAACAGCAGGAAAAGAAATGAGGAAAGGTTCAATCATAAAAGCAGGTGAGAAAGGCACCCTCCCCTCTGCCCCACTCTACTCCCACCCTCCTGCCTCGAAGGAGGTCAGAAAAGTCCCTCCAGAAATCACTTCCTCTTTGAGGAGACTCATAATTACCCACAATGATCACAGTACCATTCATTTTGCCCTAAAATTAATACATCACGTTGAGAATGATATCGCACTAATTTATCACAAGATTTATGAAACTTGCACTTTTTCTAATGAGATTTATGCAAATGCCGCTCTTGCCTCTGTGTGTGTTTTTAAAAGTTTTGACAGGGAAGTGGCGGTTCTGCCCAGCTGGCAGAAGCCCTGCCCCCACCTCAGGGGCAGAGCCAGGGGGTCCATGGTGGTTCCCACCCTCCGAAGGCCCCAGGTGAGCAATTGCCTTCAGGCTTTTCACTGGACTCATTCTCCATTCCTCTCTCCCCAGGTACACACCCTTTATTCATCTGCAGCGGGGTCCTCTCGTGGGGCTCGCCTGCTGTCAGGTGGGCAGGCAGTTACAGGGGGCGGGGCTGGGTCTCTCTCATCCTATCCGAGGCCTTCCAGGTGCTCAGTCTCTGAGATAAACTGCAGAGAGGTGGGGGTAGCAGGACCCAGCTAGACAGGATGGAAGCTGGCTTGAGGCAAGCCAGGCACCCAGGAGGCACTCACGCTCAGGTCCTGCCCCTGTACTTGCACAAGTTTGAGAATGTCTCCTGAATTTCTGTGCCCTGGGGGCCAGCTTGTTTCACCATAGTCCTGGCCTTGCCACTATTTACTGAGCATCTACTGTATGGAAGACACCGTTAAGCACTTTGCACACACAACCCTATTAAATATTTACCACAAACATGTGGGGAAGGTATTCCCACACTTCAATGAGGAGACTGAGTCTCAGAGAGGTTTAGCAACTTGCCGAAGATCACACAGCTAGTAAGAGGTAGAGCTAGGATTTAAGATCCAGGACTACCTGACCCCAAAGACAATGTTCTTATCCAGTACCAGCCTCAGATGATTCACAGAAGGCCTTTCCTCTGTTGGGGCCACATCCTACACACCCAGTTATCCAGAACATAGATGGAAAGCAGGAAATTAGCCCCAAAAGCCTGTGAGCAGGTAAAATCCATGGCATAAAACATATGCTCTAAATTTCAAGCTCATTATGGAAAAGAGAGATAGGGCCAGGTCCTCACTCAGAGCCTAATGACTTGCACTTTACACACAGTTATGATGAGCTTGGCGCTTTGCTGCTTTCAATTCATGGCATCCCAAGCAAGTGCATGGACAATAATAGGAAGCAAACAAACAACGGCTTCTGCTGCTCACAAAAGGGAAAGGCAAAAAATTATTTGAAAGGTGAAAACTAAAATAAGTTCAGTCCCTTCATTAGCTCTTGTAAATGGCAAAGGATCATCCTATTTTGCTGTTCATGGTGATGTGTTCACCGACTGGCCAAGGGAGTGCTGAATAATGAGTCATCCCTCTGTAAGAAGGCAGGTAGGTATGGAAGAGATCTTATGAACATTCCAAGCAAGCCATCAGAATTTTTAAAAAAGATTTTGTGTTTAAAGGAATGCTTCCCAAAGTACATTTCATGAATCATTAATTCCCCGGCAAGCTAACGGATGCTCCACGAAAAAACGTTCCTTGGTCAAAAAGGTCTAGGGAACATTGCATTAGAAAAAAAAAAATGTGAACAGGTTTCTTTCCTGCAGGATCTCTCAGAGCCTTTATTGCACTAACATGTGCTGTGAAGCACCACAAGGTGGTAAAGAAAATACAGCCTTCCCCAAATATATTTGGTCAGGAAGCCCTTTATTCCGAGAACTTCTCAAAGGACACCTTTGGGACAGGAAATAATAACTGGGGAAATGCTGGGCCAGGGGCTTTTCTGGCTCTTCTTACTTCAGTGTTAGAGACAGAATGCTTGTTCCTAGGCACTGCAAGTCATGTCCCTTCTTGGGGTGTGTAGATGGGTGGGTGAATGGACAGATGGACAGATGAGCAAATGAGTAAAGGGAAAAACAAGCTGTTCTCATCAGAATCTCTATCATGGAGGGCATGCATGAGTGTGGAGTCTGAGAACACTCCCTGAGATGATTTCTTCCCGTGTCTCTGCCAGGTTGCTAGTCACCATTTCATGGGTGAGGAACCTGGGCCTCCCTGCCTCTAAGGGTGGCAGGTCTGGGGCATTTTGAGCTGCTTTCACTCAGGCCAAATCCTGAGCACCTGGGATCATAATCATAATAACTTGAAATAACAACACAACGCAAGAGGAGCACTGAATCAATCCCACAACCTGGAAGAGGCTGTGAGCCCCCCATGGCAGACTCCAAGCGCAGCACTCCCCGCCCTGTGTCCTTACTGGCCTTATGATCCTCCAGATCGCATCTCCCACCTGACTGTGAGCACTCTAAGGGCAGGAACTCTGATCCTTGTTCTTTGCTGTATCCCTAGAGCCTTGAGCAATGCCTGGCACAGACAGGCCCATGGTCTGTCTACTAAACAAATGATGAATGAATTAATGAATGTGTAAACACAAGGTGACGTGATTCTAGTGTTTGCAGGAGTGTGGTTCTTGTAATGTCAAAAGCCACACCAAGGACTCCATCCCATCTCTGCAAGGCACATCCCAAGGAGCGTCCTGCTGCCTTTGTTTGAGAGGCAGAGAGAAGAGAGCAAGGGTCAGTTTTCCCAATGCCTGACTTGCCTGGGGTCTGCCTAATTGGAGTGGGTGTTCTTTGAGTGTGTTTGGTTTTAATGAGGCAGAGGGAAAATTTCTGGATTCCTCAGATATCCTCTCTCCATTGGAATTAGTATCTACCCTTCCAGTCCAGTATAGTCAGAGCTAGAAGCTCTCAGTCCCCATATCATGGAACTGGTAAATGTGGGTGGGCAAGAGGCAGGAACGAGTAAGTTGAGGGTAGGCTGCAGAGAGATCTGTTTGCCATTTAGCCAAGGAACTGCCCAGAAATTGGCCCCTACACACCTCTGTGCCACCTGTCACCCACGGCTTTCAATGCCCTCTCTTCCTGAGCCTCGGGTAATTTCACTCCTGGAGCGTGTGGCAGGACTCTGGGCTCCGTGCTGTCTCTGGCTGGGGCCTCCCTCTTAAATTGCCTCTCTCCAGGGTGTGGCACCGCCGTGGAGCTGTGCTGGGCAGCGCAGTGGGGCAATGAACCCTGGACGTGGCCTCCCTGGGTTACTAGCACCAGGACCTGTGCGTGTTCGAATGGAGAAGGCTCGCCTCTGGTTCCAATGGGAATCACAGAACGTCAGAGACCAACAGGGCCTCAGACCCACTGAGTGCCCTCCAATTGCTCACAGAGGCAGGCGAGGGCTGCTGGAGACCCCACAAACATGAACAGAGCTGGGGCCAAACTCCCGCTCTCCTCTGTTGTTACGAAGAGCTCTTGACCTCATCTTTTCTAATGTGCATCTCTCCCATCTGCCAACTTCACTGAAACCCTCCTTCTCTGACAAACTGTGCTAAATATCTCAACAACCTCAGAGGATTAAAATGTGATACTCCTAGCTGTGTTACAAACGAAAGGTATAGAATATGACCTTTGCAGAGGTCAAAAAAAGAAGAAATAGCCCACTACTCCAAAACACCTCGGCCAAACCAACCCCCACTACTTAGATTCAATAGAAGCTGTTACCTGGTAAACAGGTCTGGGGCTAAGGTCAACTGGGGGCATTTTGTTGGATTTCGACTGTGTGCTCAAGGCAGTGCAAGTCTGTTTGCTTGCCTGCATGTCTCAGGGTCTCTCAAGGTGGCTGATGTTTTTTAGGGTGTACAGGGGGAGAGAGCTAGTGAGTGAGCCGCTCTGGACCGACAGCAGCACAGCTGCTCTGGACTGACAGCAGCCCTCAGGGGGAGCCTAAGGGGGTGCAAGCAAGACGCAGCCACGCTGCAAAGTAATCAAAGCCCCCTAACCCCATCACACAGCCAGCCAGTGTGTGGGAGGAGGGTCTCAGGGCAGACCTTCACCAATCAATCTCAAGCTCTCTGTGATCACAGGATCCGAGGAGCTCCCAGCCTGACTAATGCACCCAATCAATGCATTTGGCATCCTGCTACCTGGAATGGCACCCAGGTTGGTGGGATGGGCCAAGATTGGTCACAGCCCCTCTTAATACAGAAGCTGGGAAGATGCACTCTGCAGCTAGATTTGCTTGGGTTTCAATCCTGGATCTGCCACTTTTACCAGCTGAGTGACCTTGGACAAGTTACTTTGCCTCCCTGTGCCTCAGTTTCTGCATCTGTAAAATGGGAATAATAACAGTATCTATCACACAAGTTTGTTGTGAGAATTAATTCATGTAAAGCATTTAAAAAGTGTCTAACAAACACAGAAGTCCATGTTCAATAAATGTCAGTCATTACTATTATTTCCTAAGTCATTCGTAAGATGTCAGGGTGCTCTGTTCTGAGCCAGGCCCTGGCTGTCCCTAACGAGCCTTATTCATGTAGTCCTGGCTCAGCTAACAAACTACCATTCAGCTTTGGAAAGTTACTTGGCCTCTTTGGGCCTCAATTTCCTCCTCTGTAATATGATGATCTCCCATTTTATCAACTAATCTACTCATTATTCACTCACCTACTCAGCCACTTGTTAATTAACGTTTACAGAGGACCTACCACGTGGCTTCAGTATGTGTGCCAGACACTACCCCAGACAATGAGAATCAACAAAAGTCATAAGGTAAACAGAAAAAAATCCTGCTCTCAAATAGGCCAGAATTTAAGTGGTCTTCATTTCTGATTCTAATAACATGCTGTAGGAATCTGGATCAACTTGAAAGTTGGAAACAACTGAAAACAGCAGATAAATGTTTTTAAACTTGTTAAATGAATAAGTGAGATGACAAAAAAATCAAGAATACTCAGGCCAAATAAGAGAAGGAAGAATCTCAGCAAGGCTAGGTCATTTACAGAACCAGGTAAATCCAAGTTTTCATTTTTATAGCCCCAGGGCCCAGAAAAGAGGAAAAAAAGGCCTAAGACAGAATCTTGCCCCACCCACCGTAGGGGTCTAATAGGGTCTAATGCCCCACCAAAGCAGGCATCCCAAAGAACCTCCCCCTTATTGTAAGAGTGACTAGAAATAGATTCACACCCCACACAAACCAGTCTTTAAAAAAAAGAAAGAAAAGAAAATTACCTCTCTGAAATTGCAGTCTGAATAGAGAGGGGAACGTGACATTTAAGGATTCATAACCCTAATAGCCCACATCTGCATTCTCAGCCCAAATTCACACGGCCTGGGTACCTAAATTCCTTAAGTGAATAATTTAATTTAAAGTAGTTCCAGACAAGTAGTAAGCCTAAGTGCTTAACAAAAACAAATACAAATCCCCTCTGGAGGAACTCTCACCTTTATCTCAGGTCTCAAAGAATCACTCTCTCCATCAACCAAATGAGTAGCTCACAGTCAAAATTTACACACACACACACACACACA
This sequence comes from Aotus nancymaae, assembly GCF_030222135.1. Taxonomy (NCBI): domain Eukaryota; kingdom Metazoa; phylum Chordata; class Mammalia; order Primates; family Aotidae; genus Aotus; species Aotus nancymaae. Next base: position 63,224,437 of record NW_026988421.1, on the reverse strand, counting down.
CACACACACACACACACAGCAAGGCACTGTGAATGAAAACCTAAAGAAAAAATAGATGGTATTATCAGGCCCTCAAACAGTTCAGATATTACAATTATCAGGCATAGAATGTAAAACATGTTTACTGTGTGTCAATAATGGAAAAAGAGGCTTGCAAATACAAGTAAAGACCAAGGGAATTTTTTTAAAGGATCAAATAGAGCCCCTAGGAATCAAAATATGATCATTTGAATTTCAAATGCATTAGATTTGTAGAGGATTAGACATGGCTGGAAAGAGAATTAGTGAATTGAAAGGTAAAATTGAAGAAGTTACCCAGAATGCCACACAAAGGGGTCAGAGATGGAAAATATAACAGAACGGCTAAGAAGAATAGAGGATATAATAAAAGATCTAACTTACATTTAACTGAGATTCCAGAAGCAAAGAATGGAGCAGATGCAATATTTGAAGAGAAAATGGCTGAGAATGTTCCAGAATTAATTTAAAAAACTCCAGCAATTCAAGAAAACAAGTGAAATCCAGCAGGATAAATAAATAGAAATTCAAACCCAGATAGGTCATAGCAAAACTGCAGAATGCCAAAGAAAAACAGGTATTTTAAAGGCAACCTAAGAAGAAAAACAGACTACCTGCAAGGTACCAACATTTAAACTTACAGGTAATTTCTCAATGATCACAGTGGGTGCCAAAGTCAATAGACTGACATCTTCAAGGTACTGAAAGTAAATGCCAACCTAGAATTCCATATTAAGCAAAAATACCTTTCAAGAACAAGAATGAAACAGACATGTTTAGGCTATTTAATTGGTCAATGCCACTAGAGATCAGTAGAAAAAAAAGATGAACAGGTGAAGACTGTTGTGAACTGCAGGGCACATGTGTCCCATTTAAGGCAGGTAGCTTTCTCAGTTTGAGCTGATGATTGCCAGGTGCAATCAACAAAAACTGGAAATCCATGTTTGCAAGAAACATTTCAATGTTTAAGTCTTAACAAACAATCAGATGTTTAAAGAAACTCTGAGTGGGTCAAACAAATCAAGGCTGGGAACAGAATGCAACAGATGGATCACGGGTATACTACCGGTTGGAGGGATCAAATGATTGACAAGTCAGGTGGACCAGGAGAAGAGGCGTCAAAGTGACCAGGGCAGCACTAGAAAAGGTTCTGCAACCAAACCCAGCAGCTCAGGCCCAAGATTGGCAGGCAGTTCCCACTCCTGGGTAGAAAGTTTCCCATCTTTTTCTTTGAGAACTGTACCCAAATTTACAGCATCCTGTACACAGGAGAAGGTGCCAGGCCAAAGTTCCTCTGTCTGGAAGACCCTTTACCTCCTTTCTCCTAGTAAATGTCTTTCTTCCACACTTCCACCCAGGCACCTCCTGACCTTCCCTCCATGCTGCCCATGCTTGCTGGCAGATTTAGCCACACAAAACGGCTGTTGACAGTCCATCTCCCACTCTCTTGCAGGCCTGACCATGGCCCATGGCCTGGCTCCTTTTAGGGCACAGAGTTGGTAGCTGGTACCTAGTGGACAATAGCTGAGGTTCCCAGGAAGGTACAGAGAGGGGTAACGGCCCAGGGCTGAGGAGTGTAGATGCCGCCACGTTATGTATGCAATGATGGTGTATGCAGAAGGTGGATATATTATGCAATGGCCTCTAGGCTGGATGCATAAGTGATCATAAAGAGCATTAATAAGCAAAAAAATGAGAAGGAAGTAGGCTGTTTTTACACATGGGGTGGGAGAAGGAGAGAGGTGAGAACAGTAGCTGGCCTGAGGATGATGACTGGATATCCTCCGAGGCTCACCAGTGTGTCTAGGCATGGGGTTCCCATGGTGGACAAGACCACTTCACCACACTTATGACTGGGGGTGGAGACAAACTCAAATAATCACACCATGAATTATTTCATTACCGTGGTGATAAGGGCCACATGGAGAAAAGTGAGTGGCTAGGTCCCACCCCACCAAATGATTCAACGATTCTTTTTAAACTTTGTGTTTTTAATAATTATTTGATTCATTTAAATTTTATTAAATCATTAATTTACATAATTTGAAATTCAGAAGGAACACAGAGCCTCCCACCCATCCAGCCCTTTGCAAGAACCACTGTTTGCAGTTTCTTATGTCTCCTTCCAGAGATTGGCTTACATCATGCCCATGTCAGCGAGTATGTATGTGCATTACAGCTGACCCTTGAGCAACATGGGTCTGAACCGCTTGGGTTAAGTTCTTGGGAGTCAAAAGTTATACAAGGATTTCTGACTGTGTGGTGGTCAGCACCCCAACACCCACATTGCTCAAGGGTCATCTGTATACACATATACACGCTCATATATAGTTATATATACTTTAGTTCTCTTTTTACACAACTAGTAGTCCACTGTTCTGCACTTTGCTCTATCTCTGACAGTAGATTTTAGAGATAAAGGAAATGACGTGTGAACTTGGGGGGTGAGCTTGGGGGGTGAGCTGGAGGTAGGAGGTGAGAAAGCAGAGAGGGCCATTCCAGGCAGGGGAAACGGGTTGTTCTAGATGTACTTTGTGGGGCTAGGGAAAGGGCTGCTTCTGCCAACAGGAGGAGGGGCACAGAGCATATGCCTGGTCCCAGGTTGTGTCCCTGGTGGGGGCGGGGAACAGTCTGTGCCCAATAAGTGATTGGTGGAAAGGTACCAAGAGGTCTGGGCCTCTTGCTCAATGGGGATCAGCCCCTCCCCAGGGCTCCCCAGAGGGTCAGCTGAGGCCTTTCCAGCAGCTGCATCACAGCTCCACTCCTCCCTCTGCCCCGTCCTGCGCCCTCACTCCTGCACACCCCCATAAGCCTCCTGCACAGAAATCTCCAGTTCAGTCTATCTCTAGAGACCCTAAGACAATGAGGAGTGGCCCAAGCTTACAGTGCTGGAGTTTGACACACCAGGTCAGGTCCAGCTGCGCCCCCTACTGACGATGCAACTGTGGCTATGCCCTGAGCCTCCGTTTTCCATGTAGAAAGTGAGGACTATGATATCCTGTCCTACTCTGTTGGAGGTCTGGTGTAAAATGATATTTGGGGAAACCCCAGTAAAGAGTCGTGTCGCCTTATGCCACGTTACTTGCAGTTGAGCCCCTGTCATGGAGCCCCTCACAATCCCCGCCTCCTGCCCCCACTCTAGGCTGGCCTGTGCTACAAAATCACCAGGCTGCTCTCCTCCTCCCATCCCATCTGTCCCGGTTCAAGGCCCACCTACTCCAGGAAGCCTTCCCTGATGGTCACACAATCTTCTGCCTCCCTCTCCTCTGTACTCTCAGAGTGCCTGGAGTCTCCCCCAAATAATCTGTTCATTCAGTGATTCACATCAAAACATCCCTAGATGCAGAGAAGATGGGAACTAGTATCTCTGGAAATGAGGACCCCAAAGAGGCAGACCCCAAAGATGAAACTGATTCAGAGTCTTGTGTTTAATAATAAATTTGCATCTTAATTCTCCCATTTATCCATTCAATAAGTTGTCACTGACGTCTACATAATGACAGGGCAGGCGTGGCTCCAGAAGCTTAGGGTCTAGTGGGTCTGTCCTGAAAATCTACGTAAACTCTCTCTTCTACTCCATAATATATTGATGCTTATTTGAATACAAATTTTTTCTTTCTCCATCCACTGTCAAATAAAATTAGTCCCCCAGGAAGATAAGTCAGACTTCTCTGTGGCTTCTCGAGTGCCAGCTAGGCATGTGCATCTCAGAGTGAGAAGCCTGGACAACCTCCTATTCGAATATGGCTTCGTCATAGAATCATCAACCTGAGGGCAGGACAACACCCACCTGGAGCAATGGACTCCAGCATGACCACCCACAATGGCCGACGTGCCTACCCGGCAACCACGCGCACCCCACCCCACACTGCTTCTCTGCCCACACAGCCCAGTCTGTTCAGACAGCCAGTGGAGGACCCTCAACCCCAGAGAGGTAGGACCATCTCCTGCCTTGGAACATGAATCATTGTTGGGCTGTGGCAGCCAAACAGCCTCACCTACCCTGGCTGACTCTGGCCAATGAGTTGTAAGGGGAAGTCGGCTTGGGAGCAGGTGGGAATATCTTCTCAAACAAAGAAAGAGCTTTCAGCTCCTTCTCCCTTGCACCTACCTGGAATATTGCAGACATGGCAGCCTGAGGACAAAAGGTCAATGCAGGATGGATGGCAAAAGACAGAAAGAGCTGAGGTCCCTAATGGTGTCATTCATCTGCTGAACCAACCAACTCTGCAACCACCAACCTTTAGACCATGTTTTATAAGAAACACTACACCCCCATTTGTGGACACCACTGCCAGCCAATTTTCTGAAACTTGCAGCCAATACACTCCTCAATGACACAGCCCTTTAGTGTGTACATGAAATTTCATGTAAGTTGCTCATTCAAATCCCCATTTTACAGACAACAATGCATAGGAGAAAGTCAACACCTACTAGTAATAAAACCCCAGCAAACTAGGAATAGAAGGGAACATCCTTAACTCAATAGAATGTATATACCAAAAACCTACAGGAGGCATTGCACTTAATGAAAAAAACTTTAGACACAGTCCTTTTGAGATCAGAAACAAGATAGGGGATGCCCAGCATTGCTGATAATGGGTGCTGACATTATCAGCGAAGACAGAGTGGGTGGTCCAAAGGCGTCCCCAAGGTCAACACCAGGAAATGGCAGAGCAGAGTCAGGCTCTGATCTCCTGACTCTCAGTCCTGCATGCTGCTGAAAGAGCTGTCAGAGTACTCCCTGAGCACCACACAAATGCCGGGGCCCAGGGAGCACCAGCCTCCTCAGCAGCCAGCCTGTCCTGTGCTGCCCAGCTCTTCTGAGTCTGGAAAAAGATGATCCTGCGGCCTCTCTCCAGATTGGAGGAACATCTCTTGTTAAGTTTCCTGCTGTGCCTCCTCTTTCTCCCGCTCCCCTGGGAGATGGAGGAGGAGAGAGGAAGGTACTTGGCAGGTGTCTTGCAAGCACTTCGGCCCCGTCTGCTTATCTGCGTCCCTGCCACCTCACCACGGCAAATTGCTTGTTGATAAATGAGGCTATTTAAGAGCGAATGATGCCGGCATTACAGTTATTAATGAGGACGACGTGGAGAGATGTTTAAGAGCGGCTCGTCTGTTCTCACGTCCTCCCACCTGTGAGTAATGGGGCCACCGTGCCTCAGGCCCTCACCTCCCACGTCCAGGCACAGCCCTGGGACAACCACAGCTGCACACTGTGGCTGTGGGAGGTGTGGAATGGTGGGAGGATCCCAGAACCATGATTTTCACAGGAGTGCTCCGGCTGGAGGACAGGAACCAGCACCTCCTTTTGAAAGCTCCACAGCCAAGATGTAAAAATGTGCATGTGAGGGGGCGTGTGTGTACACAAGCACGTGTGTAGGTATGTGTGAGGGGGGAGAGTGAACACAGAAACACAGGTAACGTGTGAGTATGTACACTAACACAGTGATTTTTGCGTTACCCAGTCCCAGGATTGGCACTTAAACACTCGATGCCTCAGTTTCCCCACCTGAAAAATGGGTGTAGGATGGTATCCACCACACAAGCCACTAGGAGGATTAAATCAGCTGATCCACCTAAAGGGCTGAGCCCAGGGACCGGCCCTGAGGATGGAGAAGGCCCAGGAAAGGGTGGGGAGTTTCTCCCTCATCCCATGACTGTGGTGGTTCAGACTTGCACATGGGAGTGAGTGGGGGAAAGGGCCAGAGTGGAAGAAGAGAGATGGTGCACACCTGGGTTCTTGAGGGAGGCTGGGAACAGGGCAGAGAGACTGGCAAAGAGAGGAGCAAGATGAGGGCGGGGCTGAGGCCCCCCAGCTGGGACCACCGGGACAGACATACTGGTTGTTAAAATATCAAACGCCACCTGCAGATTGATAAAGAACTGCTCTCCCAGGCACTCCCATCTCACTGCCCAGGCCTGCTCCCCAAAAAGCTCAAACCTCCCCACCAGCCTCTGGTGGGTGTGGGCGTCCCATGCTGGAGAAGTGAGTGAGCATGTTGAATGTCATGCCTGGATATGGTGAGGGTGATTGCACGGTTATACCGGGGTAGGTCACCAAGTCCTAAGGACAGCCTGGCATCCACGGAACTTCCCAGAAGGCAAAGCCCCCAGCCTCAGCCCCAGCCCTATTGGCACCATGGGTCCAGCTGAGTTGTGATTAATGTTAGGCCCCTGCCTCCATCCACCAGGATGGCCACTGAACCTCATTTCTGTATCTTCTGCAAAATCACAGCTGAAGATGCTGTTGAGTGCACCCCTCAACGTCCTTTGTACTAAGACCCACATGATCAATTCCTGCTTGAGATTTACTTCCACAGAGAAAAACTGCTTCTATAGATTAATGGGCATGCTTTCTGTTGCCTGGAAACACTTCAGGATGACTCCCTTTTGGATTTAACTGTCAGAAAACTTAGGGCCAAATGCAATGCCCCAAATGTTGTAATCTACTCAGCTCGGGCACCTGACACCATCTAATACCTCTGCTTCCTCCGGATGAGCCATGATGTTTTATCCTCCTGTGTCTCCAGTCGCACTGGGCTTTTCCTGCTAAGCCCCCCAGGTCCTTTTGGAGGCAAGAGATCTGAAATAAACCAGCCCAGCAGCACTGATGATATCCCTAACCCCCCCACCTGCCCAGCAGTCCAGCGCCCCCACAGGTGGTCCTGAGCACTGGCACACACCCACCAATGGGGTGGAGGAGGAAGCCTCCCCCATTCCTACAGGGTCTGTGCCCCCAGCCTCAGGTGTCCACTATGGCCTAGAGGACAGGAGGCTTCTCAAGGGTCAAGAAACTTCTGGCATCAACTTTAAAGCAGTCCTATACTGAGAGAAGATAGAGAGGTATCTCTGTTGGGGAGGGGTCCAGGTAGGTGGGGAGGGGTAGACCTGCAAGGGAGTCTGGGACCTGAGGTCCTTTATGACAGGGAACTCTACTTTGGAAGTTCAATACTAGAGGGAATAAAGAAAAGCCAAGGGAGAAAGGAGAGAAGGGGAGGGAAAGAGAGAGAAGGAGAAAATGAGGGAGGAAGAATGTGACGAAGGGAACTAGGAAAAAAGAGGGGGAATGCAGAAAGGAAGAAGGAAAGCGGGGAAAGGCTTTGGCAGCGGGCCTCATACCTGGAAGCCCGCTATGGTCATGGGGATAGGGACCCCCAGAATGGGGACAGCCACCAGGGACTTGGCCAGGCCCTCATTGCCAAAGGCCTCAATCAAGCTCCTGATGCTCTAGACAGGGAGGGAGGGAAGAGGACTCACACTCACGCCAGCCCCGACTCCCCCAACCCTTTGCACGGAAGGGCAGCCCAGGCTCTCCTGGCCACTAGGCAGGAAGCTGACCTAAAGCTGATGCCACACAGGCCTTGCTGTGGGCTGGGAGGGGCTCAGTCACCCATGTAGGCAAGAGGACCCCACACAGTGCCAGATTCAGGGCTGCCCCACAGGACCCCACACGTAGCCACCTCTCAAGAGTCAGCTCTGGGGGCTGAGGCAGAGGAAGCCACTAGATACTGGAAGCTTGGCTCAGGATGGAATTGCAAAGGAGAAACTGATCTAAGAAGTCCTTTGCTCCCATTTTCCTTCTCCAGCAATTCCCTAGCTTCTAGCACTTAAAAGCTTACCTACCTGGACATATTTGTCCACCATTTAGACAAAGGCCAATACTGACCACACTATCTGCTGAATGGCACCCAAGCGGAGGGATGTGGTAGGTGAGCCTGGCCTCAGGCACCCACAGCCCCAAACACTCTTATCTCACATGTACCCTGAAAAGAGGCGCCATTCAGACACTGCCTCAAACTCTGTTCCCTTTGCTGGGGCCATGTGGGGTCTCCTGGCCTTCCCCCCGCCATCACATATCTCTCCTTTCCCTGTTTCCTGACTCCCAAAGGTGGCTGTGAGCTGGCAGCAGACTCCCTGCCACAGGCCTATTCCAGGGAAGGCCCAGTTATGCCTTCACCCCTTCACTCATCCTGGCTGCTCTGCACTCTCTGGAGGTGGAGAACTCCCTCTCTTTTAATGAGTCTGTTTAGCAGGGTGCCCAGCTATGCCATGGCCCCACAGACACTCAGGAGAAGCCAGTGCACCCATGAGCAGAGTAAAATTCCAGGCCTCCAGCCATGAAAATGGAGCTGCCACCAGGGCCACAGCTGGACAATGGGAAGTGAGGCTCCCCAGGGGCCTCAAAGTCCCCTTTCCCAACCTCAACCCCACCCCAAGCATCCCAGGCTGTCAGGCTGCAGATTTTCACAAAGCCCTCTTAACACATCCACTTGGATGCCCAAAGCCAGCAAGTCTAAAACGGAGCTTCCATTTTCCTCCGAAGGGGTCCTTGGAAGACATCACTACCTGTCCAGCTCCAAAAGCCAGACGCTGGGAGCCATCCTCAATTCTTCCATCTCCCTCATATCCCACTGGCAAGTGCTATGCCCCATCTCCATCCACGTCCTTCTTCTTGTGTGAGCTGAGACCACCACAGCCGCCTCCATCTGGTCTCCCTATACTTGTCCCAGCTCCTCCAGCCTTCTCTGCACGCAGTATCCCATCCCATTGGTTTTCTCACCAGCCCTAGCAGTGGCTCCTGGCTCACAGGACACGGATGCATCCCTGCCATGTGCTGTAGGCCCCGCTCCATCCTGCCTCCATACCTTTGCTCCTCTGCCCTCCTCACTGGAAATGCTCCTCCATCCTCACACCCAAGTTCTCCCTCCAGTCTCAGCTCCAATGCAACAGCCACCTCGATGCCTCTCCAACAGTCCAGGCTCCAATAGACCTTCAGAGCAGCCTGTGCTGGGCTTCACTTTCGAGATGGGTTGGCTGATGTGAGTCTTGCCCCTGTCCAACCTGGACGGCAGTGTCTGCATCCTGCTCACCTGTCCCCCCAGAGCACAGCCTGGCTTAAGTGCTTGTTGAATAAGCTGCTGCAGAAACAATAGGGCCAGACTGGAGTAAGGACAGCATGGGAATATGGGCAGACACGCTGCAGACTGAACACCATGCGTCCTGCCCGGCCACCCACTCCCTGAGAGTCTCAAGCAACCCTTCATTTCCCAGTCCCCCAGCACTTCAGGGGTCCATGTACTAGGAAAGGCCAATGGGCCACATGAGGAAAGGACCTGTGTCACCTCCTGGCTATGGCTTGGGGGAGCAGAGGTGCTTCTCCTCACTCCTCCTCCCTGTGCCGCGGTAGATTCTAGAGGTGACACATTGAGACAGTGGCAGAGCCATGGGATGAATCACCATGTGGCAGGCAGGTATCCAGAGAGTCGCCTAATTTGCATTTTGTGTGAGCCTTGCCTGTGTTAAGCCCCTGTGATGATACTGACAGGGACATCACCTCAGCCATGTCTCTGACTTGTGGCTCCCCGAGTCCCTAACTCCAGTCCTCTTATGGAGGCACACACACATCCAAGCCTCTCTGCTGCTCTCACAGGAGTGTATGCTGCTGGTGTCCTCCCCTTCCCCACCCCATCACCCCAGCTTGGTTTCCCTGGCCCCGATCCTCACTGGGCCCTCGATCTCTAACTTCCTGGCACCTGGCAGACCCTCATGCAACCCATGACTCAATAACCTGGGTAAGATATGAGGCTTCGCAGGAGTGCTCTACCTTCTGGTGAATCAAAAGTGTAAAACCCCAAAGGAATGGCTCCCTAATGGTGGACTTCAAGGCTCCTACATTAGCAGGAGCAGAAAAGCCTTCCTGGCTTAAGAGAACCTGCTGTGTTCCTCCGAATCCACTCCGCCCTTTGCAAAGGCCCCTGCAGACAGATAGGCTCACCCTTGGCATTAGTCCCTTCCCCTCTCACTCCTGCTTTCCTGTGGGATTCAGTTCACCTGCCCCCAAATCCTTAGACAAAAATCTCCTGAAGGCGTCCATACTGCAGGTTCCCAGAGGGACCCTGAGAGGAGAGACGAGAAGAAAGAAATGAGCAGGAGGAAACCCCAAAATGTTAGCTCTGCCTTCCACCCCCGCTCACGTGGGCAGCCTAGAGATCAGTGTGGAAGAGCTGTCTGGCATATGAGTCTGAGAGACAACTAAACCTGGGTTTCAATCCTGCCTCCTTTAATTACCTGCTGTGTGAGCCTGGTCAGGGCACTTACCCTCTCTGAGCCGCACCTTATACAATGGGGACAATTATTTCAGTTTCTTAGGTTGTTCTGAGGACTCAGTGAAGACACACACATGCAAGTCCTCTCCTTTAAGGGAACACTTGGTAAATGACCACTCCCTTCCTCTCCTCAACCAAAGCCATAAAGTCTCCATGTGACCCATGAACAGACATAAAAAAAACAGGACAAATAAACCATGCCTGCTCAGGCTCTCCATTCTTATAAAAAGAAGAAAAAAAGACCTTCTTTTTGGCCAAGTCATTTGCTAAAAGGGGGCTCTAAGAAAATATGAAAATGTTTTCATGTATATATTTCAGGCTTTGGAGATGGGCTCTGAGATCCCTCCACAGCCACTGGAGTTACTACTGAACCATTGAATCTGGGGTCACCCTTAGCTATGGAGAGCAGCACCAGAGACCAGAGATAGATGGGAGTGGGTTGGGGAGGCATGGCATCCAGACCTCTGCCGCAATGGCATCTAATGAACTACCTGGGGCCATGTGTGCCTGGACTAGCCCTAGATCCCAGAGATATAAAATGAATCAGACATGGCAGAAATTGCAAATGAACCTCAGTGACAAGCTCTATCATGCAGGGCTGCTCAGGATGCTCCAGAACAACTGAGGGGGACAACTCCCTGTGACCAGGAAAGGGGGCCATGGCAGTGCAGGAAGACAAGACCTTGAAGGATGAGAAGGCATCAGCAGGAGGCCCAGGAAGGGGAGGGCCCTGGGCAGAGGGAACTGCAGGTGCAAAGGCCCTGAGGTTTGAGATTGCATGATGTATCAATTGAACTGTGAATCTCCAGGCATAGCAGGAGTGACGGGGTCAATGATACAAGGGTAAGAATTGATGGTGAGAAGCTGAGAGCACTCAGCAGAGCATGAACCACGAAGTGCCCTATATGCCAGGCTAAGAAGCTTTTATTCCATCCTGTTCGCAATGGAGAGCTATGAAAGGACTTTAAAATAGAAGGATAACCTGGCTTCATTTACACTTTTAAAAGATTCTTTTGGCAGTCATGTAGAAGATAGATTTGTGTGGACAGACGTTGAAGGCAAGGAGACTAGTTGGAAGGTTATTATGAAACCTAGGCCATAAATAGCAAATCACTTTTATCTTATGTGCCAATTCTGATAGATTGGTTGTGGCTGCCTGGGGTACTGTGTGGAGAAGAGAAAAAGTACGATAGACTAGTGATGTCTGGCCCAGGCACACAAGAGGAGGAATGTGGCATGATTGCTGGGGATGTGCCAGTCCTGCCTAAGCAGAGACAATAAGAGCCCAGCAGAGGAAGAAAGGGGCAGGCAGTGTGAGTGACATTTCACAAGTAGGAACAGAAAGATCTAATGACTTAGTGAACTGGTTTAAGGACAAGAAAGTTGGCATACAAAGTTCTGGCTTAGGCAAAGAACTGAATTTTGGATGACAGGGAGAAGAAAGCCTCAGTGTAGACCTGTGTCTGAGGTGCTTGTAAATGTCTCAGGTAAGATACAGGGCATAGGTGCACATGCTCGTTTAGTGCTCTCAGGATACAGGATGAGCTGGAGGAGGATTTTGGAGCTGGACCTTGAACATGGTAGCTGAAGCCATGGGAGTGGTGAGGCCCAGGGGAAAGGATTGTAGAGGGAGCAGGGAAGGGGCTGAAGACAAGCCAAAGGAAAATTCAAAGAGGAGCCCGGGGCTGGGCGTGGTGGCTCACGCCGGTAATCCTAGCACTTTGGGGAGGCCAAGGCAGGTAGATCATCTGAGGTCAGGAGTTTGAGACCAGCCTGGCCAACATGGTGAAATCCCATCTTTATTAAAAATACAAAAATTAGCTGGACATGGTGTCGGGCGCCTGTAGTCCCAGCTGCTTGAGAAGCTGAGGCAGGAGAATCGCTTGAAACTGAGAGACGGAGGTTGCAGTGAACCGAGATTGCATCAGTGCACTCCAGCTTGGGTGACAGAGCGAGACTCCATTCTCAAAAAAACAAAAAACAAAGAAGAGCCCAAGATGAAGGCCAAGGAGGAATGGCCACAAAGCCTAGGAAGAGAGCCTTAGGGGGAAAGATTGAGAAGTGGTAGGGGTCGGCCATGTGGGATGCTGCACAGAGGTCAGGAAGCAAAAATTGAGGAGTGGCTCCCTCTGGGAGCTCATCAAGGTCAAGGGCAGAACAGCCCTGACATTCCCAGTGCTCCTCTCAGGCAAAGCGCTGTTCCCCAGGTTGTCTCAGGGATGTTCTCACTCTGGAAGACCCATGAGAGGAGGCGTGTCCGGCTCGGAGCAGGAGGGAGCAGGTCAAGCCAGCACGCCAAGGGGGTGCTTTGAAGTTCCTGGCAATGTCCAGGGTGAGATCATACATGTATTTGGTTTATCATACATGTGTTTTAACCCGTATATGCAGGTTCTATGGTACACCCTTCTGTCTATGTGATATATTGCACACTTGAAATCAAAAGTAAAAATGAAAAGTTGAAAATCCTCTCTAAGCTGCTGGTGCTCCCATCCGCTGTCCCTTAGCCAAGTCAGTGGTTTTCCATTTGTACTTGAAGTGTCTGTTCCAGCACCAAATCTTTCCAAAGAATCCTCAGGAGCAAATTGGAGCTGGGGACACATCTTGCCCCTTTCTTGGCTTCCTACCCAGCCATCTGCTGTGTGACCTTGAGCATGTCACTTGCCTTCTCTGGGACCTGCATTCCTTATCAATACAGTGAGAGGCCTGGGCCAAAGATACTTAAAGGTCCTTCCAGACACAAGTCTCGGATTATCCCAAATCACCGACTTAATATTAGCAGGTTCAAGATGAGCAGATAACAAAGACACAGTCCTCCTCTGCATGAAGGGGTGAGGTGAGGGCGTGTGCTTGAAGGATGCAGCCATGAATCGCAGCATCCTGCACCTTTCCTGGGAGAGGGAAGGAAAATGCCGCTTCTCGGTGCCCTATTTAAATTGTTCCTCCCTATCTGTGTGCTGTGAGTCTCCGTAGAGTTATTCTCAGCTCCCGTCAAACCAATCACCAAACGTCTGAAAGCTGCCAGTGAGGAGGGGGCTCCATATGAACAACAGAGGGCAAAAGACCTCAGAAATCATCTCAGCCACCCCTCTCTTTGAGGAGTGGAAACTGAGGCCCAGGGAGGGCAGCCAACATGCCTAGGCCACATGGCAGATGGAAAATGGAGCCAGAGCTAACCCCAGGCCCCGGCTCCTGCAGGCTGACATTCTTCCCACCTGCCTGCAGGCTTCTGACCCCAGCCACGGGAGTGGGGCCTGCTCCCTGCCTTCCAGCCTCCGCCCCTCGGGGCCTGTGCCAGGGCTGTTGGCTGCAATCCCCACCCCTGTCACTGGTCAGATCCTCCCTACCTCTTCCTTCTTACCCCTGCCTCCCAGCCAGCCACCCCTCTTCAGGCAAAGCCAGCAGGGGACGGGGACCCCTCGGGTGACAGATGGGCCTCACACTGTTTTCAATTGTCACGCAGGCATACAGGATGACAGACCTTGGGAACCGGGCATTAATACCAAAGATTTATAGTCAAATCTGTCACGCCTGAAGGCACTTGCCCCAAAGTTGGCTCAGCCTGAAGGTCGCTTTTCGGAGGTGATAAGTGCAAAAAAGATGTCCTCACCTGCCCTCCTAGGCCCTCCCCTCCTGGGAGCCAGGAGCTCAGGCTGCATACAGGAAAGAGAAAGGGAGGTGGAGAACAGGAACTCCAAACCGGAGAGTCTAACACCATCCCCAGTGCTGTCTCTCTTCCTACCCCGTCCTCCCCACCGTGACGCTCACATGCAGTGGGCGATCCTAGCAGGGTGGAGAGGCCAGGTTTGCTCCTGGTCAGCTCCTGCGGATGTCGTGTGTCTGAGAGCTAAGCCAGGTGAGTGCCTCCCTGTGTTGGTGGTAAGGGAGAAGGGAGAGCCACGCTGGCCCAGGCAAAGCGGCTCTGCACTAAGGTTACACAGCTCTGACCAGCAGCTACTCTCAGGCCCCACGTGAGAACTGGAAGGCATCTTGCAGGGCCTGGAGGGGCAAATGAGGCACGGTTCCCATCTTCCTAGAGAGAAGCAGAAGCCAGCATCAGTCCACTCACCAAAGTCTTACTTGAAGTCATCAAGGATCTTGAATGGAAGAGATAAGAGTGGTCTGAGACACTGAACAAGCCAGGGGCCCCATTTTACAGATGGGGAAACTAAGGCTCCGAAAGAAGTAAGAATCTAGGTCTTTTCATTCATTCAACAGTTACCTGGCAGGCACTGGGGACTCAGCCTGCTAGCCAGGGCTCTTGACCTGCTGTCTGCTCTGAGCGCAGCCCCTGTACTGCGCACACAGAGGCGCACGAGGACAGGCAAGTTCTCTCAAGGAAAGACTACCAGAAGATGCATGGGGACCTGTGAACCACAACGGGAAAGTTAAAACCAATGATCGCAGCAAGGCACTGGCTCATCTCACCCACCCCGTGCCCCTAATGAGCAATATGCCATTTTCTCCATTTTGCCAGCAATGAGACTGAGGCACAGGTCTAACAGCTGCTAGCTGCCAGAATGCAAGGTCCACCTTCTGAGCACCGTGTTCTACGGTCTCCAGGAGAAGGCAACATGGCAAACGCTGTTTGCTGCCAAATGTTTGGCCAGTGAGAGCTCTACAAAGTGGGGAAAGGTCTCTGTGGGCTAAGATGGTCTCTGAAGGCTTCCTGAAGGAGGCGACAGAGGCATTAGAACTGACAGAGTGAGAGCCTTAGCAGGGAGGGTATCCTAATAAAAAAAAAAAAAGGAAGACTCAGGCTCAATGTCCTGTTTTGTTTTTTGTTTTTTTTTTTTTTTGAGACAGAGTTTCGCTCTTGTTACCCAGGCTGGAGTGCAATGGCGCGATCTCGGCTCACTGCAACCTCCGCCTCCTGGGTTCAGGCAATTCTCCTGCCTCAGCCTCCTGAGTAGCTGGGATTACAGGCACGTGCCACCATGCCCAGCTAATTTTTTGTATTAGTAGAGACAGGGTTTCACCATGTTGACCAGGATGGTCTCGATCTCTTGACCTCGTGATCCACCCACCTCGGCCTCCCAAAGTGCTGGGATTACAGGCTTGAGCCACCGCGCCCGGCCTGTCCTGTTTCAAACCTACTCTTGGAGCTGATTGGCACATACTCTGACCCCTTCCTTGGGGATTGCCCTTTAGCCCCACCCTGGGGGCTCCCAGGAGGTGACAGCCACTGGATCCCCTGCAGAACAAGCTGGCCCTGGTGGCATGTGGGAACAGGCTGCACTGGCAGCTGGTGCCCCTGGCATTGAGGCAAGGAGGTGGGGGAGGCAGCGGGCACCAACGTCCTGGACTCAGGAGCCTGGCATGAGAGCAGTGCCATTTCTGGGTTATAGATGAGCTAAATTAGCTGTGACGCTCATTAGCGGCAGCTCCTAATTAGTGAAAATTAATATTGGCTTTGATAAAGATGTCGGCACCAGCTCTCCAAGGCAGAGGCATTATCGACCTTGTCAGCTGGGCTAACGACTGGGTAAGTGGAGGAGTCAGGGGGCCTGGGAGCGGGCAACAGGTCACTGGGGAGGAAGCTCAACGCTTGCAGGGGCAGGCTGTGGGCTGGCTACGGGCACTCCTGCCCACTGCTCACCTGACCCTCCAGCAGTCATTCTGCAAGGCCTGGCCTCATGTCTGGAGCTGCAGCTATAATAATCATCCATAATATTGTTGGGCTCTTCTGTGCCCCAGGCAGTGCAGCAAATGTTTTCACATGTATTTGATGACTGGAGGTAAGTACTTTTTCATATCCATTTTATAGACGAGGAAAATTGAGGCTCAGAGAGGTTGAAATAACGTGCCCTGGAACCTCTGGGTACCAGGATTTGGGCCCAGGCAGCCTGACTGGAGAGCCGTGCTCCTGACTGTGGTATTATCCTGCTCTTCCCCTCAACCTCACCCCCAAAAGGGGCACTCTAGATGCCAGCCCCATCGTATACCAGCACTTAACACCATATCCGGCACACAGTAGGTGATCAGCAAATACTGATGAATGAACACACAGGTGAACAGTGGGCTCCTGGCATTCCCCCACAGCCTTTATATCGACTTTTTACGTCTTCCTTCTCCATCTATTTGATGCTATAGAGAACCTGTACTTCCATTTACAGCCCCTGAGTAAGTCCAGCTCCAGTCTCCAGGCTCTGGATTCCAGAACACCGCCTCTACAGCAGGGAGAACGCCAGGAGCATCCTGAATTCTCAGGTGGTCGTGGAGGCCAGCAGACTTTGCCCAGGCCTTGGCTGTGCCATTGCCCAGTGAGCAGCTCTGGGGCCTGGCGCCTCCGCCACTTGGGAGGGGACTCAGCGGAGGTGGCTTCCCTTCATGGCAGTCCCTGCTCCCCAGCCAGAGATCTTGAGTTCCAGCCCAGTGTAATGAGGGGAAGTAACAGATACACCTATTTTTAATCCAAATAAAGGGAAAATGTTTGCCACCACGGAGTTTATAAAAATATCAATGCATTATTCGGGCATTAATAACGATAAAGATGTCAAACTGTCAGATAAGAAGTTAATCTCATTCCAAGCACAATTAAAGATGCTATTATCCCACCACCTGGGACCACGCTGGTGTCTACCGCTAAGCAGGCTTAATAGATAAAGGGCCCTGCACAGAGCACAGGAGTCCTTGGCACTGCCAGCCTGCTCTCCCACCACTCACCACCACCTCCAGCCCTCTCCCTTGACAACCCCAGCATGAGGGCTCAGGCCTTGCTTCACTGTGGAGTATCTGGCAGGACCTTCAAGGTCAAAGGGCAAGGGCAGAGCAAGACGGGGCCTGGCCCATGTGCCTGCCATTCATCAAGCATTTCCTGGACAAGCAATTCCTGGGCCAGCACTGTACAAGCAGAGGGGACAGTCCCTGAGAGCTGGGCCAAGTGAGAGTCCAACCAGAAAGAGGGAAACACTGTTAGTACTGCAAAGAGAGGGGATCTAATGTGGGGAATCAGTCACATGGGTGACAGAGGAGCCAAGAGGCCAAACAGGGTGGTGTGGTGACCCACACAGAGGCCCAGCAGGAAGCCACACCATCAGCCTTCCATGGGGGGACAATGGAGGAGGTGGTGTCACCAGGAGCCAAGAGAGACACAAGCTTTGGAGCCACCACCCAAGGAGAGAAGGAGAGAAACACTCTGGCTCCTCCCTTCCTCCCACCGGCCAGTCTCTCGCCAGGGCCTCCTGTTGGCTAAATCCAGGAGGAACCCAGCTGACCTGGGACCTGAGGAAGGCAGTCCATGGGGTCAGCTCCCCGCCATTTGGAGCAGGGCTAGGGGTGGCCAAGAAGCTTGGGACTGGTCCAGGTCCAGCCCTGAAATTGAATCACCTATCATCTATTGAGCACCAGATCTTTTCCAGGCACACCTGTAGATGTGAGGGACAAAAATACAAATTAGAAGTCATATCGACTCTCAAAGCAATTGCCGCCTATTGGAGGAAATAAGCACGTAAACTGATCGTTTCCACATAGAATGGTATGTGCTAGGTTGTGTTATGGGCCACGACTACAGAGGACAGACCCTAAGGATGGAATCCCAGCAAAGCTTCCTGGAAGAGAGACGGCTTGAGGTGGATAAAGGAAAAGAAAGAGGAAAAGAGGAAAGGAAGCCTAGGGCAGGCATATCAGGCCGTGGGCATGGTAGGAACAAGGCCCTGGGGTCAGAAACGACATGGTATGGGAGGGTTAGAGAGGGAGGGTTCAGGGAAAAGTTCCATGGGGACATGTCAATGGGGGTACTCTGGCCCTCCTGGTGCAGCTTCCAGGGCTCAGGTAGGTCCACACATCTGAAGCCCAGGAAGGTGGCTGGGCCTGAGACTGTCATCTGGGTATCATTGGCTTCGGGGTGGTCAAGGGGCAAATATGGGGGAGATCCCACCAAGGGGAGCACATAAAGGGCAGAGAGCATGTGACTGGGAAGCACTGCTGCTGAGTGGGAGAAGGAGATGGAGAAGGCACAGTCACAGCAGTGGGAGAGAAGCAGGGGGCTCTGAGGAGCAGGGTTCCAGGTCATGAGTGACCTGCAGGGTCAGTCCCAGGGAGAGGTCCCGGGCATATACCATCTGCAACACATTTGCTGAACTGGGCAGAGTGAGAGCCACTGGCTGGCCTTAGAGGGTACCACGTCAGTGTCGTGGTGGGAGCAGGAGCCGGGCTGTGTGCAGAAGGTGGCGCAGGAAGTCAGGGACTGAGGTCAAGAGTGGGCGAGTGCATGAGCTTGGCTGTGAGACCCACAGAATTAAACTTCTGCTCTTCAAAAGACACTGCCAAGAGAATGAAAAGACAAGCCACAGACTGGGAAAAATATTTGCAAATCAAATATCTGCTAAAGGTCTCAGATATATGAGTCCTTTATCTGTATATAAGGAACTCTCAAAACTCAATTATCAGAAAGTGAATAACTCATTTTCTAAAAACGGTCAAAGATTTGAATACCCACTTCCCCAAAGTTGATATATGGATGGCAAATAAATTTGTACATGAAAAGATGCTCAACATCACTAATCATTAGGAAAATGCAAATAAAACCACAATGAGATACTATCACGTAAGTATTAGAATGGCTAAAAAAAACATAAGGGCCAGGCACAGTGGCTCATGCTTAAAGTCCCAGCACTTTGAGAAGCCAATGCAGGAGGATCACTTGAGACCAGGAGTTTGAGACCAGCCTGGACAACATAGAAAGACCCCATCTCTACAAAAAATAAAAAATTAGCTGAGTATAATGGCATATCCCTGCAGTCCCAGCTACACGGGAGGCTAAGATAGGAGGACTGCTAGAGCTCAGGAGGCCAAGGCTGCAGTGGGCCCTGATGGCGCTACTGTACTCCAGCCTGGGTGACAGAGCAAGACAAAAAAAGAAATAAAATTAAAAATAAAATACCTCCCATATTAGAGGTCACCAGGAGGTAGGAGGAAAGGAGAATGAGAAGTTATTATCTCATGGGTACAGAGTTTCTGTTTGGAATGAGTAAGAGCGTTCTGGATACAAACAGTGGTAATAGTGGCACAACGTTGTAAATGTAATTAACGCCACTGAATTGTATACATAAAAATGGTTAAAATGGTAAACTTTATGTTATGTATATTTTTCCACAATAAAAAGAAAAGCCTCTCATGCCACATGCTGGTAAGAGAAGCAGCTGGGACCCTCGCCCTCTGCCAGTGGGAAGGTAAAAGAGTACAATCACTTTGAAAAACAGTGTGGCAGTTTCTTGAAAAGTTAAATCTACGTTGGGTGCAGCTGCGTCTGCCTGTAATCCCTGCTACTCAGGAGGCTGAGGTGGGAGGATCACATGAGCCCAGGAGTTGGAGACCAGCCTGGGGAACATAGCAAGAATTTTTTTTAAGAACAATTTTTAAAAAGCAAATGAAAAAGTTAAACCTATACATATGATTCAGTAATCCCACTTCTATTTTCCCCAAGAGAAATAAAAATGTGTCCACACAGAGTACACAAATGGGCCGGGTGCAGTGGCTCACGCCTGTAATCCCTGCACTTTGGAAGGCCGAGGTGGGCAGATCACCTGAGGTCAGGAGTTCGAGACCAGCCTAGCCAACATGGTGAAACCCCGTCTCTACAAAAAACACAAAAATTAGCCAGGCATATGGCACGTGCCTGTTCTCCAAGCTACTCAGGAGGTTGAGGAAAGAGAACCTCTTGAACCCAGGAGATGGAGTTTGCAGTGAGCTGAGATTGTGCCACTGCACTCCAACCTGGGCAACAGAGCAAGACCTTGTCTCAACAACAACAAAAAAAGACACAAATATTCATGAAATCTTTATTTGGAATAGCCAAAAACTGAAAATAACCCAAATGTCTATCAACGAGTAAAAAGAGAAATTGTGATATAGCTTTTACAATGGAATATAACTCAACAATAAAAAGGAATGAACTGTGGATATACACAATATAAAAGGACTCCAAGTAATTACACTAAGTGAAAGAAGACAGACAAAAAGAGTATATACCTTATTATTCCATGTACATAATAAAGTTCTGGAGAATGCAAACTCACATATAGTGACACGGAGCAGCTCAGAGCTTGGTGATTTGTGGCGCTCTTAATTCAAACACTGGTTCCTAGTAAACATGCTCCCTGCATAGTCCCTGTACTCCTCTGCCGGTTCCCAGCAGGAGGCAGGGCAGGGGTGAGGTAGGTACCTTACTCCACGCATGCCTCTGTTCCTCACCTACTCCAGGACACCCTCCTCCCTTCCAGCCTTCAGCATGTGGGAAGGAGGAGGAGTGGAAAGGAAGGACACGAAGGGGCATGAGGAAACTTCGGGGTGATGGATATGTTCACTGTCTTGATGGTGGTGATGGTTTCAAGGGCGTGTGCCTATGTTGAAACTTATCCATTATACACTTTAAGTGGTGCAGTCTATCATGTCAATTACACTTCAATAACACTTTAGAATAAAGATTGCTTTTCTTTAAAGGAGCTTGGATGAAAACCGAAGGAAAGTGGTAGAGGGAGATACAGGGTCCAGGAGGGTTGTGTGTTAGGACATAAGAAGCATGAGCCTGCTTTGGGGCTCCTGGAGGGGAAGGGAGCTACTGAGTCTCCCTCAGGCCCACAGAGAAAGAGCCTGGCTGAAAGACAGCTCCTGAGAGCCAGTGTGAGGGCAGTCACATACTGAAGACTGGGAGGGAGGAGGGTGTCCTGGAGTAGATGAGGAACAGAGGCGTGCATGGAGTAAGGTACCTGCCTCACCCCTGCCCTGCCTCCTGCCAGGTCCTGGAAGAAGGGTACAGGAACTATGCAGGGAGTGTGTTTACTAGGAACCAGTGTTCAAGCTAAGAGGGCCACAAATCACCATAAACCAAGGGAGGGTGTAGGAATCGTGAGCTCCCCAAAGCTGAGGTGCCAGACACCACTTCCAGCCACAGAGCAGGGACGATTTTGTGTAAGAGCACCTAGCAGGGACAAGGTGACAGAAGCCAGAGCTGAGCAGGGCAGGGTAAGTGCAGCCTGGCCATACTGCATGGAACTGTACAACAGGATGGCCCTTAGAAAGTGTGGAATATGATAGCAGATCTTTTTAGGGGACCAAGCATCCACACAGCTGCAAGGATCATGGATCATGGATCCTAATACAGATGGCCTGGCCTGGTAAGTCAAGGAGCCTGGGATTGATGTGTGGGCAGTCACAGTCACTGAAGATTTCTGAGCTGAGGAGTGACACCAAGAGAGCAATGCTTCAAAGACCCCCATTGATCATGTCCAAGCACCTGCCATGGCTCACCATTACCTAGGCTCAAGTTCAAGTGTTAAGGATTTGGCTTAAGTGCCCCACAGTGGGACCCTGTCTTGTCATACTCTCTTTCTTGCCATCAAGTCTCAACTTTGGCAGTTATAGGGCTTGGCAGAGTCAGGAGCTTCACTGGCAGAGCTAGAGAAGCTGGGGACAGAGGACAGGGGACCAGGTTACCAGTGCACAGCAACGAGCGTGTGAATTGGGGCGGAGCTCAGAGCTTCCATCAGGGTTTGTTTCACCCCCACTTTCTCTCCAAGAGGGAAGAAGTAAGTGTCTGCCCCCCTCTTCCCCACGAAGGGAGGCTCAGGAAGCATCCTCTTGGGTAGGCCAGAGGGACACTGGAACCAAGGGGCTTCCAGAAAGCGGAGTTGAGGACCATAGGGTGGGAGAAGCAGGCAGCAGAGGCACTGGCTGGGAGTCATGGGACCCGGGTTCTCATTCTAGCTTTGCCCTAACTTAAAGTGTGACCTGGGTTTGCTCCTCTGCACAGTGGGGATAATAATACGAGCCAATACACATAATGCTGTCTCGGTGCCAGGCACTAGTCTAAGCTTTTTACACGCACTAAGTTTCTGCATACCAGCCCTTTGCAGTAGATATGATAATCCTCCACACTTCATAGATGAGGAAGCCCCAGCACAGAGAGGTTAAGAACCTTGCGTAAAGGCACACAGGTAGTGGTGGCAGAGTCAGATCTGAACCCCCCAGTCAGCTCCTGTGCTCTTCACCTCTGCTTCTAACCACTACGGCACACTGCCTCCCACTCAACCTTACAGGCTGGGGGTGTGTTAAAGGATTTGTCGGAGGTGTGCATCGATAGTTCTCAAAGTGGGTTCTCCAGCCAGCAGCATCACCATCGTCTGGAAGCTTCTTAGAAATACCAGTTCTCAGGCCTCACCTCAGACCTACTCAACCATAACTCTGGGGATGGGACCTAGCCATCTGTTTGAGCAAGGCTTCCAGAAGATTCTCATGTATGCAGAAGCTTGAGAACCACTGGCATATATTATCACCTACAAAATGTTCTCATTCAAGTTCACACATTTACGTCTGTACAATTAATACACTGAACTGAGGTTCAGGTCTTAGGACCCAGCAGCCCATGCCCAGGTGGTCCTTCGCTCTTCCTTCTGGGGTCTCCAAAGGGGCTCGTGGAGCCATTCAGCCTTGTGCCCAGCCCCTCCTCGCAGCTCCTGCTAGCATCCTCCGCAGAGAAACACCTTTGGCTTCACAAAGAAAATAGAGGCAATATCCTTTAAGTAATGACAACCCTGAGCAGAGCACACCCATCCCTGCAGGGCTCACGAGCTGTCTTTTGCTCTCCTTAGATTCCAGCCTCGTAATGAACAGCAGCCTCCAAAGCAGTCTGCAGCCCTATGGATATATGCGTGCATGCGCACACACCCTTCATGCTGCCTTGTCAATGGGCGGAGATGTTCCGTGTGGGTTGCTACAAATATACAGAAGAAGCAAAGTATGAAATAAAGGTGAAGTCACACACTCTTAAACACATACCATGCAAGAAGGCAGAGGTGTGTTTGTAAGCAGGACATCACCCCATAGATACATCAGTACACACACACACACACACACACACACAAATGTGGGCAAGGACACACTCACACATGCACACACACACACAGGCAAGGATACACTCACACACACATGGGCAGGGGCACACTCACACACTCATATACACAGAGGCAGGGACACAGTCACACATGCACACATACACACACGTTCAGGGACAAACACGTGGGTAGGCACACACATTCTCCCACACCAGCAGGGACACACACGCCTCTGTGAGGTGGGGCACACACACACTCTCACATGCATGTGCATGCACTCATACACATGGGCAGGGACTCACACACGAGCAGGTATACACACTCTCACTATCACACACATGGGCAGGGACACACATGCACACACCTGAGCTGGTCCATACACACATGCATGCTCATACACATGGGCAGGGAATCACACGTGGGCAGGTATACATGCTCACATATGTGGGCAGAGACATGCTAACATATGTGTATGCATGTGAACAGGGACACACTTCACATGCTCATACACATGTGTGCACAGGCACACACACAGGCATGCACGTACACCCACACCTTCTCCCTTTCTCAGACACACACCTACACACACACAGGGCATAGCCCCTGCAAGAGGTGGCCCTGGAGTGGGTGAGAGGAAGCAAAGTCCCTCTTGCTTTTCCAAATGTCCCGCCCCACACTGACACAGTCCCCCAGGGAGCAGCAGCAAGAGCCGCCCAGCACGGGCCAGGGTGACGCACAGGCTCTTCTGAGACACCACCTTCCAAACATCCTATTCCTCCCACCCTCCAGAGAAAAATTATGACTTTCTAGGGAGGATGTTTTTTTCTTTCTTGTGTTTTCTCCCTCTCCCCTTGTTCAGTACCCGGCACTAATTTATGACTATTTTTTCCAACTCCACTGAAGTAAGAGGGTAATGGCTTTGGGCCGTTTGCTTTCTCTCACCTGTCACTCAGCACGGCTACCTGACAGGACTGCAGACAATGTTCCAATCACGGGGGCTGTTTTTTTCCCAGGGAAGCAAAGAATTCATAGTGGCTGTGGGGAGAGTTATTTCATTCCTGGATGGAATGGCATCAGGTAAACAGCTGTAAAAATTCACGGCCGGCAGGGCTGCCTCTGGCCGAGGGGTGAGCCCATCAGCCACGGGACCCCATCCCACTTTGTGCTAGCTCAGCCAGAGGTCCAGACCACCCAGTGGCACTGGATGGCTCAGGGCCGTTTCTATTATGCAGGCGACTCCAGCCTCTCGACCTTGGGGAGGTCACACTGCCTCTTTGTACCTCAAGTGCCTCGTGGCTACCTAGAGAGAATGTTCTTTGTCCTATGGATAGGGGATGACAGCCAGGCATTGAGAACAGCTGTTAAGACCATAGGAGCTCCTTCAGGGGCTGCCTGCCCCCAGATGAGTCACTCTGGGCAGGCAACTGGGTCTGTTTCTCTTTTATAAAATACAACTCTACACCAGCACTGTGCAACAGACTTCACTGCCATCATGGAAACATTCTCTATCACAATGTCCAATACAATAGCCACTCAACATGTGGCTGCCCAACACCTGCAATGAGGCAGTGTGAGTGAGAACTGTGAACTCTACGCAATTGTTTAATTGTAATTAATTTGCATTTAAAGAGCCACATGTGGCTAGTGGCTACTATATCAGCTCTAGACTTTTCTGCATGCCTGAAGTATCTCACACTGAAATAAGTGGGGATAGAATCACTGCGACTTCATCCTGGGTTGCTGTGAGGACTGAATGAGATCATGCATATAGAGTCCTAGCACCTAGTTGGCCCTCCATAAGTGACAGCTCTCATGAATGCTATGAGACACAGTCAGAACAGGAGAAAGGGGGATTTGAACTCAGGAGTGTCAAGTATGAGACTTCACAGAACTTACTTTCCTGTCATTAGTGTTTGATTTAACTGGTAAAGAGATCTAGCTGACACCAGTAAGAGGCACATGGAAACACATGAGCTGGGCCAGTCATCTGCAGGAGGCCTGTTGTTCTGCTCTGCCCACTCACTCTCACTCCCTCCAGCCCATTCCCACCACCCCAACACTGGCATCACTGGGAACTGTGACGGCAAATCATCTACCCAGGCTCCAGCATAGTGGGGCTGAGCAGAATTGCTTCCAGATGAGACAAGTCATTATCGTTGATACCTGGTGGGCCTCAGAAGACCCCTCTTTCCTGGAGCCAGAGCATCCAGGAAGCACAGCAGGACCAGTGGGGGAATGACTGCTGGACCATCTTCTCCATCCCTGCAGGCAGGGAGACACAGACAGGCTGCCTTGGATTTCAGTGTTGGCTTCACTGTTAACTAGTTCTATGACCATGGGCAAATTCACTGTTCTTTCTGAGCCTCAGTTTCCTCATCTACCACACAGAGGCGGACATAAATATCTACATAATGGGTTATCATAAAGATCTGATGCAATAATGTATACA
Organism: Aotus nancymaae; assembly: GCF_030222135.1. NCBI lineage: Eukaryota > Metazoa > Chordata > Mammalia > Primates > Aotidae > Aotus > Aotus nancymaae. The sequence continues at coordinate 63,199,031 of NW_026988421.1, read as the reverse complement.
AAGCACCTGGCACCTCATAGGTGCTCAATAACCAAGTGCTGCTATTACTCTGTCATTATGGTTATTAGCAGGTAGCAGAACACGTTGGTTAAAAGGATAGGTCCTGATGCCAGACGGCCCAAGTTCAAATCCCAGTCCCACTCCCACTCACTAGCTGCATAGTCTTGGGCAAGTCATTTCAACTCTGTTTGCCTCCCTTTCCCATCTATAAAATGGGAATAATAATTGTGCTTTCCTCACAGGGTTGTCACAAGGATTAAAAGAGCTTATAGTAGTTATGGATGGAGAGCAAGTACTATAGGTGTTGATTCAATGAAAATATTCTAATGGGGACTCCAAAGGTAGGGTAATGCTTAGAAAACATCTACACCTTCCTTACAAAGAAGTGGCCAGTGTTGGCAACCCCAGCAGGCCTGGGTTCTGATCTGTTGATGGCAGGACCCTGCCCCGATGGAGAGACAGAGAATGAGGAACTCTACCGACAAATGTCAGGCAAAACAGGTGATGTTCTACCATGAAGACGTCTTTGATCTCTGGGTCCTGGTTCTCAGACACCCAGGGAACTTCACACCCACTGATGCTTGGTAACAAGAGAGTCACTGTCCTAATTTACAGATGAGAAAACCCTGGCAGGAGAGCTGGCAGGTAAGGGAATACTAATTTCCCCCACCCTCCCTTTGACCATCCCTGCTGCGCACTCCCTCTCCCAGTGCTCTGGGGACCCAGAGAGGGGCTGCCGAGAAAGATGCCTCCCGGAGTGGGAGGAATGGCAGGGGTAGGGGGGTGGCCCTCAACCCATTCTTCATTACTCTTTTAATGGGCAGAGGACTGGGCAGAAAATAATTGGATTTCAGGGAAGGAACACAGTTCTTGGCAGCCGGGTGCGGGCAGGCTGGGATTTACTGGCCTTGATGGTGTGCCAGGCTCTGTGTTGGGCATATGTCACGTGTCATGCACCATCTCACCAAATGAGGGCACCAGGCTGGAGCAGGGACAGGAACCCTTGGGCTCCCAGGCAGCCTGCCTTCTCAATATGGTCCCAATCTAATTTCAGAACATGGCCTCTTTACTGCCACTTCTCAAATACACTCAGATATTTATATTTTGGGAGCTAAGAAGCAGTACCAGTTTTCTCATTGACACATTTCTAGTCAATCAAGTAGGTAATCTGGGTTGTGGAAAACATATGCCCCCTTCCCAAGACATTTGATGAGGTGATTTTCATTTTAGATGGGGGAAATGCAGCCGGTAAGCATTTTAATTTTCCCAAATTGGGCTTTAGTCCAATGAAGAAGTTGTTCACTCCTGGACCCAGGCTCTCTAAGGGTGGAGGCCTGGCCCAAAGAGGAACTCCCATGCATGTCTTCTGGTTGCCCATGTCTCAAGATGGAGTGGGGACTGGGGCAGACCTAGGACTATTGACATGTGAATAGCCTTTGCTTCTGGAAAGCACCTGTGCAGGCAGGGGCAGGTGACGCTCCCCAGGTACAACAGGAGTTGCCATCCCAATCACTGAGCACCTGGTGGGGAGCAGGCCCTTGCTGGACACGTTTATTATTTCAATAAACAATCAGAATAGCTCTGCAGAGAATGCTTGACCAGCCCCATCTGACAGGTAAGAGAAGTGAGGCTCTGAGAGGTAACAGAACTGCCCCAGGCCTCCTCATGCGTCAGGGCAGAGCCAGGGCACAGAGCGCTTTGTGGCACGTGGCCTTTCACGCTGCACTGCGAGTATTCCATCAAGCTCTGGTGACCGGTGGCTTAGCCATTCACTCCTGAGGACAGTGGGTTCACTGGCTTCAGAAGCCTCACCCATCTTCCTCCTCCTCCTCCTCCCTGAAGCCCCACTTCCACCTGACCCACAGCCCCAGCAGGGCTCCCTCTAAAGCAGGTGGTGGTGGGGCACTTGAAGAGGGAAACAGCTCCTTTTTCCTTAATTGACTGTAAATTGCTCCAGAGCCTTTAATGAAGCCCGTCAGGAGTAATTATGTCCGCTGCTGCACGGGCCACTCTGTGTAAACACACAAGGCAGGGTGGAGGGGGAGTGAACTGCACTGGGCACCGCAACATCTCAGCTCCTGGGCCTGTTCTCCCCCATGAGCCCCCTCTTAATTCGCACATCTGCTACCCGATCATGAGACCCAGCTGAGCTTCAGAGACACAGGCGATGTCTCAGGCGGGGGACCCGAGAAACGACCAGGCAGGTCCCCAAGCCCAGCATACTGCTCAAAGGGCAGGTGCTGCCAGGAGCTGACCAGGCAGGTGATGGAGGACTCACCCTAGACTCACAGAGCCAATTCCGGAGGCTGGGAAGCCACATGGCCAGGGCACCAGTCCTAAGTGGGTTTCCCAGACCAGCAGCTGCAGCAATATGACCTGAGAACTTCTTGGAAATGCAGATTCCCGGGCCCCATCCTGAACCTACTGAATCAGAAACATCAGGGGCATGGCTGGCAATCTGTGCTGTCACAAGCCCTCCATGGGGTTGAGGCTCCCAGGAGTTCAATGACTGCCAGTGGAAGGAAAGAAATGGAATGGGAGAGGCCTGTTATTCTCAGTTTATAAGATGGGGAAACTGAGGCTGGAAGAGCTGAAGCAGCTTATCTAGGAAGCCAGGCACTGCCAACACGAGCCCATACCCCAGGGGTTGGACTATTGGGTTGAAACCTGGGTGCTGACGTGTAATGAGCACTCACAAGTCACTAGCTTTTCCTCATTATAAAGTGGAGGTGAGGGTGGCCTTCGGGGTTGGGATGAGGACCTAATGTGTGGGAACAGGGCACAGAGCTTGCAAGCCACTGTCAGCTCAAGTTGCTGCAGCCGCACTGTCCTATGAGGTGACGGACCACACACAGAGGTGAACAAACATGAAGGAGACGTGAACCGTGTAAAAGATGACAGAAGGCTGGTGCACCACCCCGCTGGGCAATGTCTGTTCAGGATCACCCCAGAGCTGTTCTCCAGACTCCCGCTGTGGGGAGGCCCCTACTGTCCCTTCGTATCTCCTGTCATTCCCTTTCCAGACACCTCTCCTGGAGAAAAGGCTCCCCGCTCCTAAGGCTGTTGCGGACCAGGATGGATGTCTTGTGGGCTGACAGATACTTAAGGCATCACCCATAGAACTGGCCCCGTCCGTGTGCCACACCTCTTGCCAGGCCCCTAGGAGACTCCGAGGGAGGAAGGCCATGATGTTCACTGCCAGTGTGCTGGACGCTACAGGCGATCCCACCCAACAAGGCTCGAAGACGTGGGCCCAGCCCTCAAAGAGTTCATGGTTTGGTCTCTTCCCTGTTTCCACCCCTGATCCTAGAATACCGTGGGGTGGCAGGGGTGGAGGGAGCAGTGGCTGATTAGGGCAAACACCCAGGGTGGCCAGAGTTGAGCTGAGTTGAGCTGCCAAGTCCCCACGAAGGGCTTTGTTCCCCTGGCCTTGTGCCCCTGTGCGTCCTAAGTTTCCCAATAGTGTACTAAGTCCCTGCACTATGGATCCTTTCTGATATCCCTGAGAACATGCAGAGGTGGTGACCCTAGTGACCAGGCTGGGATACCTGTTGGGGAGACAGGTGTCAGAAACCAAAGAGATGTGTCTACAGGCTCTGCCCACTCCCCTCCGCTCTTCCTGGGCTGTCCAAGGCAGCTTGGAGCCAGGGACCCACCAGCCAGGCACCACTGCCCCTACTCCACATTTGGGAGCAGCACAGGGCAAGAGATGGGGCTGGGATGACAGGGTGGGAGGGACAAAGGTTGGCACCACGATGAGACTGGAAGCTGATTCTTGGCTCCCAGGTGGGGCAAGCAGGGTGCCTGTCAGACTGCTCACCTGGGAGTGTGGGAGACAAACACCGCTCCCTGCCCGTCAGGCCTGAGTTATCTACAACATAGGGTTTCTCTAGAGAGCTCATAAAGCAGCCGATGCGGCAAAGCAGGTTCAACACTCAATAATCTCTCCATCTCACTCCAGTCGGACGCCAGCATATTCATCTTGAATTATCCTTTCAAAGGCCAAATCAATCCTAGCAAGTGCTCGCATTCCCGCCACACACGGTCCTGCTGCCAAGCCCAGGAAAGGAGGGCCCACAGGCAGTGCTACGACACCAGGGCACAGGACCAGAGGAGAATAAGGTTGGAGGATCTTGTGCCCTTTGTCCATTGTGTTATGAAGGCAAGGGAGGAAGATGGTGGGTGGGGACCCTGTACCAGCCCCAGGGCTGGAAGATTCTCCTCTTCATCCACTCTGATCTGTGCAAGAAGAGTAGAGCATTGGTTATGGAGAGACAGACAGACATGTGGGCTTGAATTCAGCTCGGCAGCTTAATGCCTATAAGCCCTTGGGTGGGCAGCAACTTCTCTAAGCCTCAGTTTCCTTGTCTGTAAAATGGGCTCCATAACTACCTTCTTCATAGGGGACTGTGAGGATTAAATGAGTGAGGCACACAAAATGCCCTTAACACAGCTTCTGGAACACAGGAAGGTGACCAGGAGGGAGAAGGTGGGCCAAGTCTGTCTTGAGGATGATGACCAGCTATAAGAGCTGGCCACCTCTAGAATAAAGAAGAGCAGACTTGGGAAAGCCCTGCAGAGCCTGGACAGCCACCGTATAAAGAGGAACAGGCTGCCTCCAGGGAGCTCCCCTGAGGGGCAGGAACAGCAGGAGGCAGCCAGCCTATCAGTAGCAGGTGGTGCTCACTGCCTGGTGAGATGTAGAGTTGCCCGCTGCTGCAAGGGCCCACCAGTGCTTGCACCCCCTGTTGGCAGGCAGCTGTGGCAAGGGGATTCCTGGTCAGGCTGGGAGGTGGGCCCAGGAGCTTCTAGGCCTCTTCCACCTATAGAGTGAAAATGTCCCCTGCAAGAGTAACGCATCAAACCACATCACATATTTACGTGGCAGCACAGTGGCCTTTGGCCACATAGCATATCATTCCTGTCCCCAGGTTGCTTCTCATCTAGTTGGAAAAAGTACTGGTCAATAACAGCACCACCACAAATAATAATAGTTAACTTCTACTAGTGCTTACTATGTGCCAAGCACAGTTTAAAATGCCTGACTTAGCCAGGCATGGTAGCTCATGCCCCCACTTTGGGAGGCCAAGGTGGGAGGATTGCTTGAGCTCAGGATTCAAGACCAGCCTCAGCAACACAGGGAGATCCCCATCTCTACCAAAAAATATTAAAAAACAATTAGCCAGGTGTGGTGGAACACACCTGTGGTTCCAGCTACTTGGGAGGCTGAGGTGGGAGGATCACTTGGGCCCAGGAGGTCGAGGTTAAAATGAGCTATGATCTTGCCACTGCACTCCAGCCTGGGTGACAGAACAAGACCCTATCTCCCCCACTCAAAAAAAAGGATTATTTTAATCTTACTTTAATTAACTTATTTACTTCTCACTACAACCCTATTAGTAAATGCAGTGTGATCATTATCCCATTTTTGAACTGAGTAAACTGGGACAGAGAGAGGTGAAGTAGCTGGTGATACAGTCCATACTTGCTAAAGATGCAAAGGAGGGCTTCTTGGAAGAGGAAGCATTTAAAGATAAATTGCTCAATAAAAACACTGTTCACCATTTGTACAGCTATTTCACTTCTAAAGCTCTTTCATTAGCTCCCTGTGAGGTTGTCCAGGCAAGTATGATCATTTCCATTTCCAGAGGAGGGAAACGAGGCTCAGAGAGGTTAAGGAACTTGTCTGTGGTCACACAGCTAGTAAGTGGCAGAGCTGGGATTCAAACCGAGGCCTTGTGCCTCCCACTCAGTGCACTGTGCTCAGATATGGAGAGGAGGAAGGGAAGGCACTTGGGTGAGGGGACCTTCAAGGAGATCCTTGCACCGAGGAACAACCTTTCTGGCCATCCAAGCCCTTTCTTGGTCAAGGGCCGACAGAACAACTTGATCTCCTATTCCAGGCAAAGCTGTCGTTGGACAGTCAGGCTCACAGGTCCCCTGAGGGGTGTAAAGAACAGCTGGGATGAGGGGAGTGATGACAAGTTCAAAGTCGGCTCTGCCTGCCCCTGTCTTTCCAGCCAGCTGGAGAGTGTTCAGCTCTTGTAAATTACACCTTCGCCAGTTTCCAGGGAGTCCAAGTGTTCCCGGTTGGCTGCAAGCTCAGCACATCCTCGTCCCAATGGCACAGCTGAGCCAGGTTCATCTGACAGGCCCCCGCCCCGGCAAAGGGGATGCCTGCTGCCTGGCCACAGCACAGCTGGGTGAGACCCCCACCCTCATTACTGCTGGTCACTGGAAAAGGCTGTGGACCCAGGAGCAAACAAGCTGACTAATCTCATACTTTCATCCATTTTCCCCAAAGTCATTTTCAGCATTCTTGCTTACCCTGCATAGTATATCCAACAAGGACATGCATCTTCTGAGAAACAGGGAAGCAAGGGTTGAACAGCGAAATTGACTTGCCCAAGCTCACATGGTTGCACAGGGGCAGAGCCAGGCTTGGGATTCAGGCATTGGTTCCAGTACTGGGCCTGGTCTCCCAGATCAAGCTGGGCTGGCCAATCTTCCCTCCCTAGAAGCAGTTGCCCCTTCACCCAGCACCTCTCCCATGCAGATCCTTGGCCGCTAAGGCTCTTTCCTGGGTAACAGACTGAGGAAAGACTCTACACAATCCTGGGAGGCAGCATCGCAGGGCAGTAAGTGTGGCCACTGGAGACTGAACATGAGGAATTCAAATCCTGACTCTGCTGCTTACTGGCTATGGGACCTTGGACAACTGCTGGATTGCTGAGTCTGGAACAAGGCAATTATACTAGAACAGATTTCCTGTCGTCGCTATAAGGATTAAACAAGCTCATGCAGGTAACCTAATTAGTAAAACACAGGTACTAAATAATTACCATTATTATTTTCATTTTTAACCACAACAACCTATTTCCATCATCCAAGACACAACACAAATTGCTTGCCCCACGGCTGGTCAGCCTGTTCCATCACCTTCTTGTGAAATGCCTCCCCTCCAGCTTCAGCCTGTTAAAACCCAACCACAATGCTACCTCTACTGTGAAGATTTCTCTGTCCCTGTGCCCAGGATGGGTTTCTTCCTCCTCGGGGCATTAGTAAGGCTCTGTAGTTCATGCCTCCCACTTGCCTGGTGTGGGGTGGTCATTTACCATTGGTTCTCTTCTCCACTCCCAACTGGACCTCCTTAAAAGCAAAGACCTACATACAGAATCCCAGAGTTGTAGTTAAGTGCACAGGGTTTGGGGCCAGGGAGCAATGGTTCAGGTTCAATTTTCACCCTATACAAGCTGTGTTTCCCTGTGTGAGTTATTTAACCTGTCTGAGCCTCTGCTCCTCAACTGCAAAATGAGGGTTGTAAGATCCACTTTTTTGCTGTTAGTATTCAATGAAGCAATATGTATGAACAGCTGATGTGGAGAGAGTAAGTATGTAATAAGGCTAGTCACTATTTCCCCAGTTATCTCTAATGTTCATGTCCCTAACTCACCCCCCAGCACAGCCTGGCACAGGTATTCAGTGCCTGGCATTCATGGCATGCCCATATGACAGGTGGCACACCATCATTATCATTAGTGTTATTATGGCTGCATCCAAAACACTGGCCCCGCCCTGTACCCACACAGGTGTCCATTGAAGGGCAGTCCATAGCCGGGGCTGCCACAGGCTCCAAATGTGTGCCTAGACAGGGACCTCTGGGGAGTGGATGCATCCTGAAGGACCCTCAAGAGGGCACAGTCTGTCCTATCACCTTGGAGGGCCTATGCTTCCATTGATAAAGGCACAGAGGAAACAAGGACACAGAAGCACCCACGCCCTCCTGGGGGTTGTCAGTCATCCCCCCACCTCCCAGAAGGGAGAGAAAAATCCCTGCTCTGTCACAGCACCAAGAGCCCAGGGCCCTGGACCCCTTGGTTCCAGACTGATCACCTGGATGGATACTAGATCACCTCTTTCCTCCAAAACCACAGCCCCCTTGCCAACAGCCCCAGGAAGCCTCCAGGCTACCCGCACTTCCCCTCCTTAAGCACTCTAGCCCCAGATCCCAGCAGCTGGGAGACTCCTTTCCAAACTTCAATACAAGAGCTCACAGCCCACCAACCCAAGAAGGTGCCCCTTCTTGCCCAGGCCTAGAGGCACCAGTGACTGCATGGGCAGAGGCCCTGCAATTCCCTCTGCAGCTGGTGTGTGAAGTCAGGGCAGCTGCAGCCTGGACCCCAGCAGTCACTCACCAGGGACCTTGGGCAAATGCCCCATTCTCCACCTCAGTTTCTCCATCTGTGCAACTATTTGTCTAAAGCAGTGGTCACAAACTGTCTGACAGGAGGCCCCAGGGGTTTATCATGGGTCCTCTGATTTAGCATGGGAGTGAACGCACAGGTGGAAAATACAGGCTCTTTCACCCCTCCCTGCTACCCCTGACTTTAATTTCCACCAAAGATGGTTCTTCTTCCTTAGCACCTATTACTATTGAACATACTGTATATTTTTCTTCTACATTGCTTCCTGTCTGCTCCCCGCTCTAGAATGTCAGTTCCATTAGGATAGGGATTTGTGTCTTTCGTTCACAGGCACAGTACCTGTAACAGTGCCTGATGCATAGAAGACACTCAACAAAACTCTGTTGAATGAATGAATATAAGTATGTATGTGCATCTGTCTGTCCACCTATCTATCTTATCTATCTATCCTAGACTTTTGGGCAAGATTACATTTGCCCAAACAAACAGTTCCACAACTTAAAAAATTTAAAAGTCATCTTAACTGCAGAAAAAAAAAATTAGTGGGTAAGTTGATGAAATTTGCATAAACTCTCTCATTAATAGTATTATACTAATATTATTTTTCTGGTTTCCATAATTGTATTATGGTTATGCAAGATGTCAACATTATGGGAAAATGGATGAAGGGCATACGGGAACTTTTGTACAATTTCCAACTTTTCTGTAAGTCTAAAGTTATTTCAAAATAAAAAGTTTAAAAATAAAGAGCCAGGCTCAGTGGCTCATCCCTGTAATCCCAGTGCTTTGGGAGGCCAAGGCAGGAGGATTGCTTAAAGTCAGGAGTTCAGACTAGGCTGGGCAACATAGCAAGACTCTTATCTTTACAAAAAAAAATTTTAAATTAGCCAGCTATTGCCGCATGAGCCTGTAGTCAGCTACTTGAGAGGCTGAGGTGGGAGGATCACCTGAGTCCAGAAGTTCGAGGCTGCAGTAAACCATGATTACATCACTGCACTCCAGCCTGGGCAACAGAGTGACCCCCTGTTTCTAAAAAAAAATAGTAACATAAAATGTAAAAAACTATCATATGTATTTATTTTAACATGTGTTAGGAAAAGCCAGTCAGTCTCTCAACCCTGGGATTTCACTCTGATGGTGCAGAATGGACATCTTTCTCTCTACGGAGGTGCTGTGTCAGTCCCAGCCCTTTTCTCTTTTTGGAGACTCTCCCATTGGGTGTAGCTGGGAGGGGCAGACCCTGCCCCTTTGTAGCCTGAGCGCAGACACACACTCGAGCTGGCTTGGCCAACTGGACACTGCTGCCTGTGCCATGAGTGGTAGAATTCATTGAGGGTGACAGCAGTGTCCGGCTGGACAGATTGGCCAATTTCCATGCTAGGTCCTTTAGTTGTTGTCAATTCCAAGAGCCTCCAGCAGCCTTCCGATAGAATGGACAGCTAGAGCTAGAGGCAGTTTCTCCAGTAGGCAACCAGGAAGCTTGTCTGACACATTAAGGTTTCCTTTTAAAAATATGTTTATAGGAGCTTAAAAGCAAGCAAGCGAGTTTAATTTACAGCTTGCATTTCTAAGCACTTGCTATGGGCCGGACACAGTTCTAAAGATTTTACGATTTGCTGGCTTAATATTCACATAAACCCAAAGAGGTAAACTGAACGTTATTTCCATTTTGCATAAGAGGAAAGTGAGGCATACTGCTAGTAAGAGGCAGAGCTGGAAATCACACTCAGGCAGCCTGGGCCCCATTTTCTCCATCTTCAAAGTGGAAGTGTTTGATGAAAACAGTGGCTCTCAAACTACAAGTCCATCCTGGGTCCTCTGAGGACACCTCAGGTGAGGGTGAAGGCAAAGATGGGCAATCCAAGCTCTTAACCCACTGTCTACCGCCGACCTTAACTCCAGCCAAAGATGATTATTTCTCCTTGGCACTTATTATTGTCTAACACCCCCCACATTTTTTTCATGGATCTGATATTTACCAGGCTATACCACCTCTGTGAATACAGTGGGCAAAAAGCCCCCAACTACACAGACAGCACACACTCAGCTGATGTCTGGGAGCCACTGGACTCCTCCCATCCCTGTCCCTCTAGCCCCACAATCCCTGTGGCTTTGCCACCAGCCCTTGCAGAGGGACAGCTCTGGGGTACCACAATCCCTCTCGCCTGTGTCAGTCTTAAGCAACCTTCTGGTTAAGAGAAGAATAATTCTCCCACTGTGGTTCTCTACCCTCTTCAAAGAGATGGCTTCTCCTCTTTAAAAGGACACTGGAAGGAGGGTTTAGGGAGGAGGGACAATCCCTTCTCGAGCACTGGGGCTGAAACTATTTCCAGAAAAGTCCCTGACACCTCCCAGACTCCTCTCTCACCTAAGCCTCCATGCCCGCATGTGTCTATGCTGCCACCCCTGAGCGCTGGCTGCCCACACAGCCCACCATCTGCCCTTCTTGGGCTCCCACTCCACTCCACAGGGGCTGCTCCTGCAGGGAGCAGGAGCTCTGCTCCTCCGTCTGCTGAGACCGCTGACGCGGGGTCAGCCCACCTGAAAATTGCTCTCCCTGGGTCCAGACGAAACAGCTGGGCATTGATGGGAGTTTGCAGAGAAATTAATCAGCGCTGACTGGCAGCAGTGCCAGGCGCTGCCTGGGACCAATCCATCCTAATGAATCCCGGTTTCCCACCTTAATGGCTCCTGACAAGACTAATTTACTCATGTAGGTGATTAGCATGGCATTATCACCATAATTGTGGCTCAAGATGCTTTCGGGGTGCTAGGAGTTCTGCCTGGGGAAGTCAGCTCCACTCGTACCAACTCCAGTGACAAAAGGAAAGACAGGGAGCCCCGGGAAGAGGATGCAGCAGGACATCTGACATCCATTCGCCCATCCACTTCTCCGCCCACTCACCCATCAAGCATCTGCTGAGGCCCCCTTTGTGCCGGGCACCATGCTTGACACAGAGATGGAGGCCCAGCTTGTTCCGCTGTCAAATGCAGATCATCCCATCTCTCCAGGACAGTCACTGCAAAATCTAACAGGAGGCTATGCACTTGAAGGGCCTAATAGAGGCCTGGGCAGGAGGCACCATAGCTCACATTAGCACTCCACAGTCTGGTATAATACAGAGACACTAAAATCATCGTTAATTATAATGTCAATATTAATAAGATTAATAAGTAAAAATTAATAGTCCAATGGGAAGATCCACACAAACAACCAGGCTAGAGCATGCTGAGAGCTAACAGATGCAGACAAAGCCAGCAGAAGGGCAGGCTGGAGAGGCTTCGGAAGCCTCTTGGCATAAGGGACATCTGAGCTGCAGCTTGAAAGAGGAGCAGGACTTTGTCGGGCAGGGAAGGGAAAGGGCACCCCTGGTCAAGGGAACAGCATGGGTGAGGGCACAGCAGTGTGAGGTGTTGGTGCTGGGGGGCAGGGTGTCTGTGGAGAGTGGGGCCACTCGCTGAGATCAAGAGCTCCAGTTCTTCCTGCAGGCACTGGGGAGGCTTCTGGCTGGGGGTGGTTACCACTGTGGCAGGAACTCTGCCCCCCTCCCACCCAGTGAATGGGGTATGAAGGTGGTGGCCAAGGTCCAGGGCCTTGATGCCCTCCAGGATCCCTTCTACACCCACTTGGTCAACTCAGTGTCTCCAAGCCAGGCTTCATGCTGCCACCTCTGTGTTCCTCCCACAGGACCAGCCACAGTTCAGGGCCCCAAGGGTCCTCAGCAAATATACCACATATAGCTCAGATGGGCAGCTGGGATGATAAAAACAGGACCCCTGGCACAGCGCGGGCCTTGCCATTCACAAGCACAGGCATGTACAGCGTCTGTGCCATCTGCAGGAAAGTGCTCTCCTGGGCCCACTCCCTGGGCAGCCATCTCCATCGCCACCAACACCGTGCTCCCAACAAGCCCTGGGGAGGGAGAGCCTGGCCTAAGGCTCCAGGAGGGCATGGTGGGAGGGGCATGGGGCCAGCCCCCCGGTCCTTCCTTGGAAGATTCCCCTACATGCTCACCAAGTCCAGACATGCACTCCTTCCCTAAGTTCTGGGCACACACCAGGCACAGGGCTGGGCCCTGGGGACACAGTGATGGCCAGGCCACAGGGAAGCAGTCACAGGCCAAGAGCGGAGACAGAAGAGCAACTGAGTAACAGCAGCATTTCCATGGGGCCAAGAGAGAGGATGGCCAGGCCTCAGAAAAAGCAAAGGGAGCAGCACTTAACACCCAACGAGGAGACCCAGGAGGGCCACCCAGAGGCGGTGGCATCTGAAAGAACCTGGTAAGTGCAGGCTCATAATGTTCCAGGCAGCAGGAACAGCAACTGCAAAGGCCATGAGGTAGGAACTTGCCTTTCACGCTTAGGGAACTAGAGGGAGACCAGCGCAGATGAAGCAGAGCTGGCGAGGGGGACAGCGGGGTGGGGGCGAGGACTGACAGGTGGCAGGTGCTGGGCTGCTAACAGCCTGGATGCCATTGAAGAACACGGGCTTTTCTCTGCATGGGAGGGAGGGACTTGAGCAGCTTTGGAGCAGGCTCTGCCTCAGGCTGGACAGGGCCATCCACGGCTAGGAGGGAAAAGGCTGCAGCACAGGTGAGGGCAGAGTCAGGGAGAACACTGAGCCATGAGGAAGTTGCTGGGGTAACTGGGCTTGGATCTTGGTGATGAGAGTGGAAAGGCCAAGGGGTGAGAAGATTCTCAGATGATTTTGGAGACAGAGCCAATAGGATGTCTTGAGGGATGGGAGGGAAGGGGAGGGAGAAAGAGAGGCACAGGGATGAGTCCCAGCTTTTGGCCTGGGCAACTGGCAGGATGGAGCCGCAGCTGAGACGGGGAAGGCTGCCGGTGAGGCAGGTGTTTGGGGGAGGTCAGGAGTCTGGCTTTGGACAAGCAGAGGATGAAGATGTCCCTTCAGACATCAAGCAGGAATGTTGAGCAGAGAGGTGACTACGGGAGTCTGGAGTCTTCCCTGCAGAGTGGTCCAGGCAGAAAATATAGCTAGGAGTTGTCAGTATATAGGTAGTGTCCAAGCCAGGAGGCTAGATGGGACCACCACGAGAATTAAGAATGAGGAGAGGAGAGAGAAGAGCTGAGCCCTGGGGCCCTCTGGTGCTAAGAGGTGTGGGAGGAACCAGCAGAGAGGCTGGGAAGGGGAGGGTGGTGCCCTGGAGAGAAAAGATCAACCAATGGAAGGCCAAAAGGTCTGGGAAGAAACAATGGGATTTAGCAACACAGAGGCGGTTGGTGATCTTGACATCAGCAAGGCTGGTGGCGCATTTGAAGTAGTTTTAGTGTCAGGTGCGGTGGCTCATGCCTGTAATCCTTGCACTTTGGGAGGCTGAGGTGGGTGGATTAGCTGAGGTCAGGAGTTTGAGATCAGCCTGAACAACATGATGAAAAACTATCTCTACTGAAAATATAACAAATTAGCTGGGGGTGGTGGTGCATGCCTATAATCCCAGCTACCCGAGAGGCTGAGGCAGGAGAATCGCTGGAACCTGGGAGGCGGAGGCTGCAGTGAGCCGAGATTACACCACTGCACTCCAGCCTGGTGACAGAGTAAGACTCCATCTCAAAAAAAAAAAAAAAAAAAAGAAGTAGATTCAGGAGGTAAGTGGGAGATGGCACCCCTGTAGCACCTGTTCCTCATGCTAAAGGCATCCTCTGGCCATTCAGGGCTGATAGCCAGGGCCAAGGTGTGGGTTAGGCCGACCAGCCTACCAGGGACTGAGCTGCTGATCTGCCCTTGGGCCACTCCACCCATTGCAGGCTCTGTTGCCAACAACTGATATTCACGTGTGGAGCAAGATATGCAGGGACGCGGGCATGTCTGGGTAAGGAGGACAATGTGAACAGACCAGGAGAAGGCAGCACTAGTTAATGACTTCATTTGGCTTCTGTCTTCTCCGGCTGGTAGACAGTCTTCCAAAAGAATATTACTCAGAGGGAATTGGAGCCTGAGATAGGTGATGAGATAGCAATGAACACACAGCCTCTGCAAAGGATTTCAAACGGCCATGCTGTGCCTCCCATTCTGCTCCCAGGCCACAGGCCCCTGCTAGAATGCAGGCAACAGCATACACAACGAGAAGGCTCAGAAAGTTGAGGGTGGATAAAAGTCTCAATCTCTAGCTCAGGAGAGCACATTCACAGAAGCCACATACAGGTACACTTTGTACCTCAACTCTAACTCTGATTCTAAAAAGGAATTTTTAAAATGAATTAATGCATAAAAACACTTAGGACACTGCCTTGAACAGTCAATAAATGCTGTTGTTATAATAATTTATATTATACATATAGTATGTCATATATGTTATATTATCATTTTTAATTTATAAGGCTCCAGCAATCAGAATTAAACCCAATGGGTCATTCCAGGGAGGCAGGTTTCCTGTTAATCTTGGGAAGCATTTTTTTTTTTTTGAGATGGAGTCTTGCTGTTGCCCAGACTAGAGTACAGGGGCACAATCTCAGCTCACCGCAACCTCTGCCTCCCAGGTACAAGTAATTATCCTGCCTCAGCCTCCTGAGTACCTGGGATTACAGGTATGTGCCACTATGCCTGGCTAATTTTCTGTATTTTTAGTAGAGACAGGGTTTCACTACGTTGGCCAGGCTGGTCTCAAACTCCTGACCGCATGATCCACCCGCCTCAGCCTCCCAAAGAGCTGGGATTACAGGCGTGAGCCACCTCGCCCAGCTGGAAGCATTTTTTTATTCCTGGAACCATCCCACAGCACAGAGTGAGCTGCCTTGCAGGCCTATGAGCTGACCATCACTGGGTGTCTGAGGAGAAGCCAGGTAATGAGGCCTCAAGCTGGAAGTTTGATATGCCCACAACTCTGACCTCTGGTGAGCCGACACGTTCAGCCTGGCTTGGGCTCTGCCTCTTGCCACTGGCACTGAGCACCACCAGGACCCAGCTGGTCTGTGTGTATGTCCACCCTGACAGCCCATGGCTGGTGAGACAGCCCAACCTGCTGTACCTGGGCCACACAGGGCTCTCGCTTCAGTAACAACAACGCATTCCCGGGTTGGAAGCTTTGGAGGCAGTGGTGTTGCATGCAAACTTCCCAACAATCCAGTGAGGGGACTACCCCATCCCCATTTTGGAGGCTGGAATCCTAAGTCAAAGAGCGAATGGATCGTGAGAGCCAAGTCTCAAAGACAAGTCTCTAGACCACCCCACTCCCCATGGCAAGCAAAAGGCCAGTCCCCTGGACAAGCTGTTTCAACCTCCCCATCTCCCTGGCCTGCTGGTGGGAGGCCTGCACCCATGGAGCCCACCATGTCCATTTGAGTCCACACCCACTGCCAGCACCCAGCAGAGGGCTCCAGGCTGGTCACCTCCAAGGGCCTGCAAACAACAGAGGCCAGCCAGCCTGCCCAAACCAGAGTCTACGGAGCTCGTCTTTCCAATGCCCTCTCGTTGTCAAAATGAGGAGACAGAGGTCCAGAGAGGTGCAGTGCTGTGACCAGGGTCACACAGCGAGAAACAGATGTTGGGCTCCTAACTTTCAGGTGAAAGCTGTGCTGCTCCCATCCTGATGCAAAAGGAAGGGACGAAGCTGGGAGAGGGCTGAGCCAGCTCAGCACCCACCCCCTGCCTGGAGAGATAAGCACGGCTATCTTCCAGCTCACTGAGCCCACACTCAATCCTATGACACCCTGGAGTCAGGGATCAATCCCCATGGCACTAGACAGCCACCCCACTGTGACTGCCAAGTGCAGCCTTAACAGGGCTCGAGGCCTGGGAGCTGCTCCCAGCGGCCAATCGATGCTGGCATTTGCAAAAGACAATCAGGAGCCAGAGTTGAAGGCAGCGGGAGAAGGGCCTGCTGGAGGGCTAGCCACATGGGCATCCAGCCCAGGCTTGTCACCATCGGCTCAGGCCACACAACACCCACCCTTCCCCAACCCATCCCAACACATAGGCCTCTGAGGACCCCACGCTCAGGACCCAGCATGCAGGTCACAGACTGGGGGACAGAGCAGGGACCACTCACTTGAGAGGGGCAGGGTGGGTCAGTTAGTGACTGGCCACACCTTTGCTCAGTGGCCCACCTGCCCCAAAGATCCCTCCACCACAAAGGGATCTCCCAGAGGATGAGATTTAAATGGACATAAATGATGATAAACACTGCTAACGGTGCATCCATCTGCCTACACACATGTGCTGTGTGCCCGCCATGCTGGCTCCATGCCAGCCCCACCCCAGGTCTGGATGGAGAGAGGAGTCATAGGTGAATTCCATTCAAAGAACATAAGTGTGTTACAAGTCCAGTCACCCACAAATATCCCCCAACCCAATCAAGAGGGGAGCAAACAGCTCAGCAGGGTTCCCAAGGGACATGGGTATGCTCTCTACCCCCAGAAGGGGGCTATGCCTGTGAGAGGGCATTCCAAACATGCAGGAACCTTCTTCCTGAGGGGCCCTTCAAACACCCAGATCCCCAAACCCTAACTCCAAATCTAGCCTTACAACACTGATCTGACACCATAGAAGTAGTAGGTTTCCATAGAGGGCCCCTCACAGGCCATGGGAACAAAGCACTACTGGGCCGTGGGGACAATCCCCACAACAAACAGCCAGACACACACCTGCTGTGCCCAGCCTCCCCCTGCAAAAAAGCCTCCACCAGGAAGAGTGAAAGGTGCTGCTCACAGGCCCCTACTGGCAGCAAGGGAGAGTCTGGGCCGCGTAAGGCACCCCACTTCAGCATAGATTGTTGAAGAATTATGCATCCACTCTACCACACACATACACTGGGTTTTATATGAAAGACTGTGTACATGACCTATGAGGCAAGCATCTCAATACCCCGCCCCACTCCAAGCCATCCTGCCTCATTTTCAAGTTCAAGTGATAATCCATAAAGATGTACCATGCTGACCCCTGATGCACTCAGCCTCTGGCACACAGCCCTGCCTTTGCACATGCAGAGCAGGCACACCTGAGAGTAAGAAGCCTCGGATGACAGGCACTTTCCCTAAAGGGACACCAGCGAGAATGACAGGATAGAGAAGGACTGTTGGTGGAGGTGGGTGGGCACTTTTCAGGTGCTGCTGTTTGGCTGCCTGCTCACTGGCAGGGCGCCTTCCCATCAGCACAGCTACAAGACAGTTCCTGCAATTCAGCCTCACTTTCCTGAGAAGCTTCTGGGTCCTAAGAGCTGAGCTAGGACCACAGGGCCACAGATGTAGGAGGCAGGCCATCAGTGGGGGGCCAGACACCAGGACAGGCCTGAGTGATGGGGCGACAGGCTGAGGACCAAGATGCTCATAATCACCCTCTAAATAGTTCATGTTTTTTCTAATTCCCAAACCAGGCAAACTCAATGCAGAAAACTTAGTAATCACAGAAAAGTCTCAAAGGCCACAAAACAAACTCTACAACAGCTACCACCTTCAAATATTCACAAGGGCTTCTTCAAGTGCAAGAGGAATCCACACTAGTGCCAGAAGTGGGAGTGGAGCATCTGAGGCTCAATGTGATAAACCGTTTGACGTTCAGAGCTCCCCTCTGTGGGACTGAGTGCCCGGTCCCTGGAGGCATCCTGGCAGGGGCCTCTCTGAACACCATGAAAGAGATTCCAAAATCAGGAAGAAGATGGCCTCAACCCATATGATCCCCTTCACTCGTAGGAAGGGATTGCACCCCAGGCCACCCGCATGCCCACCAGCCCGTGCCCCCACTCACCCACAGGTGTGTCCTCGCTGATCAGCAGGTATGTATCAAAGAAGTGATTGGTGAAGAAGGGCAGCCGGTTCACCTGGCCTGGAAGTCAGAGGACAAGAGCGTCAGCCAAATATCCCCCATCAGCTTTACACACTCCATAAGGTGACACAGAGTGAGCGTTGCAGTGGGTACTGAACCTTGGTCCATGGTCAACTTCCCAGGACCCTGGAAGTCACTATCCTGCCTCAAGGCAAGTGGGAGACAATGCCAGTAGGTCAGCAGGCAGCTCTCAGGTGTGTGGCAATCGAGGCCACCTGCCACGTGTGCCTGCTAAGTATGACCTGTGAGAGGGGCTCTACGGGCAAAAGACAGGATTTAGAAGCCTCTGTTTGAAAAGAATTAGTGTAAAACAGCTCGTTGATCTTTTACATCGATTATATATTGAAATGATATTATTTTGGATATATGATTAAATAAATGATTAAAATGAATGTCACCTGTTTCTTTCTACTTTTCTGATGATATTTTTTGAGACAGAGTCTCACTCTGTTGCCCAGGCTGAAGAGCAGCAGTGTGATCACGGCTCACTGCAGGCCTGACCACACAGGCTAAAGCAATTTTCCCACCTCAGCCTCCCAACCAGCTGGGACCACAGGCATGCACCATGCCAGGCTAATTTTTTAATTTTTTGTATAGATATGGGGGTCTTACTATGTTGCCCAGGCTGTTTTCTAACTCCTGGGCTCCAGCAGTCCTCCTGCCTCCTAAAAGTGCTGGGATGACAGGCGTGAGCCACTCCACCTGGTCTCTTTTCACTTTTCTATTGTGGCTCCTAGAACATTTAAAGTCACATGTGGCTTGCATTGTCTTTCTATTGGGCAGCGTGGCTCTAGCAGAATATGAGCTCTGCAAGGACAGGGCTTGGTGGACAGCTGGAATCCTGGTGCCCAGAACAAGGCCTGGTACTTATCGACAACCCACAAAATGATGTGGTGTGTGAAGGAATGGCCAGCTGATCCCACAGAATAGTAGTGATGAGGATAATAGCTGCCATCGCAGGAACCTCTTCTCTGTACCAGCTATTTAAACCACCCCACTCAATCCTGATGGCAAGGCAAGTGCTATCACATCCCCATTTTACTGGAGAAAATGAGAACTCCAGGGGATACGTAACATGTCTTGCTTACGCAGCTGGCAAGTGGCAGTGGCCATCCAGGAACCCAGACCCCAAAGCTCGTGCTGTTAACCATGTGCTGCTTTGTGATGGCTTTGGAGTGGGCTGGGTCTGAAGGAGGTCAGTGTGATACCCACATGGGCTGGGGAGCTTAGCACCTATGAGGAGCCCCTACACAAACCCTCCCTGAGGCTGACTCCACCTGTCCTCAAGGCTTCTCCTGGGGGCCTTCAGTAGGCAAGTGAGGGCACTTCTCCTTGGTCCCTCCCAACCAGGAAGCAGCTGGTCTAGCTGGAAGTGGGACTGTCATTTTTCTGTCATGGAAGACTGTCATGGAAGGGGCACCTGCTCAGCCCTCCAGGGGCCCTGAACGTGGGCATGTGGGGCAGCTCTCTCTTCCTTCCTTTCTGCTGACCCTTGGCTCCCTCAGAGCATATGCCAGTCTCCCAGAGGGTGAGAAGTCTGGCATCCTGGTGTGGCACTTCTTCCTCCTCCAGCCCAGGATGCCTCCTAGTTGGGACCAGGCAGAGCTGGGAGACTCTGGCCTCTTTCCCTCCTCCCCACCTCGATCTGCATAGGCAGCCAGGCTGAGGCCATTTCTAGTCCCTCATTCTGGCCTCTCTCACTTCCTGGCCAGGACTGCTGGCCCTTCTGCTTTCATTTGCCAAATTCTCATTCATCCTTCAAATCTCATTTCCGATGGCCCTTCTTCCAGGAAGCCCTCCCTGACCACCCCAAATACTCACATGCCCTCATACACACCTCCTCACTCTCATGTCAGGAGCGCAACAGCCTCAGAAAGAGGCAGTTGTCAAGGGCCTTGCCTTTTTTGAGACCTCCCAGTGCCTCTTTCTAGCCACATGATTGTCCCATGTCTCAGTTTACCCATGTGTAAAATAGCCATACTAATCGGACATAATGGCTAACCTGAGGATTAAATGAGATTACATACATAAAGCGCTTAGGGCTGTGCCACTGGCACACAGCAAGTACTCCATAAATGGTAGCTAGCATTAACATTGGTATTAATAAAGGTGCTGCCCTTGCAGCCAATGGGAAGGCTTTTGATCCCTGCTGGGGGCCTTGGGCTCCAGATACAGGAGAGTAGGACGTGGCCCAGCTGAGGTAGATGAGTAAGTGCCCAGAGAATTCAATAGCTGGTTTGGGCTGGTGAGGCTAGGAAACCAGTGAGGAAAAAAAAATCACCTGCAGTGGCGTCATTAGTTCTTAAATTTTACCTTACAGGACGGACCTGCCAATAATCAGTCACTGGGAGCTCTGCACAGGCAGCTAGGCAGACTCAGGGATGTGGGGTGCCTGTCACATACCAAGCAGGATCCGTGTTCCCAGAGCAGGCCCACCACAGGCAGGGCAGACAGGCGACTTATTCTCAAAACCACTGTGAAATTGTGGCAGTTGTGTGCTCAGGATCTTTGGGGCCTCCAGCGAACTGGGAATGTAAGTGGATGCAGAAGGGGATGGGGAGGGGTGATTTCTTGGGGTAAGAAGAATCCCAGCTTCCCAAGTGCTGAACCCCTCTGTCTGTCCCAGGCCCCACATGGCCCACCCCAAGGTGGGTCTGTGGCTTGTGAGCGCTGCCCTGAGCCCTCTCCCACCCTCCCCAACACCCCCACTGCCATTCCCCAACTGGAGCCTGCAAAGGCAGACCAGGCAGGCCTGTGCCCGCTTTACTTAGTTCCAGTACCCTAAGGGGCCTGCGAGGAGAGGGGAGGGAATGGCGCAGAGAGGGCACAGCATTCCAGCTGCCTGCTGAACAACAGGGATTTCTACACACAGGGGGAAAGAGAGGCTGGGCAGAGGCATGGAGGTGCCATCCAGGGCACCTGATCTGGGACTGAAGGGACATCTGTATGCTTATATGGGGAAGGTCCCCACCGGATCAGGGCAGACGGAACCAGGAAGCATAAACTTCACTCTGAATTGCAGGGTGGGGGTTCCTCTGAGCGTCTGAAGAACCCAGGCAAGGGAAGGACCCAGATTCCAGCCAGGCCAGCCTGAGTCCAAGCCCTGGCCACCTCTCCAGGCCTCGGGGTGGTGGTGGGTGCAGAAGGCCCAGTGGCTCTGCTGAGATCCCTGCTGGAGAGAGCATCAGAGTCCCCCCCAACCTCTGCTAGACAAGGAAGGCGCAGTGGACAGGGACTGCAGGGATAAATTCAAGCAGTCAGGGACTTTGCATGCTCTGCCACTGCTGCTGGGGAGATTAGGCAGACCCCTCTCCCTCTGCCTCCCACCACCCACCCCATTTCCCAGCCTCAGGATGGGGACACAAAGCCCTGCCCTGCCCTGCCCTCCAGTCCTGCCTCCTGGCCCACAGTGTCCCATGCACCCTGGTCACTGTTGGGGTGGCTGCAGCATGGCCCTCAGGAACCCCAGGGGACAGGAGCCTGACATGCTGTCGGGTGAGGAAGCCAGGTGGCCCCGCGGTCAGGGGCCTCCCCTCCGCAGCCCCTGGGGACTGAAGGTGTGACCCAGCAGGATGCTCGCTGGCTGGTCGGTCTAGGATGGGGTGGGGTGGGCCTGCCCAAGCCTTTGCTTCCTACCTCCCCAATGAGCCCCTGGATAAGAAATGAGAATTGCCAGAGCACCTTGAAGCCAGAGGGGAGAGGGAGGGAGAAGGGCAGGAGGCTTCAAAGAGGTAAGGCAGGCTGGCAAAGGGTTTTGACATCCCTGAGCCCTACCCACCTCTGACTACCAGGGAGGGAAAGAGAGATCAGCTGGGGTGATGGGTCAGGTGGAATCAAAGTGGCGACAGCAGTGTGGTCTGGTCTGGGGCACAAGTGAAGGGCTAGGTCAGGGGCGGGTGCCTAGAGGGCGGTGTGGGAAGGTGGTTTAGCCACCCACTCTCCCCTCAGTCCCTAAAGTCAGTCACTGCACTACCATGCCAAAGGAACAGCACTGGCTGCTTCAGACAGGGACCAGGAAGAGGCGACTGTGCCAAGCAATGGGAGACAGACTACCCTTGGGTGTATGACAAGGCAGGCTAGTCCACATGCAGGCAGACTACACACGCTTTGCCACAGAATTGCTGGGTGACCTCGGGCAACTTGCTTAGCTTCTTGTTTTCTGTGCTCCATTTTGTTCCCCCTAGGGCAAGATTACTGCTGATAATAAAAGAGCCAACCCTTACTAAGCACTTAATCTGTGCCAGGCAGTATTCTAAGTGCTTGATGTACAGATTAATCCATTTGATCATTTTGACAACCCAAGAAGGAAAGTCGTATTATTGTTCCCACTTTAAAGACAAGGAAATTGAAGCACAGCAAGGTTGAGACACTTGCCCAAGAGACTGCTTGACTGAAGCGGGACTGGAAGCCAGGAGGTAGGCTCAGTGCTTGTCCCCACCCTGAATGCACGAAGCATCTTTCATCTGGAGAGCTCAAGGGGAGACTGCCTCGAATCACAGAAGAAGGCAGCAGAGGGCTTAGCACCTGCCTTATTTCTACTGATGTATTTTTTTTCTTTCCTTTTTTTCTTCTTTTGAGACAGAGTCTTGCTCTGTCACCCAGGCTGGAGTGCAATGGCATGATCTCGGCTCACTGCAACCTCAGCCTCCTGGGTTTCAGTGATTCTCGTAGCTACTCTGGAGGCTGAGGCCTTTAGGACTGTAAGTGTGTGCTACCACACCTGGCTAATTTTTCTATTT
Source organism: Aotus nancymaae (assembly GCF_030222135.1). Lineage (NCBI taxonomy): Eukaryota > Metazoa > Chordata > Mammalia > Primates > Aotidae > Aotus > Aotus nancymaae. Next base: position 63,176,307 of record NW_026988421.1, on the reverse strand, counting down.
TTGGTAGAGTCAGGGTTTCACCATGTTGACCAGGCTTGTCTTAAACTCCTGACCTCAAGTGATCCTCCTGCCTCAGCCTCCCAAAGTGCTGGGATTAAAGGCGAGGTCACCATGCCAGGCCAAATGTATTTCTTTTTAAGGGATGAAGGAAGTGAGTGGAACAGAATGAGGGAAGGGCATGGATTCCAGGTGGCAGAGTCCCCGGGAAGGCTGAAGAAAGCGTCCTGACTCCCACTGTCCAGTGAACACGGAGGCCAGGGCTGCTCTCAGGCGCCCCTGATTGAAGCCTTCCACATGAGGCAGGGAGGAGCGGTGGGGGTAACAAACATCCTGACAGAAGCCCCCACGGAGAACCAGAGACCCTGCTTAGAATAGCCTTGGACCAGTAGCTTCTCCAGGGTTCAGTGTCTCCTCTATAAAATGTCTGGGAGTTAAGAAAGCGCCTGAGGCTCCCTTCCACTCTGACAGTCTTTGAGACTATGCTGTACTCCTGGGCTGCCTGGATGGGAGTGAGCTCCCCATCACAGGGGGGGATTCCAGTAGGGATCCCTCCAAACATGCAGGCAAGGAGAGGGGACCCTCAAGGGACACTCAGGCTACAGGATGCTAGCAACAGTCCAACAAGCACGAGGCTGCAGCGGCCTCCAGAGACTCCGTCTGGCTCCCTGGATGGGGAGAAGGAGCTGGCCCCCACAGGAATGTGTTTGCGTGTGTCACCAGGTACACCATGCCCACGGCTCTTCTCTGGGGATGCCATGGCCCTGGGGGACACCATGTCAGGCGTGCCTGCTCTCCTGGCCTGCCTTCAGTGCAGCCCAGGGCTGCTTTGCTCCCTGCCACCTGCTGTCAGGGGCCAAGGGAGAAGTGAATGCCCAGGCCTGTCCTAGACTCCTCCATGGGCTCCGGAGCTGGCACTCTGAGCTGGCTGCTGCAAGGCCAGGAAAGGAGGGCAGAGGGGAAGGCTCCTGGCTGCCATACCTTTGCTCAGGCTATGCCCTCCTCAGGACGCCCTTCTTCCTGCTCCCCTAGTCTAAAACTACTTTTTGGTCTTCAAAGCCTAGATCAAATGAGGACCCTTCTGCTGGGTTTCTCCTGTCCCCTGAGGCCCAATTCATCTTTTCTTCTGATGGACGCCCCTGGCACCATGTCCATCCTTCATTACCACTCTATTCACCCTGCATTATAGGAAAACCTGCGTGTGCCTTTCTCCCCTGCCAGGCTCTGAACTTCTTGAGAATGAGTTATTTCCTCCATTCCCCCAGAGGTGGGTGCAGTAAGTCACACACAGTGCACACAGTAGGTGCTCAGAACACAGCCGTGGAACTGAACAGAGCTGTGGCCAGTCCCTACACTCCAGGAGGAGGACGGTTCGCGGTCACAGATGTCTCCTTCCTTTAGAGCTCAAGTATTTCTCAAGGCTCCTCCCATTCCCTTCTGTGCCCCAGGCTTTGGGGACAGCTGGTATTTTCAACCCTATGAGAGCTCCAGAAGGCAACTGAGGCCCAGAGAGGGAAATGTGTGCCTCAGTCACACAGCCAGGCAGCATCTCCAGAGTCCCGCAGCACAAAACTGAACCACTGGCCCCAACGCTCTCCAGCCTGGCCTCCTGTGCAGAGGCTGGCCCATGGGGTAGACACAGGGAGGACTGGACTTACCCCAGCATCCAGAGATCAGCACCAAAAGCCAGGCCACATGGCAGCTGGTGGCAACATGGCACCTCATGGCTCCTGGGGACACAAAGAAGGAAAAGAGGGTGAGAAGCCTCCTGGGGGACATGGGGTCTGCTCCTCAGCCCTTCCCACCTCTGAAGCTCCAGAGAGAACTGGGGCTGGGAAGAGAGGGGAAGGAATCAACTCAGATGGAGGGTTGGGGAGCACATGGGAAAAAAGACAGGGTCTGCATCATTTAGTTTTAACATAGTTCAATCCTGGATATAGCACAGTGGCCTGCAAGTCACTGGGTGGGGCTGGGGCCAATCGGGCTCTCTTTGCCCTTGTTGGGGCTGGCTGTCCTTCAAGGGGACTCTGGGCAAAGAGTGACATATTCTAGGCTCAGTGGATGGAGGGAGGGGCTGCTGCCTTCAGCCTCCAGGACCATATCCCCCAAGAGTGACAGAGCCTGGTTATCCTGGGGACAGCATTGAGGAGCTGGGCACTGACCAGGAAGACAGGGGTCTAACAGTGGCCTTGGCAAGTCCAACAAGCCCAAGCCCACCACCAGTGCCCAATGAGAATATCTCTTCCTGTTTTTTTTAAATATTCACCATATTATCCCATAACCTTGGATATGAAGGGATGCAGCAGGCCATGGTGTCCAAAGAGGCACAGAGAGGGGAGGTGACCTTCCCAGGGCCCCACAGCAAGTCTGTGAGGCTAAAGCTGGATTTTGAAGGGCTCGGAGCTAAGCTCAAGCGAGATCTGGGGTTCAGCTAACAGAGGTTCTGCAAGACCCAATCCTATTTCTAAGGGTGGCTAGGAGGGTAGACAGCTCTCTCCCATCATGGCAGCAACCCCCGCTCTTCTCCCATTCCATCAGGGCCCCGGTCCTCCAGCAGCTCAGGAGCAGGCCTCCCTGGAGCCCAGCAGTAAAACCAGGGAAGCCACACTCACCAACTGGGAATTGTAACCTCCCATGGAACTGTCAGCCCTGGTAGTGCAGGGCCAGACTCCCACACATCACCCTTCGATGTGCATCTACTGTGCATCTGGCCTGGGGGGCATTCATCTCCATGGCTCACAAAGTAGGCTTAGAGCCATTAGACAATTTGTTCAGAGACCTCCAACTAGCAAACAGAACCAGCATCAAGACCCAAGCTGGGGTACTACCTCCCTTATCAGTAAGTGACCAGAAAAGACTCAGGGCAGTGAATAGAGCTGGAGGAAGGGATTTTTGGAGAGACTTCCACATCCCTGCCAAGATATAGGGGTGAAGGATTAAGAAAGAGCTGAGAGCTCTTAATTCTGGACCTGGAGGGGCCCCAATCCCTCTCAGCCCATGTCCCCAGTGAACAATGAGGTGACCCTACCAGATAGTTCCTGACTGACATGACATACAACACTCTACAGTCCCCTTTTGCTTGCCTTCTAATATTATACTTAAAACACCCCAATTATGACGTATGAAACAGTTATTTGAAGAATGCAAGTTTTTTTTTTTTTTTTGAGACAGAGTCTCACTCTTTCACCCAAGCAGGGGTGCAGTGGGATGGTCTCGACTCACCACAACCTCCACCTCCCAGGTTCAAGCAATTGCCCTGCCTCAGTCTCCAGAGAAGCTGGGATTACAGGTGTCGGCCACCATGCATAGCTAATTTTTTTGTATTTTTAGTAGATACGGGGTTTCACCATGTTGGCCGGGCTGGTCTCGAACTCCTGACCTCATGATCCACCTGCCTCAGCCTCCCAAAGTGCTGGGATTACAGGTGTGAGCCACCACACCTGAAGAAGAATAAAAGATTCTAAGATGTATTTGAATAATAAAGGGCAACTCATCCCCCTACACATCCTATGCCTGCATTTCCACTGCCTTGAGTTTCTGAATATTAACAGCCTATCACGGGGGCTGCAAACTGAAATGCCTACGAGGCCAGCAGGGAATTTAGATGAGGGTGATGCTGCGTGGGTGGGGACGATGGCCAGTTGGAGGCCACATGCTCTCTGTCCAGAAGTGGCAGCTGCTGATGTGTTTCAGCCAAGAGGGAATGTGGGCCCAGTGTGGCAGAGCTTCTGATTTTTCTCAATGAAAAACTAGAAATCAGGCTTTTCACATGAATTCAATTTTTAAATGTTGGCAAATAACTCAATTTGTAAGGAACACTTTGTGAGCCAAACACGATCGTGCCCAGAATGGGCATGCAGGGCCTGGCATGCATCCTACCAGGCCTTTCTCTGCACCCAAAAAATAATGTTACCATTACACACATGTACGGAGCCATGAGGTTACTGTTTACTTTGAAAATAATGGAGTCTACATAAAAGCAACGTGCTTTTTGCACATCATGAAATTCCACAGAAAGCACTCCAGGCCAACATTGCTTAGAATTACCTCCTTCTTTTTAGGAGATAATAATAGCTCATGGTATGGATGTTCCGTAATGGAGATTTCATCCCTTACCGACGGGCATTTGGATGTTTCCAGGTTCCCGCCCCCACAAGCAATGCCACCACGCACATCTCCCTGCACATACTTGTGTTGGGATTTGGCTCTTCAATTTGGTTCTCCAACAGTGGGAGTGCTTTGTCAACCAAATGCAACCTAGAGTGTGTATGTGCACTTTTACTAGATGCCGCCATATTATCTTCTGGAAAAGGCTGTGGCAATTTGCAGTCCCTCCAGCGGTAGATGAGAGGGCCTATGTGCCCACCTGGAAGTGATCTCTCTTTTAAATGGCTGCCAATCGCACACATGAAAAATGGTAGAGCACTGCTGCTTTAATTTGCATTTCCCTAACTACTAGTGAGATTGAGCAAGATGCCTTTCTCTAAACGTTCAAACCACTTTCCGTCATCTTGCATTCCCCTATCATATCCTGCAAAGAAGCTAGCCAGCACCGCCAACATTATCCCTGATTTACAAGTGGAGAAACCGAGGCACTGGGCAATTAAGTGACAATCTGACATCTCACAGTGAGTGAGTGTCTTCTACAGAAAAAACTCCAGCCCTCTGCCATTCCAAACCAGATGTTAGAAGAATTAAACAACATCTGCCAAGAACATCATCCACAAATAGTTGGGGAGAGCACACCATTCCACTGGGTGCTGCAGGAAGTTTGCAGTGAGAGGAAGGAAGGAAGAAAATGAACACTTGTTAGGCAATCCCACAGGCCAAGGATTTTCACAGGGATTATTTTTACTCAATCTTCCACAATATCTCTATGAAGTAGGTCTTCTTGTTCCCATTTTACAGACAAGGACGTTGAGGCTCAAAGAGGTCACTCTAGGACTGACCAGGTCGTCCTGAGTCTGAATCTCCTGCTATTTCCATCACACTGTGTTGCTGCTCCTGTTTCCGAACTATGTAAAAGGGGAAGGCACGGCCCCTCCCTCATGGAGCACAATACGCACCACACAAAACACACAGGATGAATGTCTGCCAGGACATGAGCGCCTGCACACAATGCACATGCGTGCATAATGCCTTTTGCTTTCCACAGTGCGGCCTCAGGTTCCAACACCACCAGGCACACTGGGCCCCCAACCTCTCTCCTTAAGTGCCTGTTCTTTCCCCATCACAGGCCATCAGACTGCCTCAGTGCCCTGATCCATCAGTCAGGGGTGGATGCACACAGCCCTAATTCTGCAGTATTGACAGGGACTGCCTCCAGAGCGTCCAGAAGCAAGGACCATCTGAGCTCCATCCTCCCCATAGAGTGAGGTGGCACCGACACTAGGTCAAGGTGGCACAGGCTCCACAGGGTAAAGCAAAGCAGCTGGGCCTGAAGGGCTCCACCCTGCTGCTGGGTTTTCCCTGAGGTCCCAGATCTTGTTATTCCTCTGGCTCCTCTGGCTATAGGAGGAAAACAAGGCCCAGAGAGAGCAGAGGCTGATGACAATGGAAAGAGACAGACCCCTAAGCCCTGACCTTCAGCCTTGGTGTGGTGAGGGACGCTGCTTTGCCTGCTGGCATTCCTCAGTACTGGAGCTGCGGCAAGCAGCATGGGTCCCCAGGGAGAGCCTGACCTCACTCTGATCTGTACAATAGCTGTTCCCCCAGGCTCCTGGCCTCCTCCCCTCCCATTCAGCACAGCCAAGTAGCCTTCTTCACCAGATGAAGCTGCTCACCCTCAGGATGGGGCCTGAGCTCCCACCAACCCTCACGTCTCCCCAGTGGATCAGGAAACACAGACACACCTTTCTGTGCTGGGCTTCCTGCTTGGACCTGGGATAGGTGCCAGAGATCTGCTCCAGAGGGACAGGCAGGGCCACAGCCAGCTGCTCCCAAATCTCCCAAGTACTGCTTAGAGCCCCCCTGCCAAGGAGACACATGGCCAGGCCCCAGAACCCTCAGACTCCAATTCCCAACATCCTTCTTCATGCCAAACTTTGTGCCGAGCACAGTGGGGGAACATAGGGTCATGAAAACACACGGCCATGACTGGAAACATGTGCTGGTGTCAAATGAGTGAAACAGACTGTCACTGCCCAGGGCCATCAGAAGAGAGAAAATCCCAGGGCTCCCAGCCTTCAGGGCTCAAGCTACACAGACATCAGATTCATAATTCTAACATTTACTGAGTCTATGTTATATGCCAGTCATTGTGATAGACAATGTACTCTACATACTGGGGCTCAGAGAGGCTGAACAACTTGCTCAAAGTCACACAGCTAATAAGTGTCAAGTCTGGATTTGAACTCCATTTTGATGGCCAGGCTCCCAGCCCCAGCCCCAGCCCCAATCCTTGTGGAGCTCAGACATGTGACCTAGGGGAGGGCCCTGCTAAGGCACCTGATAGGAAGTCCCTGGGCAAGACCCTGGCATCTGGTCAGAGAGCCTGGTGAGAATTCCAGCATGCTCACAGCCAAGGTATGCAGCAGGAGGCAAGCTGCATATGCCAGGAAGAAGGCAATGGCTAAGGTGGTGGGTGGACTCCTATTTTATCTGCCCTCCCAGGCTGTTGGCATCTCACACACATTGCCCCTAGAACCAGTAGCAATAGGAGAACGCATGCACCATCAGGGGTGAGCAGGACTCCCACCTCCTCACCCGCCACTGCCTCCCTCCACTACCTGCCCCTCGAGGCTGACACCTCTGTCCCTGGGGGAAGATCAGCAGGGCCCCCACACCCTGAGCTGTTGCAACTGGGCGGGGAACCAATCCGTCTTTGAAAGTTGTCTGAAGAGCCTGAAAACACATACACCCTGTGACCCTGCAATTCCGCCTCCAGAACTTCAGCTGAGGAAATCGCCATGGCTGTCTGTGAACACCAAGCCACAGGGATGTCCACTGCTGCGTTACTTATGACAGATACCCAACAGGGGACTGACTCAGTTGTGGGACATCCCCAGGAAGCAACAGAGGATAGTGTGTGGATTCCTAGTGTGAATGTGTGCAGGGAGTGTGTGCATACAGCACTGTGGGGTGAAGTCAGGGTGTCGTGTGAGTGGTGAGGTTACGGGAAAGTTTATTTTCTTCTACCTGCTTTCTGCATTTCGAATATCTTCTATAATAAGCATTCAATGTGTTGATGATCAGTGGCCTCACTGATGTCCCTGCCAAAATCTTGCCATAGCCTGTGAGCACATGGACAGCCCTGATTAGAAGTTCTCTCCTGCCCTCTCCTGACCTCCCTGAAGCCCAGAGTCCCAGGTGCAAACACCAGGGGAGACTATGGGAGCTGGGCACATCCTCAGCAGTCCTCTGGCCGGCACCCCTCCCTGGGCTGCTACCAGACGTTTCTAGGGACACGGACCTCCTTTCATCCTGGGCAGTGGGTCCCAGCCTGGGAGGCCCTGCCTCTCCATCCCCTGGGTCTTTCCTTGCCAGGCAAGGAAGTCTGACTGGTCTCATCACCAGGAGGGCTCCCTCATGCTCCGCCTGCAGGCAGCCATGAGCAGCAGAATGGGCTAAAACCCAGGCTCGGAGACAAGGCCCAGAGCTGACACTTAGCCCCATACTGAGGGTTCTCCTTTCCCCAGGTGAGGACGAACAGTGTGAAAGAAAAGCTTGTGCCTGAAAGCACTCACACACACATCACACATACACACACCAGACATGCTGCGCACACACTCACCACACACTCTCACACACACTCATTCTCTCACACACCACACACACACTCCACACATACACACCGTACACACACACCACACACAGACACACCCCACACACACTGCACACATACACCACACACACTCACACACACTCACACTGTCACACACCACACACTCACACACACTCACACTACACACACACCACACTCACACAACACACACATTCACACACACATTCACACGCACACTGCACACACACATATGGCACACACACACCACAAACACACTCTCACACACACCACACACACACTCTCACACATACACACACACACACACTCATACATTCATGCACACACACACAAAACTGGGTTCTGCCACCCCCTCCAGGAGATGCATCCACAAAATGTCCCTATCCCACCCCACCACACAACCCTGGAGGGTCCCTCCTATCTGTCCCCACTCCTTTGCCCAGGCTGGAGAAAACCAGGTTCCTTGCAAAGCTCCCCATGACCTATGGGGTGTCATCAAACACCTCAGAATCCCAGAAAAAAACCTAAGAGGAAGCCCGTTGAAGCCTGGTGTCCTAGACTGGAAAGCCACATTCCGTGTCACTGCTGGAGCAAGGCATACTCCCCTCTTCTGGGAAACAGGCAGTTCTGTGCCTAACTCCCCGGGCAGAGCCCACACTGTGACTGTCTCCCATCTCTGCCTACCGCCGGGTCCAGAGGTACAAGAGCAGAGAGTGCACGGCTGCCTGCCTACAGGCCCAGCAGGCAGGGGGACACGAGAGAACAGAGCAGGGGGAAGGGAAAGGGCAGGAGGGGACATCTGGGCAGTGTTTCAGTTTCTCGAGAGTGAGAGATTTTCACAGCAGGGTGCCACGATTTAGTTTGAACTGCTATGAATTCCCATAAAATCAGATGCACTCAACTTTGAATAGAAATACAGAAATGCGCTGCAGAAATCAAATACAATTTGGGGATTATTCACCACCGCTACACACAGAGAGGTTCGTGCGTGCAAGAAGGCGCCTGCAGATGACACCATTAGGGCTGCTAATGGCCAAGCCCTGTAGGTCACCGATGACCACGCTTCAAAGCCCACACTATCCAGGCCACCGCCAGGGAGGCTGCTGTGATGGAAAGAGGGGACAAGACCACCTCATGGCTATTCTGTTCTTGTGCCCTCCCTTGGATCCCTCCCAGAATCTTCCATGAGGTGGTGGCTGGGGTGGGAAGGGAGGGCATGACCTGAGACCCCCAGGGTGGGGAGCCACAGGCATCAGCTTCTCCCACATGAAGCCCAGTGTCTCTGAGTTCCCCTCACCAACTCTTTAAAAAAATCATTCAGCAAAAGATATATTTGATTTTACATTATTCTTTTGGGAAGCAGTGTACATACATAGGAAATAACTAAACAAAAGGTGTACAGCAGGAAGTGAGTCTCCTGTCTCCCCACCCCACGCCGCCTTCCCAGAGGCAACCCTTAAGGTCTCATTCCAGAAGCTCTGTATGTTCACATAACCACATAGCACATAGATCTCTATCTCTTTTTAAAGAAAATCCGAGTGGTACTCATGCTATCCGACTCTTAGCTTTTCACACGGCCATGTATCCTAAAGACTGTTCCATTTCAGTACATACTGAGTTGCCTTATTCTTTTTAGCAGCTGCAGGGCATCCTTCTACATGGGGGACCAAATTTTTTTTTTTTCTTTCTTTCTTTTTTTGAGACGGAGTTTTGCTCTTGTTGCCCAGGCTAGAGTGCAATGGCATGATCTCGGCTCACTACAACCTCCGCCTCCCAGGTTCAAGTGATTCTCCTGCCTCAGCCTCCCGAGTAGCTGGGATTACAGGCATGCACCACCACGCCTGGCTTATTTTGTATTTTTAGTAGAGACCAGGTTTCTCCATCTTGACCGGCCTGGTCTCAAACTCCTGACCTCAGGTGATCCACCCGCCTCACCCTCCCAAAGTGCTGGGATTACAGGCATGAGCCACCGCACCCAGCCTTATGGGGGACCATACTTTAACCAGTCCTCTGCTGATGGACATTTAGGATATTTTTTTTTCCTGTCCCCAAGGCTGGAGTGCAGTGGCTGGATCTCGGCTCACTGCAACCTTCACCTTCCTGGTTCAAGTAACTTTCCTGCCTCAGCCTCCTGAGTAGCTGGGAGTACCAGCGCCTGCCACGACACCAGGATAATTTTTTTGTATTTTTAATAGAGCTGGGGTTTCACCATGTTGGTCAGGCTGGTCTCAAATTCCTGACGTCAAATGATATGGCAGCCTCAGTCTCCCAAAGTGCTGGGATTACAGGCATGAGCCAACACACCCCACCTAGGCTGTTCTTAATCTTTTGCTTTGACAAAGAAAGCCATAACGAGTATATCTGTTGCTACGTCTATGTGTAGTGGTGCATTTAGAAGTAGGAAATTTTCATACTTTCATAGCTGTTGGCAAACTGCCCTCCAAAGAGGGTGCACCAAGTTATACCCCTGCCCCCAACAACAATGAGGAAAAAGCCATTTCCCCACACCTTTGCCATCACTGGGCTCTCACTCTTTTTTCGATCTCCAAAAAGATAACAGAGGCTCCTGATCTTCACATCCCCAACTCCAGCCGGGCACATAGACAAGAACGGAGTGATCAAAGTCAGCTTCCTCCTATCCCCCAGCTCACCAGCAGGGGAGCAGCCCTCAGACCCCAGCCCAGGCCTGGCATGTTGCTGAAACCTGCGCCCACCCCCTCACTGGGGTCACTGCCAGTCACCCACCCTGTGTTCTCCCTGTGCCCTCACCTGGTGGTTCCCTTCACCTGGAGCACCCCCTGGCTCAACCTTTCACACCCTGCCCTACAGCTTAAATGCCCTTCATCTATGAAGCCACCTTGGAACCCTTGGAACAGGGTTCCACCTTGGAACAGGAGGCTCAGTTCCTCTCATCCTTAGTACCTTGTTGGAGGCATCTATCCCCGATGTGTGGGACAGCTGGCCATGCCCTTGTCCTCCTGTTGCCAGAGGATCCACAGATCCTTATGAGCAGAGTCTACTTCATCTCATATAGCCATTTGCCCACTAGCAGGTGTCTCTAAAATTTAACAGATCTGGCAGTGAGCTGATTTCTTCCTTAAATAGGTTCCAGTCCTTGCCTTTCCCATCTCAGCACATTCATCTCTATCCAGCCAGTGAGTCTTCATACCTTCTTTTGATTAATTCAGTTAACGAACATCTTCCACACACCTGCTAAATATGACTTTCCTCCCTGTCCCCGATCACTATATTTCAGCCACACTACCCCTCTTGGCCTCAAACCTGCCAGCTCATTCCCACCCGCTGGCCATCACTGGGCTTGATCAGATTCTCAATCCCAGTCCTCCATTCCTCTGCAGTAGAATGACATGTCCACACCCACTCTGAGGTCTCCCATCTCTTATGCTAAGCTTGGCCATGAGACTTACTTTGGCCAACCTCCACACTAGCAGGAGCATGCACCTTCTGCAGAGGGGCTTGTCTGTTAAGCTCCTGCCATTCAGTTTGAGAAGAACACACCCCGTGCAGACCCCTGGCCCCAGAAAAGTGAGCAGGCAGAACCCATGCGTAGCCTAGAGTCAAGCTCAGTCACGCCCAGCCTAGATTTGCTGACCCTCCCTCCAGCTGACCCCTGACACATAAGCAAGAATAAATGACGGCTGTGGTGCTTTGCTGTGTAGCTTTTTCGAGATAACAATGACTGATAACACTATGGATATGACACCATAAGCAGAGGCAAGAAATGGAAAAAAATCGATAAATTGGACTTCATCAAAATGAAAAACTTTTGTGCATCAAAGGACATTATCAATAGGGTAAAAATGCAACCCACAGAAAATATTTGCAAATCACATGCCTGATGAGGGATTAATATCTAAAATATAGAAAGGACTCCTAAAACTCAACAAAACAACGCAATTGGAAAAGAGGCAGATTTCTCCATAGAAGATATACAAATGGCCAATAAGCCCATGAAACAATGCTCACGGTCACTATTATTAGGGAGCTATAAATCAAAATCACAAAGAGATACTAGTTCACACTCACTAGGATGGCTATTATAAAACACACACACATAAAACAAGTGTTGGAGGCCAGATGCGGTGGCTCATGCCTGTAATTCCAGCACTTTGGGAGGCCGAGGTGGGCGGATCACTTGAGGTCAGGAGTTCAAGACCAGCCTGGCCAATACGGTGAAACCCCATCTCTACTAAAAATACAAAAATTCGCCAGGTGTGGTGATGCATGCCTGTAATCTCAGCTACTCAGGAGGCTGAAGCATGAGAATTGCTTAAACCCAGGAGGCAGAGCTGGCAGTGAGCCAAGATTGCGCCACTATACTCCAGCCTGGGCAACAGTGAAACTCTGTCTAAAAAAAACAAAAAGAAATAAGTGTTGGTGAGCATGTGCAAAAACTGGAACCCCTGTGCATTTCTGGTGGGACTATAACATGACACAGCTACTGTAGAAAGTCGGATAACAGTTCCTTAAAAGAGTAAGCATAAGGCCGGGCACGGTGGCTCATGGTGGCTCACGCCTGTAATTCCAGCACTTTGGGAGGCTGAAGCAGGCAGATCACTTGAGGTCAGGAGTTTGAGACCAGCCAGGCCAACATGGTGAAACCTTGTCTCTACTAAAAATACAAAAATTAGCCTGGCATGGTGGCATGTGCCTGTTGTCCCAGCTACTTGGGAGGCTGAGGCAGGCAGGAGAATTGCTTGAACTCAGGAGGCAGAAGTTGCAGTGAGCTGGGATCGCACCACGACACTATTCCAGCCTGGGTGACAAAGTGAGACTCCATTTCAAAAAAAAAAAAAAAAGTAAACACAGAATTACCATATGCTCCAGGAATTCCACTTCTGGGAACATAAACGAAAGAACTGAAAGCAAAAAACTGGAACCTGTATTTGTACACCAATGTCTATGGCATCATTACTCATAATGGCCAAAACATGAAAACAAACCAAATATCCTTCAGCAGACAAATGGGTAAACAAGATGTGGTATATCCATACAATGCAATGTTACAAGGCATGAAAAGGAATGAAACCTGACGCCCGCTACAAGGAGGATGAACCCTGTAAACCTGACGCCACCAGCCAGTCACCGAGGACCACATATTATGAGTTTGTTTATGTGAGATGTCCAGAAGAGGTAAATCTGAGAGGCAGAAAGTAGATCTGTGGTTGCCAGGGGCTGGGGGCAATGGGGAGGGAGGGTAGCTAAAGGGTATGGGGTATCTTTCTATTTTTTTTTTTTTTTTTTTTGAGACAGGGTCTCACTCTGTTGCCCCCAGGCTGGAGTGCAGTGGTGCAGTCACAGCTCACTGCAGCCTTGATCTCCTGGGCTCAAGTGATCCTCCCAACTCAGCCTCTCCAGTAGCTGGGACTACAGGATGTAGTACCACTAATTTATTTATTTATTTATTTTTGGTAGAAACAAGGTCTCACTGTGTTGCTGAGGCTGGTCTCAAACTCCTGGACTCAAGCAATCCTTCCATCTCAACCTCCCACAGTACCAGGATTATAGGTGTGAGCCACTGTGCCCAGTTAGAGATATCTTTGTGAAATGATGAAAATGTTCCAAAATAGGCCGTGACGATGCTTGCACATATCTGTGCTGGCACTAATAACCATTGAATTGTACACTTTAATTGGGCATATTGGATCATATATGAATAACATATCATTATAGCTGTTTTAAAAAAATTAAAAATGAATTTAATAAACAAATAAAGCTAGTGTAGAAACCGAAGCTTATCAAAAGTAAGTGAGGTAAACCGCCAAGTTCACTCTTGGTGCAGACCCCCTTCCAATCCCCCTACTCCCCACAGCCCCACCTCTCACCCCCAGCCAGAAAGGCAGCTTGGCCACACCCAGCCCACTCCTGCCACACCTGAAGTCTATCTTCCATGGTGAGCCAATCTGGGCCAGCCAACTCATTTGACAGACAAGGAAACTGAGGCCCACAGAGGCTGCCTTCTCTGTCTTCAGACCATCAGTCCAAGAGCCAAGGATCAAAAGGAAGACCCTAGGCTCTGAGCCTGTCCCCCATTCTCTTGCAGAATGGCCCTCAGAAAGTCCTGACTCCACTCTGAAAGTGCAGAGCAGACTCGGTGCTCCCAGGCATTTTCAGCTCTGCTCTTCTCTGCCTCTCAGATGCTGACCCCATCACCACCCCCAAGTCAAGACCGTTTGCTCAGGGGCCATGCAGATGATCAGTGGAACTATGGGTGAGGCCAAGGCCACCCCTGGTGGCCACCTGTTCAACTTCCACCTGCTAATTCACTGCCAGCCCCTCCTGCCCACCCCAAGATGGAGGGGTGGGAGGGAAGCCAGGACACCCTTTCTTATTTCCCCTTCCCCCCAGTCAATGGAAAGGTTCACATGTGTCCCACATCTCCACTTCCTTCTGTCCTTTGACTTCTCTGCTTTCACTCCTTGCACCCCAAAAGCTGCCCAAAAGGAATCTCAATGCTGAGAACCCAGCAGCTTCCATCAAGCAGCTGCCAAGAGAACACCTCCCTGATGACTTTCACTCTGGAAAGCCTTTATGTACATGTGACTGCAAATCTAGACAGGGTGACGTTATGCCCATTTCACAGATAGGGGCACTGAGCACTCAGAGGATCAATTTGACACTGAGGATCAGCCAGGGAGTCAGCAACAGAGTCTAGCCTCTCATCTGAAGAGAGAGCTTCCGCCTGGCACAGAACCACACATGGGCTGCAAGGAGTGAAGGTGAGACAAACAGCATCCGACTGCTCACTCCCTGCTGTGCTCCCACCCCCACAGGAGCTCCAAACGCTGGGCTGGGGCACCACTGTCCTGCAGATGGGCAGGGCTGGCTCTAGACCAGTCACACTTGAAAGTGCAGGCCTCTCTCAGGCACCTCCCTTCCATGGGATCTAATGACCTGGGAACCACTCTTTTCTCTTTTTTCATTTTCTTTTGTTTTCTTTTATCTCTTCTTTCTTTTCCCTTCCTTTTTTTTCTTTCTCTTTCTTTTCTCTCTCTCCCACTTTCCTTTCTTCCTTCCTTCCTCCCACCCTCCCTCCCTCTCTCTCTCCCTCTCCCCACCCGCCCCCCCGCACTGTGATTTTAGCCAGGCTGGTTCCCTCCCCTTCCACCCTCACCCACTGCAGGACACCATCCACAACATTCTCCAGTCTTCATAGACACCCCCTGGGCACTCAGCCCCTATTTCTTGACCTTAGGAACAAATAGGAGTTCTCACTCCAAGCAGAGCCGCGGGTCAGTCGTGTGACCCTGGGCAAGGTGGCAGATCTCTCCAGGCCTCAGCGTCCTTGTCTGCAAAATGCAACTTGGGACGCAGCTCCCGCCTTTGCTGAGACAAGGCCCTATGACCAGAGGCCCTTCCTCCCATTTGGCATGTGGGGGCTGAGGAGCCTTCCCTGAGACCCTCCCAGCGCCCCCTCCCTGGGGCAGAAGCAGTCCCTCCACCCTGTGTCTGGGATCTCTGAGATGTGACTCATGCTGCTTTCAAGCCTGGGGTGATGCACTCGAGCTCTGCTTTGCGTGATGGTTTCACTGTCTATGCTGCAGGCTTCCCCCTAGCCTGCCTAGAGCCTGGCAGATAGGTGCACAGCGAGCACTCAATGAACAAATGACTGAACAAATAAAGAAGCAAGGTCCCTTCCAGCGTGAACAGTGACGCTATGCTGCAGGGAAGGCCCCAGCACAGCCCCACCAGCCAGCTGCCAGACACACTCTCAGCCAGGGGGAAGGGGACCCCTGTGCGGATGGGTGGGGGTATCGAAGAGAGAGGGCAAGGCACAGGCTCTAACAGCAAGTTGATCATCTTTCCTTTAAGTGATATATCTTTTCCAGATTGCCTGTGACAGCCACTTCCTCCCCACATAATTGTGTGAGATGCTGTTAGGATTGTTTTTATGCGTGTTAATATCACAGCTTCCAAAAGGAGCAAGGGGCACCCAGAGGGGGCTTGACCAGAAGGAGCTTTGGGCTCTTGACTGAGAGCTCAGTGGGAAACAGGGTCCCATCAGATTACCTTACTGCGCGTGGGAAGAGAGGGGCAAGGCCACTCGGGAACCATCAGGCGGGCGAGAGATCCAGGTTCAAATCCCTGCTCAGCCTCAGTTTCCTCTCTGTGCTGATGGAGGCGGCACCTACGTGGCGGGATGTCATTAGGACTCAAAGGCAGCACACCTGAGAGTGCTTACAAGTGCACCTGGTGCGTGGTGCGTGTCCAGCACACCCAAGCGTCCCCTTGCCTTGCCCCTTCTTCTCAATTCTCAAGTCACAACAGTTGTAATGACCAACCATACTCCATTGTATGTAGAGCACATCACCCTGTTGCACTCATCACAAGCACCCGATATCTGGACTGCAGCAGGTTCTGTGACAGCAGGCAGGGCAGACCCAGACCAGGTGATCTTAGAACAGAGCAGAGAGTGACACCCGTCCTGTCCCACTCAGTGAGCACCACCAGCCTCTCAGCTCACTTGGCCTTCACCGGCCTTGGACGTGGGAACACTACCTCATTTTCCAAATGATGAAAATGAACCTCAGGGAGGATACAGGCATGACCCTAAAACCCTGCAGTGCTGAGGCCCCAGTATGACTGATGGAACTAGAAATTTGGGGCTTAGGCTGAGTCCCCCCTAAAGCTGTCACCTCCTGCCACCACACTCTTTGCCTCCTTCCCTCTCCAGCAAATGCATCATCCTCCTGGAGCTGCTGGTTGGCTCTCTCTCCTGCCTGTCAGTTGCTAACCTCCCCATAGCTGCACTCCTCACAGGGACCCAGCCAAGGTGCACCTTTCTACCTCAAAGGCAATGGACTTGCCCAGAACCTGTGGCAGGGAGTGGTTTCGAATCTAACCCCAGGTGAAATGCACAGCTGGACATTTGATTGTTGCCAAGCTCCAGCTCTGTAGAGGCACCAAATCCACTGCAACTTCCTTCTCTCCCTTTAACGGGGCTTGGCCATCACCTCCTCTGGGAAGTCTCCTCCAATTTCCCCACTGCACTCCTGACAAACAGATGTCCCCATTTGAGCCCTCTATGCTCTGTGTGTATGCACCCATCTGTTTCCTTCACTGGACCTTAAACTCCCCAAGGACCCTAGGATCCGGGCACGCTTACTTCACCATGGTTGCTCCAGAACCTAACACAAGTGCTGTCATAACATAGGAGGTGTTCAATAGCAGTGGTTGAAATATAAAAACATAAATGGAAAGAAGGGAGGGAGAAAGGGAAAGAGGAAGCCAGAGCACAACCCCTCCTCCCAACACCAAACTCTCAAGAACTCTGAAGGCTTTGCCCCTCTGCTCTGCCCTCCCACAATGAAGCTGCCCAGGAAATGGAGTCATGGGGTTATGGTGAAGGCAGGTAAGCGTACTATTCTTCCCCTCTCTGGGCCTCAACTTTCCCACCCATGAAATGGGGATCCAGTTTCCCGAAGGCAGATCAAGCATATGGAGAGCTTACAGTGGGTCCTCAGGCCAGGAAAGCCTCCCACATTGATGCAGTTGGTGAGGAAGGAGATCCAAGTAGTTGAGCAGGCCTGTGGAGGCCTTGAGACCCCAGGGGGCCTAGCTCTTCACCCAAATAATTTTTCTTCCTCATACAGGGAACACTAAAAACCAGGGACAGAAATCCAGAGCTAGAAGAGGCTTGGAGATCCTCAGCATGCTGCTCATTTCACAGATGGGGAAACTGAGACCCAGAAAGGGCAGAGGGAAGGATATTGGCATGTGCTGAGTGAGCCTACTGTATGCTAGACTTTCTACAGAACTTCATATCACCACTCCCTTTGCAGATGAAGAAGTGGGGACTCAGGAAGAGTCTGTAATTGACCGAGGTCTCACAGAAGTAAGTGACAGCGGCAGGATTCGAACCCAGGTGGCTCTGGCTCCAAAGACCAAGCTCTTTGCATGGCACCATAGGGCAAAGGCTTCCTGAAACCAGGACCACCAGAGCCAGTGATTTCAAGATGGTGGTTCCTTGACACCCAATCCAGTGCTCACTCCTCTACACACACTGGGGCTGCCCCACAATGTCCCACCTTCTAGACTCATGTGTCTGATTCAGAAAATCATTAAGCAACATGATTGGAGATGACTATAGTTAGCTCCTCATCCAACTGTTGTACTTTACAGCATCCTCCCTTATAGACCTTCAATCCAAGCTTGTATACCTCCAGGGGTGGGAAGCTCACTACCTACTCAGGGCACATTCCATCTTTTGGACAACTTGGTTAATAAGGATGCCTTTCCTTTTAATGCCCTTCTTCTTTTAATGACCCAAAAGTTTCACATAACTCCTGGTTCACTGTATCCACATTTGCTCCCATTCAGTCAGACACACACACACACACACACACACACACACACACACACACACATGCTTCCTTACCGTCCACCACACCAGCCTCTTTTAATTTATTTTCCAGGCCTCTCTCTCCTTCCCTTCCCAGGTAACTACTTTCTAACCTTTACTAAGGACAAGTATATCTTTTTTAAAATTCTCAATTTAAGAAAAAATATTTCACATCTACATGAGCAATACACAAATTATAATTCTTAAAAATAACAAATTGCAGGCCAGAGTAATCATAAGTAAATTGATATTGATAAATAAGCTTTTCTCCAGAGCAGTAGGTGGTTTATTTTAATCTAATGAGTTTTGTATTTTCCCAGCTTTCAGATTCCATGATGAAGGGCTGTCTGCAATAGAATTACGATGCTCTTCGAAATATTGTAATTTAATGCCTCATTTTGTCAAGACTTTCTTGAAAATGAGATTTGTTCCCAGTGAAGAATTTTACTTAGCTCTTTCTCATATGCCCCTACCCACTCCCCAGGCACATAGGTTCTCCTCAGGTGAGGCAGGTCGTGGGGTGCAAGAGGTGTGGGATGAGAAGGCCAGGTTAAATAAACATGGTGGCAGGGGGCAGAGGCTGGGCAGGGAGCAGGAGTGGAACTGCTCCTGGCTGGACACAGCCTTGCTGTGTGACTGGGCAGTACCCAAGGCCCACTCTGGGCCCACCACTGCCTCCTGCAAACAGAGAGAGGAGCACAGGCTTCATCTTTCCTATAAGGAGCTGAAAGGGCTGCTATCTGGGGGTTAAAGAGAGCAGTATAAGAACCTGGAGACCCCTGAAGACTGGAGAGAATGACACACCCCACGGGCAGGGGAGCAGCAGAAGCCAAGGCTTGAGGGGAAAGGAACAAAGCTATTTGTAGAGAGCCTCTGAGGGTCATTTGGTTGAATGCCCTCCAGGGACAGGGAGCTCAGCACCTCCTCAGCCAGCCTGCTGCTCTGTGAGGTTACTACAGCTAGGCCACTGGGGGGGGTCCCTCTGGATGGGGGTAGTGCTGAGAAACGCTGAAGTGAGTAAAGCAGAGGCCAAGAGAGCAGCCAGGCTGACTGCCCAACTTGCTATGTAAGCTTGCATGAGCTGCTTAGCCGTTCTGTGCCTCAGTTTCCCTAATCTCTTAAATGCAGTTAATAATAGTCATACCTACTTCATAGGATTGTTATAAGTATCAAATGAGGTAATACACGTGAAATCTCTGGAATACAAACTCACGTATAGTAAGCTCCCAATAAGTGCTATTATTACTAGCATCATCACCACCATCACTGTCATCATCTAATCACCATCACCACCATCATCACCATCATCATCACCATCACCGCCGTCACCATCATCATCATCACTATCATCACCATCACCACCATCACCATCACTATCACTATCATCATCACCATCACCGCCGTCACCATCATCATCATCACTATCATCACCATCACCACCATCACCATCACTATCACCATCATCATCACCATCACTGCCGTCACCATCATCATCATCACTATCATCACCATCACCACCATCACCATCACTATCACTATCATCATCACCATCACCACCATCACCACCATCATCACCATCATCATCACCATCACCACCGTCACCATCATCATCATCACTATCATCACCATCACCACCATCACCATCACTATCACCATCATCATCACCATCACCACCGTCACCATCATCATCATCACTATCATCACCATCACCACCATCACATCACTATCACCATCATCATCACCATCACCACCGTCACCATCATCATCATCACTATCATCACCATCACCACCATCACCATCACTATCACTATCATCATCACCATCACCACCGTCACCATCATCATCATCACTATCATCACCATCACCATTATCACCATCATCATCATCATCATCATCAAGTGTGCACAGAAACTACTGGAGAGGACACTGAGAAACCAGAAAAGGACACCTTCTGGGCAGGAAGCCTGGGTGACTGGAAGAGAGAGGTGCGAGAGAAGGGTTTCACTGGATTCCACTTTGGGCCTTTTGAATTTTCTACATGTTATTATCGCCCAAAAATAAAATGGAAAAAAAAATAATAAAAGATAATTTCATATTTCAAAAAGAGAAAAGAAGAAAGACAAATTGCTTCTAATGTGCCCCGATCTGCCTTCCAGTAACTTTCCCTCCCTGTTGGATTTATGGACTTCGGAGTCACATAGTCAACCCCTGCCCTTTTGAAAAAGTCATTCATTGGCTCAACAAACTCTTCCTAAGCACCAGCTATAGCTGTTGAGTGCAAGGTATTTAGTAGAAGCCGGGACAGACTCCATCTCTACAGCCTGGCAGGTGAGAGAGATGCTCAGCCTCACCATCTGGGTCCCAGGTACCACAAGTGAAACCCCTGGTGACATCACCTCTCCCCTTCTTGGCCCACTCTCCCTTAAACAGCTGTTCTCCTGCCTGAATTAAGTTTTGGGTCTCCACTTTTGATTGCTAAATTAGGTGAGTTCACCACTTACTGGTACACATGCTGAGGTGTTTAGAGGTAAAGTAAGCTGCTGTTCACAACTTTGAAAGGCATCCAAAACAATGGTCTGATGGAGGGATGGGGAATGAACAGATAAAAAAAATAAAGGAAATGTAACAAAATGTACTCTGTAGAATCCCAGTGAGTATCTAGGTGTTCACTGGACAAGTCTTCCAACCTTTCCGCATGCTCAAAAATTAATAAAAATGTTAGGGGGAAATTAGAATTCAAAACCACCAAACCTCTGAGCAGTTTTTCCACATCTTAGTGGCCCTCCAATGCCCTTTTCCTCTGGGCTAGAGACTTTCCATGGGGAAATGTCTCTGCACGTCCTGTTAAAGGGCCTGGGTGTTGCCTCCAGGGCCTTTGTCATATCAGCCCCCACTAGAAAAGGCACAGTGATGTGCTGGGGCAGACGGGGAGCAGGGGCAGGGCAGGGGCTGAGGGATGTCTCTGCATTCCCCCCAAGTTCACCTCATTTTTCAGACAGTCCATTCCTGTAGCACAAGCAGCCCTAGGGCAGGCCCAGGTAAGAAGAAGAAAGCTTGCACTCTCTGGTATCGCAGGGAGAAGGGAAGGGAGCCACAGAGGGAGGGGAGAGTGTACATATAACTTTGGGGGCAGGAGGAGGAAGTGGGTGGCTGAATCCATGTTGGGGACACAGAGGAACACTAACCCTCAGTCCCCTCAAAGTCATGCTATGAAACCTCTAATACCTTCCTAAAGGTTTTTCTTACTTGATAGTAAAATAACAAAAACAAAGACAAAAATTTATTATTATAGTAGCTCTCCTTTGTTGAGTGCATACTACACTCAAACATTGTGTTTATTAGTTAATTTCCACAGTCATCTGACGAGGAGGATACAATAATTGCTATACCCATTTCACAGATAAAGAGATTGAGACTAGACCAAAGAGGTCATTAACCCAAGGTTACTCAGTTAGTAAACAATGTACCTGGATTTAAATCCCAATTGGGTAATGCTTGCAATTATGATGTAATAACCATGGCAGACAATCAATCTCCATGAGACTAGAAAATTTGGTCCAAAAAAAAAAATCTGCTTGAAAGTACCAGAGAACCATTAGGTTAGACAGAAGCTGCGGTGTGACAATCAAGAGAGAAAGGAATCTCCCAGAGGTAAGCCCACCCTTCTGAGAGCCTCTCTTGTACTCAAAGCTTTGGCATGGAATGAGAGTGGAGGAGCAGGCAGAATGTTGGCCTTCATGTTGAGCCTGGGGAGATCAAGATTGAATTTGGGGCTAATAAGGCAGCAAGGACTTGAGGATCCTAGATCCGAGAGAGGAGGGAAGCACAGAGACATGAACTCAGACCCCTAGAGAGTTGCTGATGGACTATGGATGAACTAGAAGGAGATGAAACATTATAAACACTAACTGAACCTTGAGTCAGCTCAGGCCCTGAAAGGATTAAAACGATCAGCTGCTCTGCTGCCTGCTGGATGATATGATGAATCTTCCCTGAAAAGAAACAGCATCATTCAGATCCTCTACAGTTTGTCATATGAAATGACATACTCATTAAAACATTACTAGCTATACCATAAACAAAAGAAAGAAAATAACAGTCAATAAAAACAAGCCCATAGGCAACTCAGATACTAGATTATCAAATATGGGCTTAAAAATTATAGTGATGAATGTTCAAGACAATAGTTGAAAAAAGATGAATGATGTCACCAAGAAACTAGAAACTACCAAATAAATAAAAATAAATTCCCAAAAGGAATAATACAATAATATTAGAGTCAAGATCTTAACAGATGGGTTTAACAGTGAATTAGATACAGTTGAAGAGAAGATGAGTGAACTGAAAATAGACTGACAGAAAATAATTAGAATGAGCTGGGCACAGTGGCTCACGTCTGTAATCCTAGCATTTTGGGAGGCTGAGGCAGGCTGATCACTTGAGCTCATGAGTTCAAGACCAACCTGGGCAATGTGATGAAACCCCATCTCTACAAAACATACAAAAATTAGCCAGGCATCATGGTGAGCACCTATAGTCTCAGCTACTTGGGAGGCTGAAGTGGGAGGATGGCTTGAGCCCAGGAGATAGAGGTTGCAGTGAGCTGAGATTGTGCCACTGTACTCCAGCCTGGGTGACAGAGCCAGAACTTGTCTCAAAAAACAAAAAGGAAAAAAAAAGCACAGAAAAAAAACACAGATGTGAAAGTGATAAAATAGCTTAAGAGATATACGGGTGGGACATGGTAAAAATGTCTAGTATATGTGTGTAATTTAAGTCCTGAAGAAAGAGAGAGAATAAGTCAGAAATAATACTTGAAAATATATTGGCCAAAAATCTTTTGGAACTGACTGAAATATCAAGCCACAGATTGGATAAATTCTAAGGATACAAGGCAGGATAAATAAAAGTATAACTGCAGAAAACCAAAGGCAAGACCAGGCGCGGTGGCTCACGCCTGTAATCCTAGCACTTTGGGAGGCCGAGGCAGGTGGATCACCTGAGGTCAGGAGTTTGAGAACGGCTTGGCCAACATGGCGAAACCCTTTCTCTACTAAAAATACAAAAAGTAGCCAGGTTTGGTGGTGTGCGCCTGTAGTCCCAGCTACTCGGGACCTGGGCTGAGGCACAAGAATCGCTTGAACCCGGGAAGCAGAGGTTGGCAATCAGTCGAGATCGTGCCACTGCACTCTATCCTGGGTGATGGAGCCAGACTCCATCTCAATTAAAAAAAAAAAAAAAAAAAAGCCTGGCATGGTGGCTCACACCTGTAATCCCAGCACTTTGGGAGGCTGAGGCAGGTGGATCACGAGGTCAGGAGTTCGAGATCAGCCTGGCCAACATGGTGAAATCCTGTCTCTACTAAAAACACAAAAATTAGCCAGGCATGGTGGCAGGTGCCTGTAATCCCAGCTACTTGAGAGGCTGAGGCAGGAAACTGCTTGAACCCGGGAGGTGGAGGTCGCAGTGAGCTGAGATCGCACCACTGCATTCCAGCCTGGACAACAGAGTGAGACTCGGTCTAAAAAAAAAAAAAAAAAAAAAAAATTAAAGGAGACAGAGAGAAAAGACACATTAATTCAGAAGTGCTAATAAAACTTATAGGTGACTTTTTAAAAGAAACAATGAGAGCCAGAAGGACAATGAATGGAATGACCTCTTTAGTGTGACAAGAAAATTCTATACTCAGTAAAAATATCCTTCAAAATTGAAGGTGTTAGCCAGGCATGGTAGCACATGCTTATAATCCTACCCTATCTGGGAGACTGGGGTGGGAGGATTGCTTGAGCCCAGGAGTTCAGGGTTGCAGTAAGCTATGATCACACCACTGCACACTCTAGCCTGGGTGACAGAGTGAGACCCTGTCTCTAAAAAAAAAACAACATAGGTATAATAAATACATTCAAAGATGAGAAAAACGGCAAAAATTCAATAGCAGATCCACATGAAATGGAGAGATCTTCAGACAATGAGAAAATTACTGCAAAGGAAAATGTAAAATACAATGAAGAATAAAGAATATCAGGGTAAATATGTAAGCAAATGAATACTGACTGAAAGAAAAACAACAATAATGTCTTATGGATGTAAAATATATATACAATTAAGATTTATAACAACCACTAACACTAAAGGTAGAAAGGGAGTAAATGGAGTTAAAGTGTTCCAAAGTTCTAGTTTTGTTTAAGAGATAGAAAAAACATACTCTAGTAACTTAAGAATACAGGCTACAGCTGGGCACGGTGACTCACACCTGCAATCCCAGCACTTCAGGAGGCCAAGGCAGGTGGATCACTTGAGGTCAGGAGTTCAAGAACAGCCTGGCCAACATGGTGAAACTACATCTCTATTAAAAATACAAAAATTAGCCAGGCATGGTGGTATGCACCTGTAATCCCAGCTACTTGGGAGGCTGAGGCAGGAGAATTGCTTGAATCTGGTAGGAGGAGGTTGCAGTGAGCCAAGATTACACCACTGCATTCCAGTTTGGGCAACAACAGAGTGTGACTCCATCTCAAAAAAAAACAAAAAAACAAAACAAAAAACGATATAGACTATAATCTCTAGGAAATCCACTACAAGGAAGAGTAAAGAACTGTATAATTAACAAGCTAATGAAGGGGGAAAAAACCGAATAACAAAAAATATCCCAGTAATCCAAGAGAAAGCAATAATGTAGTTAAAAGAAAAAATAAAATAAAACAGGTGGGCAAATAAAAAACTATTATTAAGATGGTAGAAATTACCTAAATATATCAGTAATTACATTAAGTATAAATGAAACAAATACTCAAAAGACAAATGCTCAAAATACTGGATTTTAAAACAACTACATTCTGCTTACAAAAGATATACCTTAAATATAAGAGTATGTAAGCACTGAAATCAAGGGATAAAAAATGTTACACCACACAAAATCTTGTCAAAAGAAAGCTGGCATAGCTATTTCAACAGCAAACAAGTTACACTTAAGGAAAAAGATTCTAGATACTAATAGTACAAACTACTAGATATTCCTAGTATTACTAAAGATATTTCAAAAACAAGCATTTCAACATTATCAAGGGTGAATTCACCAAGAAAGCAGCTGAAGATAAAGAAAGTAGAAAGTAAAACAATTCTAAATTTTTACTCCCTGTTTTTCTTTCTAGTTTTGCCAATTTTTGTTTATGTATTTTGAAGCTGTGTTATCAGGTAAGTAAAAATTTAGAATTGTTGTACTTTCTAATTCCTTTATCTGCAGCTGTTTTCCTCCCACAGTCATAATGGGAGACCTCAACACAACTTTCTCAATAACCATAGAAAAGGTGGAAAACAAAGCAGTAAGGACACCAATATCTGAAAGATACGATGCACATATTTAACCTCATTGGTAAAACTGAACACGGTATACAATAACAGAATAAACACTATACTTGCGGGACAATGAAAAATAGTTATAAAAATTTCCCATGCTGGACCATAAAGTAACGCTCAAAGCATTTCAAAGAACTGGAATCAGGGCCGGTGCAGTGGCTCACACCTGTAATCCCAGTACTTTGGGAGGCCGAGGCGAGTAGATCATGAGGTCAGGAGATCGAGACCATCCTGGCCAACATGGTGAAACCCCGCCTCTACTAAAATACAAAAAAAATTAGCCAGGCATGGTGGCTCGCGCCTGTAGTCCCAGCTCCTTGGGAGGCTGAGGCAGGGGAATTGCTTGAATCCGGGAGGCGGAGGTTACAGTGAGCCAAGGCTGCGCCACTGCACTCCAACCCGGCGACAGAGTGAGACTCTGTCTCAAAAAAAAAAAGAACTGGGATCAGTAAAAGTATATTCTTTGATCATAACAAAATTAAGTTTAAAAACAACTATTAAAAAGTACGAAATCCCCAAATGTAGGGAAATAAAGCAATGGTGTTTAAAAACCCATAAATCAAAGAGGAAACTATAACAGAAATTAGAAAACACTTTGAACCTCACAATAATAAAAATATGACATCAAAATTTGTGACATACTAATAGCTGTGCTTAAAAGAAAACTTACAGCCTTAAATTCAGATTTTAGAAAAGAAGAAAATCTATAAAACAATGATCTATGTATGTATCTCAAAAAGTATTTTAAGAAGTAAATTAAAACTGAAGAAAATAGAAATTCCGAAGAAAAATTAATGACATAGAACACAAAATTTAATACACAAAAATCAGTAAAACTAAAAAGTTGATTCTTTGAAAAGATCAATACAATTGATTAATTCAGTGATCAACAAGATGACAAAGAAGATGAGATAGATGGCGGGGTGCAGTGGCTCAAGCCTGTCATAGCACTTTAGGTGGTAGAGGCAGGAGGATCATTTGAGCCCAGGAGTTGAAGAATAGCCTGGGCAACCCATCTCTACAAATAATTTAAAAATTAGCCAGGTGTGATAGTGCATCCTTGTGGAGGCTGGGGCAGGAGGATTGCTTGAGCCCAAGAGGTAGAGGTTGCATTAAACTGTGATCATGCTACTGCACTCCAGCCTGGGCACCAGAGTGAGACCCTGTCTAAAAAATACTAACAGTAATAACAAAGAAAACAAAAATGAAAGAGAAGGTACATACTACCAATTTCATCCATGAAAAGATATCACTGTAGATTCTATAGAAAGTATAAATATGTATGAGGACAATTAAGGAGATTTTATAAATAATTTTATGTCAATTCATTTGGAATGATATATAAAATGGATAGTTCTAAAAAATATAATGTACTAAGACTGACACACAAAAACATAAGAATATAAATGATCCTATATTTATTAAAAATTTGAAACTGTACTTTATAACCTTCCCACTAAGAAATCTAAACTCCCATGACTTTTCTATTGAATTGTTCTAAACTTTTAAGGATACAAATAAGACAAATTGTATCCACATTCCTCCAGAAAACAAACAGAAAAAGAAGAAACAGTTCCCAATTTGTATTACAAGGTCAGCAGAACTTGATACTATAATCTGACAATAATTCTACAAGAAAGAAAAATCACATGAATACAGATGGAAACAATCTTACACAGAACGTTAGCAATTCACTTCCAAAATACAGTCAAACAAAAGCTGTTGTAGTTATTGCAATAACAGATAAGGGATTATGAGAAGAATAACACATCATGACGAAGTTGGATTTATTCCAAGAATGCAAGGTTGGTTAACTTTTGAAAATCAACCAGTGTAATTTACCACATCAGCAGAAGAAAGAAGGAAAATTATATGATCATTTCAATAGATACAAACATACATGTGATAAAATTCTATGCACATAAAAAACTCTTAACGAAAAGGAACAAAAGTGGCCATAAATGGAAAAGCCCACAGCTAGTATCACACAATGGCAAAAGACCGAATGCTTTTCTCCTCAGATCAGGAACAAAACAAGGATGCCTGCTATTGCCATTTCCATTCAACAGAGTACTAGAAGTTCTAGCCAGAGCGATTAGATAAGAGAAAGAAAACGTATGCAAATTGAAAAGGAAGAAGTAAAATTATTTGTTTGCAGATGACATGATCGTACACGCAAAAAACTCTAACAATTCCACACACACAAACCCACATACACTCTCTCTCACACACACACACTCACACACACACACACACACACCCAGGAGATAATAAACTCAGCAAAATTGTAGTACAAAAAATCAACACATAAAAATCAGTCGTATTTCTATATGCCAATAATGAACAATCAGAAAAGGAAATAAGGAAAACAGTTCCATTTACAAGATCATCAAAAGGAAGAAAATATTTAGAAATAAATTTAACCAAGGAGGCAAACAACTTGTACGTGGAAAACAACAATATTGCTAAAGCTAGGCATGGTGGCACATGCCTGTAGTCCCAGCTACTTGGGAGGCTGAAGCAAGAGGATCAACTTGAACCCAGGAGTTTGAGTCCAGCTTGAACAACATAGTGAGACTCTATCTCTAAAAAAACAATTTTAAGGAAAAGAAACTAAAGAAGACATAAGTAAAAAGACAACCCATGCTCATAAATTGGAAAACTTAGTATTAGGATACCATATTTAATATTGTTAAGATACTACTATTGTTCAGATACACTACTGCCCAATGCAATCTACAGACAATGCAATTCTTATCAAAAGCTCAATGGCATTTTTCACAGAAATAGAAAAACCCATTCTAAGATTTTACGTGGCATCTCAAAGGACCCCCAAATACTCAAAACAATCTTGAAAAAAAACAAAAAACAAATTTGGAGTACTCACACTTTCTATTTCAAAACTTACTACAGAGCTACAGTGATCAAAAAGTGTGGAACTTACATAAAGACAGACATACAGACCGATGGAACAGAACTGAAAGCCTAGAAATAAACTGTCACATAAATAAGCAATTGATTTTTTTTTTTTTAAGACAGAGTCTCACACTGTCACACAGACTGATGTGCAATGGCACGATCTCGGCTCACTGCAACCTCTGCCTCCCAGGTTCAAGCAATTCTCCTGCCTCATCTTCCTGAGTAGCTGAGATTACAGGCACATGCCAGTATGTCCGGCTAATTTTTTTGTATTTTTAGTAGAGGCAGGGTTTCGCTATGTTGGCCAGGCTGCTCTCGAACTCCTGACCTCATGATCTGCCCACCTTGGCCTCCCAAAGTGTGGTGGTGTGAGCCACCGTGCCCAGCCACGATCAATTTTTGACAAGGGTGCTAAGATCATTTAATGGGGAAAGGACAGTTTTTTCAACAAATGACACTGAGAAAACTGTCTATCCACATGCAAAGTAATCAAGTTGGACTCTAATCTGACACCATATACAAAAATAAACTAAAAATAGATAAAAGACGTAAACATAAGAACCACAACTATAAATTTCTTAGATGAAAACACAGGGGAAACCTGTACGATACTGGATTCAGCAATGACTTCTTGGATATGACAACAAAAGCACAGTCAACAACAACAACAACAAGATATTTGTACTTCATCAAAATTAAAAACGTTTGTGCATCAAAGGACATTATCTACAGAGTGAAAAAGCAACCCAGAGAATGGTAAAAATATCTGTAAATCATACATCTGATAAAGGATTAATATCCAGAATATAAAAAGAACTCCCACAACTCAACAAAAACAAGACAAACAATCCAATTCAAAAACAGGCAAAAAACTTGACTAAGTATTTTGCCATAGAAGATACACAAATGGTCAATAAGCACATGAAAAGATGCTCAACATCACTAGCCATTAGGGAAATGCAAATCAAAACCACAGTGAGATACCACTTCACACCCATTAGAATGACTATTATCAACAAATAAAGAATTAGCTGGGTGCAGTGGTGCACTCCTGTAAGCCCAGCTACTTGGGAGGCTGAAGTATGAAGAGCTTTTGAGCTCAGGAGTTCTAAACTGTAGTGCACCACTGTTAAGTGTAGTTTAGAACTATGCACTGCAGTTTAGTGTAGACACTGCACTCCAGCCTGGCAACAAATCAAGACAACCATCTCCATCTCTAAAAACTAAAATAAAATAACAAGTGTTGGTAAGGAAGTGGAGAAATTGTAAGCCTTGTACATCGCTGGTGGGAATATAAAATGGTGCAGCTACTATGGAAAACAGTATGGTCGTTCTCAAAAAAATTAAACATAGAATTACCATATTATCCAGGAACTCCACAGGTAGGTACTCACTCAAAAGAACTGACAGCAGAGACTCGAACAAGTATTTGTACACCAACATTCATAGCATCATTATTCACAAGAACCAGAAGGTGGCAGCAATTCAAATGTCCATTAACAGATGAATGGATGTAAAACATGGAGTATACATACATGGAATATTATTCAGCCTTTAAAAGGTATTCAATTCCTATACCTACTAGGACATGAATGAATCTGGAAAACATTATGCTAAGTGAAAGAAGCCAGACATAAAAGGATGAATATTGTATGATTCCACTCAAACAAGATACCCAGAATAGGCAAATTCATAGAGAAATAAATTAGGATCAAGGTTACAGGGGTCAATGGGAGAAGGAATGGGGAGTTACTGTTAAATGGCTATAGTGTTTCTATTTCAGATGATGCACAAGTTTTGGAAATGCATAGTGGTGACAGTTGGACAACATTGTGAATATACTAATGCCACAGAACTGTACACTGAAAAAGGATTTAAAAGGTAAATTTTATGTTATGTACATTTTACCCCAATTTTGAAAAAAAAAAACTTAGAAGAAAATTTTCCTAATTTGAAAAATGACATCTATTTTTTTAAAAAACCTACAGCAAACATCACATTTAATGATAAAATATTGAAAGCTTTCTCTCAATACCAAAAGAGAAATAAGTATGCTTATTATCACCACTTCCATTCAATATTATGCTGGAAGTCCTTGCCATTGCAATAAAGCAAGAAAAAAGTTATAAGTATTATAAAAGAAGATATAAAACTGCTATTATTTACAGAAAACATAATCACATTTTTAAAAAAATCAAAAAATTCAATAAACTATATGAATAAATAAGTAAATTTAATAATGGTTGTGTAATCAATGAAAAAATCAGTTATACTTCTATATGACAAGTTTATAATTAGAAATGAAAAAATTAAGTATTGCTTACAATAGTATTGAGAAACATAAAACACACAGAAGGAAATCCAGTTTTAAAAGTGTGAGATTGCTACACAGATAACTAAAAAGCATTCTTGAATAAAATATATTAAAACTTAGATAAATGGAGGAGTATATCTTGTTCATGGATTGGAAAACTCAATATTGTAAAGATGTCAATTCTCCTCAAACTGACCTACATATTTTTGAGCAGTCTCAATCAAAATAACAGCAGGGTTTTTATGGAATTTCAGAAGCCAGTTCTAAAATGTATATGGAAATGCAGAAAGCCAAAAATAAACAAAGTCTTGAAGAAGGACAAAACTAAAGGATTTACATTGGCGATACCAAGACTGCATCTGTAAAGCTATAGTAATTAAGCTCTAAAGCTTGTGTTGGTGAAATGATAGTCAAATACCTATAGAATTGCATATACCTATATGTACACCATAGGACACTTACATAAATGTTCTTAACAGCCTCTTTTGTAACAGCCAAGAATAAAAGGAAACCAACTGTCCAACAGTAGAATGGATGCATTGTGGTATATTCACAACATAGAATACCATGCAGCAATGAAAATAAACACATTAACTATACACAACAGGATGACTCTCACAAACAAGTAGAAGAAAACATCACAAAGAGAACCCGCTGCATTATTCAACTTGCATAAAGTTCAAAACGGGCAAAATGAATCTATTGTATTAGAAGCCAGGATAGGAGTTAACTTTGGAGGATGATGGGTAATGGCTTTGGTAATTGCTTTTTTCTTAGTCTGGGTGGCAGTTACATGAGCATGGTCCCTTTGTGACAACTCAGGTTAAAGATGCTTTTCTGCACGTGTTATACTTCAATTTTAAAAGTTTCCTTAAAAAGTCCCTGTTGGCTTGGCACTAACATCAGTGCTACCAACAGTTATTCTGCCCTGCCTCTCTTCCTGCCCTCTTATCATGGGAAGCACAGTGCTGGTGGGCATAGAGTGAAGCCACAGCCTCCCGGCAAGGAACCACCCTGTCTTGGACGTCTTCCAGGACTGCACCCCTCAACCTACAGCCTTTATCATAGGTATGATAGTTACTCTTGGCATCCTCAGGAAGCCTGCAAGACTGTGAGCTCCCAGAATGCAGAACTGAAAATAACAGTAGCATAATAATAAACAATAGCAACATTTGTTAAACATTTACTATGTGGCAAGTACTTTTTCTAAGCATTTTACATGCAATCACTCATTTAATCCTCCCAATAATCCTTTGAATCAGATACTGTTATTCCCATTTTGCAGAAGAGAAACAAGACACAGATGAGTAATGATTAAATTGCCAGAAGTCCACATAATTCATAAGTGAAAGAGCTAGGATTTGAACCTAGGTGGTCTGGCTCCAGAGCCAGAAACACCTCCTCTCATTTAGGGGTGGGCCCGGAGGTAAGGCCTGGTGCCCAGAGCCCTGGCCAGACCCTCCCAGACCAGGCACAAAGGAAGAGATGCTTCCCATCTCTTCCAGGCAAGCCAGAGTGTTTGTGGACAATGATGAGGCATGTTCCCTCTTGAAAGCCTGGTTCTGAGACTTCAGGGCAGCAGGCATGCCCCAGCCCATGAGACTGGGCTCTTAAGCCTGGGAAAGCAGGCTGAGGCTGCAACATGGGTTTGTGGAGAGAAGTCCCTTTCCAGTCCTAGGGAAGAAGGTCTTGGAGCTCCTCAGGGGTCAGGCCCCTGCTGACAGCACTCAGGACAAAGGAGGATGTAGACACTAACGGCACCTTTTCCTGTCCCAAGCACTGCCCAGGGGCCCTCTGCTTCCCACTCCCAAATCATTTCATCCATCCCACCCCCAGGCCAGCAGTCAGGAAACAGCCACGTGGAAGGTAAAGCCAGTCTACTCTGGGATGAATTCTAGCACCTCACTATCCTCCATCCCTTACCCAACATACCATGTAACCAGTTCCTCCTTGGGTCTGCCTTTAACC
The DNA here is from genome assembly GCF_030222135.1 of Aotus nancymaae. Classification (NCBI taxonomy): domain Eukaryota; kingdom Metazoa; phylum Chordata; class Mammalia; order Primates; family Aotidae; genus Aotus; species Aotus nancymaae. The sequence continues at coordinate 63,143,649 of NW_026988421.1, read as the reverse complement.
CCTCCTGCTGCAGTTTCCTCTCAGTTCCTTTTGCTCTTAAACAATGAGTTTAAGCTCACTGCCCTTGGAAAAGGCCCTCACCTCTGCTCCGAGACTTTCTTTGTCTATCTGAGAGGTACTGGGGTTCAGTAGCCCCTTTGTGTCAGGTCTGGATGAGATTAGCTAGAGCTTCAGTGACAAACATTTAATATAACAGACCCTACACATAAGAAGGGAACACCAAGGATCCCCCACCCCTTACATCAAACAGGGCCCCTTTGTCAGAAGCCAAAGCCTCAGGAGACAAAAAGTCCTGCCCAGGAGCCCTCTTAGTCCACAGCAGGCAAACACTTAAAAGTGACACCACACATCTGTGCCAGAGGCTAGGGGCAGGCCTGATACCCAGTTCAGCAAATAGACCTTATGATCAGGCCACGGGGCAGGGTGCAAGAGAAGGCCCACCCTTACATCAGCCGATGCATGCACATGCGCATATGAAAACACACACACACACACACACACACACACACACGTACGTGTGCACACATGGCCAAGGTCATCTGGGTCAACACCAGAAAGGAGAAGCAGCAGTTAATACCACGTACTTCTAAGCCAGGCAGTTGAAAGGAAGGTAGGAAGGAAAAACAGAGAAACTATGTCTCCACCTGGCCTTTCCCATTCGCCTCTGCCCTGGCCCCTGACACCCAGGCCCTCCACAGCAGCTCCCAAGGAAGCTGTGAAACACACAGGTGCAACGAGGTCACCTAGTTAACAGCCTCCCTCCCGCTGTATTATTCATGGGCTCCCTTCTTCCAGCCTGAGCTCCAGTTTCCAATGGCCCTCAGGCAGGCAGCAGCCACAGCTTGGCAGGTCAGCCGGCTGGCAGGGCCTAGCCCATGGCCACCCCCACTTTCTGTACCCCATGCCCTTCCCAGCCCCTCCTAGGATATAGCCATCCCATGGTAACCAGCACTTCAGATGAGGGGGAGAATTAGGGGTCTGTGAGGAAGATCAGAGAAGGAAAACCTTGACATGGCTGAGTCAGGCACGAGATGCTGAAATTTCCTAAGGAGATGCAACATTCATTCTCTCTCTCTCTCCTCTCTCTCTCTCTCCCCCTCTCTCTTTCTCTCCCTCTCCTTCTCACACAGACACATCCTGAATTGATTGTCCCGAATACAGCCCTCTGAATAAGTGCGAGAGCTCATGGGAGACAAGGGCCATGCTTTGTCTATTTCTGTATCTCGGTATGCCCTTCCTAATATCCCGCAAACAGTAGGTGCTTAATAAATGTCCATTGACTTGTACAGCTTCCCAAAAAAGATGGATTTCAAATTGTTAAGAGTGAGCATAAAGAGTTAAATCAAGCCATTGCAAAGACATTGCTCCTTGGGTTTTGGGATTGTCATGTTATTTAAATGTCCAACTGAATATATCGCACAAATCCCACATAGTTGGAGTCATTAACACTTGGTAAAAATTAATTACAATGACACAGACATATTTACGTAGCACAATTTTTATGTTATCACAACTTATTTTGCCAAGCACTTTTATGTATCTGATGAGATCCCCCTACTCACTGAATCAAGTGGATTGGTCAGAAGGGGTTTTCCCCCTATTTTACAGATGAGAAAGCTGTGGTTCAGAGAATTAAAGCACTTGGGTCAATGTAAGGACCACCAATAAAGTCTTCGCACGCTTGTTGGGGGCATTTTTCTTCATCATTCACCTATTTCACTGTCTCATGATTACCACGCATATAGCAACACAATAAAACTACAAGATCAAGCTTCTCTGATGAGGTTACTTGGGTCAAGACCCAGAAAGCCCAGGCTGAGGTCACCTTACAACTAATATGCATAGCCAGAAAAACCCAGGAGCTCCTGAGTCAGCCTGGCCAATGGCAGGGAAAGGTGTAGGATTGGGGTTAAATTATAGGCACCACTGCATACAAACCCCTAAGTTTCCAGGTGGGAAGGGCTGGGGTCCAGGCAAGTGAAGAGACCCTTACACACACGGCCTTCCCAGATGGGGGCAACCTGCTCGGGGTAGATAACCATCCATCTTTTCAATCCTGTGGATATGTAAATACCAGCCAGCCTCACTCTCTTGCATCCCCTGCCCAAATGCTGGAGGCACCTGAACATTCAGCCTCGGCCCAGAATCAATTATAGGGGAAGTTTAGACTATACTAAACACACCTGGCAGGGCTATTGAACGGGGTTAAACCAAACCCCAGTCCCAGCTCTGTCAATTGCCTCTCTATGGATCCCAGGTGGGACCTTTATCCTTTCTTGAGTTCAGTTTCCAACTGTATAGCAAAGAGTTTGGCTCTGGCCTTCTGTAAGTGCAGTACAAAGTAATGATCAAGGAGTCAGACTGCCTTGGCGCAAAAATCTGCCCCATTGCCTGCAAGCTATGTGACTTTGAGCAAATTGCTTAACCTCTCTGTGCCTCATATTTCTCACCTGTAAAATATGAGTAATGGCTGCCCCTAACTCATAGGGTTGTTGTGAGGACTAAGTGAGGTATTTTAGGTGAAGTGCTAAGCTCAGGGCCTGGCACACAATTTAAGTGCTTAACCAATGTTTCTCATTACTACTGTCAGCTCTGATACTCTCTATGTCCGTGGTCATAAACTGGCCACTATGGGCCACATGCGGCTTGCTGAAGGGTTTTCCCAACCATAGACACTTTACAAGGGTAGGGGCCACTGAGGGGCCCCAAGGGCCTAGAACAGCACCTGGCACACAATAAGGGCTCAATGACCATTTCCTAAATGAATGAATGGCCTCGCTGTGTTTTCAAATATTGAATTCATTGCTAACATCTGAAATAGAAAGATTTTTTGCTTCTTAAAAAAAATCATGATGTTTGGATTCTGCTGAAAAATCAAAGTGTCTGTCCAGCCTAAAAGCTATTCTGTACTCCTGCTTGGCAACACAGACAAAATAGTAGCAGTAGCCCCCTTTATGGGACTACTGAGCATGTGCAGTTTGCCACAGTGTCCTCCGAGCTGCCTGGACCCTGAAGGTACCTGAATGCCTCCTGGGGGGACCCTGACACCTTTGGCCCAGGGTCATTCACAGGGAATGTTCGGACAGCACAGAAAGTTTGCATTTACCTGGCCCCAGAGCTTCTGTGCCCAAAGGTTGCCCCAGGTCTGCTAAGTGCCCAAGGTACTCTGGCATCCAAGCCTCCTCTGCTGTGGACAGGCCAGACCCTCTTCCCCAGAGGGAAGCCCTAAACGCTACACACTGCTACAACTCCCTTAGCTTTCCAGGGTGTGTCACTCCCTGCCTGGAAATCTCCCAAGAGCGAAAAGTAACAGAAAGATGAATTCAATACTTATCCTTCTCACAGAAAGAGCACAGAGATGGGGAGGCACGCACGCACACACACACATACCCCAGAGATAAACTTTTCTTTTTCTTTTTTTTGAGATGGAGTCTTGCTCTGCTGCCAGGCTGGAGGACAGTGGCATGATCTCGGCTCACTGCAACCTCCACCTCCTGGGTTCAAGCATTCTCCTGCCTCAACCCCCGAGTAGCTGGGACTACAGGCACATCCCACCATGACTGGCTAATTTTTTTTTTTTTTTTTTGTATTTTAGTAGAGACGGGGTTTTACTAAACCCCGTTTGGCCAGGAGGGTCAGGCTGGTCTCGAATGCCTGACCTCATGAGCCACCCGCCTCAGCCTCCCAAAGTGCTGGGATTATAAGCGGGAGCCACTGCCCTTGGTAGAAATAAACTTTTCTAAAATACTGTTATCCACCACAGTGGATAAAATACTGTTATCCACTCCACAGGTGTCCTGTGGAGTATGGGGGTGCTGGGGAGGCTGCCTGTGCACGCATAGCCCCATTCCTTACAACTTCCCTCCTCCAGCCCCACTAGGGCTCCGCTCCAGTGGACAGACCTCCTCCTCCCATCCTCCAAGAGGCCTCCCCTGACCACTCCATCTTCTTCCTCTAGCACATCAATTACCCCATCGGATTTCTCTGTGGCACCATCATCACCTTACATGTGTACTTACTATCTTCCCCAGTGCGATACGGTAGCCACCACACTGAGCATTTGAGATGTACTGAGAGGGGGATGCATGGATGGACTCCCACTAGAAAACAAGGACACAGAGTCCAAATTGAGATGTGCTATAAAGGCAAAATGCACACTGGATTCTGAAAACATCCTATAAAAAAGAACATCAAATATTAATGATTTGTTATATTGATTACATGTTGAAATGCTAACAACTTGGATATCCTGGGGTAAGTAAAATCAGTCCTGAAAACATCATTTCACATCCGGGCACAGTGGCTCTCACCTGTAACACCACCACCACTTTGAGAGGTCAAAGTAGATCACTTCAGCCCAGGAGTTTGAGACCAGCCTGGGCAACATAGTAAGACCCCATTTCTAGAAAAAATTTAAAAGATTAGCCAGGTGTGGTGGCACACGCCTGTAGTCCCAGCTACTTGGGAGACTCAGGTGGGAAGATCACTTGAGCCCAGGAGGTCAAGGCTGCATTGAGCTGTCATCTCACCACTGCACTCCAGCCTGGGCAACAGAGGAAGACCCTGCCTCAAAAAAAAAAAAAAAAAAAAAAAAAAAAAAAAACACCTGCTTCTTTTAACTTTTTTAAAGTGGATACTAGAAAATTTAAAACTATACATGTGGCTTGCATTATTTTTCTACTGGGCAGTGCAGCTGTGGAGTCTCAGCATGAAGCCCCAGCAGCTAGATGGAGGCTGGGACATAGGTGATGCTCAGTATTGGCTGAGGAATGGCTAAATAAAGGGCATCCCCAACAGTAGATGTGAGATCCTAAAGCACAGACAGATGGGTCTAGAAGGCTTCCCCACCCCACCACCCAGTTGTGTGCTGGTTTTCTAGTGAAAGTCCGCCCGTGGCTGGATGCCGTGGCTCACACCTGTAATCCCAGCACTTTGGGAGGCCAAGGTGGGCGGATCACCTGAGGTTAGGAGTTTGAGACCAGCCTGGCCCACCTGGTGAAACCCCGTCTCTACTAAAAATATAAAAATTAGCCAGGCATGGTGGCATGCACCTACAGTTCCTGCTACTCAGGAGGCTGAGGCAGGAGAATGGCTTGAACCCAGTAGGCGGAGGTTGCAGTGAACTGAGATGGCACCACTATACTCATTCCAGCCTGGGCGACAGAGCAAGACACTGTCTCAAAAAAAAAAAAAGTCCACCCGTGCCTCACCCTCTAAGACAAACCTTTGGGCCCCTCCAGAGTGTCTGCAAAAGGCCTGGCCTAGAGTTTCTTCACTACTGGTTCCCTGGAGATGACATCAGCTAAACTGGCTCCAGGAAAGAAGGGCAAGATCAGCCTCCTCTTTGGCCAGGGGCAATTCTGAGCAGGAGAAGGAACATGGAGGGCTGGAGGAGAATAAAGTCCCTTATAAGCTGGGGAAGGATGGCTAAGCTCCTGTCTCTGTAAAGACCAGAAGAAAAGTGGGCAGAGCTACAGGGCACCCCTCAGAGGGACTCAGCCCACAGTAACCCAAAGCCAGGGAAAGGCAGCATTCCTTGGGGACAGAATTAGTAATACAAACGGATACCCAGACAGGGTCGCAGCTGCCCCTTTCGTTTTCCCTTTCTGCCCTCCCACTCTCTCTCTCTTGCTCTCTCCTCTACTTCCCTCCCTCTCTTGCTTTCACACTGGCTCCCAAATTACAGCCTTCTTTCAGAAACAGACACAATCAAGGTGGTATGCATAGCCCTTGTCACAAATGGCATCTCAGGTCCTCTCCAAATGGAGCATGGCCTTTAAAGAGGAAGGCAATGTCACTAACAGCATGCCTCAAGGAAGATGCATCTCCAGGAAGACACAGCCCAGAAAAAAATCTCTCACCCTCTTCGACTGATCAGCAGGCAGGCTCTTGGTGGCTGATTGCAGGGCCAGGCCCGGGGCTGCTGGCGTCTGGGAGACAAAGGCATGCCCGCCCACCTCAATGGTCTTTGTGCTGGAGTAGGAGCAGGACTCTGCCCTGGACTGGCCAGCATTCAGGCCCAGCTTCATCTGGGGTCCTTCAACAAGCTTACTCTCTGACTCCAGGCTGCAGTTTCCCACTTGTAAGACTACCTGGTCTCTGAGAACACTTCTAGGCCTTGAGTACAGGTCACAAACTCAAATGGCTAAAGGAGCAAGGGGGTAGTGGAAATGAATTAAGTGGGGTCCGAAGTGAGGTGATAGGGAATGGGTAGGACTGCAGAGAACTGCAAGCTCATATAAACCTAAAAGGTGGCCTGCAGGCAAAACTCACACGGGTAACAGAAGTCAGAGTGAAGTCAGAGTGAAGTCAGAAGAGCAGTTACTTCTGGAGTGGGATAACATGGCCTGGGAGGGAGCATAAGAGAAGCTGTCAAGGCGCTGGAGATGTTCCGTATCTTCATGGCAGTAAGGCAGTTACACAGGTGTATAGGTATGTGAAAATTCACCACTTCCACTTAAGATCTGTTTACCTTATTTTATATATGTATTCTTCCATTATTATTATTATTATTATTTGAGACAGGGTCTCAGTCTGTCACCCAGGCTGGAGTACGGTGGCATGATCTCGGCTCACTGCAACCTCCATCTCCTGGGTTCAAACAATTCTCCTGCTTCAGCCTCCCAAGAAACTGGGACTACAGACATGCACCACCATGCCCAGCTAGTTCTTTTACATTTTTAGTAGGGATGGGGTTTCACCATGTTGGTCAGGCTGGTCTCGAACTCCTGACCTCAAATGAACTCCTGCCTTGGCCTCCCAAAGCGCTGGGATTACAGGCATGAGCCACTGTGCCTGGCCCATTAAATAATTTTTAAAACAAAACAAATAAAAGGGATAGCTCCAACTCAGCTTCAACCAACAACTGTTGATTGGGAACGTGGACACAGTCTTGCCAGTTCTATGCCAGAAGTCTTGATGTTTATATGGACTGCTGGAGTTTTAAATGTTATCAGTAAGTAATTACAAATGAAAAATTGCAACACCCCCTCCTAACACACATGCACACATATTCAGGAAGAATTCAATTTATGAATGTATAAATTGTCAACCTCAGAAAATAAGAAGAAGTTTCACCTCTTTACTAGAATATAATATGCCTAACATATAAGTAAGTCAAAGGGATATAATAGAAGCTACTACATTTTGCATGTATACTGTGTACCAGGTACTATACAAAAGGCATTGTCTGTAGTTGCCCTCTTATTAATGCTCATAGCAAGCCTACAAGGCAACTGAAAATTATTCCCATTTTACAGATGAGATAACTAAGGACTAGGCCAGGTTACATGCCAGACTCAAGGTTCCAGAGCACTAGTGGAAGAACTGGTGCTCAATACCAAGTCTGTCGGCCTCCAAACTGCCTTATGAAAATCATGAAGGGAATGCATTATGATCATAATAATAACCAACACTTGCCTGGGGTTTTAGAATATGCAAAAAATATGAATGCTAAAACTGAGCCTGCTGTGTCACTCTCAGCAACACAGCCTGCAGCCCCTGAGGCTGAGGAGGGCTGTCTGATATTCCCATTCCCCTCACCAATACACCAAGCTATGCCAACATTTATTATCGAAGTGACACAGGCCCCAAGACCACGAATCCTGAGGCCCAGATATATGGAGCTGTGGGCAGCAGCAGCGGCCCACCCCCTCCCCATGACAGATCCTGATCAACTTTCACACTCAAAGACTAGAAAGCTGTCTCCATGTGGCTACGTCTTAAATACGCCAGTTTTCTGGCTGACGCCTTTCTCGTCAAAAAGCTTGGTAAGAACATGCATTTTCTGCCCTATGGGATTCAATAAAACCATTTTCACGTTGAATCCAAATAAACAGGGCCTGTAAATGTTCTAATGTTTTCTGAATTGGCTCTTTTGCAAAAATGATCATTTATCACTGTTGCAGACATTCAGATCAAGTCAGAGAAATGTCCAGCATGCCAGAAGCACCCCTGTGCCCCAGTCATTATGCCCCTGGGGTAACCATTATTCTGACTTCTATCACATAGATGGGTTTTGCCTACAGTTGCCCCTTCTCTATGGGGCCTATACTTTTCAGTTCTCCTGAGTCCCCACCACTCCCTATTGTCTTACATTTGGCCCTGCTTAACTCTTTTGTCTGCATCCTAGGCAAACAAATGTCCAAGGGCAGATGGCTAGAGTCCAGAGTACAGCAAGATGGGCTTTTGCCACCCATCTTGAAAGTAACCACCACGAATACTTAAAACTGGATATAGGCACAGAAAATGGTTGGTGTGTTAATGATCACTAACAATAGGGCTGGAGAAGGTAGGAGAGCCATCATCCAGCAATAATCACCCAGCAATAACCCTTCGGTCAGTGAATAGTTACTGAGCACCAACTACTCCACTAGTGTGGAGGAAAAAGAAGCAGCCTGTGCCCTGCAAGAGCTCAGCGGCTACGGAGAGGCCAGAGCTACGCAGAATAGTAAGAAGCACCAAGGAAGGACCATGAGTGAGGGAAGCACAGGCTGGAGAGGCAGACCACCCGCACCAGCTATCCCACCTGAGGACTCAGGAGAGCTTCCTGGAGTTGACAACTCCTGAGAAGCATCAGCATCACCCATATCACGCACACTGGAATTCAGTAGAACCCAATCTGATCCTCACTTCTCTACCAAAGGCAAAGTACTCCCACCCTGAAATAACCTATCCGGTACAGTCCGACTTGTAAACAACCTTGCTCATCTATTAATGGACAAACAAGACTGCCCCAGTGCCAAGAGGAACCCAAATCAAGGCTCAAAATAAAATGTTTAAAAAACAACTAAAACTGAATTTGAAAATGAGTTCAAATGCAATTAGGTCAGTTTTTACAATCATCTTTACACATTAAAACCTGCGGGTTCAAGAAAACAGTGAGACTTATTAACCTTGTTATATTTTTATTTATTTATTCATTTTGAGAAGGAGTCTCACTCTGTTGCCCAGGCTGGAATGCAGTGGCCTGTGACTGGGCAGATGCTGTCCCGCAAGCAGAAGGAATCAAGCAACTACTCTCCACTTCATCTGCCCCTCCCAGATGGATCGACCCATTGATAATACCTCTCAGGCGTCCTAGAGGTGGAGTGTGTACATCCAGCTTCTGGAAGCCCTGCCCCTCCACTCACCTCCTATTAGCCCATGTACAGGAATTTTTGTTGGGTTTTTTTTTTTTTTTTTAGAGACAGGGTCTCATTATATTGCCCGGCATGGAGTACAGTGGCTATATTCACAGACACGATCCTAGCACACTACAGTGTCGAACTCCTGGGCTCAAGCAGTCCTGTTGCCTCAGCCTCCCAAGTAGCTGGGAATACAGGGGTTCACCACTGCACCCGGTTCCATGTTCAGTTTTGATTGCACACAAAGCTGAATTATTAGTTATTCTAATCTGTTTAACAGACCCTAAAACAGGCTGGGCATGGTGACTCATCACTGTAATCCCAGCACTTTGGGAGGCCTAGGTGGGTGAATCTTGAGGTCAGGAGTTCAAGACCAGCCTGGCCAACATGAGGAAACCTCGTCTCTACTAAAAATACAAAAAAATTAATTGAGCGTGGTGGTGGGCACCTATAATCTCAGTTGCTCTGGAGGCTGAGGCAGGAGATCGCATGAACCTGGGAGGCAGAGGTTACAATGAGCCAAGATCATGCCACTGTACTCCAGCCTGGGCAACAAGAGCGAAACTCCATCTCAAAAAAAAAAAAAAAAGACCCTAAAACAGACACTTCTGTGGCATTAGTGTGGTACAACCCGAAGGGGCCAGTGGTGGACTATTAATCGAAACCTAGCAAAACTAGCCAGAGAAAGAAGTTTCCATCTCATTCTCATCTGTGTTCTTCTCCACTGCCCTATACGACACCCTGCACCAAGGAACTATGCAATGCCTCTTAGAGAAGGCACTGTGGACCAGAGCTCAAACTTTACTGAGTGCATGAGTCACCCAAGGATCTCATGAAATAACAGATTCTGATTCAGAAGGTCTGGGGTGGGGCCCAAGAGTCTGCATTTCTAACAAGTTCCCAGGTGATGCCAATGCTGCATGCCCACAGCTCACACTCAGAGGAGTGAGGTTCCACTAGACCTTCCCCTCCCAGAAGAACGTGCATTTTAAATAAGCACTTCAGGAAGGTTCCCTTTAACATATTTGGCTCAAATAAATGAAGCTCAAATGGTGAAACTGCAGGTAAGGTAGCTTATTGGGTGGGAGAGCTGTTCAGGAGGCAACCAGAACTATCTGACATCACACCCCTCAAATCAAGCCCTTTGGTAAGCAGACACGAGGAGCCCAGATTTCTGGAAGTGAGGAAGGCCTAGAGAGAAGTATATGGGGGCCCAGCACAGATAAGGCCAAGATGCTAGCTCAGGGCCTCCCACCCCTCACTGCTGTCCTCTAGCAATGCCAGCAGAGCTTCCTGGTTCACACCAGTCGCTTCTGTGTGCCACCTTCCCAGCTCACAGGGTACACCCACCCTCTGTCATGAGACGTTCGGCCTTCCTGCCCTCCCAGCCCTAGCAGCCAGAGCCAAGCATTGCTGTTCCCCCAGCCAAGGGATCCCTTCCCAGCTTCTCCTTCTCAGAGTGACATCTAGTGCCCCCATCCCTGTAGGTGCTGACCGCAGTGCATCTACCCCTGCACCACGAACCAAGAACCAAGCACTAACTCCAAGCCAGCTCTCCCCACCATGGGCTGACTCAACAACACCACGCACCTGGCCCCAACTAGCTTCTGCAAACCCGCCCCGCCCCACAGCCTAATTCTTTCCTGTGCGAGGGTCTGACTCCCCCCCACCCCCCACCCCCACACACACACACTCCTCATGTGTCTCTCTAGCTTATTTCAAAATCCAAATTAGGGTGGCGGCACTTGCCAAGGGGCTGGAAGGCGAGGTCATTGCCAGCTCTGGTCTGAGAAGGCAAAGGACGCAGAAAAAGAAGGCTCTGCTTTCTGAATTACTAGGGAGGATGGGGACGTTTGACTACTGAGGCAAGGCTAATTTCCTTCCAGTGGACCGCTGACAGCACTAGGGCTGGGGCTGGGGTCGCAGTGGGGCGGCAGCTGGCACTGGATCTCTGCTGACAGCACGGCGGCAGCCTCTCTAGGTGCCCGCTCCGGGAAAGCCAGGCAAAGTGCCCGCCGGCTGGCGCCGCCACCTCCTTGGAACACGCAGGCTCTGCTCAAGTCCCGCGCTGACCTACGGTGGAGACGAGGGGCAGTGCTCCCTGGTGCGAGCCCCTAAGGGCAGCCAGCACGCCTCATAACGGGCCAACTCCGGGGACAGAAGGCGAAGCGCGAGCTGCATAAGGCTCCCGGCTCCGCGAGGGGCGCGTCTTCCCACAGCTGGACCGAATTTGGGAGGATGCATAAGTCCCCTGGGGTCTCCCGCGGGCACAGAGACGTGATAAGGGGAGGGGAGATCTACGTGCCTTTAGTTCCCTTCAGCGCCGCTGCCCAGTCCGGTAGGGGTGCGCCCCACCCCATCCCCACTGTCCAAATGGGGACCCAGAGCTCAAGAGGGGATGGGATTGGATCCCAACGCCCTCCACTTCCTAAAATCTCCCCACCCCAGACCTGGACCCTCTCCCAAGAGCCCAGAGCAAAGCCCCCGAATGTTCGCGGTCCCAGGACCGGGGACTGGGGGATGGGGTGCCTGTCCTCCCAAGGCTAAGGCGAATGGAATTCGAGTTCCCGGGGAATCAAAGTTGCCGCGCGTCGGGCTGGGAACTCGGAGCGGGACGCGGGGCTGGGGCCAGGGGCCCGGGACCGAAGGAGGCCCCAGCGCCCGCCGCGGGCGATGGCCGCGCTGGGAACAAGTGGTTCGGCAGCTGCGGTCACCACCAACTTTCCCGCCGAGCGGCGGGCGAACGGCGAGGGGAAAGCGAGGGAAGCGAGGAGGGAAGGGGCGGTGCGCGGCTCCGGGTACCGTGTGCTTGTGTGCAGCGACGCCGCGCCGCGCCTCGGGCTCTGCTCTTCGCCGGATAGGCCCCCGCGGGCCGCCTGCTCGGGCCCTGGCCACCGCCGCGTCTCGCCGCCGGTGCGAAGGCTCATCCGCGGCGTGCCGGCTGCTCCCGGGTCCCCTCGGGCCGCCCGCTCGCCGCTCGCCGCTCGCAACTTCAGGCGCGCCGGAGGCTCGGACGAGGCGCGCCCCAAACGTCCCGAGGCTCGGCCACCCCGCGCTCCATGCCCTGGCCGGGCTGCTCGCCCCGCCCGGCTCAGCGTCCGGCCGCCGTCGGACTTGCCCTCTGGCGGAGCATCGCGCCCGCAGCCCGCGTCGCTGTCTCCCGAGCCGCCGCCGCCACTCAAGTCCGCGATCAACTTTCCCTCGCTTCCCCCGCCCCGCTCGGCCCCCGTCGCCCAGACCCCGCCTCCCGCCGCTCCCTCCCTCACCTCCCGCCTCGCCCCGCCCGCCTGCCCGCCTGCCCGCGCTCGGCGTTCCCCCACCCCTCGGGCCGCCAGGATCCCCCAGCCCTCGCCCCGGCCCTCCCGGACCCTCGGGATTGGCGCCGAGCCCCGCCGGGCGCTCAGGGCATGAATATTTCAGTGCTGGCGAAGCTGCCCTCTGCCGATGTCATGGCATCGGCTGCTGTGGCAACTCCACGAATCCCCCAAAGGGGCAGAGAGGAAGCCCGCGGAAGCGGCCCCAGGTGCGAGACAGAGCCTTGCCCCGCAGGGCCGCCCGCCGTCCCGCAGAGGGGCGCGCAGGGGATGGGGGCCCGCCCAGCCTCGCGTCCGCCCCGCGCCTCAGGCGGAGCGAGGTAACGCTCCCGGGAAGCCCGGGCCGGCGAGCGAGCGCTCGGCCTAGGTGAGCCCGCGCTATCTGTTGGCTTTAAGCGCCCCCTCTCTTCTCCCAGAGTCGCTGAGCGGTCCCTCTAGTCCTTGGGGCCGCTTGGCCGACGCTTCTCTCCAACCAGCTGCCTTTGCCCACCCCACTCGTACGCTCCCTCCTGGGCCTCCTCCCTTAACTCGAGCTCAAGATGCCCCAAGTGCTTAGAAATGGGGGACCCCAGGTTGGAGGAGACCCATGAGGTCACCTAGGCGCCCTCACCCCTGCGGGAACCCCGCCTGCAGCGCCCGAGTCATGGTCTCCCAGCCTTTTTTTGCACACCTGTAAGAACAGAGACTTTATGGCTTTTTGAGACAGCTGGATCCAGGAAGGGTCCATATGCAGGTAATGGAAGAGCTTTATTCCCTACCTTTGATCTTTACTTCCCCGGGGCTAAACGTTGTGATTTTTTAAAAACTATTTCTCACATGACAGGATTTCTGGAGCTGTCACTGTTCCAGTCAGTACGTTGACAGTACCTGCCCCGAGCCAGGCTCTGGGCTGAGACTTTCTGGGCCTCAACTCTATCTTCAACAAAGCCTTTCTGGTAGGTCCTGCCATTATACCAGTCTTACAGTGAGAAACAGGCTTTAGGAAGAAGCTGGGGACTTGCCCCTGTGCTAGAGTCGGGTATTGAACCCGGAATCTATCTGGTTCCAAAGCTCCAGTTCCTTACCATTCACTTATTCATTATTCATTCATTCACAGTTACTGCTATGTGCTAGCCAACTGAAATAGGTTCTGGGAATAGGATGGAGAACAAAACAGGCTTGGTCCTTGTGCCCATGAAGCTCCTCTAGTAGGGGAACCAGACATTCATCAATGAAACACATAAGCAGATAAAATTACAGCCAGAATCAGTGCTAGAAAGAAGAGTGCTTTAATGGCACCTGGCCTAGGGGATCAGGGAAAACCTCCTGGAGGAGGTGACTGAGCTGAAGGATGAGCAAGGGAGAGAGAGAGTGGAGTTTTAGGCAGGAGAAACAGCATGTGCAAAGGCCCCAGGTGCCCATTACGGGAAACAGCTGGGCCAGGAAAAATGGTTTGGTGCCTGCAGTCTCAGTCAAGTTGTGCAAAGGTGGGAAGGAGCTGGCATATGTCGGGAAGTCAAGATAGGATAGGGAGAACTCCGTGCCTCCAGCAAATGAGGAAACGCTCCCAGGAAGCTTGGGAGGGCGGGTAGGCAGGCACTTGGCCTAGGTGAGCCTGCACCATCTGTTGGTTTTAAGCACCCCCTCTCTGATCCCAGAGTCACTGAGTGGTCCCTCTAGTCCTTGGCAGTGAGTGTAAAGCCACAATAGAGTAGGGGCCAGACTGTGCAGGTGTGTTGGCCTTAATTTATCCTAAGAGTGAAAGCTTCAGAGGCTGGGCATGGTGGCTGACACCTGTAATCACAACATTTTGGGATGCCGAGGCAGTAGGAACACTTGAGACCAGGAGTTTCAGACCAGGTTTCAGACCTGTAGAAAGACTTTATCTCTACAAAAAAAATTTAAATATTAGCCAGACATGGTGGCATGAACCTGTAGTCCCAGCTACTCAGAAAGCTGAGGTGGAAGGTTCACTTGAGTGAACCAAAAAGTTCAAGGCTGCAGTGAGCTATGATCGTGCCACTGCACCACTCCAGCCTAGGGGACAGAGCAAGACCCTATCTCAAGAAAAAAAAAAAAGAGTGAAAGCTTCAAAGCAGGTAGTTGGAGTGGAGGGTGAAGGGTAGGAGTGTCATGATCGGATTTATGGTTAGGAAAAATGAGAACTGAGGCCGGGCACAGTGGCTCACTGCCTGTAATCCCAGCACTTTGGGAGGCTGAGGCAGGTGGATCCCTTCAGTTCAGGAGTTTGAGACCAGGCTGGCCAGCATAGCAAACCCCATCTCTACTAAAAAATACAAAAAAATTAGCAGGGTGTGGTGGCGTGCACCTGTAGTCCCAGCTACTCACAAGGCTGAGACAGGAGAATCGCCTGAACCCAGGAGCTGGAGGTGGCATTGAGCCGAGATCATGCCACTGCACTCCAGCCTGGGCAACAGAGCAAGAGCAAGACTCTATCTCAAAAAAAGAAAAGAGAGAGAGAAAGAAAGAGAGAGAGAATTGATTGGGAGGCAACAGTTGACGATAAGAGACTGCTTCAATTAAAAGTATTTATTTGTCAAATACTATGTGCCAAGAACTTTTCTAGACCAGGAGTCAGCACACTGGTACCCATAGGTCAAATCTGCCCCATTACATGATTTTGTAAAATTTTAGTGGCACACAGACATGGCCTATCCTGGAGTGTGTCCTTTCACACTACAACTATAGGCATAAGGAATTTCGACAGGGACCGTATGGCCTGCAAAAACAAGAATATTTACAGCTTGCCCTTTACAGAAAAAGTTAGCTAACCTTGTGAATATAGACACTTAGGATATGTCAATGAACAGCACACACACGCGCACACACATGCATGCTTGCACCAAACAAATCCCTGCCATGGTGGTGCTTCCATGTCCTCAGGCTGCTGCAGTGTCTAGGTGATTGGTAACAGAGACCTGGAATGAGGGGGTGGGTAGAAGTGGAGAGAAGTGACTTTCAGGAAGTAAAAAGCTCCAGGGCCATGAGAGGGAGTGGTTCTGCCTGAGACAGAGCGAAGGGTCAAGGAGACTCCTGGGTTTCTGGCTTGTGGTAGTAGATAGACAGTGTGCTGGTTGCTCTGGTGGGGCCCTCTGAGGAGGCCACTATGGAGACCTGAGCAGGAGCTCCCTTAGGATGTGTTGTGTGAGGCCTGCGCAGTCACAGAACAGAGATGCCAAGTAGGCTGGACAAATGAACTGGAGCCATGGCCGTACGTGTCTTAGGTTATGCTTTTACACAGGGTGCTGGAGCCAGGAGTCTGGAGAGCTGGTACCTTAGCTGGGTGGTGGCAGCACTGGACACTGGACCTCTCTTGGCCTTGTGTTCTCCACTCATAAAATGAAAGCATGAGAAGAGGAGCTCTTCAGGGTTCTCCAACCCTCAAACCTTCTCTTACACTCTGTGCCAAGCACCATGCTGGGAACTGGGGTGTCATTTGGGGTGCGGCCAGCCCACAGAACCACCAGGAGTGTGTAACAGACAGGGAATGGAAGGGCTTTGAATGGATGGCAAGGTGACCCAGAGTGCAGCAACAGCAGAGCGTGTGCCGCCCCTAGACTGGAGGGACGAGGGAGGAAGTAGAGTGACCAGGATCAGGGCATACAGTGGGAGGTGAGGCCACAGTGGGCCTGTGTGGTGTGGGCTCGAATCACAGGAACACAGCTACTGCCAGAGATGGTGGAGTGTGGAGACGCGTCCTGGCTTCTTTCCCCAGCCCTCTCGTCTCCCACCTGAAGCCAGCCGGCCTGGGAGCATGCAGGGTCAGCCTGCCGTGATGCAGAGCAGCACCACAGAGGGGAGGAGAGGATGGCCCTGAGGGGAACAGGCCAGGACCACACTCTGGGGACACAGATGTGAGTGACATCCAGCCTGTCTTCAGGGCACTCCCAGTGGGAGAGAGGGGCAGACAAATCAGTTACAACCTAGCAAGGTAAGTGTGACAAAATGGACAAGTAGCCCAAGGGAGAGTGGGGTGATTTCTTCTTATGAAATCTTGAGCCCAGAAAGGCTGCCTAGACAAGGGGATGTCAGAGCTGGCTTCTGCTGTGATGACCAGGAGGTCCATAGGCAGGAGAAGCAGAAGGGCCCTCCAGGTGGAGGACCAGCATGCACAGAGGCCTGGAGGTGGCACAGGAACTCTCCCCAGGGAGCCACGGGAGCTACTGGATCCTGGAGGTGAATAGCAGGCTTGCTCTTCTGCACATGAACCAGCCAAAGGCAGGATGATGGTGTTTGCAGGAGCCTCAGAGCTGGGGAAAAGAACCCAGCCTCTATCCTGCGAACCAGTATCTCAGAAATTCTAATCTCCTCATTCCAGGAGATGAGCTACCTGAGTTTTCACCTTTCTGCCTTTCTGGAATTTCCATTCCTGAAACCATATCAGGTCTGTTTCCCCAACAGCTCTCAAAGTTCTCCCTGGATCCCTTTCCTCAGGAATCATTTGCCTCCTCTCTAAGCCCCTGGGGCATCAAGGAAGGTACACCTGTGTGATAAAGAAGCACCCCTTGCCACCTTATGTCATCTGGACAGTCACTGAACCTCTCTGTGCCCCGTTTCCATTTCTGAAAATGAGAGAACAGTGCCTGCCCAGCCTCCCTCCTGGGGTGGATGTGAACGCACTTGGACAGCCACGAGGAGCCAGAGACGCCAACGTCCCATGACCCAGCATCATCCAAACCCTACTTCTACTGGGGGAGCCCCAGTGTATGAAGTAACGGGTAGGATCAGGCCCTGCTTTCATTGAAAAAGCTAAAAAGAAAGCTCCTCCTTTGTCCTCTTTCTGCCTGCAGGGCCAGCATGTGACCCAGGTGAGCCAGTCAGAAGCTCCACTCTCCACTTTGAACCTTGAGAAGGATCATAATGTTTATAAACAGTTAATAATCGTTTTGAAACTATGCAAAGCACCCAGCCCTGACTCCAGGACTCCTGAGACCTGACCTGGATTGTGTTTTTGGCCGCATCCTTGGCCACCAGCCTCCTTTGGTTCCTATCTGTTGTCTGGGCCTGTCCTCCAGTCTTCTGGCTGAATCTGCCCCTGTTAACTAACTAGTGAGTTCATTTTCTGCATCAAGTAGCCAGAGTTCATTTCTGTTGCCAGTGACCGTGAGAACCCTGCCTGTTACAGACTATCCGATGATTCTTCAGGTGATTGTAGTAGCATAGAGTCAGCGTTGTTAGAGTAATGCTACCTTCCCTTTCCCAAAATGAAAAAGAAAAGAGAAAGAAACAAAAAAAGTGATAGACAGCTCCTTTCATATCCAGGGTATCTTGCCCAGGGATCTCCAGAAGAAGCCACATCTGTATAGTGGCTTCAGGTTCATGTTTAGTCCAGAGCACATTTGATTGTAAGATTCTCGAAGGCAGGGGCTTTGTGTTTGTTCATTCATCTAACACACATTCCTGGAGGGCCCACAGTATGCCAGCCTGTGGGCTGGGTGCCAGGAACACAAAGAAGCAAATGACATCATTTTGGTCCTCAGAGAAGCTACAGTCCAGTTGGAGAGACAGAGACAGAAACAGAAACAGTTGGGAAGCAGTAGGACAATGCCATCCTTCAGGCTGGGGCTAGGCTCAGTGTTGACAGAGGGGACCCCAAGCAGGATGCAATCCACTCTGACCAAGGAGATTAGGGAAGACTCCAATCAGGAGAAACCACTTAAACAGAGTCTTGAAAGGCAAGGGTTCCTGGCAAGATAAGACCAGCAAGGACAGCTGAGGTAGCAGGGACTGTGTGTGCAAGGTCACGGGGTATCACATAGTTCAGAGAAAACTAAAGTAGTGTGGCCATAGGGCTGGACTAAGGAGCGTGCTGTGCAGAGGCAGCAAGGGCTGGATCGTGAAGGGTTTGGGGGCCTCACCCGGAGTCCAGGTTGTTTTCAGCAAGTGATGCTGGAGGCTTGGAGGTGCAGATACACAGTAAGAGGGGAAAGCATGACCAGCTACAGGAGAAGAGGGGACAGCGCATTGTCCCAGGTTGACCTGGGCTGACATCTTGGAGGAAGGGGCATCTCCCCTCCAATGTCTTTGCATTCCCACATACCAAATAACCAGCTGGCTTACTGGCACTCTCAGCGAATGCTGGTGGAAAGCAGGGAGGGAATCCAAATCTGTTGTTTTAAACATGCCAACCCCTGGAACCAACTGGAACTAGACTCCATTCCACCTTGGCTTTCCAGCCTCTGTAGGGGTGCTTTCTGCCCCTGCTGCTTTGCCCCTGGGAATCCAAGAAAGGCAGGCTGGTGCAACATGAGGCTCGCTCCACCAGGCTGCAGTGGACACGGGTCCTAGCCGCTGGTCCCAGCCTCTGGTTCCTCAGCTATAAATGGGCATAATAACCCTCAGGCACTGAAACACCTCTCTAGGCTGCCATTCAGATAAAAAGAGAAAAACACACATTAAAGTGCTTTACAAACTGTAAAAACAGAGCCACCCTTACAGACGAGTCTCTCCTCCCCATGAGGGTCGATGATTATTTTTAAAGCACACAGACGCCTCTCCTGTGGCTCCTGCATAGCAGCCTCCCCATCCCTTCCTGCTCCCCCTTTCACGCCCCCACCCCACAGCTGATAAAGAGCTGTTTGTTGCTTCCTGCTGTCGCCGTCATCCCCAGCCCGTGCGCCCTCTCCAGGGGCAGTGCCTGCCACCATAAACCAGACACGTGTGCTCCTGAGTTTAGTTTGTGAGCCCTCGGAGCCTGGCACAGCTGTGGCAGCCCCGCTCAGCTTGTGGAGGAGCAGGCTGGAAGGCTGACAGAGTGGGCTGGGGCCACCCCTCTGCAGCGTGGTGGCCCACCAGAAAGGCCCGGGGGTGTGAGGTTCCCTGGGCCCAGCCTTGGAAGCTTGCCTCTCCCCTGTGTGGCCGAAGAAAAGAGGCTTCTTCCCTCACATTCCTGCCCCACTCTCCACTCCCCTCGCCCATCATTTATTTATAAGGTGTTCAGAGCAAAATGAATGACAAAAAGTTAGAAGCTAATTAAAGCTGGCACAGATTGGCACACAGGGGCATGAATTATGCATTGGTACGGAATGGCACTTGGTGGCAAGGACTGGCACCAAGTGCCCTGGGCACTGGTAGGAAGTGGGCATCGGCCCCAGCTCTGCCTCAGCCCCCACCCTGCCTCTCTGAGGCACCCTCCATCCAGGGCCCTCTGCCTCTCTCTGGGGCAGCTGGCACCTTGTCAGCCGCCACCCCTCAGTGGGCAATTCCTCTCTGCACAGCCCAGCACATCCTGGCTGTGAGAAGATCAATACCATAATCATAGGCTGGACTTGTCCCACAGAAGCAGTCCCTGGTTCTCCAAGCAGGGTCTCTCACCGCCTCTGCATCCACAAGAAACAGCAAGCTTCCACAAGCATGAGGGCAAGTGGAGAAGGCCTGAGACCCAGGCAACTGATCACAACAAAGGTGCATCAGAGCTGGAAGACACCGTCCAAGACCCTGCAGTCCAAACCCCACAGTGTGCTCGCAGATAGACCTGAGTGAGGCCCAGAGGGGGACAGGTTTATGCAAAGCCACACAGCAAATAATACTAATAACGATAACAACTATAATAAGGGTAGGATTTGTTTACAGCTGATCTTGTGCTAGCCAGTGTTCCAAGTCTTTGTATGGATGGTCTCATTCAATCCTCACATGAAGAAGACACTAGAGTTATCCAAACTGACAGGTGAGGAAACTGAGGCAGCACAGAACTGTTAAAGCAGTGTGTCCAAAGTCACAGAGCTAATGAGAGGCAAAATCTGGATTAAATGAAATTTAATTTGAACACATATAGGAACCAAAGGAGGCTGACTCTGAGCCCTGTCTCCTGTGGGCAAGGATAGTGGTTCTCAACCCTGGCTACACTTTGGAAACTCCTGGGAGGTGAGGCGGGCACAAGACTAGGCTCTGATTCTGATTTTTTTGGTCTGGGCCAACATCTGAACATGGCATTCTGAAACTTCCTCAGATGATTCTAATGTGCAGAAAAAAAAAATTAGTGGGGAGGGTTGTGGATTTTAACCCCAAAAGTCATGGATGTGAGTTCTTGTTCTGCCACTACTGACTCAGTGACTTTGAGCCTAGGGCTCAATCTCTGTGGGCCTCAGTTTCCTTATCTGTATAATGGGGTTTGTGCATGACTCTGGAGTTGGACTGTTGGGGTTTGGTGTGAACCCTGGCTCTGCCTCCTGGGCAGATTACCTAACTTTTCTTTGCCTCAGTTTGCTCATCTGTAAAATGGTGATAGTACTAGTGGAGCTGTGGTGAAGATTGAGTGACATGGTGAATGTAAAGTGGTACCTGGCATAGTAGGTGCTCATGAAAATGGGAGACGTGGTCAGTAGTTGCCCTGGGATTGAGGAACCTTGCCTCTCGTGTCCCACAGGGCTGTGGCCAAGATCATACAAGTCCATGTGTAACAGAACAGCTGCGTGCACGGCAGGACACAGTGAGAGGCTGTCACTCAGAAGAGACTGGGTCCCCTGGCTGCCTGTCCCTGACTTTATCTTTGTTTGCATATGGGAGACATGAACATAGTATCAGCATGAACATTTCAGACCACGTAGACAAACCACTGTTCTCAATTTGGTGTATTTCCTTCCAAGGAATGTTCTATGTGCATATGGAAATATATAGTTTTTGGCTGGGGGCAGGGGTAGGAGAGAAAGATATCTATCATGACACACTTCTGTACTTTTGAATTTTGAACCATATGAATGGCTCAAATATAAAAATAAATGCAAAAGGGTATGCTTCAGGCAGAAGGAAAGTGGTCCCAGATGGAAGCTTGGATATTCAGAAAGGAAACAAGAGCAATAGAGAGGGAAATACTGGTAAATACAAATGAATCTTGGCTGGATAAAACAATAAAACTAATGTTTAAAATATATAGGGAGAATTAAAATACACGATCCAACAGCACATGAGCGGGAAGAGGGTAAATGGAGTTAGAATGCTCTAAGGTCCTAGCAGTGTCCAAGAAGTGTGTAGAAAAGGGTGTGTGTGGTAAACGTTAATAAATCAAGGATGCTTGCTCCAGCTCCAGGCTAACCCTCCAAGAGTGGTAATTGGATGTATCACTAATCAGCCAGTTGAAGGAAAATGGAATAATGAAGTGTGTGTGTGTTTAAAAAATTTAAAGAATTTTTTGTTGTTACAAATAGAGCCATACTGCACATATTGTCCTAGAACTTTTTTTTTTTAATCTTAAGATATGTCCTGTAGCTCTTTCCTCAATGGTCCCCAGAGAGCCTGACTCCTTTTTGTCTGCCAGTGTGTATCCCATGCAATGATGGCAACAACAGAGCATTAAACCGAGGTTGTGCTCTTCCAAACACAGGGCTCTGTGTGACAGTGCAGGTCACACATCCACAGAGCCCGCCCTGACTGCAGATGATGGTGCAGGGAGAAGGCAATTCCCATTCTCCTTGTAATGCCAAAAAGTGTCTTTTAAAAAAAATATCCAGAGATCATTTTCTTCTTTTATTGGGAAGCAGATGCAGAGTTAGGGTCTCCACAGCCTACAGTGGGGGACAGTAAGCAAGATCTGTTCTCTTTGTGTTCTGAACCCCCATACCCCACCCGACCCATCAGTCCCATACAAGAAAACCTAATGTCCATCAAAAAGAGAGGCAGACTTTGATCATCCGGCTCAGTCTTCCACCCCTGGGCCCTACTGCTATCAAACCTCCCCAGAAAAGAACTTGCCCTCATTCTGGTGACAGTCTTCAGAGGACAGGACGCCCATTCGATGTGGTCTACAAGTCACTTTCTGCCAGAGGCAAGCCTTCTTCTAGCGACCTCTTTGAGTCACATGGTGAGGAAGTTATTCCCCTTTTAGTCCTGCCCTGTCGTATAGAAAGAAGCCAAGGAGAAAGTCTCGGGTTGTGCTATTTTGTCTTTAACACTTGATAATCCCTCTTCCTTGAACCAGAAGGAATCAGGCCTTCTGCTCTGCCTCTGGCAGGCAATTCTGGCTGTATCTAATAATACTGTTTTGCTATCATTGTATTTATTTTAACAGTTATATTGTATTTATTGCAAATAGCACTTAAAAAAATCTATGATGGTGATAAAAAGTCTTTTAAAATAAATGTATGAGTTTAAAAGTGAGGGATTAGAATTTAAATTGAGTCAGTAATAGTATAGTTGTCACATGAATAGGCCAAAATTGGTAAATGTGGTAAGTGAATGATTGAAACTGGGAGGTCTGGGTCTGAAAAATTAAGTCAAATCATCTCTGTATCACTCATTCAAAAGCCTTCCAAACCCTACAACACCGTTCCTGCAAATCAGGCCACCGTACCTTTTCAGGTTCAACCTAACCTCTCTTCTCTATAAAACCTCTCTCTCAGCTGACCAAATACACAGACACACAGAGGGGTGTTTAGTGCAGTACTCTTTATAATAGGGGTCCAAAAGGGGAAGAAATCTACATGTCCCTCAAACTGGTTGAACAGACCATGCTTTGATCTATCCATTCTATGGACCACTCTGCTCTTTTGACCTCCCTCTCTCCTGGCCTGGGCTTATACCATCATCTCCCCCACCATTGCCCTCTGCCCACTCCTCGTTTCTGCTGAAACATGTTCTTGAAATCCCATCAGCCTTCTCTGCCTACTTCCCAGACCCCCAAGGCTTCCTCTGTCCCTCAGAACCCTTGCTGTCTGGGTGACTCCCACATCTGGGTGTAACACGGAATCTTGAATGATCTTTCCATAGTATTCCTGTCTTGTTTCCAATTAGATCATGAGTTCCCAGAGGGCAGGGACCAAAATATGTCTGAAAGTACATTGGACAGGGCTCAGAAAGTCAGCATTCAGCCCTGACTCTCCCACCATTCACCTGCATGACCTTGAACAAGGCATCCCCTCCTCTGCCCCAAGCCTCGGTATCTTCATTTAAACATGAAATGTGAGTTCAAGTTCCCAGGGCCCCTCTTGCTCTGAGCATGTAGGGTCATTTCATACTGTTCTGTATGGTCCCATAGAACGTTAAAAACTAAGATTTTTACATCTTAAGAGAGTTGCATCCACGATCTCATTTAATCCTCACAACAACTCTATGACAGTAATGCTATTATTATCCCCATTTTCACTGATGAGAAAATTAGGGCACAGGAAGGCTGTATCTGTAAAATTAAACTAAGTTGCACTATGGCATAAACAAACCCTGAAGCCTCAGTGGCAATAAAAGTTTACTTCTTGTTCATACATAGCACAATGCTGTGGGGGTGGCTTTCCTCCGAGGGTGGCTTGGGGTATCTAGGGTGCTTCCATCTCAGAGCTTTACCATGGAAACACACACAGGTCACTGTGGCAGGGCAAGAAAGGGTAGAGAAATCCACAGGCTCTTACCTGCCTTGGCCTAGAGTGACACATGCCCACATCACTCCTGTTCCCTCATTTCCCTGGCCAGAGCTAGTGAGTCACATGGCTGCAACCTAGCCTCCAGGAGGCTGTGCTATGTAGTGGTGAGCACTAAGAATCTGCAACATGGGAGCCGCGGAGCTTGACGGAGGCCACACAGGAAGCCACAGAGGCAAGGTTCTGCACACAAACGGTGAGACCTGGGGCCTTCCACTTAACCGCTCTTGTAGATTGCCTTTCAGGCAGTACCAGGTCTGTAGGGAATGGATAACAGAGCGTGGAGGTGACTGGTAAGGCGTGGTGTGATGGATCAGCATTGTGAGGTGGGAAAGACAAAGAAGAGATAGCTGCCAGGCAGATGTGACATCAGGACAGGCAGCCACTGTCCATGGGAATAACCCTGACAGTTCCCGTCTGCTGAGCGCCTGCAATGGGCCAGGCATTTTATAAATGTTCCATCTGATCCTCCCAATACCCTGGAAATGAAACCCACTTACTTCTGCTGTACAGATGAGGAAAGTAGGCGTCCAAGAGGCCCAGCAGACTGGCCAAGGTCAAGCAGTTGGATGACCACAAGTCCTTCTGGGGTTTCTCATCCAGGGCCCTGCAGAGGGCGTGGCCAGAGAGGAGGGAGTTGAGGTGTGAGTTCCCATCCGGGCCCTGTCAGCCCTCTGCTGCCACAGCAAGGCATAGGTGGCCCAGGTGAGAGGGGAGCTGTCGTCTAGGGGCATCCTGAAAACGCTGGTGAGAGACCCGCTGCCCTGGTCCCAGTCACAGGAAAATCCCTTGCAGGCTCCCATTCCCTGGGGCAGTCCAGATCTGCAGTGCGGGGCGCCACCTGCAGGCTGAGCGCTGCATGACACCGCCCACCCTTCCTAGCCCTGGGACACTTCCCCAAGCCCTACTTTGAAGGGAAGGCTCTAGAGAAACTCCTAGAAAAAAAGCAGCAGGTTGATGGTCTCCAGCAAGGCCTGTTCTTCACCATCTTCTCCACCCCGCTGCTCCCCCGCCCTGCTCCCCCATCCTCAGCCATCCAGGGATTCTCTCTAGCCTTGTTTCTATCACAAATGGCCAGGTGCAGTGGTTCACACCTGCAGTCCCAGCACTTTGGGAGGCTGAGGCAGGAGGATCGCTTGATCCAGGAATTCAGGGCTGCAGTAAGCCATGTTTGTGACGCTGCACTCCAGTCTGGGCCACAAAGTGAGATCCTGTCTCTAAACAAACAAACAAACAAACAAAAAACTAAAAAAACTAAAAACAAACCAAAAAACAAATATGACTTGAAGAACTCCTATGGTACCTTGATGGGGTCTTTTTGGAACTGGAAGTCTGAACTCTTGGTTTCAGTCTCTGCCCAGCCACTAGCTGGCTGTGTGACTCTGGGAACATCACTGCCCATCTCTGGGCCTTGGCTTCCTTCCTTATAAAATGCAGGTCACAACTAGAGGTAACGCAGTGGGACCTGGAACCAGGTAGGCTTGAATTTGAGTCCTACCTGTGCTACTTCCTTGTTGTGTGACCCTTTGGGCAACTTAATTAACTTTTGCATGGCCCAGTTAATTCATCTGTAAAATGGGTTGATGGTACCTATCCAGAGTCTTTTTTTTTTTTTTTTGAGATAGGGTCTCACTTTGTTGCCCAGACTAGAGTACAGTGGCGTGATCTCAGCTCACCACAACCTCTGCTTCACAGGCTCAAGCAGGCTCAAGTGAGTCTCCTGCCTCAGACTCCCGAATAGCCGGGATTACGGGTGTGCACCTCTACCGCCTGGCTAATTTTTGTATTTTCAGTAGAAATGGGGTTTCATTATGTTGCCCAGGCTGGTCTTGAACTCCTGACTTCAAATGATCCATCCCACTCAGCCTCCCAAAATGCTCCTAACCCAGGCCCAGTCAGTGTATAGAGGGGGACCTCTATCACCTCCTAGAGTCACCCCCAACTTTATGGTGAGAACTTAACTTCTTTGCTGATTCATTGCTATTATGATGAATGATATCCCTTTGCTAGAGTTGCAGTAACAACCACAGCAGTTGTTCATGGCTGCCCTGATGCTGTAATTCTCAGTAACCAGAAACATGTGCACTGGGATACATCTTTATACCAGGCAGCGTGAGAGGAAGGGCTAGCAGGCAGAATCCTTGTAGCTTTAGAATGTCTCAAGAAGACCTGTAACTCCAGCTGAGACAGAGGCCAAGCTCCTCTAGAGGGCAAAACTTGGACATGTCTCCTGATGAATCCAAATTGGGATGGGGTGGCTCTAGCTCTTAACATTTACAGGCCTTGTATTTATTCTCCCTGGTCCTCAGTTTCCTCATCTGTAATATGTGGGGATGATCCCTGGCCTGTTTACTTTCTCTGGTTGTGAGATAAAGAACAATCTGAAAGTCTTCTATAAACTGTCCAGTCCTGTTGAGATGTGTTTCCAACCATATCACACCAAATTCCTTTACTTATTTGTTGAGCACACGGCTGGGCAAAAGGGTAGTTGCTGGGGATGTAATGGTGAGTACGTTAGGCATCTTTCTTCTGCTCAAACACCTTGAGGGACAAAGGAGAAAAGAAGTAACTGGCACGTTCCCCAAGGGCACTGCAGCCTCCTCTTTCCCTGCCTCTGTTTCCTTCCAGGAAGGCAGGAAGAACTTCCGAGGTACCTCGTGTTGTGCCCTGCACATCACACACATGTTGCATCATTTAATCTGCCAGCCAACTGAGGTAGGCACCATCACCCCCATTTTAGATATGAGAAACTGAGACTCAGAAAATGTAACTAAGTGGAGGAAGCTGGATTCAAATCCGGGGCTCCCTAATGAGAGTTAACCTCTACACTATACAGGGAACAGATAATAAACAATGACTGAGGGCTTGTTAGGTGACAAAGGACAGTGGCAGACACTTTCTGGACTTCATTTTACTGACTATGCCAGTTAGGTATATTAACTCAGTTTTACAGATGAGGAGACAGAGTCTCCAAGAGAATAAGGGAAGCCTCTCCTTGCCATGCTGGTTGGCGTCTTGGGAGTTGGACAGATTACAGTAATCAGCTAATGGCTGAGCAGTGCTCTGAAGATGAAAAGCCCTTATTGAAAGCGCTAAGCATGATGATTAAGTCGGAAGGTGGAATTAGCTGCACAGTGGGAGCAGGCTGCAGCCAACAGGAGAGGATTAGGGACTTGTTGCCTGATCCTACGGAAGGCAGGTTGGGAGGAAAAGAAACTGAGAAAGGTTTTCAGCTCCACGGTGGTGCTCACATCTAAGAGGATGAGAGAGTCTGTGGACCTGCAAGGCAGTGATCACACCCTAGGGTTGAAGGGATCTGACACCATCCATGGAAAGCAAAGTGGGCTCCCAACTCCCTTTGCCTTTTCTCCATCCGCCCACCCTCCCACCCATGCACCCATCCATGCACCCATCCATCCACCCATCCATGCAATAATTACTCACCAAGGACCTAGTAGGTCTCATGCAGACTTTCATGAGGCTCCCAACCCAGTGGAGGGAGATAGACATTTAACAACAATCACATACCAAAGAATTATTGTTCATTTTTTAGATTTAATAATAGGAACTTTGCTCTTTTATTTTTATTTTTTAAGACAACTTTTTTTAGAGTAGTTTTAAGTTCACAGAGAAATTGAGAAGAAGGTACAGAGACTTTCCATAGACTCCCCTCCCCTCTGTCATCACCATCTGCCACAGTATCAGCATCCCCCACCCGAGCGGAACATTTGATACAATAGTGAGCCTGCATTGACACATCATCGTCACCCCAAGTCCATAGTTCACATTAGGGTTCACTCTTGGTGTTGTACATTATGTGGGTTTGAATAAATGCGTAATGACATGTATTTGTGGTTGTTTTATACAAGAGTCCTTATTTTTAGCAATACCTACCAAAACATTTACAGATGTGTTGCCTCAAATTAATACTAGAAGGTGGGAGTGAACAGAGGTAGGGATAAAACAAGATTGGCCTCGAGTTGATCATTGTTGGAGCTGGGTGATAGGTATATGGAGTCCGTGGTACTATTCTGTTTTGGGTTTTTCTGGTAAATGTTGGAAACTTTTCATAATAAAGTTTTGTTTAAAAAAAGATATTGATAAATAATTAGCACTTATAATAAATGTCACAAAGGAAGAGTGAATGGTATGATGAGAGATTATTGTAGAGGGACCCAATTTAGACTTGGGGGTGGGAGTAGGGGGTCAGTTTTGGACAGGGTGAAGCATTGGGGCGTCCTTAAACCTAGTGATTGCCAAAGTGACCCTTTCTGTCTCCTTCCTCTCTGAAAGGCAAGTTGGCGATGTCCTGGGGAGAGACCCCTACCTTTTTTGCATCACCAGCAACCTGCTGGGAGACCAGGGTCCTGGAGAACTCAAGACCAGCCCCAAATTCCCTCATCAATTGTGATGGAGGGAACAGAGGGAAGTCCCAATTGCAACCTGCACCCATCGCTGTGCATGCCCGTGTTGTGTGTGTACATTACTTGCCTGCTATAAGTACAGCCTCCTTAGAACAACCTGGGGGGAGGGGAGCAGGACTCCCCACTTTACAGATGAGAAAAACAAGGCTCTGAGAGGTAAAAAAAAGGACTTGCCCAGAGTCAGCAGCAGAGCCCAAGACCGAGGTTTGTCATCTTGTTCGTGTTCCCCTAAATGCCTCCCAACCTGTTAACACAGCCATCATTCCTACATCACAGGGAGATGCATTGTTAATAAGACAGTTGGGACCTCAAGCCACAGGTGCTGCGGGCCCAGAGAAGCCAGGGCCCTTCCTCTTAAGTGTAAAAGTCTTAGGATGAGTGCAGGTGGGAAGGGAGTGAGAGCCATAGCTTGCTGGAAATCTGAAGAACCAAGTGACCTTGGGCCTCCAAACACCAGACAGAACAGAGTTCAGGGGTAAGCGCTCCTCCCCATCACTTGTAGTGTCCCTCAGATGCAGATCTGGCTCAACTTCCTGGTATTTGTGAAATGAAGGGTTCCAGCTCCAGGTTAAGGGGAAAATGCTTGGGCACATGCTGTGGGCTGGAGGTACACATGTAGGGATGGACCTTGAGGGAGCATGGGGTGAAGGACACTAGGCACTGGGAGCCAGAGAGCTCTCAGGACAGTGTACCCCACTATGTCAGTCCAGCGGTGTCTACAGAGTGCACTCTGGATTTTTTCAAAGTATCCAGCCTATAGCCTTCCTCACCACAAAACTGGATCCCTGTATCAAACGACAAAATGACAAATAAATTTAGCTTAAAGATCTCAAACGACTTTATTGCGATTCTAGAATCTGGCAATGCTTCATCCCATAAAATAAAATAAGTGTTCCGATAAGCTGAGCAGAGGGAGTTGGTTTTATAGACAGAGAGGGCTGAAGGAAACAGAATCGAAGAACAGAGTCTATTAGTTGTTTCAGAGCCACTTTCCTCATGAGGTGGGGACAGGGAAACAGAATGATAGAAAAATAACTGTTCATTAACATCAGGTAACTCAAGGCTACTTCTTTCATATGAGGAATAAAGCAGAGGGGATTCGCTATTATGCCCATTGAGATTTGAACTGGCCTGTTTGGGAAATTGGCTGTTACCTCTTTTCAGGTAACTACTTAGTTTGGGTTTAGTGACATGGAACTTTAGCATGGGTGACTCCCTTTGAATTTTTAGTCTGGTCTGTTGGGGCCTAATTCAGAAACTTAGTCCAAAACAATGGCCTCCTATAATTCTCATTTAACACTTGCCAGCTCTGAGAAGAGTGGGAATGACAAGAGAGCAAAACACGGGCTGGCTCTCTGCCCTCACTGGTAAGGAGCTCACCTTTTGGACTCAGGCAGACCTGGGTTCAAATGCTTGGGCAAGCCGCTTAAATCCTCCAAATCCTAGTTTCCCCATTGAGGGGACAACATCTCCCTCTCAACTGAGGCATTATGAGGGTGAATCAGACAATGAAGCAAAGCATTTAGCAGAGCATTTGGTCCTCCCTGAAGCCAACCATCATCCTCCTCCTCATTGGGCAATGACACCTCCCCCAGCTGTTGTCTATCTAAGGTGGTGTTTCTCTAGAAGCCAATCCCAGACAAGGATTTAAATGCAAGTAGTTTATTAGAAGTGACTTCAGGAAGCTCCAGCTGAAGAATGAGGAAGTGAGGCAAGAAAGGGAAAGAGACCGGAAATGATTTTCTATCGAGCAGGTTACCATTGTAGACAATGGGAGCTCAAACCCATAAGGGAGCTCTGGGGAACAGCCTCGCAGAACAGTGCTTCTCAAACTCAGCACAGACTCACTAGGAGGGCTCGTTAAAACACCAGTGGCTGGGCCCCAGCCCACAGAGTTTCAGATTCAGTAGGTACAGGGTAGTAGTCGGCTGAGAATTTGCATCTCTAACAAGTTCTCAAGTGGTACAGATTGCTGCTGGTCTGGGACTACACCCTAAGAACCACTAAGTGTCTCAGCATCATCTCACTTGAGGGGTTAGGAAGCTAGGGAATTTATCCACCAACTCCCTGTACATCAGTATTTGAGGACTGCTTCTGAGTGCATTCACCCTCTGGCACTCAAGTTGACTCAGGCCAAATTGCTCCTACAGCCAGAAAAGCTCTATTAAGCCTGTTGCTAGGGTCTTCAGGCCCTTTGGCTGGGAGACAGGGTGGGGAGGAGAACCTCAGAGAAGCCGGCAAGGTAGTTTGACATCTGGTTGAAGGATTTCAATGGAAGCTAAGGGTCAAAGATGGCTTTATTGAGTCCCTAGCTAGGCATTGATATGGTCGTATATTTTTGCAAAATTAGCAAAAATCTTTTATTGTGATTTCTTTTTACATTCGAAATAAGTTCTTTTTTGTACCTAATTTTATATTTGCATTTTTTATTCTTTTTTTTTTCAAAAGAGGGACCCCCAAATTGTCTAAGCTTCAGACCCCATAAAACCTGGAATGGCCCTGCATGGCTTAGATAGAACACATATTTAGGTTCGCTGAACTGAAATGTGTGTCGACGGTTTGACTCATTAAAAACAGAAGCCACCTGAGTTCATGACCACCCAAGTTCAAATTCCAGCTCTGCCACTTCCTAGTTTGAGGTAGTTTGCCCAAGATGCTTAATCTGTCTAAACTCCTGTTTACTCATTTACAAATTGGGACAGTGAACATACTTTCCCTACAAAATCAGATGATCAAATTAAATAATCCCTGCAAAGAGCCAGGCCAAGAGTAAGTGCTCAACAAATATGAGTATCTTTTTTAATCATTAGTTGTTCCCATGGTTTATTTCTGTTTTTTATCATTTGCGTTGACGATCTTCTTCCAGGTCCAGGTAGGAATGAGTGACCTGGGGACAGAACAAAATTCTGGAATTGGCAGGTCGCCTCTCCCTAGAGCTTTCAAGCCCGCTCTCCCTGACCTACTGGCTCCGCCCCCTCGACTGGGCGTCCACCCCGTTGCCAGGTAACTACTGACGGGCCCCCGCGCGGGGATTGGCTGTGCGGCCCGGCTCCCGGCCTGCCCCGCGGCTCCCGGAAGCCGCGCGCGACCATCTGCTTTGTGACCGGTGGCGGTTTGCCTGACAGAGAGGCTAGCGGGGCGGTCCAGGCCCTGGCTCTAGGAGCTGTTCCTGGCCGAGCTGAGCGCGGCGGGCCCGGCATCGCCGTGGGTTGCTGAACGGGGTGGCCTTGCGGACCTGACGATTCGCCACATCCCGCTTCCTGTGTCACCGCCATGGGAGTCTCCGGGCAGCCCAAGCGCAGGGGAGACCCGGAGCGGCAGCTTGGAGCATCTTCCGGGAGCATCCGCCGGCGGCCTGGGCACCTCCCCCCCCAGCCCCTGCTGTGCCACCCCAGCTTGGGCCTTGAGGCCCAGAGATCGGAGCATTCCAGGACCTATCCCTCAGCCTAACCAATTTGGTTCAGCTCTGTGACGTTGAATTTTTAAGGGAAAAAGAAGAGGCCAGGTGACCTTGAGAAAAGATAGGGCTTGACACGGTGGCTCACGCCTGTAATGCCAGCACTTTAGGAGGCCGAGGCGGGTGGATCACTTGAGATCAGGAGTTTGAGACCAGACTGGCCAAATATGGTAGCCAGATGTGGTGGTGCACACCTGTAGTCTCAGCTACTTGGGAGGCTGAGGCAGGATAATCACTTGAACCCAGGAGGCAGAGGTTGCAGTGAGCCGAGATCACACCACTGCATTCCAGCCTGGGCAATGAAGGGAGACGAGGGGTGGCTCACGCCTGTAATCCCAGCACTTTGGGAGGCCAAAGAACAGGCAGATTGCTTGAGCCTGGGAGTTCGAGACCATCCTGGGAAAGATGGCAAAACCCCGCGTCTACAAAAAAAATAAATACAAAAATTAACCGGGTGTGGTGGTGCACCTGTAATGCCAGCTACCTGGAAGGCTGAGGTAGGAGGACTGCTTGAGCCAGGGAGGCTGAGGCTTCAGTGAGCTGTGACTACATCACCACACTACTCACTGCACAGTGAGACCTTGTCTCTTAAAAATAACATAAACTATTGGTTGGCTATACATTGTTCTTTGTACCACAAGTTCCAGGAACATGAAGATGATGGGTGAGGCTAATTAGGAACAAAATGTTCTTAAAAAATTGCCCCAGCACGGGAGCAGGGAATGACTAAAGTCCCAAACTCAGTTTCTCTGGGCCTGATAAAAATCTGCATACCTCTTGTAGCACAGACTGCTCTATCAGACTGTTTTGTTTGTTTGTTTGTTTGTTTGTTTTTGAGACGGAGTCTTGCTCGGTCGCCCAGGCTGGAGTGCAGTAGTGCAATCTCGGCTCACCGCAACCTCCACCTCTTAGGTTCAAGCGATTCTCCTGCCTCTGCTTCCTGATAGATGGGCTTACAGGTGCATGCCACCATGCCCAGCTGATTTTTTATTTTTAGTAGAGATGGGATTTCACCATATTGGTTAGGCAGGTCTTGAACTCCTGACCTCAAATGATCTGCCCACCTCGGCCTCCCAAAGTGCTGGGATTACAGGCATGAGCTACTGTGCCTGGCCATAGTGATTTTTTAGGTGAAAAAGAAGAGGCAGTTCCTAAATTATTTTCCGAGAATTTACATTACAATAACACAGCTTATGTTGGTCAGTGTCAGTGTCAGTGGTGGTGTTAGGTATAACTGGAAGATGGGGAGGAACAGGCAAAAATAGAGGTGGAGCAAAGTGTAAACAGGAAGTAGAAGACACAAAGCCAAAGCAACTTGAAGATTTTTAAGGACTTGAAACTCCAGGCAGTGGTGGAAATGAACTCCAGGTTATTCCTGTCTTAAGGAAACAGAGGACTGTGTCTCTTACAAAGCTGTGACCACAGCCACTCTTTGATACTGATATAACTGTTACTCGTTGAAACTAGTTTAGTTAATTAGTTTGCAGTTCACAAGGCACCCTAACATGATCAGAATGTCGAGGCATGCAGGATTAATATCTCCATTTTACAGATGAGGATACCGAGGTTCAGAGTTCTCTGATTCCAAGCCCTGTGTCCTGACTCCCTTATTTCAAAAATCCAGATGGCTGTTCCTTACCCAACAGAGCAGAGCCTGGGGATCTTGAGCAGCAGAAAGCAAGGAAAGGGAAATTTCCCGACATCCGCACAACAGGCCAGGGCCAGCCAGTAAATACCAACTGCTATGGCACTAACAGGCCAGGCACACTTTGACATTTGACCCCTCCTCTTCCTTTCTCCCAGAGCTTTAGAGGCAGAAGGCAAGCCACAGATATCTCTCTTCTGAAAGATGAGGTCAGAGTTCTGCATTCTGAGCTCACACAACAATATTAGATATTATTAGAAAATGCAGTGAACTCCGTTTCTGTTTCAAAAAGTGTTGCTGGTTGGTAATGGCTCATTTCCCTTTTTGAGTCTCAGCAAAGACTCAGCAAAATGAAAAAGTTACCATCACCTCAGCAGCTAATGAGATCCAGAGAACAGGTAGGAGGTGTGACTGTGCCCCTGGCAGGAGGCAGCTCCGCACCCCCACCCACTGCTCTGCAGTTACAGGAATGCCGTCGAGGGGGTGAGACCACAGCGCCTTCCAGCCTGTCATCGCAGCATGCCTTGAGACTTATCCCTCAGCCTCACTGTCTCACCCCTGCCCCCTCCCTCCACCCTCTTGAATATTGATGGTGTTGGGCCTCAGCTGAAGGGAGCAGGTGGGAAAGACACAAGTGAGGAGTAAAGCCACCAGGTGCCAACCTTGGGGCGTGGTGAAGAAGATGAGCTTGGCACTTAAAATGCAAAGGCTCTGCCCTGAATCTGTGATGATTTTCAAGGAATGTTGAGTGAGTGTCCACAATGCATTAGCTTCATTAAAGACCTTCCAGTTCCTGAGCCCTCAACTGGAACCACAGCAGATGAAGGCCTCACTTTCTCTCCCTGGGCCAGGTGTGAGCTCCTGACAACCCCTCATCACTCTTTGGTTTAGCACAGTGGTTCTCCACATGGGGTTCTCAGACCAGCAGCATCAGCACCACCTGGGAGCTTGCTGGAACTACGAATTCTCAGGTCCCACACCAGATCTGTGGAATCAGGGACTCTGGGAGTGGATACAGCAATCTGCATTTACGAAGTGCTCTAGGTGATTCTGACGAGGCCTGCTGCTGCTGTGGCCATTAGTCTTGGAGTCAGGCAGACCTGGGTTTGAATCTCAGTTCTGCCACTTAGCAGCTATGTGACTGAGCCTTAGTTTCGGCACATACAAAATGGGGATAATAATCCTGCCTAGTGATTGAATGGATTAAGAAAGATTATGCATTCACATGCCTAGTTCATAGTGCTTAATAAGCAGTAGTAGTTCCTCTATTTCTCTGGAAATCTGACTAGACGGGGGGGACTTCAAGAAAGTCATCGTGAAGATGCTAACAGGCCCGTTCAGATGTGTGGCTCCTGACTCACACCTGAAGCCACCTCTTACATTCTGTGACCTGTGGCTGGTTCTCACTACTTGACCAGGACTGAAATTGCTGATAGATCTGGTTTATTCGCCACCGCTCTAAAAGGAATCCTCCCACCTCCGAGAGCAGCGTGCAGACTTCCTCTTTGCAATGATTTCATGGAACAGTCAGCAGGACATGCTGCACTTGCAGGCAGAGCTCTGGAACTGGGTTATTGTATTATTTCTGTCATTCTTCCTCACTGAAAAAGTGGTCAGGATAACCTCTGCCCTACCAACCTCAGAGGGTGACGGGAGGAAAAGTAACCATTTAGACTGGATGGGGAGCTTTATGTGGATTTATCAATCTTCACAACAATCCCATCAGGATAGACAGACACACTGCCAATCCCTTTTACAGATAAGGAAACAGAGACACAGAGAGGTTAAGAAACCTGCGCAGGGTCACTGACTAACAAGACACAGAGTCGGGATTCAAAATCAGGCAGTCTGGCTTCTAAGTTCCTGCTCTTAAGCACTGTGCTCTGTCCAGGAACACCATTAAACAGGACAGGTCACTGTAGCTTGGCACCCAGGGGCTCGGAAACCTTCTGGGAATGCAGACCCCTTTGACTATCTGATGTAAGCTATAGCCCCTCCACCAGGGGAAGCACATAAATTTCTGCATATGATCTCAGGGGTTCCATGAATCCCTCATTCCACCCAGGGGCCCCAGATTAAGACCCACATAAGATTCTTGGAAGGAAGTAGTGAAGACATAAGAAGTCCAGAGATATTCAAACATTCTGCCCTGGTTAAACTCCAACGAGTAGGGCAGACCCGTACAGCAATGATGGAGGCTGTCAGGTGAGATTGTGGGAAAGAGGACCTCACATCCTTCAGTCTGGAGTGAGTGCATGGGAAGTGGGCTAGGAACATGGGGGCTCTTTCCAGAACCAAAACAGCACCAGTCAGACCTAGTGTTTGATGGTTCAGTATTCACTACACTTTACAATAATCCATCATATATTTCAAAATAGCTAGAAGAGAATCATTCAGGCCAAGCGTGGTGACTCATGCCTGTAATCCCAGGTGTGAGATAATAGGCATGAGTAATCCTCCTTTGGGAGGCCAAGGTGGGTAGACTGCTTGAGCACAGGAGTTTGAGACCAGCCTGGGCAACATAGGGACACCCTGTCTCTATTTAAAAATTGAAAAATAAAAATAAAATAATGTAAATATTTCTAGTATAAAGAAAAGACAAATATTTAAGGTGATGGCTATCCCAATTGCACTGATTTGATCTTTACAAATGATATCACTATATTATCATATGTACCCTGAAAATATGTACATCTATTATGTATCAATAAAAAAATTACATTAAAAAATGTAAAACAATGGCATTTTTCTCACCGATATTTTGTTTTGGAAAATATAGTTACATTTCATTTTTTAAAAGAGCTGGGCACAGTGTCACATGCCTGTAGTCCCAGCTACTTGGGAGGCTGAGGTGGGAGAATCACTCGAGCCTAGGAGTTGGAGGCTGCAGTGAGCTATAATCGCACTTCTGAACAGCCACTGCACTCCAGCCTCAGCAACATAGCAAGACTCCATCTCTTAAAATATATATAATAATAAATAAGACTGACTGAGGACACTCAATCTACTTGGGCCTCCAGGACTCATTCTGTTAGAAACAGCTGGTCAGCACAGGACTGGGGCCAGCTGGCTTACAGTAGACCAAGTATGGTCTTGCTGAGAGGTAGAGGTGTGACTTGGTGGCCTCAGGGCCCTGCCAGCTCTAGGCATGTGTTTTAAGTTGGAAATAGGATGTGTGGCTATCCTAGGACTTTACACTTTACTCTTCTCCGTGTCTGGGAAGGTGCCCCCCCCCCCCCAGTTCCTTGGCATGCTGGAGAGGACAGGCTTGAGGCACCTGGCACATGAGATCCAGATGGTGAAACTCACTACCTGCATCACATGCTTGTAGATCTTGCTCTTGCTTCCATGAACCTTATGTTTCAAGTGCATATAACATCTGCAGCCTGGGGTATTGATGACCAGTGACCCATCAGTGCCACCATAGAAGCACTGAGGGCAGGCTGGGTAGCCCCTGTCCCTCACATTGGACAAGTTCATCATGACTCTGCTTCTCCCTCTCCTTCCCTGTCTACCCAGCATGTGCTCTGGGTGTCCTCAGATCCACAAACCATTTAAACCGGAAGTGCGCTTCTCAATCTTTTAAGGCAGCAGCGTGAAGAGGAAAGACAGGCTTTGGCGCCTCCTAGCTCTGGTCTGAATTCCAACGTGGTCTCTTACTGACTTAATCTTTCTGAGTCTCAGTTTCCTCATCTGTAAAATGGGGATGACCCACCCCGCCTGGCAGAGATACTGTACATAGATACAGCCTGACCAGAGTAGCTGCTCAATGATCAGCACCGCCCTTTAAGTTGATGTAGACCACACTCTCATCCTGCTGCAGAAGCAGGGCCTGCTCCCAAGCTCGTGGCCAGCAGTGGATTGCAGAGCCCAGGTCAGATTGCTGAGCCACTCTGATCTCCTTAGCAAACAGTCATTTGGCCACGCCCATAGTGTTCTTTTTTGCAATATGAATAGGCTGAGGATTTTCCAAATCTTTAAGTTCTGCTTCCTTTTCACTTCACCATTCCATATTTAAGTCATTTCTCTTTTCTCACACGTTATTATAAGCAGTCAGGAGGAACCAGGCCACACTTTCAATACATTGCGTAGAAATGTCCTCAGCTAAACATCTTATTTCATCACTCTCAAGTTCTACCTTCCACAAAACACTACAACACAAACACAGTGCAGCCAAGTGCTTTGATATATGTCTTAGTCTGTTCACACTGCTATAACAAAAATATCATAGATTGGGTGTCTCATATACAACAGAAATTAATTCCTCACAGTTTTAGAGGCCGGGAGATCCAAGATCAAGGTTGCAGCAGATTTGGTGTGCGGTGAGGGTCTGCTTCCTGGTTCACAGAGGGGCATCTTCTCGCTGTGTTCTCACATGGCACAAGGGCGAGGGAGCTCTCTTATGTCTCTTTTTTAAGGTTACTAATTCCATTTATGAGGGTTCTACTCACATGATCTAATCACCTCCCAAAGACCCAACCTCCTAATACCGTCAAGGTGGGGGTTAGGATTGGAACATGTGAATTTGGGGAGGACACAGCATTCATCTGTAGAACCAGGCTCCAAACGTGTTATGTGAGTTGCGGGTATAACCTCCATCATAACCAGACAGGAGAGCAGTACTGCAGTCGCCCCCTAGTGTTCAGATGAGAAAATGGAGGCAGGGACTGGACACCTTCAGTCACAAAGCCAAGATGTGGTCAGGACCCAAACCTAGGCAGAACGCCCCCAGAGCCTAGGCTCTCGTAACCCTGTTGGAACTACACCAGTTTCTAAAGGGCATCTTTGTCCATGGCTGTGCATTCATGATAGTGATAGAATGGGTACTGGGGTGCCCAATTTTCCAGCTGAGGCAGAGAAAACAAAGTGAAGCAGCCTGTCCAGAGGACAAAGTGAGTGGTCTGGGGTCTTGGATTTCCAGCTTTCTGCCCAGTATAGCCTGCCCCCAGGTCAGGCATGTCTGGGCAGGCAGATCTAGGTAGGGGGCCTAGGCATCAAACAAGCGTCAGTTTCTAGGCCTGGGGACCAGGCGAGGGGCCTGGCAAGTCCACTGAGCACTGGGTACAGGGTACAACCCTCCACAGGGAAGCAGCTGGCATTGCAACAGGTTGTCCGGGCAGCAGCAAAAAGTGGAAGAAAACCAAGCTTGCTGAGGATCTATCATATGCCAGGTACTTTGCATACAATATCAGGGCTTATTTAATCCTTTCACAGTCCTGGGAAGCTTCTCATTTTATTTTTTATTTTTTTAGAGATAGGCACTCTGTTGCCCAGGCTGGAGTGTAGTGGTGCAATTCTAGCTCACTGTAACCTCCACCTCCTGGGCTTAAGCAATCCTCCTGCCTCAGCCTCCTAAGTAGCTGGGACTATAGGCGTGCACCACTAGGCCTGGCTAATTTTTGTATTTATTTTGTTTTGTAATGACAGGGTCTCACTATGTTGTCCAGGCTGGTATTGAACTCCTGGCCTCAAGCGATTCTCCCGCCTCAGCCTCCCAAAGTGCTGGGATTGTAGGTGTGAACCACCACAGCTGGCCAGCTTCTTATTTTAGACATCAGAAAAGGGCACCAGCAGGACGTGGCTAAAGTGATCCAGAAAGAGGTGGTAGACGCAGCATTCCAACCTCGGTCTGAGGGTCTGAATCCTGTGACTGTCAATTCCTTGGTCCTTTGCTGTGACCCTGGAGCTCCTCTAACTTCCAGTCAAGGGCCAGGACTGTGCTCAGCAGGGAGCACAGGCCAATGGGTCAGCTGGCTTGGAGGGGCAGACAGCATGGCCATCTTTGTCACTCTCCTTCAGGGGCAAGCCCAGGGCAGCCTGAAGTTGAGTTCGCTGTCTCAGGCTGAGGCTACCCTGGACTTCCTGAGTGGCAGAAGCCTGGTGGCAATAGGGGGTGTACACTGTGCCCTGAGTTGCCTGCTGCAAAGGCTGTGAGCCCTGGTGCAGCTCTAGCCTGTGTGGGCTGGGCAGTGGGCGTGACTAAGGTGAAAGGCTGGCTCAGTGGCACAGCAGATGGTCACAGCTCTGAGACTTACTATTATCCCTATTTTACAGATGAGGAAATGAGACTCAGGAAGGTTGACTCACACAGATGGTGGCTGGTGGGGCTGGAAGCAAGACTTCCTGACCCCTGAAGCTGTGTCTCATGTCCCACAATCCTGCTGTCCCAAGACAGATTTACCAGCAGCGAGCCATGCAGGGGGCACCTCAGCAGCGGGGGCTGGTGAAGTGGGTGCAACTTAGTCTATCATCTCCATGCCCTACCATCACCACAGCTGGCCCCCACCTCCCTCGTGCTCCACAGTAACTGCAAAGAATCTCTCTAACAGAGATGCCTCCTCCACTTCTTTGAAAGCCATTCCCCTGCAACAGAGCATGAGAGACCCCCACTACTCCTTTCCCAGTGGCTAGCTCTGTGGCTACATGACTAGTCCCAGCTTCCACCTGATGGTGGGGCAGAAATTTTCTCTAGGGTCCTGCTGGAGTCAAAGCTGGCCTGGGAACTGGGCAGCCTCAGCGGTGGGTGAGGAGCAACAGTGACTCAGGCCCAGGGCCACACTGGCACTGCCAATGCTGCCACCACGGAAGTGATGATAGTAGAATAGGCACGAGGCACTCCCACTCGGAAAGCCCACAGGTGGAGGCGTGCATGGTCTCTCTGTCCACACTCAACTGGAATACACTATAAATATGCAATAGGCTACTGGGAGATCCAAGATGGCTGATGATTAGCAGTTCGGGCACGTACCTCCCAGTGAAAGCGCAAAGAACGAGAGGACGCCACACTTTCAGACGAATATTAGTTGCTCACGGACCACGAGATTCCCAGTGGAGGAGCTCCACGGGTCGCCAGGGCGACTCTTGTGGCCGGCGTGGCGGTTTTGCTGGTGCCTTAGCACGCCAGTTCTTGGTGCAGAGTCCGGATATTCCCGGGCAGAAAAGCACCATCAATCTTAACACCGCTCTTTTGGCCGGCTCAGTGGATTGCTCAGATTTCGGCGCAGGGAATCAACAAGTTGGACGTCAGAGACCCAGTTAGAAAGTCGGTAATTATAAAGACGACAGACGGACAAATATATAATGAAGGGAAGAAACCAGCGTAAAAAGGTAGAGAATACTCAAAATCAGAATGCCTCTCCCTCTACAGGGGATTGCAATTCCTCATCAGTAACGGAACAAGGCTTAATAGATTACACCGGTATTCCAATAACAGAAGCAGGTTTCCAAACGTGGGTGATAAGAAACTTCTGTGAATTAAAAGAACTTATTCTAACCCAATGCAAAGAAACTAAGAACCTTGAAAAAAGGTTTAACGAAATGTTAATGAGAATGGACAATTTAGAGAAGAATATAAGTGAATTGATGGAGCTGAAAAACACAACACGAGAACTTCGCGAAGCATGCACAAGTTTAAACAGTCGAATTGATCAAGCGGAAGGAAGGATATCAGAAGTCGAGGACCAGCTCAGTGAAATGAAACGAGAAGACAAGAATGCAGAAAAAAGGATGAAAAGGAATGAGCAAAGTCTCCAGGAAATATGGGACTATGTGAAAAGACCTAATTTACGTTTGATAGGTGTACCTGAATGTGATGAAGAGAATGAATCCAAGTTGGAAAATACTCTTCAGGATATCATTCAGGAAAATTTTCCCAACCTGGCAAGGCAGGGTAATATTCAACTCCAGGTAATACAGAGAACACCACAAAGATATTCTTCAAGAAGACCAACCCCAAGGCACATAATTGCCAGATTTATTAGGGTTGAAATGAAGGAGAAAATACTAAGGGCAGCTAGAGAGAAAGTTCAGGTTACCCATAAAGGGAAACCTATCAGACTTACAGCAGATCTCTCAGCAGAAACCCTACAAGCCAGAAAAGAGTGGGGACCAATATTTAACATCCTTAAAGAAAAGAACTTTCAACCCAGAATTTCCTATCCAGCCAAACTAAGCTTTATGTGCGAAGGAAAAATTAAATCTTTTGCGAACAAACAAGTACTTAGAGAGTTCACCACCACCAGGCCTGCTTTACAAGAGCTTCTGAAAGAAGCACTATACATATAAAGGAACAACCAATATCAGCCTTTCCAAAAATATATCAAAAAGCAAAGAACTTTAACACAATAAAAAATTCACATCAACTAATGGGCAAAACAGCCAGCTAGCATCAAATGCTGGTATTAAACTTACATATATTTTAATTGGATAAAAAGCCAAAACCCATCGGTATGCTGCATCCGGGCCCATCTTACATGAAACAATACACAAAGACTCAGAGAGAAGGAGGAAGATTTACCAATTGAACAGAGAGTAAAAATAAACTAATAAACAAAAAGCAGCAGATGCAATTCTCACCTCTGATAAAGTAGACTTTAAAGCAACAAAGATCAAAAGAGGCGAGGAATGACATTACATAATGGCAAAAGGATCAATGCAACAAGAAGAGCTAACGATTCTATAGATCAACGAGATAGAAAATTAACAAGGATATTCAGAACTTGAACTCAGACCCGGAACAAGTAAACTTAATAAATATTTATAGTACTCTCCACTTCAAATACACAAAACATACATTACCACCTCACACCTATTCCAAAGGTGACTATATAATTGGAAGTAAATCACTCCTCAGTAATCGCATAGCATTTCATAGGTTTAAATTAAATATTGGTTGGCTGTTTGTTTGTTATCTTCTTCCCTTACTCCTTCCTGATTACATCATTAAGTATAATTATCAGTATAAAAGAGGTTTTCAATACCCATTACTAAATTGCATTCTAGCCTGGGCAAGAAAGCAATACTCCCATTCTCTCTCCCTCTTTCTTTTCTTTCTCCCTCCTCCCCATTCTCTCTCTCTCTTTCTCTTCCTTTTTTCTCCTTCCTATTCTCTCTCTCTTTCTCTAAAAAAAAAAAAAAAAAAAAAAAATATGCAATAGGCTTTGCCGTCTCTTCTACATAGAGTTCTCTATAAAAGTATCAGAAGCTAAGCGCCCACATCACCTCCAAGCTGATGAGGAGGTCGAAGTCTTCTCCCTGGAGCACTGAGTGGAAGGCAGCAGAATGAGGGGTCTTTGCTCATAATACCACCCCTGCTTCAAGTTCCCCCCAGTTCCCATGTGTGTAGGAGTAAGCATGTTCTCAGAAGACCCCGTTACCCACTAGTTGAAGAGTCCACTCATGTGGCTTTAATTAAATAAAGGAGAAAAGTGGCCGGGCGCAGTGGCTCACGCCTGGCATCTCAGCACTTTGGGAGGCTGAGGTGGGAGAATTGCTTGATCCCTCCCACCTTTTCACTTCACCATTCCATATTTAAGCAATTTATCTTTCCTCACATGTTATTACAAGCAGTCAGGAGGAGCCAAGCCACACTTTCAATACATTGTGTAGAAATGCCCTCAGCTAAACATCTTATTTCATCACTTTCAAGTTCCACCTTCCACAAAACACTACAACACAAACACAGTGTTTGCTTGAATGGCTAGAGACCAGCCTAGGCAACATGGTGAGACTCTGCCTCTACAAAAAATTAAAAATAAAAAGTTAGCTGGGTGTGGTGGCATGCACCTGTGGTCCTAGCTCCTGGGGAGGCTAAGGTGTGAGGATCACTTGAGCCCAGGAGGTCGAGGCTGCAGTGAGTTGTGATCACACCACTGCACTTCAGTCTGGGTGACAGAGTGAGAGCTTGTCTCAAAGAAACCAAAAAATTAAAGAGGGGGTTGGGAGAAGTAGCTCACACCTGTAATCCCAGCACTTTGGGAGGCTGGATCACGAGGTCAGGAGTTCAAGATCAGCCTGGCCAAGATGGTGAAACTCTGTCTCTACTAAAAATAGGAAAATTAGCCAGGCGTAGGGGTGGGCACCTGTAATCCCAGCTACTTGGGAGGCTGAGGCAGAGAACTGCTTGAACCTGGGAGGCAGAGGTTGCAGGGAGCCGAGATCGCGCCACTGCATTCCAGCCTAGGCGACAGAGCGAGACTCCATCTCCAAAGAAAAAAGAAAATGTACATGTGTATAGCTTCCTAAAAACTGCCACTTGGAATTAAGTCAGAGAACCCTTAGGCAAAGACAACTTCTCAGGGAACCCCATCTACCTCCCTCATTGAAAGTTCCTCTCCTCTTTGGTGAGTTTTATTCACTCCTCCAAACATATGAGCTGGTTCACAAGCCTGCTAGGGTCACATGAGACTTGAGACCCAGAGAATCTGAAGTTCAGGAGCTGCTTCTCACAGTGGAGGGGGAACAAGCATGCCTGAACTCTCCCATCTACCCTTCTACCTGGAGATGCATTTTTATTTTCCTTCCTCCCTCCCTGGGAGGGAAAGACCCTCTGTGAAATGCCCCCTAAGCTGAGTAACCAAGCAGAATCAGTGAAAGCCTGGATTATCCCCAACAGCCAAACCGCCAGCCCCTCCCAGCAGAGCAGCCTCTCCTCCCCTGGCAAAGTGGATGCAACTTAGTCTATCACCTCCATGCCTTACCATCACCATGGCTGGCCTTCGCCTCCCTCTGCTCCACGCTAACTGCAAATCATCACTCTAGCAGAGATGCCTCCTCCACTTCTTTGAAAGCAATTCCCCTACAACAGAGCATGAGAGACCCCCATTACTCCTTCCCCAATAGCTCCCAGGTGATCACTCCAAGGTGGTCCCCATCACCAAGCTCGAGACTGCTGGTTTACTTTAAGGCAGGCATGCTGCCCATTTCTTTTTCTCAAGACGGAATCTTGCTCTTTTTGCCCAGGCTGGAGTGCAACGGTGTGGTCTCAGCTCACTGCAACCTCTGCCTCCCGGGTTCAAGTGATTCTCCTGACTCAGCCTCCAGAATAGCTGGGATTACAGGTGCCCGCCACCATGCCCAGCTAATTTCTGTGTTTGTAGTGAAGATGGGATTTCAACATGTTGGCCAGGCTGGTCTCAAACTCTTGACCTCAAGTGATCTGGCTGCCTCAGCCTTCAAAAGTGCTGGGATTACAGGTGTGAGCCACCGCGCCCGACCCATGCTGCCCATTTCTAAAACACTTATGGTTGAGTTGAGTCACCAGCTAGACCGACACCCAAATCATCCACAGCACTAAAGTCAATGAAGAAACCAAGGAGGAGATTTCAGCCTCCCGCAAAGGGAGGGGAGAATTTTTTCTTTTCTTTTTTCGAGTTTCAGAAACCTGTTCAAGGGTGTCCTCTTTAATCTCCAGTCAAGGAGAGGGAGTGTGTACTAGACTGAGACATGGGGAACATAAACTGCTGCCCCCGGGTGGATTACTGACTGCTTCTCAGTTTAATCAGCCTCTGCAGGGCACCACCGAGCCAGCGCGCTTCTGCAGAGAAGCAGAGGGCTCGTTCACGACTCTAGCGGTTGCCACGTCTTGGGGGCAAGCTCTGTTCTTTCTGCAGGACCTTTGAGAGAGAGGTCCTGGTCTGATCTGGTTCCTTTCTCTCTCTGATTCCTGAGCCCTGCTGTTTCTCCGAGGAAGAAACAGGTGCCTTTTTTTAGGTGCCTTCTAGGCACCTAAAAAAATATAAATTCCTCGTCATGTCAGGGGATCGTCAGTGTGAGGGA
The DNA here is from genome assembly GCF_030222135.1 of Aotus nancymaae. Classification (NCBI taxonomy): domain Eukaryota; kingdom Metazoa; phylum Chordata; class Mammalia; order Primates; family Aotidae; genus Aotus; species Aotus nancymaae. Next base: position 63,098,783 of record NW_026988421.1, on the reverse strand, counting down.
CCACAGCCTCCTCAGATAGAGCAACGGAACCTGGGGATTGTCTTTTGAAAGAGCAGCTTCAACATACACAATCGTCTGCAACAAACCACGACAAAGCAACACCTAATTCTGCTGATCAAAGCTTCAGAGTTCCAGTGATGTTCACAAAAAATAAACCTATGAAAGCCAAGGTGCTAGCTGATCCTACAATGCATGAGACCACGGGCCAGGCACCTCCCTGTCCCTTCAGGCCACTCTCCAGGCTCTCCGCCTGCTGCTGGCTGGGCTTGGGTCCACAGGGGCATGGAGATCGGGGAAAGAATGGAGGGAATTTATTCCTTCAGCTCCCTCCTGTGGGCTTACAGCAGGCCGGGTGCGTCCCACCCCATCCCCAGACAAAGTCACTCTCTAGGTTCTAGGACTCCTCCCCTCCCCTCATCAGGCCTGGGCTGGAATGGCCTCACTGTTACTAGTTTTTAGATAGAATGCACAACTTCCTGGGGTTCCTACACCTGCTCTTAAAATATTCTCAAATTAGGCTGGGTGCAGTGGCTCACACCTGTAATCCCAGCACTTTGGAGACTGAGGTGAGAGGATTGCTTGAGCTCAGGAATTCGAGACCAGCCTGGGCAACAAAGCAAGACCCCATCTCTATAAAAAATTTAAAAAATACAAAAATTAGCCAGGCATAGTGGTGTGCACTGTAGTCCCAGCTACTCAGGAGGCTGAGGCTGGAAGATCGCTTGAGCCCAGGAGTTCAAGGAGCCCAGGAGTGAACTATGATCGAGTCACTGCACTCCAGCCTGGTGACAGAGCGAGATCTTAATAATAAAATAATAAATGTTTTAAAAATCTGCAAATTGCCTAATCTGAGCATGCCATTGCCTGTTAAGACTCTGACTAACAGAGACATTAATGAGGCTTACATTGAAAACTCAAGTATTTATTATGCCCTTGAACCAATGGCTTTGACATGTTGTAAACATGAACAATAAAAAACCCTCATCTTGACCCAGGCCATAGACCACCAGGCCATAAGGATCCTTCTTTGAAATCCCAGGCCAGATATGCTTGGTCCCTTGCACAGGGAGGCCCTCTGGTCCCTCTGGAATGAAGCATTCATGGGAGGCCCATCTTTCTGGGCTTTCCAGTCTGGTTGAGGGGGCAGTCCTTCACCCACAGAACACAGGGATCTGTGCACACTTGAGTCTTGGGCCTGAGGACTGGCCATGCCAGGGGAACTTCCGTTCCAGGGAGACTCCTTCAGGGTAAGGAGAGCTGAGAATGTGCTTGCATCTTGCTGTCAGCTGGAATGAGCACAGCTGGGAGGATGCAAAGAGCCCGTGGCTGGGTTTCGGCACTGGCTTTGTAACAACTCTAGGGCGAACACTGGCAGCACCTTTGAAGGGCTAGAAAGAAGGTGGAATGTTCACCATCAGTTATGAAGGGAGTACTCCTGCTTTGTACTATTTACTCCCCAGATGTCTCAGGAGTGCTCTGCTAATGTGTCTGGAATATCTGCCTTGCAAGGAATGGGCATGAACATGGCTCACTGGCATCTCAGGAGAGATGAGGCCCGCATGTGCTCTGCTCTCTGTCCCAGGCCTTTCCTCCACGGCCCCCAGCCCTCCTGCATTCTCTCCCCATCTTCAGAGGCTCTGAAGCACCAATGTCCTGTGTCCTCCCTTCTAGATGAGGTGCACCAAAAGGGTAGAGCAAGCCGAGCCCAGCGTTAAGCCCAAGCACATGTAGAAGGACATCACCACCCCTGTGGCCTCGGCCAGCTCCCTGGGCACAATCTTAGGCCCATAGAGGAGGGCCAGGGTGCTGAGGTAGCCGTTGCTGAGCCCCAGTAGGGAGTTGAGGAGTGCAGGGTACACATCAGACTGGAAGAGCACAGTCTTCAGGTGGATGCGGGGCTGGTAGTTACAGAGCACGAAGAGGGGAATGAGGCAGGTCCGGAGGAGCACGAGCCCCGGGAGCACCATGCTGTTGGGCCCTGGCACCTGGATCCAGGCTGTGAGCTGCCGGCCACACAGGTCGGCAAAGTTGTACAGGAGGAAGGTAGTGAGGGGGACGAAGAACTTGGTGGTCCACAGTGAGCCTGAGCCCTTGTGGAGGGACTCGATGTTGGTGCAGACGGCAGGGTAGATGAGGCTGCTGATGAAGAAGACGTAGGTGACACAGAAGCCCAGGCTGGCCGTCTTCTTCAGGATGGGGCGGAGGGGAGGCGTGTGGGAGTCACTGGATCTGGAGGCCACCAAAGGGGGACTGGGGAAGTCCTGAGGCAGCTCCTCTTCACCTGAAAACACGTGGGCCGCAAGAACAGGCCTCATGTAGTATCTGCAGGGATGAGGCAGGGCCACTGTCAAGCAGGTCACTTGGGATCTGAATCAGCACTGCCAGGGGTGGGCGGTCAGAACAGAACCTTCCGGCCCAGCATGGAAAGCCCGAGCCCCACATGCCCACAGCCCCCGCATCCCCTGAGATGATGGATGAGATTGCAAGGTGGCCAGAGGAAGGCCTGCACTGTCCCTGGCCTGCCTGCCAGCACAGTGGCCGTGCCATGAGCAGGGACAGAGGAAACCAGCATTGACCACCACACAGTGAGTCTGGGCCCCGAACTGGCTCACTGGTTTTTGTTATGTTTTAGGAGAGTAGAGGTAAAATAGTATTAAAAATGCAAATTTCTAACATGATAAAAGGAACACATGCCTGATACAACAAACCCAAATAATACAGAAAATAAATGATATAGTATTAATAGAAAGAGAACTCTGACTTCCTCCCACTTCTGATCTCACTCCTTAGTGGTAGTGACTGTTAACAGTCTAGGCTGGGCATGGTGGCTTATGCCTATAATCCCAGTACTTTGGGAGACAGAGGGAGGATTGCTTGAGCCCAGGAGTTCGAGATCAGCCTGGGCAACCAAGTGAAACCCTGTCTCTACAAAAATGATAATAATAATTTAAAAATAATAGAAATTAGCCAGGTGTGGTGGTGGTATATGCACATAGTCCCAGCTACTGGGGAGGCTGAGGCAGGAGGATTGCTTGAGCTCAGTTGTCCAAGGTTATAGTGACTTATGATCACACTACCACACTCCAGCCTGGATGGCAGAGTGAGACCCTGTCTCAACAAAACAAAATATCAAAACCAATCTGGTACATATTGTTCCATGCACATACAAACAACACTCACAGTTACATTTCTTAAGCAAGAGTGGGGTCAAGCCATACATATAGGAAAGCTTTCTGTAACAGTGTAATGCCTAAATACAATATATGTCAATAATACATATAAATGCCTTATACTAACTACCTAAATCATGCATAACTATTAAACATAAATGAATACATGAAATTGCCTAAAGAACAGTATCTCGTGGCCATCCTTTTACACAGGAACACGTGGCCTATGTCTCCCTCATGTTACTCCATAATGGGTCACTGGATGGATGTACAGTTAACTGCTCCCCTACTGATGGACATTTAGGTTGCCTCAACTTTTCATTACTACAGACAATGTTCCAATGAATATCCCTACACATAAATCCTTGCACATGTATACTAGTATTTTGGTAGCGCAGATTTCTAGAAGAGGAAATGGCTGGATTACAAGGTTTACACCTTTAAAGTTTTGATTGCTACTGATAAACTGCTCTCCAAACATACCACCAGTTTATCTCTGCTCAGCACCATTCACCCACCCTAACAGAAGTAACCTGCCCTGTTCATCTCTCCCAGAGTACCTGTTTAGTTCCCTCAAAAGAACTGACTGCAATCTATAGTAATTGCATTGGTTTATCATGTGTCTCCTTCAGTAGAAGACAGGTTCCTGTCACACCTGTAATCCCAGCACTTTGGGAGGCCAAGGTGGGTGGATCACCTGAGGTCAGGAGTTTGAGACCAGCCTAAACAAATGGTGAAACCCCAGCTCTACTAAAAATACAAAAATTAGCTGGGCATGGTGCCAGCAACTCAGGAGGCTGAGACAGAAGAATCGCTTGAACCCGGGAGGTGGATGTTGCAGTGAGCTGAGATTGCACCACTACACTCCAGCCTGGGTGACAGAGCAAGACTCTATCTCAAAAATAAATAAAGAAAGAAAGAAAGAAAGAAAAGAAAAAAGAAAAAAAGAAAAAGAAGACAAGTTCCTGGGGCAAAGACTACATTTGACTTTTCTAGCTAAAATCTTCAGGCACAGAGCAGCCCTTCAACACATAACTGTTGAAGGAACTGAGAAGCAGCCCACAGAAGTGTCTTCCTTATCTTCAACGCTGAATATCATCTGTCTTTCTGACTTCTACTCTGACCAGCGAGAAAGCTTAGATCACTCTGTCTTGCTATGTGACTATCTTGCCTGAGCCACTCAACCTCTCTGAGCGCTAGATATCTGAAAACCAGGAGACACAGGCTGGCTGTATTAATGTGGCTCAGAGGGACTTGGTGTAGGGGGGTGTGTGTAAGCAGTAACTTGGTTCTGGTTTCAGCCTTGTCTCTGCCTCCCTGTGAGATCTTGGGCCAGGCACACCCCTTTCTGGGCCTGCTTCCTCCTCTGTAACATGGAGGTTTCACACAGCCAAATAGTTCTGAAGCCCCAGTCAGTCCTCCCACCCTAAGACCAGCAGATAACATGCATGTGGATGAGTGGGTGTGTGGGAGGCCCCTACCCAGAAGCACTCTTGAGTGACAGTGAATGGGGTGCTTCAGTCAAGTTCTGTCTGGTTTCACCATCGCTATCTAAGGAAAGGAATGTTCCTACTTCCCCTCTATTCAGCCTTGTCAGGTCCTTGCCTTAAGTCTGTTCTCAGGAAATTCCCCATCAAGTTCCTCTGGTCACAGCTCTTCCTCCTAAGTTCTTCCAAATGTTGCTGCCTCACCTCACCCTCCCAAATGCAGGGCGGGTGGGCTTGCCTTTTCAGGAAGATTTAGTCCGAGCAGAGCTGGGATCACAGCTCTCTCCATGAGCCCCAACCTTAGAGAGGTGTCTACGAGCGCACAAATCCTGACCCTAGTTTTGTAAAGCTTTCTGTAACAGTGTAATGCCCAAATACAATATATGTAACTGATACATATAAATGCCTTATACTAACTACCTAAACCGTCCTTGGTAAAATGGAGGTTTCACACAGCCAAAAAGTTCTGAAGCCCCAGTCAGTCCTCCCACCCTAAGGACCAGCAGATAACACACATGTGGGTGAGTGAGTATGTGGGAGGCCCCTCCCCAGAATCGCTCTTGAGTGACTGTGAACAGGGTGCTTCAGCCAAGAGCCCTGTGTGGTTTCACAATCACTATCTAGGGAAAGGAATATTCTCACTTCCCCTCTATTCAGCCTTGTCAGGTCCTTGACTTTAAGTCTGCTCTCAGGAAATTCCCCACCAAGTTCCTCTGGTCGCAGCAAAGAAACAGAGGTTTCTGTCCAGGCACGGTGGCTTGTGTCTGTAATCAATCCCAGCACTTTGGGAGGCTGAGGTGGGTGGATCACTTGAGGTCAGGAGTTCAAGGCCAACCTGGCCAACATGGTGAACCTCTGTCTCTATAAAAAATACAAAAAATTAGCTGGGCATGGTGACCCATGCCTGTTGTCCCAGCTACTCTCCCAAGGTGGGAGAATCACTTGAGCCCAGGAGGTCAAGGCTGCAGTGAGTTGTGATTGCACCACTGCACTCCAGCCTGGGTGACACAGTGAGACTCTGTCTCAAAAAAAGAAAATTGAAGTGTCTACAGGATAGCATGGTCCTGAAATTGAAGTATTTACAGGATAGCATGGTCCTGGGTGTTCTCTATCTCACATGCTCAGCTGGAAGGGACTCTGGCCTGCCTAAATGAGACTAGAAACTAGGGTGACCAACCATCCTGGTTTGCCTGAAACTGTCTTGGTTTTATTTTATTTATTATTATTACTTTTTGAGACGGAGTCTCACTCTGTTGCCAGGCTGGAGTGCAGTGGCGCAATCTCGGCTCACTGCAACCTCCACCTCCCAGGTTCAAGCAATTCCCCTGCCTCAGCCTCCTAGTAGTTGGGACTACAGGTGCACGCCACCACGCCCAGCTAGTTTTTTTGTATTTTAGTAGAGACGGGGTTTCACCATGTTGGCCAGGATGGTCTTGATCTCCTGACCTTGTGATCTGCCCGCCTCAGCCTCCCAAAGTGCTGGGATTGCAGGCGTGAGCCACCACGCCCAGCACTGTCCTGGTTTTAATAGTTACAGTCCCTTGTCCTGGGAGCTCCTTTGGCTCTAGGCAAGCAAGAAAGGTTGGCTACCCTGCCGGAAACAGACCCACCCAAAGCACCAGAAACAGGACAAGGAAACAGCAGGAGAAGTGGGGTGACCCTCCTGTTCCTCTGTTCATTCAGTGGCTGGAGAATAATTTAATACACCACGATGCGATGCCAGGCAGTGTGCAGGGTGCTGGGGGATGGGAAGCCAGCCAGGTCACAGGAAGCATGGGACGGTATGTCAGCCTGGAGCCACAGCTAGGCAATTTCTGAGAATGGCCCTGAAGAGGTGGGGAGGACTGGGCAGCTCAGGGGTCGGTCGGTGCCTGGGATACCGTGTAGCTCAAGCAGCTCAGCCCCCTCCTATCCTCCTGAACCCCGAGGACTGCTGAAGTGAAGAATCCTACAGCTGGGGAAAGTGGCTCACTCCCAGCCCAGGGGGATTCGATATTTTGCTGAAAGGCTGGGGGTTCTGGGGATTAACGAGTGACTCTCCTCATGAGGGCAGGAAGAATGAATGATGAGAAGAGGCCGTTGTAGTCTTGAGTCAGGGATGTAGCACAATCTGGTGGAGGGAGGCGACTCTGGAAACAGCTCCAGTCCCACCTATGACTCACCAGGTGAGTGACCTGGGGCATGCTTGTGAGCTTGCCTAAGCCTCAGTTTCCCCATCTCCCAAGTGAGAAAATACTCACAACTGCACAGATTGTCATAAATCATAAACAAAAATGTACATGTAAACTGTTCAGCTTAGGGCCACTGCAAAAATCAGCTTCCTGTGGAACAGGGCCGCATCGGGGCAGGTCCCTCCACAGCTCTGCTGGCTCATGCACCTGACATATCACTTAGCGGTCTCTTGGTCTCAGTTTCCTCACCTGTTAAATGGGGATGACTCCTGCCTTTCCTACATCAAATAAGATAGTGGATAGGAAAATGCTTTGAAAAGAATAAAATGCGAGAGAAAGACAAGGATGGTTTTTGTAAAAAGCAGCAGGCTTTTTTACAAAAAGCAGCAAGAAAGCAAAAGGAAGAACTGGAGAGAGAAAGCAAGAGAGACACTCGAGGCAAGAAAGCAGGTCGTGGAGGTGGAAAGAAGCCCCAAAAGGCAGCGAGTCGTCCAAGCACAGGTTTGGAGTTATCTTAAAATCCTGCCTGGCTCTGCTACCTACTGGCTCTGAGATTTAGGCAAGTAATTTAACCTCTGCGCCAGGAGCGGTGGCTCACGTCTGTAATCCTAGCACTTTGAGAAGCTGTGGCAGGAGGATCACTTGAGCGCAGGAGTTCGAGACCAGCCTGGACAACACAGTGAGACTCTGTCTCTACAAAAACGTATAAAAAAATTAGCTGGGTGTGGTGGCACACACCTGGAGCCCCAGCTATTTGGGAGGCTGAGGTGGAAGGATAGCTTGAGCCCAGGAGGTCAAGGCTGCAGCAGGCCATGATCACATCATTGCACTCCAGCCTGGCCTGCAGAGCGAGACCCTATCTACTAAAACAACAACAATTAAGTCTCTCTGAACTCTGGTTTTCTAATCTGTGCATGGGAATAATAAATAATAGTACTGTACTCTAAGAGGAACAGGGGAGTGTTAGTTTTTATTTATTTATTTATTTTAGAGAGACAGGGTCTTGCTGTCACTGAGGCTGGAATTGCAGTAGTGCAATCAGCTCACTGCAGCCTCCAACTCCTGAACTCGAGCAATCCTCCCAGTTCAGACTCCTGAGTAGCTGGGATTCTAGGCACATGCCGCCATGCCCAGCTAATTTTTTATTCTTTGTAGAGACAGCGTCTCACCCACATGCATGTTATCTGCTGGTCTTAGGGTGGGAGGACTGACTGGGGCTTCAAAACTACTTGGCTGGGTGAAACCTCCATTTTACAGAGGAGGAAGCAGGCCCAGAAAGGGGGGTGCCTGGCTCAAGATCATACAGGGAGGCAGAAACAAGGCTGAAACCAGAACCAACTTACTGCTTACACACACACCCCCTACACCAAGTCCCTCTGTTTGAGCCGCATTAATACAGCCAGCCTGTGCCATGGCTGCACCATTGCTTCTGTGTTGCCCAGAATGGGTCTTGAACTCCTGGGCTCGAGAGATCTACTGCCTTGGCCTCCCAAAGTGCTGGGACTACAGATGTGCTCCACAGCACCTGGATAGAAGTGTGAACATGGAATGAGGTAGGACACATCAAGCTGGTGGGAACACAGCGCTATAGGAAGGGGCTGTGTTCACCAATGGGAATATTATTCACGGTGATTAAGCTTGAGGAGCCAGCTGCTTGGGCGTGGCAAGGAGCCAGGCTCTCATGTCCACCAGCCAAGCCAATTTGTTGAGCCACTGTTTTGAACCACAGCACCTAGACCAAGAGGCCAGCATAGAATCTGCTGAGAAAAAGCAGCACGGCTACAACTGCACCCATGGGAAGGAGGCCCGGGCAGTGAGCGGCGCCTTCACCTGGAGTACTCTAGCCTGGAGAGCAGCAGGTAGAGTCCAAGGCAGAGCACGAGGAAGACAGTGGCCGTCAGGAAGAAGGCCAGGGCGCTGTCCCTCACGTCGCTGGATGCAGCCAGGTCCACCAGAGAGGCCACGGCGCTGATTGTCCCACCCATGGCTCCTCCTGCAGAGAACAGAGGACACGCAGAGATGGTGAGGGGTGGGCAAGGAGGAGGAGTGTCCGCGGGTCCCTCCCTGCATGGGTTTCACAGACCAAAATAAAATTCCTCAGTGTGAAAAATGCCAAAGCTCTCTCAGTGTCCTGAAGCCCAGGAGACAGGGAGGGCCCAGCCGCCAAGCCTGTCCTGCATTTCCTGAGTTTCCAAGGGGGTAGTTTTCCCCTCTCTATGCTGGACTTGAGAGCGGCTGCTGCCTGAAGTGGCACATGGCCTCCAGCACCAGTCTGCTGCCTTTCCTGTTTCACCTCCAACCCTCGACCTCTGTCTCTCTCTATTGCCCTTCTAGTGGGGGCTGAAATTTTAGATTTAGGGGCAGGAAGTGCCAGAGACCTCTAGATTTCCTCTTCTCTCACCCCAGCCCAAACCACCCACCAACCAAACTGGGAAGGAGGCTCAGGGACTGTCCTCATATAGGGTACCCTGCTGCTCAGAGACCACCCTTTCTAGGGGTGTCCTCACTGGCTATAAACCCCACCATCACCCACCCATGAGCTCACAGAACCTACTGTGTATCCCAAGGTGGCTACAGCACCATACACATGTGAATGCATGTGTAACAAATACAACACCTACACACACACAGTCACACACATACACCTATGCACACACAAGCATGCAACCACCCACCACATGGAATGTTCATATTACCCATGAGACCTGTGGCCGCCACACCTTTCACTGCTACCTAACAGAGGTGGCCCCAAGACCTACTGGGATGCCCAGGAGTCAGACGGACAGGTGTGTCACCCTTGACTCTGTGACTTGCTAGCTGAAAGCCTGGGGCCAACGTGCTTCTCTGACTTTATAGTGTGCTTGCCTGTAGAATGGAAATAACAACACCCGCCCTGTGTGGTTGCTTTGAGGACTGACAGATGATGTTCAGAAAGGGCCTGGCACACGGGAAACAAAAACAAATGCTGTTCCCTTCCTTGCCTTGACGGCACCGTTGCTTCTGGGAGGCAGTAGATGTGCCTTTCTTTTCCTTGAACCCTCACAGCCACGGTCGTCTTCCTGTGCGGGCCACGGGTCAGAAGGCCCGTGTGCAGCACTGCTTGGGAATGCTGGCACCAGTGTGGGCAGGTCACTTACTTTCTTCCCTACCTGTGTCTATTGGCCTGGAAAATGGGGCTAATCCCTGTCCTATTCATCACAGGTAACTGTGGTGAGGTGGAAACAGGACGATAGGTGGAAAAGCACTGACTACAAGGCCAGGGTATCATCAATGTGGGAAGGCCTGGGGGTGAGTGGCTGGACTGGCAGGATGAATCTGCCTACTTTGGAGCATCAGAATGGCCACTCCTGAAGAGGCGGGAAGAAGGCCGACTGGGGCAGGGTCATGTGGGTCCATGTGGGCAGGGCCAGCTCTGTCTCCATCGGGCAGCTTTTACGCAGCACCAGTTTTCTGCTCACTGTTGCATGAAGCAGAGAAGAAGAGGGACAGCCAGGCCCCATCCACCATGGCGCGCCATCACTGCTCCCCATGCTCTGCCTGTGGCCTCCGTGGCTCTAAGGGAATAGTTCTTGGCCTGATGGAGAATCCTTTCCCCAGCCTCCCCACCATAAGTTCTATTAGCCTGAGTGGTATTTGAGGGAGGGCAAAGGTATAAAGATTAGCATCATAATTAGGAACGCAGACTTTAGAATCCAAACTTCCGAGTCCAAACCTGGCTCTTCTACTTCTAGTTTGTGACCATGAGCAAGTCCTCAACCTCCCTGTGCCTCTGTATCCTCCTCTATACAATGGGGGTGTTAATAATACCCACCTCGTAGGGCTGTGATGCAGATTAAAAGGATTATTACAAGCGAAGCACTCAGAGGCCTGCCTGGCGCAGGGATGTGCCAAATACCAAACAAATCCTTTCTGATTCCCAGTTAGGTGCTTGGCTATTTCTGTCCTTCCCACATCAAAGCAGCAACAACGGGTAAACTCTTTGCCAAGAGGGTGCCCATTTCTGAGAAGCTGTAATCCCCACCTAGACGTTTTGTAAGAACTGGGGTTAAACTCAGTAAGACACTCCCCAGCCGCCCCAAGGAAGAGATCTTAACATCACTGCCTACTGATTTTCCTCTCTCTCTTTCCAACTTGTAGAGAATTTACAATATTATCATCAACAACAAACCAGGCCTCCAGGAACTCATCCTTCATGACTTTCTACTTTTATCTCATCAGTTATGGAAATACATGCAAATGAGGGGTTTAAAAAAACACCAGCGCAGAACAAATGAATTGTTCCTCAGATGCCAACATGTGCGGAATTCACAGACGGGCTGTGCTGGAAAAAAAGCAAGTGGGGCTGGCGAGGTGGTCTTGCGGCCTCTGGGAGACTGAGACACTTCGATTTTCCAGGGCGTGGGGTGCCACCAGGGCCCCATACAGTGGTGACCATGGTGTAGACTCAGGGTCATTAATACTGGCGTAGAAGTACTAAACTTCCCCACTTTTCTCAATAGACTTTCTGAAAAATCCACAGGAGACTCCCATCCCTAGAAGATCACAGGTGGCCAGATGAACCTGACGACTGCTTGCCAATGTAAATGGTGAGTTTGGTCACTGGATCCTGGAGAGGCTGCTGGCAAGGATGGGAGGAGCTAAGAGGATATATGAACCTCCTTCTGAGACTACAGTGACACAAGGGATTAAATCCCATGTCCAGTGGCCACTGCCTTCAGTCCAGAAAAGCCCTTTTGAAAGCACTGCTGGCGTGTGCTGCCTGCATCCAGGAAACTTAGCAACAAGTCCATTTTTATTTCATCTTAGGCCCAAGTGTTTCCCAGGATGTAGCCAGAAGCCTAATCCGATCTCAGAAATGGCAAACAGACGGAAGCTCACATCTAGACTCTGATCTGCAGAGAGGAACTGCCTCAAGTGCTGCGCTGAGAAGGATTTAGAAGCTCAGGATGAAAGATGGAAATCCACCAGTGACGTCTGGCACCGGCTCGAGTGGGGAAGGACATACCCTTGTCAAAGGACTGTCATCCTGGCCACATGCTTCCTGGTGTTATTAACTGAGGGGCACAGTGCAGGCTCCTTGCTGTCAGTGGGCAAATGTATAGAGCTCGCCTCTGCACAGCAGGGGCATGTGGAGGGGTAGACAGAGCAGCAGGGCCTCCAGTCTTGCTCACAGGGACAGTGGCCTCCTGGCAAAGCACCAATGCTTCCTGACCCAGCTCCTTTTTACCTGGCTGGGTCACCTCGGTGAGAGACATGTACGTTTCCAGCTTAGAGAACAAAACTGCCAAGGACTCCAGAAGAGGCTTATCAATATCAGCATCAAACATCAGCTAGAGGGGTTGGCCCACGTCCCGCATGGGCACACCCACAGGATGCCAAAGCTTGTTGGGGAGGGGACGAGGAGTTTATTCACAGGGCTGCCAGCTCTGAGGGGACCGGCACTTGATCATCTTTGCATCCCCAGGACATAGCAGGTCCTCTATAAAATCGGAAAGGAAGAAAAGACAGATAGAGGGAAGGAAAGGAGACAAGAAGGGGAGAAAACATAAGGGAAAGGAAAAATAGAAGAAGAATAGGAGAAGGAGGGAAGGAAAGGGAGGAAGGCTGGTTTCAGGATTTGCATTTTGTAGGCCGACCATGTTATCCAAAAATACCTGCAACTCTGTCTCCCCTCCTGCCTACCTTCTCACAGTCACAGTGGGAGACTTTCATACTCTCCCACTGACGTGTGTCCATCTGTCTTGAGTCTGGGTGAGCTTATGGCCATGGTGGAACTGACCTTACGTGGCTTCTGTTGCTAAATCAGAAATAAAGCTTCTGCCTGGATCTCCTGAAATGCCAGCTTTTGCAACCCAGATGCCACGCCATGAGGAAGTCCAAGCTGCTGCCATTTGAGGTCCACATAGAGAGAAATGGAAGCCCCAGCCCAGCCCTGGCTAAGCTTCCAGCCAGCAGCCACCAACACCCCAGCCAGGAGAGCACACCCCCCAGAACTGGACCTTCCTGCCCCCCATCGAGTGATGCTGGCTGATGCCATGGGGAGAAGAGAAGCGCTATCCCCGCAAACTCCTGTCCAAGCTGCAAGTTTGTAAGCAGTAGAAATGGCTGTTGTTGCTCTAAGCCAGTAACTTTTGGGGTAGCTTGTTATGCAACACTAGATGATCGAGACACAACTCCCATGACTCCTGGGTGGATGAACCTGGTCAGCTACTTGGATCCTGCTCTCACCTGATATCAGCGCCTGGGAGTTCCTCATAGGGAAGGAGCCGGTCATGCCGTAGATGCTGCTGCTGAAGATGGTGGAGGCACTGCTGAGGATCACCATGCAGACAATGGTGACAGCAAAAAAGCCATGGGTCCAGGAGGAGGTGTCCACTTCTACCAGTGCGGTTATCACCATGAAGATGGCCAGGATGATAGTCAGTGAGGTCAGGACACGGATGTGGACGGCAACCCTAGGGCGAGGATGCCAGAAGCAGTTAGACGCCCCTTCGGGGCTCCTGTGCAGACTGGGGCTGGTGAGCCACCTTAAGGGAAGCAGGCAAGCTCAGCGGTTAGGACTGTTTACTCTGCCATCAGGAGGCTTGCATTTGAATCCTGCCTTCCCGGCTCCCTAGCTGTGTGGCCTTGGGTAAGGGACTCAGTTGTTCTGGTTTCAGCTTTTGAACCTGTACAATGGGGAGAGTGGATCCACCTCAAGTCGGGGTGAGGCTTAAGAGGTGGGCAGTGTGGGGTGCAGAGGGCAGTGCCTGGCTCAGGGCCAGTGCTCAGTGGGTACTGCTGCTTTTCACTTTGCTGTGAGGTTCAAGGACAGGAGGACACCATGATGTTCGAGGCAAACCCTTGTTCTTCCTGCCACGGGACTGAGCTCCTGCTGGCTCTGTCTAGTGTTTAAACAGAGCGGCCACACACTGACCTTCCTTTCCTTGAAACTTAGGAAGTTTCAGAGGGAAAGGGAAGAAGGGAAGAAAATCACCACCATCATCATCATAGCAGTCACACAGTATGCAATGCGTACTCTTCTAGGTGTTTTCTGTATGCTAGTGTGTTTGATTCTTATACCGGTTCCGTAAGACAGGTATTCCTACCTACTCCATGTATACAGATAAGGAAGCTGAGGTCAGAGAAGTTAAGGAACTTGCTCAACGTCACTCAGCAGTGAACCCAGGAGGTCTGGCTCTGGCCAGTTCTCAGAATGATGCTCTGCTGCCTCCCCTGGAGTGAGGAAATATGAATGGCACAGAAGAGGTGGCCAGGGCAGGGGCATCTTCCTGTAATGGCCTCAGTTGTCATGGGGAGCAGCTGATGCCAAGTTACTGCTGTCTGGGGTCAAGGGAACCCCCACACGCCCCCGCGCCATGCCTGTGTATGAGCCATGTGCTCTTCCCAGCCCCCATGCTGGCCTGGGGAGAAAAGCAGGGAAGGAGTCTATCTAAGAAGCTGCACATTTTTATTCTAGGGAGCAAAAACATCATCTCAAGGGGGTACTTAAATTATCAGATTAGACTAAGCTTTAAACCGGATTGGATGTTTAGCTAATTTTCCTGCTAGCCAGTGGGAGGAGGCTGAGAGAAAAGCCAGATTACACAGTTTTTTATTATTAAAGAAAGAAAAACTTGAAAGGTAGAAAAAAATACACACACACACACACACACACACACACGTAGGTATGAAATGATGAGCGAGCATGAAAAGCAAGAAAGGAATTTTTTCAAAGTGTTTTTGTGGCCCCAGGCTAATTTGAGTTTCCCTCTGGTCCTTAGCTAAAGGGAGAGCAGGCGCTGTCACTGCTTTATAACGGGTGGGAGGAAACCCAAGGAAGTGAAGGAACAGTCTGAGGTTGTGGAGTGAGTCCGTAGGGAGCTGGGATGAGAACACAGGTGTGCTGAGCCCCAGCCCATCACTCAGTCTGCTAATGTGTGTACTCAATGGTGTGCTCATTCTGCAAACGTGCATTGAGCAACTACTGTGTGTCCAGTACTGTGCTGGATGTCCAGGACACAGGACAGACCAGAAACAGCAACAGTCATCCCACTGTGGTAGGTGCTCCACCAGGAGGCCCCAGGGCATCAAGCAGCACATCCGAGGGGTACAAAACCTTCCCTGGGCATCGTGGAGAGCCATTTGGAGGCAATGTCTATGCTGGATGGTCATGATGAATGGGAGGATGTAAGTGCACATGTCTTGGGAGAGAGCGAGGCTTATTCAGGGAGCTGCAAATGGACTCTGGCTGCAGTCACGATGGGAGTGGAGGAGCAGAGAGGTGATGCTGGGGAGAGGTGTGGACTCACGTTCTGGAGGAGGGCAGGGCGCAGGGCCTTTGTCTGCCAGCACCACCCCCTGGGAGAACGCTCCTTCCTTCATGCCTAGTCATCCGGGGAAGGTGGTCAGCCACGTCGCCCATACCGACACCGACACACCCACAAACAACAGGCATGTGACACAGCCTGGGGCGATCAGACTGTTCCCTGCTCCTGGCCCCTGGGGTTGAGCTAGTTAGGAATTAGCATGTGACCCACACAGGGTCATTAAATCTTCCCTGGAACTGCTACATGGAAGCTGTGGAAAGAAGCTTGCTTCCGAGACTGTGTCCGGGGCTGCTGGCTGCCATATTGCCAGCTGTATAGGGCGAGGCTAGACACAGAGGAGAAGCCATGCAGAGACACACAGAGCCCAGGGGAGGTACAGAGGAGATCCCCTAGATCCAATGATGCCTGAAGGTGGACTTGACTTTAATTTTCACTTAAAGAAAGAGAAAATCCTTTTTTGTGTCTCTGTCATTGCTACTAAAAGTGCCCACTAACACAAAGAGGTACATCAGGGTTTCAGGCTGGCAATGACATGGTCAGAAGCTACAGGAATGCTGCTGGTGTCCTGCTCACCTGCCGTCCCTCTTACCACTCCAGGAGTGGTGTTACCGACCTGGGAGTGACAGGTAAGTAACAACTCCTAAGAACAGCCTTCAACTAGTGACTAGGGAAGTTGATACGTAAATAGCCCAGCTCCCTCCTGCTCAGCCATGCTCCACACTGGCTCCCTGAGATCCCCAGCAGGACTGTGTTCTTATCCTTCTGAGGGAGCTGGCTTGATCAGGCATCTTCAGCTGACTGCCTTCCCTTTCCTGTTCCCCTTCTGTACTCTCCCACCTTCACCCTCCAGATAAACTACTTGCACTTGAATCCTTGTTTCAGGGCCTGCTTCCGGGGAGCCTTGCATTAAGATGACCATTCAGACCCCATGCTAAGACTTATCTTCTCAAGGTCTGCAGGGGCTTTGGCCTGGACAGGAGCTGGTGGGCAGCCAGGTGGGCACCTGGACCCTTGGCAGCCCAGAGCGTCTATCATAAGAGCACAGCAGGGGCCCTGGAGGCCAGCAGTTGAACCTTACCCCTGATGCTTGAGGTGGTCTACACACTCAGCCCTGTCACACAGTGTCCCCATCCTCTCCTAGCAGCTGGAGCCATCCCATCCACTCCCAAGATAAGAGCAAGCAGGGCATGGAGTCTGAGTCAGGAGACCAGAGCCCTGCCCAGCTCTGTCATCTGCTTGCTGTGTGACCTCCGACAAATATTCAACCTCTCTAGGCCTCCATCTCCTCATCTCTAAAAAGAAGCTAGACCAGATAATATTAAGGTCCCCAACAGCTAATGATTCTAAATCTGCAAAAGATCAAGTGGAGAGAGAGGTTGGGTACAAATGCCAAGAAGTTTTAACCAGTTTCTTGGGGCATGAAGGAGGCAAAGGCCAGGCTGGAGAGGTGAGGTGCACTACAAAGGCAGGACCCTCTCTTGCTCTCCCCCAGCACAGGCACAGGGCCTGGCAGGCACTGGGTAAATATTTGCTGGATGTACAAATTGACAAACAAGGGAGATCAGTAGCGCCGGGGAGGTTTTCACGCTGGCCTGAACCTCCTGCGGCTATCTGCTTCTTGATGCCCCCACCTCAGAGTGGCAGGGAGTCCAGCTGGAAACATCTGCCAGCCTCGGGAGTGGCCTCTGCCTCTAACCACCTCCTCACAGACACAGCCAGGAAAAAGTCTGGCAGGAATGATGAGGCATCACGGGAGCCCTCCTGTGTGCCTGTCGCTACAAGGTAGTAAGTTCCTTGAACAGGAAGGTTGCTCTGCAGAGAGCTGGGGGACTGCTTACTCAGGCACCCCCAGGGCCGGAAGCTGGGGAGGAATCAGAGAGGAAGAGGTCAACACCAAATGCATTCCAGAAATGATGCAGTGTGGAATGCTGCTCTGTCCCCCTATGCGGCCCTTCACCTGCGCAGGTCTCCTTCCCGCCTGCTAATTATCCGCTGCATAAACCACTCTTGCCCAGAGCCTCCACCCATGGGCTCCAGGGCTATTTTCAACATTCATCAAGCTTCATGAAATGTGCCAGGTGCAAGCCTGCCCCACAGGCATGAACGGAGGACACTGGCTTCCATCTCTGCTGCTTCCACCCGGGAAGGGAGAGTGGCCCAGGGGACGGCAGTGCTCCTAAGATCTTCGGAAAGCCTAGGCTTTCAGTTGCTGTGATGTCTGGGGCTCTTGTTGGAGACAGGGCACGGCCAAGAGGACAGCTCCAAGACCAAGACCCTGGGGCAGGCCTCAGTCCTGTGCAGACTCCAGGAGAGGCTTCCTCTGGTACCCAGGTTGCTGGTCCCCCTACTCCCTGACTCATGAGGGCTCAGGACCCCAGGGGACTGATTTCTTCGTAAGTCTCCAAGATGTAAATCCTCCTCATAAGTATTTATGATGCTGCAGATTTAACATAATAAAACACTTGGCGATTATGGATAAGCCAGTCGGAAAAAGCCAGGGTTCTCCAGGAGGGGAGAAGAGGAGACATTTCAATCTTGCACATTAAATAAAAAACAGCTTAGCTCCAGACCATCTTCCCACAGCCTGGAAACAGATGGAGGCCTAGGAGCGTGTTCCTGCATCACCCTTGCCCCTCTCCCAGAGGCCAGGAGAAGAAAGGGCGGGCCAGGGGTGGGTTAGTCCCCTCTGAGAATGTCCTGTAGCTGCTGAGCCTTCTCCCCAGACCCAGTCTTGGGAGGGCAGCTCGCTTGGGGACCCACATCCCACTGGAGACTAACCACCCACTTCCATCCCAGCAGCCTGAATCCTGGCAAGACAGGGCTCTCACTAGAAGCATCTTGGGAGTGGCAGGGGCAGGGGTGGGTGCAAAGTGGGGGAACTAGGACGTAGGTGGCTCAGGGGTTCCAAGCACAAATGTGGGGTGAGAAGGTCCCAGTTCAAATCCTGACTCCTCCCTTTCATTCTGTAGCCAAGACTGGGGTGCAGTGGTGTGACCATAGCTCACTGCAGGCTTGAACTCCTTGGCTCAAGCGATCCTCCTGCCTCAGCCTACTGAGTAGCTGGGACTACATGTGTCACCATGCCAGGCTAATTTTTTTTTCTTTTTTTTAATAAACAGCATCTCGCTATAGTGTCCAGGGTGGTCTCAAACTGCTGGGCTCAAGCTGTCCTCCTGACTTGGCCTCCCAAAGTGCTGAGATGACAGGTTTGAGCCACTGCATGCCACCTGGGTCCATCCTTAATGGCCACGTTCTCTTGGGCCAGTCACCTCCACGAGCCTGTTTTCCCATCTAAAAGCAGGGTCACAGCAGCTTCCCGCTCTTAGGCTGCCATGAGGGTTAAAGGAGATAATGCATCTGCCGGATATGATGCTCAGAAGTGCTACTGTCTCTCAGAGCCCACAGGCTGGACCTTCCCTGCCACTCCTGACCCATGGCCCAGGCGGGCTTTCGGCCTGTGGGACCCCCAGACCACTGAAGAGGTGAGAGGCAGGCTCGGCCACCTGTGGTGCCCCTGTGGTCTCCTGACTTCCATATGGAAAATGGGGCGATGTCACGGCCTCCCTCCTGGGTTGCTGTGCAGCCTAAAGGACATGACAAAGGGTGACGGAGGCATTACACCCTTGCTACAGTTCAGATGGTGATTCTGGAACTGGAAGGGGCTGGGAGCTCTCTCTAGGCTGTCTGGGCTGCACAAATAGCCCCATCCTCAGGGTTCCCCATGCCATGGCTGTCCCCCATCTTCCTTGCCTCCTGTTCCTGCCTGCACTGGTTCTTCATACACCCTCTCTCCTGTGAGGCACTGCCAGGGCCCCTGCTCTGCCCTCCTCCACTCTCCTCCTGGGGTGGGGTCTCTGCAGGCTGCGCCCCCTCTGTTAGGACATTGAATGTGGCCCTAGGAAGGCAGGAGTGAGGCAGGTGAAGGCCAGCTGGCTGGTGAGAGGGGCTGCCATGCTCCTCTCTTTCTCACTCTTCCAAATTGCACTTTGGTTTGAAGAAACGTGCAAATTACTGACACTCCTTCCATTGGGAGGTGGGTTCTATGTCCCCTTGAAACGAAGTAGGCTTTGTAACTGCCCAAATCAGTCAAGTGTGGCAAAAGCAACAGCACAGGACTTCCGAGACCAGCCTGTAAAAACCACGCAGCCTCTCCCTTGCTCTCAGCCACTGGATAAGGCGTCCTATTACCCTCAGGCTGACATGTGAGATTACAAAGAGAGAAGAGACAGAGAGAGAGGATATGAATGGCTCCAGCTCCAGCTGCCATCTGACTGCAACTGCAGGAGAGACAGTACGACAGCTGAGCCTCGACAGTCCCTGGAACATGAGAAGTACTCATGACTGCTATTGCTTTAAACCACTATGCTTTGGGATCTTATTATGTAACAGATAACTGCAATATCCCCATGTATAATATGTTTGGAAAGACTGATCTATTCAAGCTCAGCACGTAGAAGACACTCATGGTGCCCTCTCTCCTCCTGTACCCAGAGCAGACATCACTAATCAATCCTGGCACCCTCCCTGAAGCCAGATCTGCCTTAGAATCTTGTCCTACTAGAGATCTGGCAGTCCCTACAAATTGATTAGAACTGGGCAAAACAGATTTGCCATCAGTAACCCCAGGTTTTAGTCGGCCATGCCCCACAGGAGCCCAGGTTTCTGGACCACAGTGTAGCCATCCTTATCACTTAGTGGCAGCTTAGAAGAAACAAAGTGACAAGGGCTGTTGTCCTTGTAAACTCAAATTGAGAATCTGAGCCAGAAAGTCACCCAAGGGGGTCTATGGACATGCTGATTTGCCTAGTTAGCTCCTGAACAACTTCTCCCCAGGCACATCCAGATGGAGCCTCTCCTGGTCCTGATCACTACAATGTCGAACTTCCCCATGAGCCTTCTTGGGAGTAGTTGACACATGAGCTGGTGTTACCAGCTTAGCACTAACAGTTAGGTGACCATTCTGGGCCACAGGACTTGCAGACTGTCAGACAGGATCCCTGAGAAGAGAAGGGAGGAAGTCTCCTGCATCCCCACACGCTTCCCACCAGCGGCTCTCACGATGTCACAGGGTGTGGCTGGAGAGTGAAAGCCCAGTTCCCCAGGGGCATCCCCAGGGACCTGATCTGACTTCTTACTTCATGCACGAATCTGAGCTGCTGTCTCCTCCTTTGGTGACCGCCACTTAAGTAGGCAGAAAAAAAAGCAGCTGCAGGCGAAAGGGGAGTAGAGGAGGCAGGAGGCCCAGGCGGAGGCCGGAGAGAGGGAGGAGAGCCGCCTACCTGTTGACAAGCAGGAAGTTGGCCACCAGGCACAGCATGGAGGGCACGGTGGAGGCGACGGCAAGGTAGCTCTCAAAGTAGTTCTGCAAGCACACAAGTAAGGAGGTGCTGCGGTCACTCAGGGATGGAGGTGAGCAGTCCCACCCGTGCAGAGACAGGGCCCCTCTCCGTGGGGCTTCTCCCCACTGTCTTCAAACACCCAGGAGCCGTGGGTGAACCCACCTCCAAACAAGGCCCCACCCCATCTCCAGCCTAAGGCCACTCACTCAGCCACTCAAACAGCTGCCAACGTCAGCTGTACTAAGTGCTAAAGGCATAGGAAGGATAAGATGTCATCCCTGTCCCCAGTGAGGCACTGGGTGCTGTGCAGCCCACACTTCTGCCCATGGACCAAGGCCATGGGCGTAGAACTCAATGTATGTCTGAAAAAGGAAAGTTTGCCCCATCAGCCTTCTTGGCCCATCACCAAAATGCAAGACTATCCACTTGTTTTTGGTTTTGTTTTTAAACTTTTAGTAGAGATAAGCTCTTCCTATGTTGCCCAGGCTGGTCTCAAACTCCTGAGCTCAAGTGATCCTCTTGCCTTGGCCCCGCAAAGTGCTAGGATTATAGGCATGAGGCACAGCTCGCTTGGGTTTTGTTGTGACCCAACCACATTCTCATGTTCTTGCAACCAAGTGAGACCTCTTAGAGATACACCAGGCCGGCCAGGCGCAGTGGCTCACACCTATAATTCCAGCACTTTGGGAGGCCGAGGTGAGTGGATCACGAGGTCAGGAGTTCAAGACTGGCCAACATGGTGAGACCCCGTCTCTACTAAAAATACAAAAATTAGCCGGGCATGGTGGCGCATGCCTGTAATCCCAGCTACTCAGGAGGCTGAGGCAGGAGAATCGCTTGAAACCAGGAGGTGGAGGTTGCAGTGAGTCAAGATTGCACCATCGCACTCCAGCCTAGTGACAGAGCGAGACTTCATCTCAGAAAAATAAAAATAAAAGAAATACACCAGGCCCTGCTCCCTACAGGGAAACTGTTCTTTCTCACTCTGAATTTGCTCTCTTGATAGAATGGCTACAGAAGGTCAAAGCCATTTGGGGAAGTGGCTCCTAGATTGGACAGAATGAGGAAAAAGGGCATTTTCTGGCAACAGCTCCGAGGTGTGATAGAGAACGCATGCAAACACAGACAGATGAATTGCCTGATTATGATATCCTGGAACTAAAGCAGCTGTGTGGCAGTTGTATGTGTCTGTGAAAACTCAATGTCCACACATTAGGATGGACTATACTGTGTGTGCATTATTTCTTAATATACCTATCTTTAAAAACAAAACAAGGCTAGGCATGGAGGCTCATACTTGTAATCCCAGCATTTTGGGAGGTCAAGTCGAGAGGATGACTTAAGCCCTGGAGTTTGAGACCACCTTGGAAAATAGTGATACTCTCTCTACAAAAAAATAAAAAAATTAGCCAGGCATGGTGGTGTGCACCTCTAAGTCCCAGCTACTCAGAAGGCAGAGGCAGGGGGATTGCTGGAGCCCAGGAGTTAGAGGCTGCAGTGAGTATACCACTGCACTTCATCCTGGGCAACAGAGTGAGACCCCATCTCTAAAAAAAAAGATGTAATCATGGGCTCCTTTGAGTCTGAAGCACAAGCCCTCCACAGTTCCCTTTGAAGCCTGCAGAGTGCTCTGTGGTCTTTGAAATCTGTACCTTGAATATAAGGCCATGGTAGCCTTGCAATTAAAATGATAATCACAGCTAGTGAGGTCCATCAACCATGAGCCTTAGAAATAGCCTTTTGCCTTTCAGCCGCACCTCATTGTTCCTGCCCTGATGGGCTCAGTAGAGCCTGCACTGGCCTGGGGTAGTCAGTCAATTACATCTTGACACAGTGGCTGGGCCTCCGAGGCTGGGAGGGCACCGGTGGGAACAAAGGAGACAGGCCCTGAGGAGGAGAGGGCTGCAGGACTGCCCCCAGACCAAGCGCCTGGTGAGGCCCCATCATCCAGTGGCTGCTCGATCTGTGTAATGCAGATTCTCTGATTTTGTTTCTTCGAGCAGGCTCAGGTTCCCTGAATGAGAATTTTCCAGGTAACTAACTGAATGTGCCTGTTTGCTGATATTTAAGCAGAAAAAGGTATCATTTCATGTTGGAAAGCTTTTTGGAAACTGACCACTGAATACGACTCCAAGTCTCTTTCTGTTGTCTGGGTCCATTTCTCTGCCTT
Organism: Aotus nancymaae; assembly: GCF_030222135.1. Taxonomy (NCBI): domain Eukaryota; kingdom Metazoa; phylum Chordata; class Mammalia; order Primates; family Aotidae; genus Aotus; species Aotus nancymaae. The sequence goes on along the minus strand of NW_026988421.1, from coordinate 63,076,137 downwards.
ACAGAGAACATGCCAGTGGGGAGAACAGACTTAAGGCCAGGCCATGGTTCCATCAGCACAGATCAGGAGATGGAGATGCACATGGTGACATGAGTTGACTCAGCACATCCCACGAGTTTACTCAGCACATCCCACAGAACTTAAGAAAACAAACCACTTAATTCCTGATATAAACATGTGGTGGTTTTTATTCAATGATTTGCTGCTTTTGCCTGTAGGAAAAGTGCTTCTAAAATGAGGTGTGGTGGCAGACTCGAAGGTGGCCTGCGATCCCTGCCTCCTGGTGCTCACACCTATGCGATGCCCTCCCTGAGTGTGGATGAGACCTGTGGCTGTTTCCAACCAAGAGAATAGAGCAAACATGATAGTGTTCCATAGGACTGTGGCGCCCACCTTGCTGGACTCTTTTCCTCCCTTGCCAGATTTGGGGAGGCAAGTGGCCATGTTGGGGAATCCTACCTGGTATGGAACTGTGGGCAACCCCAAGTTGCTGAGGGTGGTCTCCAGCCCACGCCCCACAAGAAACTGAAGTTCTCAGGCCTACAACCCCTAGGAACTGAATTCTGCCAACAACCGGAGTGAGCTTGGAAGTGGCCCTTCTCCAGTCGAGTGTCAGAGGAGACTGCAGCTCTGGCTGACTCTGATTGCAGCCTTGTGCGACTTCAGGCAGGAGACTCAGCTAAGCTGTGCCTGGACTCCTGGCCCACAGAAACCCTGCGGTTATAAACGCAGGTTGTTTTAAGCCACTCATCTGTAGTGTTTTGCTAGGCAGCAATCGATTCCTAATTCATGAGGGGTTCTGATAGCTGGGTTCCCACTAATCAGGGTTTTCCTGAATATTTCAGCCTTCCTGTTTTAATTTAAATTCAGTTTCTTGATGAAAACCAGGACAGCTGATCACGCTGCCTTCTTTGACTCCCCAAGAGGCAGGAAGAGCAGTGTGCTCGCCCATGAAGGGCACAGAGGCTGAGCACACCAGTCCCTGCAGTCCTTCCCCACCAAACCCTTGGCTGAAATTAGGGTTTTTGCAGGTGGCATGTGCTGATTTCAAAAAACTGGACTTAGTTGATGTTGCTCCAGATGGACTCACCCTGCCTGCCCCACAGGTTACTCGCCTTGGTTCTCTGTTCAGAGCTGTTGACCCCATGGTCATAAAATCACTGCCACTGCCACCAAAGGAGGAGATGACCCCCACAGAGAGACCCCACACCCTGCCAGGCTGCACCAGTGGCTGTGAGAGGGGCAGGGGACACTCCCAGCAGGATGGGGGAGTCAAGCCCCATGAGACCCACTTTAACCAATGAGAGGCAGGGGATGGAGCCAATGGATCGCCCGCTGGCCTCTCCTCTCCCCAGACTGGCTGCTCTGAAAGCAGCAGCTCCACGTCTTCTCCAAGGTGTTCTGTGTGTTGCTGCAAAGCTGTGGCCGCTCCAAAATACGATCGCCCCTTGCGTTTGCTCTCTCTGTCCCAACCCCACTTCCCTTTCCCTCCCTCTTACTTCCCTGGACTCCCGATGGAGTATTCCCACCAGCGCTGCCTTTCTAAGAAACCCCCAGCAGCGAAGGTCTACCTTCCACTCTTGATTATTCACTTTGTAGCCACCCGTTCCTCCTGAGTTCATCTCATTTGCTTCCAAGAGGTGCTGGGACTGTCTTCTCCCACTTTACTTAAGGAAATGTAAAGACATTTGAATACGGATCCAAACACACTGTGACTAGGATGGTAACAGGACTGCTCCCAGAGCAATCCGTAATGTCCATCTAACCAATGGGGGTTTTATACACGGCAGTGTTTGGGGATAATTCACAGTTTGCCTCCACCAGGGCCTGATTCCTGAGAGCTCCCCCAAAAGTCTGTTTTGATTTGTTCTACTCCCTGCAACCAACTCCACTTGTAGAGATGAGCACATGGGCCCAAAGGCCAGCTCCAGCCATGGAGAAGTGGGGGAATGGGAAGATCATCAGGGAGATGGCAGTGGAGCCACTGTGTATGATGGTGGAGGCTGAGCTTTGCACAACTCCAGGCTGTGATAGGAATGGCGTCACTCTGAATTATGCCACAGCAGCCCTGTTTACACAGCTGATTAAAAGCCTGAAGGCCTGGAGGGGTCAATGTGGGTCTCATAGAACTTTAGGTGAAAGGCAGGTGTGACTCAGCAAGAAGGCAGGGCTGGAACACAGGTGGATGCAGGGCAAACACATTAGGAGGTGACGAGGCCTCCCAAGCAGGTTTCTCTGCCCCAGCAGGAGGGCCCCTGGCAGGAGACCCTGAGGCGGGTTAGTAATCCCATGGTGCTCAGCCCTGGCTGGGCAGCCCCTGTCTGTCCAGGTCAGCGTCTCTTCCTGTTTTGACCTGTCCCTTTGTTTGCTAAAGAGGTGTCAAGCCCCTGTATCCCAGCACTGTGCTGGCGGCTGGGTGGACACAACAGAGGAACTGTGGCACTTGTGTGCCCTTGGGAAGGTGGGTACAAGCCTGAAGCTGGGGTGCAACAGATACGAGGTGTCGAAGGGCATGGAAGGAGGGGTTTCTGGGGGGCTTCTACCAGGGCCATCTTGGACGGCGGCTGGAAATATTGTGAGAAGCATGTCAGACAGATATGGGAGATAAGGGTGCCAGTGGGGAGAGAAACATTCCCAACAGGACGGAATGGCTGGCACGAAAGCATGAAGGGCTGCTTCCCCATCACTGAGGATGCCAATGCAGCTCATCTATTGAAAGCAACTTCTGAGGCTTCCTCAGCATCCACAGCCCCTCCTGAGCTAAAGCAAACCACACTGTGTCATCCATCCCATCCACAGGAGATGGGAAGGGCTGGCAGAACCTCAGGCAGCCAAGGCACCCACCTCCCAGAGTGCTAATGGCAGAGAGGCCCATCAGTCACCTTTGAATTCTCAAACCCACGTGCGGGAGGCCCAGCTCTAAGAAACAGAGGGATAGCTGTGCTCCCTGAATGTGAGATCCAATCTTCCTGCGTGCCACTATCTCCCCAGCATTATCTGCACCATGCAATTACCTGGAGCTCAGACGGGGTGGGGCACTCAATGTCCAGCCTCTACTAGTGGTCACATCAAAGTCAGGGAACCCAGGTGGGGAAGTGGGAGCCCTGCAGAAAGCCAGGGAACTCTGATATGCGAGCAACACAACTTCCAGAGGACCTGCACGGACCCCAGCCCATGTGTTTCTACCACAGCCAGTGAGGGCGGGGCAGGGCTGGAATTGCTCCCATTTTACAGACAAACAGCCTGAGGCTCACAGAGATGGAGGAATTTCCCAGAGGTACACAGAGGTCTACACCTGGGAGTGTTGGTGGCAGCATCTTTTGCTGCAGAGCAGGGTAGGGACCAGGTGGGGACATATTTATCATCTCCCTACAAATGTATAAGCTGCTCTAGCTGAGCTGCCTGTCTCATGGCTGAACAAGCCCAAACACTATCACTGGGGTCACAGTGCATTGCCAGGAAGCCTCAGAGGCTGGGTCTGGCAGCCATGTGCCTTTCCAGCAGCAAGCAGGGATCTGAGACATGTCCCTCTCAGGTGAGCAGTGTCTTTCTTCTATCTGGCCCTACGGTGCAGGTGACCTGCCCAAGCCAGCAAATGACAGGGTTTGATTTTTTTTTTTTTTTTTTAGACAGAGTCTTGTTCTGTCACCAGGCGCCAGGCTGGAGTGCAGTGGCGCGATCCTGGTTCACTGCAGCTTCTGCCTCCTCTGTTCAAGCAATTCTCCTGCCTCAGTCTCCCAAGTAGCTGGGACTACAGGCATGTGCCACCATGCCCAGCTAATTTTTTTGTATTTTAGTAGAGACGGGGTTTCACCATGTTGGCAGGTTGGTCTCCATCTCTTGACCTCATGATCTACCCGCCTCAGCCTCCCAAAGTGTTGGTATTACAGGCGTGAGCCAACACGCCGTGATTTTTTTTTTTTTTTTCTGAGACAGAGTCTCACTCTGTCTCCCAGGCTGGAGTACAGTGGTATAATCCCAGCTCACTGCAACCTCCACCTCCCTGGTTCAAGCGATTCTCCTGCCTCAGCCTCCTGAGTAACTGTGATTACAGGCGTGCACTTCCATGCCCAGCTAATTTTATATTTTTAGTAGAGACGGGGTTTCATCATGTTAGCCAGGCTGGTTTCAAACTCCTGACCTTAGGTGATCCACCTGCCTAGGCTTCCCAAAGTGCTGGAATTACAGGTGTGAGCCACGGCAGCTGGCCAGGGTTTATTTCTTTCTCCTCTTCCTGCAGTGGTGGACAAGAGTGAAGGAATGTACTCTTTAGTGCATTTAGCTAATCTTTTCTCTCAAACCCCACTGCCCATTCCCCTCAGCATTTCCACAGGCCTATGGGTCTTAGTAGTGTTAGAAAGAAAAAAAAAAAGATTAAGAGAAAAGCCCCCATCTCTGTCAGCCACCTGAAACCGATGGACATGGTTGGCACCTAGGCAAAGACCATGTTAAAGAGTGTGTGGGGGTGGGCAGCACAGGGCAGGCTTCCAAGCTCTCGCCTTACTGTGCAACCCCTGAAAAGAGCCCCAGGGTGGGCATGGGAGCTCCTCACCTGGACTGTGGACAGGCCCTGGCCCAGGAGTGCCAGACGCCAGGGTCCCCCCATGTGGTGGGTGAATTTGAATGAGCCACTGCTGGCCTGGGCCGGGGTGGGCCGGGGGGCACTTGAGTCACTTGCCCTGGTGAGAAGAAAACTCATTATCATTCACTACACTCTGGCCTAGTTTGCAAACACCAGGGAAGGGGAGAGACACTCTTCAAACACAATTTAAAAGCCCAGCAGAGCCAGCTGGCCAGATGTGAGGCCCATTTTATGATGGGGAACATTTCCTCTCCTCCGCCACACTGAGAGGCTCCGTGCTAAGCGTCTCTTCTGGAAGAATTTAATTCTGGGCTCAGAGTCCAGGTAAAGAGGTTTCTTCGGGCAGGGAGGCCCTGGAATGAGCCTGTTTATCTCTGGCAGACCCTTATTAAGCTCTCTCTCCCCTGAATGCCATTTGGGCACTTTGAAATAAGTGCGGCAAATTAGTTATGAGTTGCAGCAGACTCGCTGCCCATGCCGCTGAGCAGCTTCTGCGAAGCAGCTTTGTGCGGCCCCCACCTCCAGAAAGCAGTAGCAGAGGCAGCTGGGCTCCTGCCAGGCGAGGAAAAGCGATTCAAGCCTAGGGGTGGCAGCTCAAGGCAGCAGAGCGTTACCTGGATCACAGGGGCATGAAATTAGCAGCAGCGAGCAGGCTGGAGCCAAGAATAGTCTGCCGTTGCAAATTTGCCGCTTTTGGATAGCTGAGTTCTGCGGCCTGGGATGTGGCAGAGGAGGCCCCCTGACCCTGGGCATCGGCCCAGATCATTCCTGAGCAAACAGAGGTGAGCAGAGGGTGGATGTCCCCATTAGAGGTGGGGCTGGAGTCCTTTCTGTGAGTTCCATGGCCCTGTGTTTGAAGCACTGGCCCAGGGAAGTTAACGGGTGTGTGGCCAAGGGCGGGGACCAGCTAGGAGGGCTGTCTGGGCAGGGAAGGGGGGCAATGCCTGCTTCAGGGCCCAGGCAGGAGCCCAGATGCAGCCAGGCTGAATGGGGCAGCTGGACGCCCAAGGGTAGGACGAATCTGGGGTCAGAATCAGACAGGTAAGCTCTGGAAAATGCTAGCCAGACAGACGAAGCCACTGTGGCCACCCTAAGGAACGGGGTCCCCATCTGACCCTTGCATGCAGCCCTTTCTCCCTTGGCCTCCCAGGCCAGCTCCAGGCCTGGGCTCACTGTCAATCTTGCTCTCTGAACACCCAGCGGCTCTCCCCAGCCTCCAATCCTTCCTCACACCTCCTTGGGAATCCCTGCCGGAAGATAAGCAAAGCTCCTGTCTTCTGGAATGAGCTTCCCGCCTTCCTCCTGGCAGTGTGTGCAGGGCTTTCTGGAGCACACCTCCTCTCTGCTCTGAAAAAAGGGCTCTTCCTCCAGCCTAGGCTGACTTCTCCGAGACTCACGCCATGAGCCCCACCTTTCTTGCCTGCATTTGCTCTCTCCCCCTCACCACTGCTTGATCCCTCTCTGCTGGCCAAGAGGCTCTCTCAGGTCTCTCTTTGGCTAAAAACCAAAAAACTACGTTGACTTTGCTGCCTTCAGCCACCAGGCCCTGCATCTTGCTCACTCCACCCTCCCTGAATATGTAGTCCATGCCCCCACTGCCAACATGGTGTCCCTCGGCTGTGCTGGAAAAACATTTCCTCTAAGGGTCCTCAGTGTCCTCCTCACAGCCCACCCGTAACCAAGACCTGGTCTCATTCCTCACACACCAGACATTGCATGCTACCCTGTCTAGAGGGGGTTGAATTCATGCCCCCGAAATTCATGTCTACCCAGAACTTCACAATGTGACTTATCTGGAAATAGGGTGTTTGCAGATGCGCTTGGTTAAAAGGAGATCCTACTGGCGGAGGAATGAACCCTCAACCCATGGGATGTGGGAGAAAGGGGAGGGACACACAGGCACTTAGGCAGAGGCTGCGTGAAGACGGAGCCACAGACTGGAATGATGCTGCCATGAGCCAAAAAATGCCACAGAAGCCGCGAGGAAAGGTGGTTCCCTAGAGCCTTGTTCTTCGGCTCCCCAGTTTGTGGTACTTGGTGAAGGCAGCCACAAGAAGCGAATGCAACGTCCGTCCAGCACTCCCCTCCTCCAAACCCACAGGGCCACGTCCACCATACTTCCTCATCACCTCAGTCCACCTGTGGCTCCCTCCACCACCCCGAGGTGCCCCCTGAGCGCCACCCTTCATTTCCTGCCCTCCTGTTAAGGGTGGGGAGTGGTGGTGGGAGAAGCTCACCTCCCCTGGCTTCATGACCCTACCCATACGTCAGTCTCTTCCTCTACAACAACCGCCTGGGGGTCCTGCTGAGCTCAAACCCCAAGCTCCTCAAATCAAAGGCCTTCAAGAGAAGACTCCCCAAGCAGCCCCTCCAAAGGCCCCAGTGGTCATCCCTCCTTTTCTCAGCCCCTCTTCAAAGCTTCCTTCGTTTCTCCTTCACCCTCACCCCAGTCGATCATATCTGCCGGCCCCATCTCCCCATCACCTGACTATGACTCACGTGTCTACCCAGGCTCCCTTCAGGTTCTAGTCTCTCTCCCAGGCATCCCCTCCCTGCCTCTGCTCAAGCTCCACCCCGGGCCTGGCCCCCTCAGCCTCCATGCCTTATCAGCCTCTCTGTGACTGCCCCGCCCCCTCCTCCTTACAGCCTCGCCCCTGGGCCCCTCCTGCACCTTGCTGCACTGTCCCCTCGCTTGGCCCCTTTTCAGGAAACCTCGGGGGCTCCATTTGAAGAAATGATGGGGCATGTAGCGGTGAGGGAGGCTGAGGGCCAGTTCGGGGGTGGTCTTAGGCAGCTGCCTGAAGAGGCATTTTGTTTTAGAAGGTACTGGGGAGCTCTGGGGGCTTCTCAATGCCAAATAGTTTCGGGGGCAGTGCTGGATGTAGAGGGAATCACCTGGCAGGGATGGGTGGCGTGAACAGATGGGAAGAAGCAGTTGGCAGTGGTTACTTTATTCATTCATCTATTCACTCACTAAAGGTGAAAGGCAGTTGACCTTCTAGAGCTCATTCACTCATTCAACAAACAATGGCCAAGCACCTTGTATGTGCCCAATGTGTGCTAGGGGCTTGGGATGCCAGTGTTCTAGTGAGGGAGGCAAAAAAAAAAAAAAAGAAAAAAAGTCAACAGCAAGTGGGGGGAAAAGGACTGCAAATTAGGATAAATACAATAAAACTAAAAAAACAAGTAACTGGCTAACCAAGAGCCTGGACAGTGGGAACAGCATACAGATGGCCCTGAGTCAGGAATGAGCTTGGTGTGTTCAAGCCTCCACAGGGGTGAGCTGGAGTATGGATGGGGATGGGGGAAGGGGGCTGAGGCTGGGGCCCAGGCAGGCCCAGGTGTGCAGGCTGTGGTGCAGGTGCATTGCGGGACCACGGCGCACAATCTGGTGATGACGGGTCTTCCTCCCATCCCTCTCTCCCCTCCACAAACACTCAGAGATGAATTTATCCTTCTGCAAATATTTACTGAGCTCACTAGGTATTCTAGACCTGGGAGATTCAGCTTAAGTTCCTGCTTTTATGGAACTGCCCATCTAGTCAAGGAGACGGCCAGCAAATGCATAAACAAACAGATAATAGACCAGGCAGTGGTCAGTGATATGAAGACAAATTCAGCAGGGTAGGTACCTCTACAGTAGATCACAGAACTGGCAAAGAGCCCTAAGGGAGTGTTCCTAGTCTAGAGCTGGGCAGTGGGCTGCCCCCGAGCCAAATCTGCCGTCCGCCATTGTGTGGATACTGGAACATGGTTGGCCTTCGGTCAGCCCATTTGTTTACATATTGTAAAGGGCGGCTTTCCCTGTGCAAGAGGGGAGCTGAGTAGCAGAGATTTTGGGGCCCACAAAGCCTAAAATACATACAATCTGGAGCTTTGCAGGAAAAGTTTGCTCATCCCAATCTATGCAGTCTCATATCTTCATTTCTCAAAGGACGACAAGTCACCCAGCAAGTTTGAAACACAGTCAGAAACAGAAGCCAGCTTTCCTGAATCCAGAGTCTTTCTGCCAGGCAGGGTGAGCAAGGAAAATAGAAACCTCACTCTATCTACCCTTACACCCTGCCTCGGCCGAGCCTTCACGAAGTCCCCTAGAAAGGGGCAAGCGAACTGCTATGATTCTTATCCTTTTTAATTCCCCCCGTGTACTCTCAGGCTGTAACCTGAATAGGCAGAGTAAGGGCTCAGAAACAGAGAGGTCAGAGAAAGGGAACCTCACACATCCATGAGCAAGTGACCCCAAGCTCCCTGAGGATGAGCTGATGGGAGGCTCAGCCACTGTGGATGCTTGGGCCAGCTGGTCTTTCCTCTTCTGCAGCCTGACTTCTGCCATGTGATAGGGAAAAGAGGAAGAAGGCCTTTCAAGAAAACTCCCCACCTACCCATGAAGCCTTTGCCTGACCGGGGAGGCTTGTGCATCCCCCAGAGGGCCCCATGCATCAGTATCACAAGGCTGATGACCAGGGGCAAGGGCCATGCCCTGTGACCTGGTGTCAATGAGGTGGTGGTCTGGGGGTGCTCCAGCCTCTCTCTGTAGTAGAAAACCCTGGGGACTACCAGGAAGAGGGAGTTCTTAGCCAAGCCCTGGCAGGCACTTCCTCAACAACAGACTGCTCTCGCCTTAGGGAGGCTGTTTCTCTTTGGAGGTGCATGTGGACAGAAACCACAGGCTGCTCCAGGCCTCAGGTGCCTGCATGCACAAAGGCACAGAACGCACAGACACATACCCAGTGAGAACCGGCAAGAGGCCAGCAAGAAGGCCCCAGGCACCCAGTGCCGCAGACCCTTCTCAGGCTGCCTGCCCATGTCGAAAGCGCCGGGCTCCTCAGTGGAGACTCTAATTTAGGTTCTGCTCTCTGGACACTTGGGATGATCAATCGTGTTAAAGAGACACTTGAGCACTTAAGATCTGGGCCATCTTCTAATTTGTCCAGGAAATTGCCTCTGGATTTTAAGGATGTTTGCAGGAAGAAATCAAATTGAAGGCAGAGAGGGAGCAGTCGATAGCCCTGAGGGCAAGGGAGCACAGTGCGGGTGGGGAGAGAGGGTTGTGAGCATTTAGGGAGAAAATAAGACAACTAGAGAAGCTGAGGCCACCAAAGGCCTGACTGACAGCGTTTCAAGCCACGCTTTTTTTTCCCCTCTGTAGGACGCAGCAAGAGCTAAAAACAGAAGAAAAAGCCATCACAGGTATATTATTTATTGGGAATGGCACACTGGCTGGGCTGGCAGTTAGAATCAGAGGGAGGACGAGGGGATTTTTTTAAATGACTCACTTTGGGTTCTAATTTTTAAAAATGGTTTAGAGCAGCCATCCATGCCAACTGAAGCAACTGGCAGCCACTCACCCACACCCAGTGGCAAAAAGCCCAAAGCCCCTCCCATCCTGCCTGACCTTAGACCTCCCATCTCCCTTCCTAGGATGACAAAGCTCAGGCTTCTTAATATGCTTCTTTCTATGCAGGGAAGAGGGGTGTTTTGCCCTTCTTTACTCTTGGAAATTCTGCTCTTAAAAAGATTGCCGGTAAGGCACAGTGGCTCACGCCTATAATCCCAGCACTTTGAGAGGCCAAGGTGGGAGGATCACTTGAGGTCAGGAGTTCAAGACCAGCCTGGCTAACATGGTGAAATCCTGTCTCTACTAAAAATACAAAAATTCACCAGGCATGGTGGCAGGTGCCTGTAATCCCAGCTACTCAGGAGGCTGAGGCAGGAGAATCGCTTGAATCCAGGAGGCTGAGTAAACACAGAAGCTGAGATGGAACCACTGTACTCCAGTCTGGGTGACAGAGCAAGACTCTGTCTCAAAAAGAAAAAAGAAAAAAAGAGGATTGCCAAAGGGAGTCTGTCTAAACATTGTTTCCATTTGGAAAGAGATCTGAGTAGCACTAAAATGAGTCTGCAGGAACACCACCTGGCATGGAGGAGAGGCTCCTGGATACCTGCTCCCTGGCCAGCTGGCATCAGGACCACCTGGCAACAGTGTCCAGGCCTCACCCGGGGAGATAAAGTTAGAAGGGAAGGGTCCAGGAATCCAGGAATTTGCCAAATATCCCAGGAAATCTGATGCTGATTCAGGTACCCTGGGCTGCAGCCCCCATTCTGGTCTTATTAGCTGTGGCACCAGCAAGTTACTGATTGTCTCTACTTTCCTCCTCTGTAGAACAAGGACACGATGCATCCTCATGGATAGCTTTGAGGTTGGGGCAAACAGGCAGAGCAGGGTTTTTTAAACTACAGGTTACACAGTCCATTAAAGAATATGAAATCCATTTGATGAGCCACAACCAGAATTTCATTTTATTCTATTTAATCCTTTGTTGCCTTCTTTCTTACTAAAGGTGAGTGAGCTGTCTGCATCTTTTCCTGGGAACTTCTCTGTGCACCTGAGCCCTCTGGCCTCGCTCAGCTGTGCTCCCTCTTCTTCATCATTCGTTTTTCCTTCTCTGCTGGACCATTTGCTTCTGCACACAAACTGCCTGCCATGTCTCTCATATTAAAAACAAAAGAACAGAAAATTCTCCCTCTTCTGGATCACGGCTCCCTGCAGCTCCTGCCTCATTGTCCTGCTCCCATTTAAAGCAAAATTCCTTGAGTTTGCTGTCTCCACTGTCTCTCCCCCCATCCTCTCTCATAGCCTCTGGTCCACTTCTGCCCCTTTTCCCGATGATGCTGCTCCTCAAGGTCACAATGAACCTGCACACGGTCAAGCTCAAGGGCAAACTCTCCATCCTTATCCTACAGGGCTTACAACCAGCATTGCCACTGCTAATCACTTGCTCCTTCTTGAAACTGCAGCCAGGGTGGAGTTTTCTTTTTTTAAGTATAGGCACAGCTTCATTAAACTGTTGTTTGCATTATAGACATAAACGCCTTGCCAGGTGAGATAGGCATCATGGTGAAAAAAATTTGAAAATGCTGATATAAAGCACTGGGGTTAAGATCACCTGGACGCACAGGGCCCAGGTCTGAATCCCAGTTGTTACTTACTTTGTACCTGAGAGCAAATAACTTAACTTTTTCAACCTTGATTTCCTTCTCTGTGTAATGGGTGTGATAAACCTATGTCTTTGGGCTGTAAAAAAGACCAAAATATCATGAAAAAAAAAAAAAGCCTCTAGCACACAGTAGATTGCTTAATAAATATTGCTGAGTTAATGAATGAATCTGTGCCCTTAGCAGTGCCTGGCATATGGTAAGAGCTTACTAAAGGCAGTGAATGTTGTGATTTAATGAAGTCCTCGCACAGCAGCCACCACCTATAAGGCATATCGTAACTGTCAGGACTTTTCACCCTACCTGTGTCTGTAGCGTTATGTAAATGCTGCCAGGTGGGTCTGTGGGCAGAAGGCCCAGGGGCCACAGAGCCTGCCTGCAAACCACACAGTGGGTAAGGGCACTGCTAGACTAGAGTCCCTCTGTTGCCAAATCTGGGTTCCTCCCCGCTACCTTGTAGTCCTATGAGATAGGACCAATCCAACTTTCACCCAGCTATGGAACTTTTACCAAATAGATGTCCTGTGACTGTTAAACCCCCAGGAGCAGGAAGCCTCCACTCTCTTATACAGCACAGAGAGGTTACCCAGCTGGGGCAGGGTAGACTGACTCTATTCTGCTCTCCCAGCTTCACCTGCTCTTGCTTTGTGCCACCCCAGGTGCCAGGATGCCCACGGTGAGCCCAGTTGGCCCTACCACTCCTTTTCTGGGAGCCTGGGAAATTGGAAGGAAGAGGAGGGTGGCTGTGGAGTCCCCAACTCCTAACTACAGCCCTTGGCCCCCTGGCCCAGCAAAGGGGAGCATTACCCAGAGAAGGCTCCTCCCGGGGCCGCCACTGGCTGGCATGGAACTGCGGGCTTCCAGGTACAGCTTGAGCCCAGAGCATTTCCATCAGACACGCACCGAACCCTCCAATCACATACATTTGTAGGGAGTCCCATAAGGAATCCCACACTCTGGGGTAGACTAGGCCAATTCCTCGGACTTCCAGCAGGATGGCGGCCCTAATTCTCCAAGAGGGAAAATGTCCCCTTCACTGCTAGGTTTGACAACTTGACTTGCCCTGTAGGAAGTTCTCCCAGAAGGCTCACCTAAGTCTTTCATGATGTAACCTCGCCTGTTTAATGGGTTAATGGGTACTCTGGTGGAGGCAGAGGACAGCTGTTTTTTCCCCCATGTGGTAACATTTTACTTGAATCATAGTCCTTTGTGTTTTGAGACTGGGGTTTCACTATGTTGCCAAGTCTGGTCTTGAACTCCCAGGCGCAAGCTCTCTGTTCTGTTCTCTCACCTCAGCCTCCTGAGTAGCTGGGGCTACAGGCGCACGCCACACCTGGCCTGGATCGTGGTTCTTATCTGGCTATACATCAGTCTTATCTGGAGAACTTAAAATGCTTGTGCCCAGGCCCCTCAGAATGAATTAGAATTGGGTAAGTGGAACAGGTGGGGTATTTTCTAAAAGCTTCCCAGGCGATCCCGATGCGCAGCCAGGGCTGAGAGTGCCAAGGTCGATGGATAGCTTGGAGAACACATGGGTTATAAGAATGGGCTCTGCAGTTCTGTCACTTGCTAGCAAATGATCTTGGTCAGTGGCCTAAAATCTGTGAGCCTGTTTCATTTGGCAACTGGGATGACAATACCTAACTCACCAGGATGTCATGTGGAAGAAGAAAGGTGGCAGTTTAAGCAGGTGGTAGGTACAGGCTGCATGGCAGGGACTTGGTAACCTCTGATAACCTGTCCTCTAGTTTCCTCTTCTTCACACGGGCTCATCCTGCTTCTTTTGAACACTTCCTCCTTGGATTGGGATGTTCACCCTTCATTATAAGGGCAGATCTCAAGTATGCTATCTTTCTTCTTTGCAGAGCTGAGAGATTAGACTAGAACTGAGGGGCTGGAAATAAGGGGAGGGGATGCCCTAGGTTCCCACTTGCTGAACCAGGCCAACCTGGCTACCTTCCTATGCAGGAACCCCACTTCATGTCAATGCCAACACACCTGAAAGATCAGAATCCTTTTATTGGTGGCCACTGTGACTCCCAGATCTTCTTCTGCTTCCTTGCAGAGCCATAGAATCAGTATCATGGATTGGGTTGTGGAGCTTTCCTCCTCAGCCTTACAATAACTAATGTGACAAATATTTATATGCTACTATGTGTTGGGTGTCATGCCAGGTGTGCCAGGGGCACAGGATGTAGAGTAAGAGAGATGCATTCACTGGTGGGGGAGGCCTCCTCATCTGTCATGGTGCATGATAACAGTTCCTGAGCTACAGGGGTGCTTCGGGGCTGCAAGAGATAATGCAGGCACCCAGCCAATGCTTGGTCTCCATGAGCTATAGGGGAGGAACGTGATGGGGAAGTATGGTGGGGCTCTGAAGACCCAGACATGTTGCCTCTAATTCAGAAAGGTGGCTTCAGAGGGCGTGCCCAGGGATGAGAGGTTTCTGTTTCCTGCCTCACCCCTGGGACTGAGTGTCGAGGTCCCTCCTGGTTAGATTCAGGGATGGATAGGGGCAGCCCTAGAGTGCCTGGCCCGAGTCCCAGCCCTGCTGACACCAAGTCGGGCTATAGGCCCCACCCATGACCTTGCTGTGTCCTGTAGTCCCTCAGAGAGGAGTCCCTGGGCAGACCAGGGTACACAGGAAGGAAGGTGTGGAGAGCAGCTGTGGGGGCCTTGAGGCAAGGAATGGCCAGGAGAAGGTGCAGACACTCTTCTCTCTGGGGCAGGAAGTGGGGCTTGTCCAACTTACTGTTCTGTTCTTGGCCAAGGGCAGCCAATATAGGCCTGCAGGAGAGCCTGGAGGAGGGTGAGGGGGCCCCGCAGGGCAGGGGATGGCTCACAACTCCAGAGCCGGGGAGGACCTCAGGCTACACAGGGAGGGAAGGGACAAGGGACACTGGGGCCAGAACCCAGGCACCTGTGGTTTCAGGCTGGAAAAGGAGGCCAGACCAAGGGTGAGCTCTCCAAAGGAAGGAAAATGGTGTTTGGTGGAGTCAAAGTGTGGGGGGCGGGGGAGAGCATCTCCAGGATAGTCCCCTACATATCACTCTCTGAGTATGAATGAGTCTATAATCACCTATCTACCTCAATGTCCCATAAAATTCTCTATAGCCCTTCCTAGCTGTGTGATCTCAGGCAGGTTACTTAGCCTCTCTGAGCCTCTGGCTTTTTGTCTTTAGAAAAGGGTTACTAAGACCTGCATTGCAGGGCTAATGAGAAAAACACACGCAATACCCCTGCCAGCACGGTGGGCCCAGAATCGGGCTCAGGCAATGGCAGCTGTTGCAGGCCCCTGTGCCATCGTTTCCTATCAATTCTTCCTCATTTATGCTCTAAATTTTTTTGGCCCTGGGCCAACAGGCCTGTGGTGAATTTATTGGAGGTTCTTATTCCAGAGAATAGAAACAGGAGGGCAGGGTGAGCAGGATACTTTCTGCACCATCCCCACATTTGTCCAGGTAGAAGGAAATGAGCCCTGACCTTGAAAGTGACATAATTTTGGGGAGGGGGTGTCTGGGTAAACCTTCCTCCTGGGTCAAGCTCCCCATCAAATGGTATCCATCTCCAGAAAATGTTCAAAGGAAAGAATAAACATCTAGACCCACAGCTAATTGAGTTGCAGGTGGTGGCTAGAGACAGACCCATTTGACTCTCCCCCTCCTTCCCCCAAAGTGGCCCTCAGGTGACAGGGCAGACAGGCAGCCTCTTGGAGGGAAATCAGGAAGAGAGGGGGAAAGAGCTGGGGAGGTGGGTGGCTGGGATGAGGAATGAGGCATAGAAAAATGGCCAGCAAAATGCAGAAACGCCCCAGCATGCTTGCTTCCCAAACCCGGCCCATGAATTGAGGGGTGACAGGTCTCTCATCTCCGATGCCAAGAGCCAGGAGCTCCGGCAGCCGCAGGTACTACATCTGCACCTGCCAGCAGTTGGAGAAAGGCCATTAAGCATCGTAGCAGGGCTCAGAATGCCAAGTCTGCAGCTGGGAAGGGATTGCCTTGCGGTGAGAGCAGTTCACGGGGTGAGGGCTGCTCCCAGAGCCAGGTCTGGGCACCCCTCCCTCCCGAGATTGCTTGCTTCCAGGGGCTTAGCGGTGGACAGAGGAGGGGCAGGGCAGGTGCACACGCAATCTAGCCTTGTGCCGGCCGAGACAGGCAGGGACCTTCTGGAAAAGCCCAGTAGGCCAGGTGATTTACCGGGGCTGGCAGAAAGCTGGGACGTTGGAGTCACTGGTAAATAAAAGTGGATTGTAAAGCACACAAGCTGAGCCTGAGTCTCTGGAAATGCACTAGGGCTGCAAACAGCTTAGAAGCATGGGTCCCATCCCCCAAATGATCATCATAATAATAGTGTTTATAAAGCACTTCAGATAGGGGGCCAGGCCCTGTCCTAAGTGCTTTTTAACCACATATTAATTTACTTAATTCTCACAACAGCTCTAAGAAGTTTGTGGTAGTATTATAACATCTTCCTTCAACATACCAGAAAGATGGCTGAGTGTGCTGGCTCATGCCTGTAATCCCAGCACTTTGGGAGGCAGAGGCACGCAGATCACTTGAGCCCAGGCGTTCGAGACCAGCCTGGGCAACATAGTGACAAACGACACACACCCCCCACTCCCCCGACACTGTCTCTACAAAAAATAAAAAAAATAAAAATAAACTGGCTAGGCGTGGTGGCAGGCACCTGTAGTCTTAGCTACTCAGTAGGCTGAGGTGAGAGGATCACTTGAGCCTAGGGAGGTTGAGGCTGCAGTGAACCTTGATCACGCCACTGCACTCCAGCCTGAGTGACAGTGCAAGAACCTGTCTCAAAAAAAAAAAGTACAAATATATTCCAGAAATATGAGGCAGCATGGAGAGGTCACAGAGCCACGCACTGTCCAGTGCACCACAAACTCTACTGTGCCCGTCAGTCACCCGAGGGGCTTCATACCTCACAGGCCCTGATTCAGTCGGCCTCAGGTGGGTGGGAGACTGCATCACTAACAAGCTCCCAGGTGAGGCCGCTGACCACACGTTGAACGGAGAGGCTGTAAACTACTCCTTCTGTGCTGCCTTCCCGTAGTGCTCCCTCAGCCATAGAAACAGTTATACCCTTGCATGTTTTTCCCATGTACCCCAAAACCTAAAATGCAATAAAAAAAATAAAATTAAAAAAAAAAAAAAAAGAAACAGTTATACCCCATTGCTCTGGCCCTGGGAGGCATCTGTGAATTCCTCAGTTAACAGAAAAGGCCCTCACAGGGTGTCAGATCATGGGGGGAGTTGGGGGGGTGGAGTAGGGGAGTGTGGAAGTGTGAAGTTGTAAATATGTCAACATCCACACCCCAGCTCGGACTAATCCAATCAGAATCCCTGGGGGTGTGGCTCACATTGGTACTGTTTTTCTTTCCATCAGATGGGTAATGTGCCAATGATCTAACAAGGGTTGAGGGAGGCCTGTCTCACATGTGTGCGTGGAAACCCAATCATCGGGCTCATGAACTACAAAAGGACCCTGGACTGGCGTTTTTTAAGAAGCTCCCTGGGTGACCCACATGTATCGCTGCAGCGAGTCCTTGAGATGGACAACAGGGATGCCTTCGGTATGGCAGATTCATGCCTACAAAACCGAGGCCAGCTCCTTGGGGCAAGGCCAAGGATTTCAGGATTTCCTTCCGGGAAGCAGTAGTGAGCCACCTAATGAGCCCCTGGAGGGTGTGGCTGGGGTCTGCTAGCATACCCCGTTCTTGTTTGAGGCACCCCTGGAGTAGAGGGGCACAGCTGGGCAGCTGGCAACATCCCATCTTGGCATTTGTCGGAGAAGTCCTTGCCTCCCCAACCCCAAGCTCTCAAGGGAGAGCAGACACCAGCCTGGGTCAGCTGTGGAAATGGAGGCTCCTGACCAAGACTCTCCTCGACCAGACTTTCGTCAGGCCCTCTGAGCCCTCTCCTCGACCTTGGCCCCCACTTCCCAGTCTTGACTTCTGCCTCCCCCACCCAGTCTTAGCCAAAAATCCTGCGAAGTCAGATGAGCCAGCATCCCCCGACCTTTGAGACTGGGTCAAGTTCCTCATCCCCCAACTCTGATGTACGGCTGTCGGGGCATTGGTCCAGGACTCCCACCTATACCAAAACTCACACATACTCAGGTCCCCCTGTCAGCCCCACGGAACCCAGCCCTCCATATACTTGGGTTTTGAACTCCAGTAATATTACATTTTCCGTCAGCATTTGTTTGAAAAACTTTACATATAAATGAACCCCTGCAATTCAAATCCACATTGTTTAAGAGTAGACTGTGTAAGTCCTAGGCCTGCTTTCAGCAAGAATCCTGTTAGGCCAATTGAGCCAGAATCTCCCCATCTCTCATATCTGATCATGTTCCTCACCCCACTCAGCTGGTTCCAGGATCCTTGCATATACCAAAACCCGAGCACACACAGTCGGTCCTGCAGAACCACGAATAGGAAACATCAGCCCTCTGTATATGCAGGTTTCACAACTCATGAACACTGTGTTTTCCATCTACATTTGGTTGAAAAAAAAATCTGCATATAAGCGAAACTTTGTTGTTCAAGAGTCGACTGTGTAAGTCCTGGGCCTGCTTTCAGCAAGCAGAGCCCTCGCCTTGACGTCCCCTCTTAGAAGTGTGCCATTCTCTGGCCCCTCACGCTGCTCCTTGGCTATAAATCCCCATGTCTCCTTTTCGAGTTGAGCTCCATTTATCTCTACTAGAACAGTCTTAAATAAAGCTTTCCTTACTGTTTTAACAAGTGTCAGTATAACGTTTTTCTTTAATCCTCTTCCCCTACTGCCCTCACCTCTCTGGAAAAGTCACCCAACAAAGTGAGCAGCCCTGTCAACTAAACAAAACTGACTCCTCACCTTGACATTCAAGGCCCCGGGCAATGATCTCAAGACCTCTCTCTCTTTCTTGTGCCCCAAACATGGCTTCACCGTTTGTCATACACACCTGAACTTTCCTGCCATTCTGCCATTGTGCAGTCTTTTGCTTCTATCTAGATCGTTTCCTCCCCTTTCTTCAAACCCATGCACTCGAAGTCACAGCAATCTCTCCCATGGTGATCAGACTAATTATCCCTGTAGATTCGTTTTCCCCATCTTCCATAACGGAATCTCCCATTTTAGTGGGCACATGGTTCTCCGAGATAAAGCTACACTGACAGACTACATTTCCCAGCCTGCTCTGCAAGCTGATGTGGTCACATGCCTAAGTTCTGACCAATGCAATGTAAGAAGGGCAATGTGTGTTATTTCCAGGAAGTGTTCTTACAGGCAACAGGCATTTCCTCGTTCTCCTTTTTCCTACTAATGTAGTGGCTGAACCTACAATAGCCGTTTTGCACTAAGAAGTGGCCTTGGCCATGAAAGCTGCACAGAGGTGAAGCAACTGGGTTCCCCTGGGTTCCTAACACCGTAGAACATCATACCAGCCTTGGGCTGTCCCCACCAGACTTGAACGTGAGAGAAAAATGACCTTCTGCCGGGCACGGTGGCTCACGCCTGTAATCCCAACATTTTAGGAGGCTGAGGCGGGAGGATCACCTGAGGTCGGGAGTTTGAGACCAGCCTGACCAACATGTAGAAACCCTGTCTGTACTAAAAATACAAAATTAGCTGGGTGTGGTGGTGCATGCCTGTAATCCCAGCTACTCGGGAGGCTGAGGCAGGAGAATTGCTTGAACCCAGGATGTGGAGGTTACTGTGAGCCGAGATTGCACCACTGCACTCCAGCCTGAGAACAAGAGCAAAACTCTGCCTCAAAAAAAAAAAAAAAAGGAAAAGAGAAAAGAAAAATGACCTTCCATCTCGTTTTAGTTACTAGTCTGGAATTTTCTGTAACTCACAAATGAACATAACGCCATTCAGTCCATACCTTCAAACCCCTGGAGCCATGAACTGTAGATTCTTGGGTTTACCATACATACCACATGGAACCATAATTAGCATCTTCTTCCCAAGCTAAACAGTAAGTGATCTAAAGGCTGGAAATGTGTCTGAAATCTCCATCTTCCCCTGCCATGTGAGGCATGAGGCCTCTGTATGCTCCCACCAGTCTTGCAGGAGAAACATGCGCTTACCAGGATGTCTGAGCCCCCAGGGTCCTCCCCCGTGGCTGGGCTGGAGGAGTTGCCCAGTTTGAACATCCAGTACTCCTTGGCAGTGACAAAAAAGTTCCATGGCAGTAGGCTGCCAATGCCCAGGCTGAAGAAGATGATGTATGTGCCGTAGAAGCGGTCCTCAGGCCTCTGCAGGCCAGGAGGTGGGCGGTCCAGCAGCTTCTCAAGCAGTGCCTCCTGGTCAGCTCGGAGACTGCTGCTTGTGATTCTGTAGGTGGAGTTTGAACTGTGCTGAAAGTCGTCCTCTGAGGCAATGGCCACTATTGGAGCAAGGAGGGTAACAGAGACAGGTAGGTGAGTAAAAACTGAGGCTGGGGACAGCTGGGGACCCACCCAACCTACAGAATGACCATGCCCCTACACCCTGGGCTCTGTAACGTCACCAGAGCCTGGTTAGAGAGCTTCATTCTTAAGGATCAGGGAGAAAGACAAAAATCAGACCTGGAAAAGGGCAGGATGTCAGAACTGTAAGTGTCCTTAGAGGTCACCCCCACTATGCAAGGGCAAAAGAGGTAGCACATAACTGTGGAACAGGCTGGGTGTAAAACACTGCAACATAGTTGGCCTGTGGCAATGTATCCAGAAAGGCAAACCTGGTCTAAAGGCATTCACAGTTTTTTGTTTTTTTTTTGAGATGGAGTCTCACTCTGTCACCTAGGCTGGAGTACAGTGGCATGATCTCGGCTCACTGCAACCTCCACTTCCTGGGTTCAAGCAATTCTTCTGCCTCACTCTCTGGAGTAGCTGGGATTACAGGCATGCACCATCATGCCCAGCTAACGTTTTTTTTGTGTGTGTGTGTATGTGTTTGTGTTTTTGTTTGTTTGTTTTTTTGTATTTTTAGTAGAGACAGAGGTTTTAGCATGTTGGCCAGGCTGGTCTTGAAGTCCTGACCTCAAGTGATCCACCCGCCTTGGCCTCCCAAAGTGCAGGGATTACAGGCATGAGCCACCGCGCCTGGCCAAGGCATTCACAGTTCTATGCAGCTATAAAAAAGGAATTAGGACCTTGATGGGAAAAGAATGATCTCTAAACCCTTTTCAACTTTATGTGAAAAAAATAAGGAACAAGATTGTATGTAGAATTTGCTACTATGTGTGTGAAAATGTGGAAAGAGAAAATATACATTCACATATGTATTTGTATATGCATAGAATATCTCTGGAAGGCTACATAAGAAGTTTCTAACAGTGGCTGCCTCTAAGGAGGGAAACTGGGATGGTGGAGGGTTGGGGAGACTTCCCTGCATACTTATTTGTGCCTCTTGAATTTTGAACTATGTGACTAGTTTATTACCTGTTCAAAAATAAAATTAAAAGTGTAAATAAAAATAAAAACATTCAAATAAAATAATAATTGTTTAAAAACTGGTAGTGTCTAGGGCTGCCTCCAGAATCCGGTGTTTACCCTCTGATAGTCCATTCCCATTTCATTTGTGGGGAAAGAGAGGTCCAAAGGACAGGAGACCATATAGGCTAGGTAAATGGCCAAGCCTTGGTTTGCAGCTCCTGCTTGGGTCCTTCCTCTGCTCATCACATCCTAACCAGAGCCAGCCACTTTTAATCTATGGTAGCGCCTAAGACAAATGGAAGAGGCTGGGTTGCCAGCAACTATTGCCTACATAGCGTTGGGCAAGTTACCACATTTCTGTGCCTCAATTTCCCCAAATGTAATCCCAGGAAAGCCATTTTTATGACAGTTACGCAACTGCAACTAGCTGGTCATGCCTGGCCTGTAAGCAGATGTTAAACAAATGTCAGCATCTTCCCTGGCATCCTGGGCTGTTGCCTGGCTGGCTGGCTGCTGAATTTGGCTGTAAGGTAGCATGCCTACTTCTCTGCTTTAGATAGCACCTTGGATATGGCAGCAGCTTGATAAATGAGAAGTGTGTCTATAATGTTGAGAATGGGACACTTCAGAGTCCCTTTTGCAGTAGCTTCTTCCCTACCCAATAAACCAATAAATAAATGTATCTTGGTTCCTACAGGAGGCTGAGCCTGACTCAAAGCATTGTGCTAAGAAGACCGGGGCCTTTCTTCCCTGGTGGGAATGGGAACACCCCTCACATAGGTACAGAACCTTATCCACTACTTCAAGAGAACCTCAGAGCATCCCTTGGAATTAGGTAGGGCAGAAAACATTGCCCCTTTTTTTCAGAGGGAAAGACTGAGTTCTGGAAGGCACTTGCTGTGTCCCACATTCAAATAGGAAGAGCCCCCAATAGCTAAAATTAAATAATCACAAATGCCAAGACCTGCGTCTAACATAGGTCACACTTGAGCCTGACAACAGCGTAACATATTAGGTACTACTCTAAGACCTATTTTGCAGATTAGGAGGGGTCTGAGGCTAAGAAAGGTTCAATAACTTGCCCAGGGTCACACAGCTAGCAGATGGCAAGAGTGAAGTTACACAGCCAAGCAGACTGAGGCCCATGCTGGACCCCTCAGCATCCCAGACTGGGAATGGGAACCTGCGTCTGCTGCTGCCAAGTACAGGCATCCTTCCTGCAAGCCTTGAAGCCAGTGAGTGGGGAGAGGCCCAGGCGCACTGCAGGCACCCTTGTCAATGTTTGCTGAAGGAATGGACTCTGCACGACCCTGCTGACATTCTCCCCTGCTAGGGTAGCACGTACCCTGAGGCCAGCAGGCGGGAGGCCACTGGATGCCCAAGTGCAATGCATCCAGCCAGCAAGTCTATTTTGAATTCCCCTGGTTAGCAGAGCCCCTCCCCAGCCTGGATTCACATGGAGGCCAGCATTAACAAGCTCACTGTCTGGGAGCTCACTGTGTGGAAAATCTCTTTTTCCAGATGCACCCACATGTAGAAGAAAGGCCATGTGAAGGCACAGCAAGAAGGAGGCTGTCTGCAAGCCAGGAAGAGAGCCCGCATCAGAAACCAAATCAACTGTACCTTGATCTTGCACTTCCCAGCCTCCAGAACCGTGAGAAATAAATTTTGTTTAAGCCACCCAGTCTATGGTATTTTGTCTGGCACAAAATGGTACAAATGTAACACGCTCTCTCATTATATTTTAAAAATTAGTGTTTAAAGTGTAAAAAATAATCATGATCTACCCACAGAGAACAAGAGAGAACTGGCAAGTGGTTTTTCCCAGAGGCTCCAGCTACCTGTGGGGGCAGCTACAAGGACCACCAGCCCAGTCACTCAGGACCACACTTGGCTAGGGCCCCCTTCTCAGTCCCTGGCATCTATCTGTCAAGGACCATTCAGCCTTGACTGAGCTTCTGAAGAAAGAGCCAGGAATTTTCTCTAACCCGGGTCACAGGCCAGGGCACTGGAGTGAGCAAAGTCTTATTATTCTTTATAAAAGCTAGCTGCTGGCTTCTGATTAAAAAAGAAAGAGAAAGGCAGGCAAGGAAGTGCCCAACCTTCTCCAAAACAGGCTGGCTGTGGCCTGGCACGCGCTCCTCGGCCACCTGCAGGAGCCCGGCCATGCACAGAGGAGGCAGACATTGCTGGGGCCTAGAGCCGCAGAAAACCTCATCTGGGCCAGGAAGCCTGGGTGCTGGTTCCAAGGAGGTTCCTGACTCTGGCTAGGTGGCTCTCCCCTCTGTGCCTCGATTTCCTGGGCTGTGAACCGGAGTGGGGAGCTGGTGGGGCTAACCCGTGGGAGTGCACTGGGAAGCGCAGGGCACCACCCACCGGCCACGGCATAACCGGCTTACAGGTGTAAACAGCCCCAACTTCAGGCCCCGCAGCTGGGACCGAGAGAGTCAGTCACCCTCTGGATACTTCTGGCCGACGCGTCCATACCAGGTCCCCCCATACAGGCGGTGAGGTCCCGTCTCAGGGAGGAGGAGGAGGAGAGAGGATTTGGGAAAGAGAAGACAGTGACCCAGAAAGAGGGGTGGCAGAGAGCAAGGAGGGAGAACAGGGCCGGTGGGGGAGGGACCACGGAAGGGGTAGGGTCCTGAGGCTCCCCTGGCAGCCCGCAGCCGCCCCAGGGCCCGGGAGGGAGGTCGCTGAGCGCGAGCCTGGGGGCGGCCGGGGCCGGAGCCGGAAGAGCCCGAGCAGGCCCGCACTTACTGTCGCCTCCGCGCCGCGCAGCCGCTGCCTCCGGCGCACGGCCAGGACCACTGGCTCGGCGGGCGGCAGGCGGACTCCTCCCCCGGCCCCGCCCCGCCCCGTCCGGCCCCGCCCCGCCCGGTCCCAAGCCGACGCTTCCCAGTTTACAAACAAGCGCTTCTCCATTGTTTTCTCCCTGCGCGCCGGGGCTCCCCCGCCTGGCGCTGCGCTGACGCGTGCCTACGCCCATTTCACAGGAGAAAAAGTGAGGCGCCCAACCTTAAACGCACTGCCTACGCTTGCAGCGGGTGCGCGGCGCATCGGGCCTCCTGGCTGCTGCTCCTTTACCTTGGAGGCAGACCCCACTGTCTCAGACCTCCCCTTTAGCTACCATAACCTGCACCCCAGGACTCAGAGGAGCCCTCATCTTGGCCCCAGACTGCTGCAGAGACCCCTCTCCAAAGGCCGCTCCTACCCTTCCCGGCTGCCCCTGCTCTGGAGGTGAAGCAGGACCCACACCCGGACTGAACTGGGCCTCCCAGGCCAGGCAGCTATTTTCAGGAGATGCAGACCTTGGCAGTCAGCAGTTCCAGCCCTCACACCTGACCTCAGCCGCAGCGTGTAACACACAGCTGCAGCGTGTTCTTTAAGAAAGTGGAGGCCGGGCGCAGTAGCACTCGCCTGTAATCCCAGCACTTTGGGAGGCCGAGGCGGGCAGGTTACCTGAGGTCGAGAGTTCAAGACCAGCCTGACCGACACTGCAAAACTCCGTCTACTAAAAATACAAAATTAGCCCAGCATGGTGGCCCATGCCTGTAATCCCAGCTACTTGGGAGGGTGAGGCAGGAGAATCGCTTGAACCCGGGAGGCAGAGGTTGTTGTGAGCCGAGATCGCACCATTTGCACTCCAGCCTAGGCAACAAGAGTGAAACTGTCTAAAAAAAAAAGAAAGAAAAGAAAAGAAAGTGGGAACCAGGCCAGGTGCAGTGGCTCATGCCTGTAATCCTAGCTCTTTGGGAAGCTGAGGCAAGTGGATCGCTTGAAGCCAAGAGTTCCAGACCAGCCTGGGCAACATGGTGAAACTCCGTCTCTACTAAAATTACAAAAATTAGCCAGGTGTGTTGGCACACGCCTGTGATTCCAGCTATGTGGGAGGCTGAGGCAGGAGAATCGCTTGAAACCAGGAGGCGGAGGTTGCAGTGAGCCAAGATGGTGCCACTGTACTCCAGCCTGGAGCCTGGGCGACAGAGCAAGACTCCATCTAAAAAAAAAGCAGAAACCTTCCTGACTCCTGGTCCTGGCGCAGTTGGCCAATTCAGAGCGGGGATCTGGGTGCCTCACAGGGCTGGAAGATCTGTGATCACGGATGGTACGTTCTTGCAGTTGCCACCCCAGGGCTCAGGGGTGCCACGGAGCCCATCGAGGCTGTCAGTAGTGTGGACAGGTTCTCAGAGCATCCCCACTCCCTTCGACAGCCTCTCACTTTATAACCAGCATTCCCTAAACACTAGCCTGATCACAAAGTCTCTGGGTACACATCCAGATTCCGGGACCCCTCCTCAGCACATTTGCTGCCACTCCCCATTCCCTGAGGGTGGCGCTATCTGCCTTGTTTGCTTTTCTCTCACACTGGGCACATAATTTGTGTTCAATAAATACCTGGATGAATACAACCCATCATTCAAGGGGTGGGGACTGGGGCTCCAGAATAGATCTATTTAACAAGCTACACCAGCAGGTGAGTTTGAAGACCAGCACCCTAAATTGTCAGAAAGCTCCCCAGCCCAGGAGAGGAAGGGACTTGGCTCCAGGCTTATGAGCTGAGGGATAATGGTAAAATTATTAAACCTCTCTGAAACCCAGGGTCAGCTTAGGACTATCAGGAGAACTAAGTCAGGTGATACATTCCAGGCACTCAATGCAAATTTCCATCACTTCCAAGGAAGACGCTCCCCACCCCCAAAATGTGATAGTTTATATGTTAGTTTAGTAATCAGGCCTTATTTTTAGACTTGTTTACATTGGAAAAAAATCCCCTAATATAAAAACCATTTTCATAAACTGTCTCTCATTTGATCCCCCCCATCCCTTCCCACTACCCAGTGAAATGGAGCTGTTGTCCTCATTTTACAATGAGGAAACCCAGGCTTAAAGAGGTAAAGTGGGCCGGGTGAAGTGGCTCACTCCTGTAATCCCAGCACTTTGGGAGGCCGAGGTGGACGGATCACGAGGTCAAGAGATCGAGACCATCCTGGCCAACATGGCGAAACCCTGTGTCTACTAAAAAATACAAAAATTAGCTGGACATGGTGACGCACACCTGTAGTCCCAGCTACTGGGGAGGCTGAGGCAGGAGAATCACTTGAACCCAGGAGGCAGAGATTGCAGTGAGCGGAGATTGTGCCATTGCACTCCAGCTTGGCGACAGAGCAAGACTCCATCTCAAAAAAAAAAAAAAAAAAAAAAAAAAAAGAGGTAAAGTGGCGTCCCAGAGAACAGGGCCCACAGCTGGCAGTGATGGAGTAAGCAGAACCCAGAGCCAAGGCTCTTTCTGCCATGCCCGGTTACAAGCAGGCAGGTATGGCTGAGGGGAGGGGGGACAGCACGAGGGACAAAGCCCTTGGATCCAGTGAGGGCAGCAGATCAGGGCTATTTCTGGTCCAGTCCCCGGACCATGTCCCATCTCTGTGAAGCTCCAGCGCTTTGTCACTTGATTGCTTTTTCTTCATGCAGAGTCCTGAGTTTTTGTAGTCACTGTTATCTTTATCTTTGGAGAATGTGCATGTATGTGAGTGAGTGAGACGGATTCACCTGCTTAGAGAATCAGAGGCACCAGAAGCCCTCTTCCAGAGCTCTGAGGCTGCGGTCTTTCTCCAGATGGAGGAGGCACTGGTCACTTGGGGATTCTCTGGTTGCTAGGGCTGAGTTTAGGAAGGGGCTCCGGGGATGGCCTCCATCATGAAAGCAGAGAGTGTGGGAGGAAACAGGTTGCTAATGCGTCCATGGGGCTGCTTCCCGGCCAATGTGGCCTTGTCTTCTTCTCCAGGATCTATGCTGGTGGCGGTGGTAATGTCTAGCTTGGGAACAAGATGAGTCAGGTACTGTTGGGCACATAGCTTCCCAGGGAATGTTTGATGCTGTGGGGGATCAGGGAAGGAGCCGGAGAATGGGGGTCCAGAGCCCTGAGCTCTGAGTCTGCCTGGCCCCTGGCCAGCAGGCACTTCAGTGACAGAGGTAATAAAAACATTTACCCCGACAGATGATCGGAAAAGAAGGAGATAGGGTCAAGAAAGGGAAGTGGAGAGGAAACAGAATACAGGTGTTTTCACAATGCCCACGTGACAGCAGCCAGACCCCAGGGCTGGGACCAAGGACGGGAGGGAATGGGGAGGCTGGGGTGGGCAGGCCTCAGAAACTGGCTGGGTTCCTGTCCCTTGCCTGAAGTTATCCTGAAAACTCCTTTTGATAAGTGCTATAGAGGCAGAAAAGGCAATATTTTCTAGCCTTCATGAGGTAGGCTGGACCCCTGAAACAAAAGACAGATTGACAAGAGAAAAACAAACAGAAGTTTAGTAATGTGTATATGTCATGGGTATTTGGTAAGTACTCAGAGAAATGAGTAAATCTCCAAAAACCATGGCTTTGAGTTCAGGCTTAAATGCCATCTTCGACTGAAACAAAGAAAGAAGGGCCAGCTGTAGGGATGTGGGCAGGAAAAGCTCAGTCAACAAGGGGAAGGTTGGTCTTACGGACTGAAGTGGTGCCTTCTCCATTGGTAAGTGTTTCTAGTGATTAGAGACATCTTTCTCTTCCTGGTGCACACTGGGAGACACCCTGACATATGATTTCTTTTAAAGATGTAAGTTTCTCTTTCCAAAGGGTAACTTTTCCTTTTGTTTTTAGAGCTTCTCCTGTGTCTGTAGTTTCTCAAAATAACCAGCTCAAAATTATTCTTATGCCAAGGAGGCCTATTTTGGGTGGCATATTCTGGTCTCCTATAGTCATAAGTTTGGGGTAGTGTGTCCTGAACCCCATCTGTGTCTAGGAATGAAGAGGCCATGCTTTTCTGCCTTGAGAGCCCCCAACTCTATATCTGGAGTGGGGATGGGGCAGAGGAGGCGTCGCAACCAAGCAGAGTCGATGACAACAACCATCTATGCTCAAGTATTGTTGGAGAAGGTCAGGGAAAATATCTGTAAATGGCAAAGTACTACACCTATTAGGCATTTTTATTCTTATACATGAGGAGAAAAAGGAGGAGGAGGAGAAGAAGAAGAAGGAGAAGAGAAGGAAGGAAAACTCCAAATGTTCAAAGCACTTTCCACTGGATCAACATTTTATAACCCTTAGTCCTTTGAAAAAGTACCCTGGCAGGGCATGGTGGCTCCTCCCTGTAATCCCAACGCTTTGGGAGGATGAAGTAAGTGGATCATGAGGTTAAGAGTTTGAGACCAGCCTGGCCAACATGGTGAAACTCAGTCTCTACTAAAAATACAAAAAAAAAAAAAAAAAAATTAGCTGGGTGTGGTGGCAGGTGCCTGTAATCCCAGCTACTCAGGAGGCTGAGGCAGGAGAATTGCTTGAACCTGGGAAGGCGGGGGTGAGCTGAGATCCGCTACTGTACTCCAGCCTGGGCAACAAGAGCGAGACTCTGTCTCAAAAAGAAAAGAAAAGAAAAGAAAAAGCACCCTATTTCTCCTTGGTTTGGAAATGCCCTGAAAGGTTCTAAGTGCTGGCAGAAGCCATCCCACTATCACAAGAGGACCAGCTCCAGGCCCAGGGAACTGGAGGATGAGATGCCAAGGCTGGCCAGGGGGCTCAGATAGAAAGTCCTCTTAGCTTGGTGGTCAGAACTGGACTCTGGGGCCAGACAGACCTGGGTTAGGATGCTTTTTATGTGGCCCTTGGATGTCAAGCCTCAGTTTTCTCATCTGTAAAGGGGGTGATAATACCAATCTAAGAGCCTTCTAGGAGGCACAGAGCAGGTGTATCAACTGCTGTTAAAGACAGTGAGCCCAAGGGTACAGCTTCCGCTTTGGCTCCACCCTCCCATCCCGTAGAATCCACCACACACCGTAAGGACGGTGCAGTTAGCAGCTCCTTTCAGCTTATGCGGAAACTGGGGCACAGAGAGGTTAGTACCTCATTCAGAGTCACACAGCTAGTCAGTGGCAGAGCCAAACTTCCCATGGATGCCTTTCTGCCTCCAGAACCCACCCCAGGAAGCTTCATGAAAAGTGGTTGGGAGTAGGGATCACACAAGCCCTCATCTTCTAAGACTGGAACCCTACAAGCTCTCCTCTCCTTCTCTCACCCAGGGCCTGTTGGCCTGCAGGTGGTATAACCATCAGGAAGAGTGTTAATATTTTTTGTAGGCTCTGTTTTGGGGAGGGTGGGTTGGGTAAAGGGTCTGGCATAAAGCTCATGGGCCGATGCTACCATCTCGTGGCACTTCTCTGTCACTGCAATGATCACAGATTGGGGTCACTCACTCAATAGGGTCTTTCTTTCCAGGGTTACTGGATACCCTGGCACATGGATTCTGAGAGGTAAGGTTAGTAGTTATGGTGATTAACTCATAACTATGGACTCATAACTTCTCTGCTTTCACATCACTAATTTATTTTTATTTTTTAAGAGACAGGGTATTGCTCTGTCATCCAAGCTGGAGTGCAGTGGCATGATCATAGCTCACAGCAGCTTCTACCTCCTGGGCTCAAGTGATCCTCCTGCCACAGCCTCCCTGAGTAGCTGGAACTACAAGTGCATACCACGACTCCTGGCTAATTAAAAAAATTTTTTTTGCTAGAAATGAGGTCTCACTATGTTGCCCAGGCTGATCTCAAACTCTTGGCTTCAAGTGATCCTCCCGCCTCAGCCTCCCAAGATGCTGGGATTACACTCGTGAGCCACCACAGCTGGCCCACATCACTGATTGGAATTCCAGTCCCCATTCTGACTCTAGCCACCTCTCCTTGCTGTGTGCTGGTCAGTGGCTCCCTCCGGGAACGTTCTGGACTTCTGGGAGACGCCAGCACTGACTCCTCTGTCTCCCCTCCATCCATCAAGCATCTCCTTCCTTCCATCCTCAGGCAGCTTAGATCCCAAGGTCCGCCATGTCAGAGACATCTTCACAGTGCCCTAAACTCGCATGTCCCTCATCTCCTTGTGGAAGCGTGGGCCCACCCTGGGGGACCCCAGTGACAGCTGACTCACTGGAGAGTCCCCAGCAGGCCAGTGAGTCCACTTGGAATTCACAGTTATCAACCCCAGATGGGCCTGAGGATTCCCTGCAGTCCTACCACGTGTCATGGCTCCTGCTTGCTGTAAGAACTGTGGCCATCTTCCTCCTCCAAGTGGCCCATGCCCCTGAACACACCCCTCCCTGAGATGGTCTTTACAGAGAAAACAGAGACCACAATTAGGGATGTTCTGATTTCTCAGCACCAATCTATCTCTTTCTCTACAGTTACAAGAGGGAAATTGTTCTGCATTCCCTCCCCCTTTTCTTTGGTATTCTTGTTTGAGTTCTTTTTGTGGAAATGCCACCCACATATAGACTAGTGTGCAGATCAAAAGTGTAGAGGTCATGAATGATCACAGAATGGTGACGTCTGTTCCACCAGCAGCCGGAATAAGAAAGTGAACACTCTTAAAGCCCTAGCAGCCCCTCTCCTCTTGTTACTATGTCTACAAAACAAATGACCTCCAAATGTAGTGGTGCCAAAAAATTTTGTCATGGCACAGATTCTGTTGGTTGGGAAATGGACAAAGAACTATGAGGACGCCTTGTCTCTGCACTGCACCCCACTTGCCTCCCATGGCTGTGGCCTTGACTGGAAAACCAAAGGCTGGGAGCTGGAATCATGTGAAAGTGTCCTCCCTTTCTTGTGTCTGGCAGTTGATGCTGGCTGTTGGCTCGACTTCCGCTGGGATTACTGTCCACGACTCCTTCAAGTGGCCTCTTTCTGTGGCTCCTTACGCTTAAGAAAATACAGGGTGTTTTTAGGATCCAACCTTAGGAATTACGCGTGGCCACTTCTGGTGTACTCTGTTGATCAAGGAGTCACCAACGTCCACCCAGGTTCCAGAGGGAGGGGACATAGACTTCACCTCTTGATGGAAGAGTGCCAAGGTCAAGTTGGATAAAGAGCATGTCAGCTGGGACATATTGTTGCAGGGATAGTTGGAAAATATAATCTGCTATGATGGTCATATGATCTTTGTCTTTATTCTGTTAATGTGGTAAATTTACATTAATTGATTTTCAAATGTTAAATCACATCGCATTTCTGGAATAAACCCAACTTGGTTGTGATATATCACTTTTTAAAAATATTAATTACTCTGGCCAGGTGCAGTGGCTCATGCCTATAATCCCGGTGCTTTGGGAGGCTGAGGAAAGAGGATTGCTTGAGGCCAGGAGTTTAAGACCAGCCTGAGCAACATGGTAAGATTTTGTTTCTACAAAATAAATAAATAAATAATTTAAACAATGTATTGCTTAATTCTACCTGTTAGTATTTTGCTTGGGATTTTTGCATTTTTGTTCATGAGACAGTTTGGTCTACGGCTTTCTTTCCTTGAAATGTATGTTTTGTTTCTGTTTTTTGCCATAATGTGTATCTTCCTAATTTTAGTGTAATTACACTAGCTTTATTTTGAATAGTGTTTCTATGATATATCTTTCTTCATCCTTATAATTTTATCAGATATCTTTATATGTAAGGTGTGTTTCTCGTGAGTGGGGCATATACTTAAAAAAATCCACTCTAACTATCTTTACCTTTTACTTGAAGTCTTTTGTCCATTTATATTTAATGTAATTACTGATAGACAGGTATCTGGGTTTAATGCTACTGCTTTTACCCCAATAGCACACCTTGCCTATGTTTCTTTTTTCTCTCCTTTCTTGTCCCTTTTTGGATGGATTAATTTTAAAAATTATTTCTTTCTCACTTCTATATGTTAAATATTCTCTAGAGCTTATATTTACCCATATATGATTTATTAGGCTCTAATACCAATTAGTACATTTCCCACTTTCCCAGGTGTTGCAGGTACCTTAGAATACCTTAATTATACTCACCCTGACCCAACTTTTATGTTACCATTTTAACATAATTTAATTTTACATGATTTTAAAACTCACAAGATAATATTTTTTTCTTTTTTACAGTTCATATTAATTTCTCTTTACTCACACATTTACCCATTCTCATTGTTCCTCATTCCTTCCTGCATTTACTTCCTCCTGGAGTCATTTCTGTAAGCCCAAAGGGCTCCCATGAGTACTCCTTTTTAATGTCAATCTTTTAGCAATGAAGTTTCTCAATTTTTGTTGGCCTGGAAATGCCCTTTGCACTATTTTCACCAGGTCTAGAATTCTAGATTGGTGCTTATTTTCTTTTGGCACTTTAAAGATCATTTCACTGCCTTTTGTATTTCATGGCATCTGTTAAGAAGCTAGCTATGAATCTGACTGCTCCTTTGAAGGTGAAGTCAGGCCAGGAGAGGGTGCCCTGGTGCTGGCTCCACCGCCCTCCCACCTCCCTGGAATGAGAAACACAGTTTGAGGGGTACTGGGAAGGAGGTCGGCATCTGGGGCTCTCACTGGCCTGGGGAATCCAGATCCTTCCTGGTCCCAGTCACATAAATTTTCAGGTGCCACGTGGTGGCTGCTTTCATATTGTCCCACTGGACCTGTGGCCACACAACATAGGATCTGATCCTGCCACTGTGCCCAAAGGGCAAGAGTTCCAGGAGGCTGGTGGGTGGCCTCTCTTTCACCCAAAAGTTGACGAGCAGTCTGGACCCTAGACTCTTTCTCCATTCCATCCCCAGCCCCATATTTATATGGTCTCAGATCAGCCAGATTTTGGGTGGAGGTAACGCTGTTGTCTGGGGCTCTGGATTCTGCATGTCTAGGACTTGGTCCAGGTATACGTGAGAGTTCATGTCTCAAGTAAGGTGGGTAGGAGGACTTGTTCCCTGTCCTCATGGGAGTATGGACCTGCCAGTTCCTAGACTTTAGAGTCTATTAGGGATCTAGAGTTTCAGGGTCAACCAGATGTCCGGTGGGGGTGAGATTCAAGTCTAGGGCTCTAGTCTCTGTGTGGTAAGGATTTGTTCTTCTTGTGAAGGCAGACTTAGTGTCTGTGAGAACAAGGATCTTCTGTCTAGTGTCAGGCTTGGGATCTAGTCCCTGTTGTCAAAGTTCTAGAATCTCTCTCTCTTTCTCTCTCTCTTTCTCTTTCTCTCTCTCTCTCTCTCTCTCTCTTTCTTTCTCTCTGGGCAGGTGGGGAGAACTGGGTCCTGAGTACACTAGATGTCTGGACTCAGGGGATAAAAAGATGACCAGAATCGGGGCTCACTCAGATGTACATATGTGTAGTTTCTATTATCTGTTATTTTTCTTGGTCTTGTCCATTGGCATGTCCAGTAATTTTTTGCTGAATGTTAGACATTGTAAATGAAAACTTAGAGGGGTGCTGATCTTCCCACAGGGAGAATTACCTTTAGCTTCTGGTAGATGATTGGAGTAGGGATTAAGAGTGGCTGGATTTCCATTTTTAAGGCCTGATCTGCTTCCTGTTTGCCCTTATCCTAGGCTGTAGCCCTTCAGAGACCCCAGGGCAACGGCTGGGTTGCTGACTAGGGCTCCTCCTTCACTTCCAGTGTTATGCCCTGTAGTCGTGGGTCTGTCAAAAGCTCTGCTTGGCTTCTCGGCCTCTTACCTGCTGCTTTCAGTTTGGCACTCACTGATTAGAAATCAGCAAGTGACTTGGGCAGGGGGGTTCGGGTTGGGGGAGAAGGACAGAATATCAAACTTCTCTGAGCTTCCCTTCTCTCTAAGATACTGGTTTCTCAGTTCCTTGTATCTCTGTCTTGGTAGTGCTGAAGTGGTCTTCCCTGACTTCCCCAGTTATCCTTGCTCATAGCCCGGCTTTATTTTTTGTGTATCTTTACATATCACATTTTTAGATAGTCTGTCTTCCTTCCACCAACATGAGAACTGTAAAAGTTTGTTTAATGGAAGGAGGATTGTGTTGAGCTGAGACCAAAGCTGGCTAATCATCTGTGCTAGCCCAGATGTGCTGGAGTTCTGCTTCCAATCCAAGTGGGCAAGGTGCTAATTGTCCTGTGTTTTTCCACTGTGAGGCCAAAAGGAGGGTCCCTGTCCGGACTGCCTCCAGCAGAGTGGCAGTGGGATTCATTCTGGTAATCAAGGAAAGCATTGGCATGAAGGTATTTGGGGAATGCCACAGAGATATGTCAAGTCAGGGGCAGTACAGGCTGGGGAGGAAAGGTTATACAGCTGGCTTGTGTTGCCCACTGTGTGGGGCTGTAGTGGGAGCACTGGACTGGGAGTCAGTGCTCTAGCTGTGTGGCGCCCTGGTCTCCTCCTGGCTATTTAAAGCCAGAAAATGTGGGCCACATGGTGCTTGGTAATCTCAGCTGTCTGCAAATGCAAGGAGCATATTCCTCCTTCTCATCTTCATCTAATGGGCGAGAAGAGATAGTGATCATCCAGTGACACACCTGCAACTGCTGATATGGGCCAATGATGACAAAATGGAAAGAGATTAATGCTGATCACTCAATATTTACACATATTACCTCATTTAATCCTTACAGTAAGTCTACAGAGAAGGCTTGTCATCCTCATTGTTGGAAAATCTGAGGTTCCAGGAGTTTAGGCAATTGGCTCAAGGTCACATGAAGAGCAGACGGTAGAGTCTGGCCATAAACCAAGGTCACGCTGACCCCAAAGCTTGTTCCCTTAAACCTGCCGCTAAGCTGGAACTACGGACAATGTTAGCTTTGTAATTACCCTGTGGGAATTGAGGAAGTGGAGGCAAGCCACCAGAACCCCAAGGGAGCACCAGTGGCCACATGGATGCTGAGCCCAGCTGCCTGAGAGACTAGGAGCACTTGGCAGGAGGAAAAGAGGCAGGGTGGGCCAAGAAAGCTGTTTTCAAATATTCGAAAAGGTGGCATGGAGTGGAAGGCTTAGACTTACTCCCATTGATTCCTGTGGGTAAAATCAGCCCCTGCAGTGAAAATAAGTAGGCATTTATTAAAATGCCAGCTATTGTTACAATTAGGAAGTAGAGAGTTCCTCATCTCTGGAAGTATTCAAGCAGAGACTGGGGAAGCCCTTGTCTGAGCCATTGTGGAGGGAATTCTGGAATCAGATGAGGATGGATTAGATTACAGCCAAGGACCCCTGCCTTTGCCATCCTAGAAGCCTGTGAAATAGATCCCAATGAACCCCTGTGGTCCTTGGCCATAGCCTCTGGCCAGTGCACTCCCTTTGGGTAATGGCAGTATATACTGATGTGGGTGCTGGGCGTCTGTCCCTGGGTACCTGGTAGCAGGAGAATTGTTGTAACCTGAGGGCCTGGTAGCCAAGCCCTGCCCTGAGTTTCATCAGGCAGAGGAGAGGCTCATGGGGAAAGGACCAGCCTTAGCCACCATCCCACAGAGGGACGCAGGAGGGAGGTTGCTGGTGTGGGCATCACGGTCCCCTGATGCAATCCAGGGAAAGCAACACCCCGGCAGGGGTGCCTGGCAGTCTCTAGAGAGGGCCAGGGGCTCAGGACTATGTCCCAGCCGGCAAACCCCTGAAGTTACGCCTGACCCTCCCTTGCTTCAAAACCTTCCCATAGCTTCCCATCGCACAGCAGATCGCAAACTGGATGGATATTGTTTGGCCTGCAGTTTACAAACAACTGGAGCCAACAGTTACAAATAGAATGATTTCATGTATATTTCTGAACCCTGGTTTCTGGTTTCTAAAAGCAGGAGGATGGAGCAGTCCTTGGCACTCACAGATTTGAGTGGTGAGGGCCTACCCCTTCCCGTGGGCTCTGTGGTCTCCAGTTGGCCACAGTCCCCACTTCTCCCTATCGCTTCCCTATAGCACTGCAGCCAAATGTGAAAGGCCACTGAACAGGATGTCTATCCTCTATTTCACTCAAATAGAGACCCGTGCTGCTGAGAAAAGTGAGGAATTAATGATATGCTGAGACCGCTTGATGTTTCAAGAAAATGCTGAGCAGGCATATTTCTTTGTGAAGTGAATTGCTGGTTTGGCAGCTTCTCTCATTCACATGACTGAGCAGTCTGGAGACATGTGTGTTTTTGACCCTTGGTCTGTGGACAAACTCCTGAGGCCCAGCTTTTTTGAGCTGACCCCAATGCCCAGGAGCACATCTATGTGAACCTAGGGCAGGTGACCAGTAGGGAGCCACACCCCTCTGTCCCTCCCAGACCGCAGCCTGCTCCTGTACTCACTTGGATTCTGCCAGGCTGCATACACATCACCATCTTTGGAGGCGGGGCAGCTAGAGGGATCCCTTTTCATCTCCCTGCCCCAACCCCCCACACTCTGTTGGTACCATCTCAGGGTATGTGGTACCAGCTATGACAATTCACTCTATTCTACTGTGAGCTGCTTGGGGGCTGAGTCCAGGCCTGATGTACTCCCCTTCCCCCAGTACTGGGCCCATCTGTGGATTAGAGCAATATCGATTGAATTTCTAGGTACTGTCATGTTGAGGAAGACTTTTAGGCCGAGAAACTAGGCTGTGCATATTCAAGCCATGCGCAGTGGGCCTGGCTGCCCAGCCCTTCCCTTCCTGATTGCAGAAAAGCAGGAACTCACTGGTGCTCCTCCCCTAGACTCTGCAGCTCCTGGGTTGAGATCACTGAGGGGACGCCAACTTACACTCAAATAAACATGTGTGAGTAGAGCCTGTGGACCATCTGAGCACCTCTGCAGATAGCAGCCTTCACGTCTAGCCTGCTAAAGGGGCATCAGCATCTTTTCTTAGTAAGAAGGTTTTTTGTTGTTTTTTTAGAGAGAAGGTCTCACTCTGTTGCCCAGGCTGGAGTGCAGTGGCACCATTATAGCTCACTGCAGACTTCAACTCCTGAGCTCAAGAGATCTTCTTGTCTCAGCCTCCCAAAGAGCTGGGATTACAGGTGTGTGACACCATGCCTGACAATTTTAAAAATAGATTTTTATTTTGTAGAGATGGACTCTTACTGTGTTGTCCAGACTGATCAACTACTGGCCTCAAGCAATCCTGCTGCCTCGGCCTCTGAAAGTGCGGGATTACAGGTGTGAGCCACCACACCCTGCCACGAAGTTTCATGAAAGAAAGCTATTGTAAACTTTTGCTACAAGTGTCTCCCACAAAATGCATACTTGAAAAGCTACATCTCAGGGAAACCAACCCATGTTGGAAGGCTTTCTGGACCCCCAGGCTTGGTCAGGAGCATCTCCGAGCTCCCAAAGCTCCTCACCCCTTTGACGTGTCTACTCTTTTGATTGCAGGCTCCCAAGGGCATCGTGTGTGACTTCTGTCCTTTACCCCAGAGGTGACCAATGCAATGGGCTGAATGGGTTGTTGAACCAGAGCACGGTCATCCTCCCTACACTATTTCTGTTTTGAAAAATCAGGATTTGGGCCGAGCGCCGTGGCTCACACCTATAATTCCAGCACTTTGGGAGGCTGAGGAGGGTGGATCACAAGGTCAGGAGTTTGAGACCAGCCTGGCCAACATGGTGAAACCCTGTCTCTACTAAAAATACAAAAATTAGCTGGGCGTGGTAGCGAGCACCTATAATCCCAGATACTTGGGAGGCTGAGGCAGAATAATTGTTCAAATCTGGGAGGTGGAGGTTGCAGTGAGCCGAGATTGTCACACTGCACTCCAGCCTAGGCCACAGAGCAAGACTCTGCCTCAAAAAAATAAAACAAATAGCATCTTGTCAATAACAGTCACTGGATTCTCCAGGGCCCAGTTCTAAGGAGGCTGTGGTCTTGGTGTGAGATGCTTGTGCCGGTGCAGGAGACAGAAGTGGTTTAATGACAGCTTTTCCCATCAAATGATGGAGGAGGGAGACATCGCTGTTGAGGGATGAGGAGGCAGGCAGCCTCAGCCTTCAGTGGCCTGCACTGGGGGTCTTGGAGAGCTTTAGTTAAAGGTAACGATGGAGTTCCAGGATGGCCTGGTTGAGCCTTAGCAACAAAATGAGACTGTCTTAGTAACAGCAAGCAAGGGAAAAGCCAGGGACCTCCACCAGTTGTTAAGGGAGCCTGCTAGCCAGTGGGAGGGACCGTGTCGACAAAACGAATTTCAGCAGTTACTGGAAAAAGAAAACAGTTTCATGTTTATACCTCAAGGGTTTGAGGCTCCTGGATCAAATCCATTGTATTTAAATATTTATACCTACAAATAAGTTTGTATGTGCACAGATCTTCCTAGGAGGCTACAGAAGAAATGTAGCAATTGCCTCTATGAGGGTGGAGGACTAGGGACAGGGGAGGAGAGGGAAACAAGGTAGAAACAGAGGAAGGAGGGAAATCTACTTTTCACCTATTCTGTTGTACTTTTTAATTTTTTTTTTTAAATGGTAGGCATGTATCATTTTCAATTAAAATGGACAAAGGTTTTGAAAATCTGCTGGGCGGGACTAGATGAGGTTTTCCTGTGTCTGACCTCACTCTATCAGCTGGAATTGGAGTGGATTTCCTCTTCTTAGGGTCCCTAGTGGAGAGGAGGGGACACTTTCATGAGTGACAGGCCTGCAGTATGCTGGCTGCGCCAGGCTGGCTGGTTGGGTGGGTTCTCGTGCCACTGGCTCTGGCCCCTCACTGGGCAGCCACACAGCCCCAGGCTGCAACCAGCCCCCTTGCTGCCTTCTCCTGGTTGTTCCTCCACCGTCCCCTGGGCTTGTCATAGAAAGGAGGGCCCAAGGGATGTGGCTGTCACACTCCTGCCTACAGCCAGGACCCCTGCCCCATTATAGAATTACATCAGCCAGAGGGCTCTCACAGAGCAGCAGGTCTACGCCCCACATTTCACAGATGGGGAAACTGAGGCTCAGGGAAGGATAGTGACTCCACAGCATCGGGGCTGGGACCCAGGTCCCCTACTGTCAGGACCAGAACTCTTTGTACCACACCTGCTGCCCAACTTGATTTTAGGTGAGCTTCCAAGGGACAGTGGCAGGTAGAGAATGAAGGAGTTAAATGGGTCCCCTTGACTCCTGGGGAACCCCAGATGACTGCCTGCCTACATGTGGGGGCTACTTGCATGAAATAGCTGCCCCATGCCTGGCTCTGCCCACTCCTTAGCTGAGCTGCTGCCTGCCCCTTGTATCCCTCCCTTCACCACCCTCCCCATCCTCATGAAGCTGTCCCTTTTCTCTTCTCCTTTATAAATCCTTACCTGCAAATCATTTCTGCTAGGAAGGTCATGCTGCATGTGACCACTCCAGATCCCTGGGTCCCCGGGGAAAGATGATGATCTGAGCCTGGGCGTCTGTGTGCAGGTGGGTGCCAGTGTGCCCTGCCTGCCCCCTCCCCCGTGAGAGGACAGATGTGGGTTTTCCTTTGTCTTGGTAACTTCCAGTCTCAGATCCAGCCCATAGGTGCTCCTCACTCCCAGGGGGACAGCTAGGTGATAGAGCCACATGGAACCCAGAGCCCAGAAAGTCAGGACTGGCAGGGCCTATAGGCACCAAATACTCAGGGTGTGAAAACAAGTTCCCAGGCCAAATATATCTGGGATCTCTGTGTTAAATGAGGAGACCAGCTTCTTCCTGCAGGACTTCTCAGAGCCTTTAACATGCTCATGGACAACATGACTATCCAAGATGGGGCCAGTGGGTGCTCTTAGCCCAAACTTAAGACACCACAGACTCGACTCATGGAGCAGGCAATCCATGCTGGGAAATGCTCAGGCCAGACTCAATGCACAAAGGGAAAGACCTGAGGTCCACAGGGTGGAGGGGACCAGCTGAAACAGGGCTGCTGGCAGTCTAGCAGCACCTCTGTGCACATTAGAACAAAGCACCTGGTCCTCAACAGCAGGGTTTGCTTTTATTCGCACAAGACCCTTTACTGCCATCTGCTGGAAACATCTCAGCAAATACACAAATCTACAACATATGGGGAATGGACCACCCTCCCCCCTTTAGATATGGTACTCTTGCCCAGTGCGCTACTTACCCAACCATGCCTGGCAGCCTTGGGCCAACTCATGTGATCCCCACCCTTTCATCACTCCCTTTCAGCCTGCACAATAGTCATATATCCCAGGTGAGGTTTCTGAACTGACCCTTCAGCCTCAACACCCTTGGGGATCCCTTCTGAATTCCTCAGAGACGGACAGGGATGCCTGGGCTTCATCTCTGTGTTGTCCCTCTCACCCATTACCTAGCCCCTGCCAGACTCACACGACGAACTCCTGAATAGATCCAGATGCGCAGGGGCCGGGATCTGGATGCAGCACGGGCTCTACCTTGCTGTGTGACTCTAGGGGCTCTCTGAGTCAGTTTTCCCTCCTACAAAATGAGGCAGTTGGGCTTGATCATCTCTTGGGGGTCAGAGAGCTCGGAACTGACAGTGACACCTTCACTTTCCATGGAATTTTGAGAGGAGCAACGCAGTCATTCCCAGTTGCCAACAGGAAGACAGCCAATGCAACCTGGATTTTATTAGACTAGGAAATATAATTTATTTCATAAAAATTAATTTTGTTACAATAGGAATGCTAAAGGTTATTTATAGGTTGGAGTTTACAGAATAAACAGAGGTGGGACTGGCGGCCATCCCTGGGGCCCTGCACTCCCCCTCAGGCATATAACCATGTCCATGGCCCTGGCAGGGGTCCAGCCCTTTGCCCCCCTGAGAGCTCCCTGCACTGAAGCTCCTGGTCACCTCTCCTAAGGGACCTAGCTCAGTTGCCTGGGAGCTGGAGAACATGGACCAGAGGGCCCTGGAGGGTCCAGGAGATGAGGAGGGTCCCCTGCACCCTCAGGAGAACCCCTGCCCCTGAGCTCTGCAGCGGGGGGGCACTGTGAGAGAAGGCAGAGGGAGAGGCACGTAGAAGATACACTGACTGACCCTGTGGGCTCAGGGAGGGCAGAAGACAGGCACACCAACCTCCAGATGTCCAAACCTGGGACACAGAGGCAGCACACACACACACACACACACACACACACACGCTCGGGTGGGGACACACGCACGTGTTCTCGGAGGGGCAGTCTGATGTGCCCACAGAGAAAAGCACAGGCACGCACATGCGCACACGCACACACACACGCACCCCAGAGAGGAGAGAGATAGAAACACCTGTGTAAGGGCCCTGCCGCCTTCAACAGTACCTGAGCTGCTGCCCACCAGGTACATGCCCTGTGGAGCTGCCTCTTGGGTCTGAACTGGAGGAGAAACCACTGATCCCACCCCAGAGGCAGGCAGCCTCCACAGACGGATGGAGTCGGCAAATCCTTTCCAGGATTTGGGATCACTCCTAGAAAGGACATGGTGCACATTTCTGGAAGTCAGACTGGAAATGGCACCTGGGTGGCTGGCTGCACCTCATCCGTCAAGCTCCTGTCCTGGGGGCAGAGCAAGCAGCTTTTGAGGGTGGGGCGGGGAGGACAGAAAAGAACAGGGAGGCCGGCACGGCAGACCACAGGGTCCCCTACAGAAGCCTAGCACAGAGTGTCTGAACCCAAAGAGCCTCAGACCACAGCCTTCTAGGTATGAAAAGGACACTGAAGCCCAGAGAAGGCAGTGATATGCCTGAAGTCACACAGCAGTTTAACGGCAGATTTGCAACTTGATTCCTGGTCTTTGGACTGCCAGGCTGCATGTGGGCACTTCAGAGTCTGCGAGGAGAATGGCACCACCTGTCACCGCATGTGTGGTCTAGCCTGGTCAGACTGACCTCAAAGCCATGTGACTGAGGCCCACACGTGTGCAGGGGCTAACAGTGACCAGTGAGGCCAAGCACATGGGACGGGCACTTTGGCAGGGAAGGCTCACTGCCTTCATCCAAGGCGGCATCCACACGTGAGGCACCAGGGTCGAGAGCCTTGGTCTCAACCTTGGGGCCCAGCCAAGGCCCAGCCCTTGAGGCAGGCCTGGCCCCTCAGCAGCCCTGGTGGAAGAAATCCTCTCTCACATCTCCAGGCAAGTCCCCCTCTGCCCACAGCCAGGCCGTACCATGGGGGGACTGGTGGGTGATCAGAAGCCCCATGAGCCACTGAGTCCATGGCAGGGAAGCCAGGCTGGGGATGCTGGCTGGAATCGAGGCCCTAAAACCTGTCCTCCTCTCAGGATATCAGACATTCAAAGGCCCAGCTGTTCAGAGACCTGCTGGGGTATGCCCTAGGGTCAGTGCCTAGAGCTGTCCGGGAAGGTGGTACCTGCCTTGCCTGGAGTGCCAAGAGGGAGGGAGAGGCCTTTGATGAGGCCTCTGTGCTGACTGCACGATCCTGGTCCCAGCCACTGGCAGGCAGCTGCACAAGGCCAGGGACTCATGCTGCCTCATGCAGGGCCCTGGAACAGGTTGGGTTGGGGTGATGTGTGCTGGCCCTCCACCCTGGCAACCCTGCCCACTGGGGAAGGTTATTTCAGATCTCCCAGACCGTAGAAGGTGGGTGAGAGGAGGGTTACAGGAGGTGCCTGTGGAGATCAGAGCTGGGAAACCAGCTTCTCAGCCTCCTCCTCCACTCCTGGGCAAAGCACAGCCAGGCCACCAGCCTCCAGCCTCCCACGCTACAGGACTGACTGACACTGGGAAGCTCGGGCTTCTGCAGCTAGAGAGGACCTCTCAGCCATCACTCTGCTTTACAAAAGGAGAAACTGAGGCTGGGGAAGGCTAGTTTCAGGATTCCTGGCCATCAAAAGAGCAGCACCCTGCTCCAGCCCACCTGCTCCAGAGACTGCTGGGTGGAGGAGGGGATGAGGGTGTCAGGGCTGGAACCACGCTAGGGTAAAGCTATCCTGCCCACAGGAGAGAGGTGCCCTTGGAGGACTTTCCACCCCACTTTGTCCCTCTGTTTGAGTCCCACTTCTGGGCCACATCCCTTTCTAGGAGCCACCAGACCAAAACCTGGCTCACAGCTGGCCTGACCAGTCCTCTTTCATCCCAACTTTCTTAATCCCGGTTCCCAGGAGCCAGAGGCATCTCCCTGGGGCTGCGGGAAGGAGGGCCACCCACTCCAGCCCTCAGCATTCCTTGGTTTTATGGATTCAGCATCTGCTTAAGATTTTAGAGGGAAATCTAACCATCTAAATCTAGACAGTGAAAACCCTGTCTGACCTACATCCTGCACAACTGGGGAAACTGAGGCCTTGTCCGAATTTAGTCCAAGATGAATTCGTTAGCAGCAAAGTACTCTCTGTTCAGTCTTTCTCCCCCCAAAGCACATGCGTACATGTATACACACACACACACACACACACACACACACACACACAGAGGCACATTCACTCCTGGTCAGAAGTGTGAGCCTGCCCATTCTCATCCACACTCAAGAAGAGAGTTTTGTATTTTTTGTGTTGTTTTTCATTTTCTTTTTTTTTTTCTTAAAAAGGACTTATCCAAATATTTGGATAATAAATGATTTGCGTTTCCTAAGAAACTGGGTTTTTCTTTTCCCTTGTGGTTTTGGTGTTTTTCTTCTTCTTCTTTCAGCCTTACTAAAGCAGTCTGAAGTTTTCTTTCTTTCCTTCCTTTGCCTTTTTGCTTTTGGACAGGAGAAAGCCGTTTGTCTGAATTGTACTCGATTCTTCAAAGAGGAAAAGGGTGTGGAAGCAGAAGGGGGCTTAGGGAGAAAGGAGAAATCGATAACAGAGGAAGAAAATGAAGAACGGAACTAAAACCCATGGAACCCAGAAGTTGCCGGGCTGAGGGTGAGGGGCGGGGGACTGGGAGTGTGGGGGTGGAGGGAGGGCCTCCTGCCTGCCCCCACCAACTGCCTCCAGAGGCTTCAGCCCCATCTTGGTTCCCACACAGAGATCTGAGGCCAAAAGAGAGAGAGCGTGTGGAATGGAGAAGGGACTGTGGGCCCTCTAACAACAGAGTACATGGATTTTCTAAGGCTGGTCGTGGTCTGGGTATGGGGGAAGGGGAGGAGGAGGTGAGGCAACTCTGGCTGTGAACTGGGAGGAAGCAGAGGCCAAATACCCCATCAGGAGGCTGCCCCGGGCCTCCCTCACCTGCCTCCTGCCAGTCCCTGCCAGCCTGCCATCCCAGGAGGCTCAGCAGTCCCCATCGGTGGCCACAGCCACCAGCATCTCACTCTTGCCCATCTCCTCCAAGGCACTCGCCAGGCTGTTGAGGTCCCCATCGTCCTGCTGCAGAGCTTCCCAGAGGTCCAGGATCACACCCGTGGGGCTCACTTTGGTGGCAAAGTAATTCAGGTACCTGGCAGAGGGAAGGAGGGCACTGAGGTCCCCAAGCACTCAGCCCTTCCCCGGAGCTTGGGGGTGAAGGGGCACAAGGGAAAGTGGGAAGGCTGTAGGCTCTGGAGTCCCATAGTCCTGGGTCTGAATTCCAGCTACTGTGTGGCTCTGGGCAAGTCAGAACCTGTGGCTCAGAGTCTCAGTCTCCTCGACCCCAAAATGGGAAGAATGCCAGTTACCTCTCAACAAGATCCAAGATCATGTAAAGTAAGATCACCCTTACTTTACATGATCTAGTGTTGTCTCTAGCATGTAACCATCTTGTTCATCGTCATTGTTATTATTATCATTGAAAGACACTGGCCCCAAGAGAGAATGGCCACGTGCAGCATGTGGTCATTCCTGCCCCCTGTGCTCCCTCCTGCTCCCATGAACTCACCTGACAGGAGGAACAAAGCCTTAGCCATCTTTGTAAGTCCTACTCATTTCTATGTAAAATGTCTTATCTAAAGCATCTGCTCAATGCAGGTTTATTACAAATTTTTCAATATGTATAATACTGATTATCATTGGCCTTATGTTTATCCAGCATTTGAAGTTGTCCAAAGGATTTTGACACCAAGGTGTATCTGGTCAGTCAGCAAGTGTCTCCAGAGCACCTGCTCTGTCCTAGATAACAGGTGCCGACAATGACATCACCAGGCTGATGCCCTGGCTTCGAGTCTCCTGCTGTTCCGGGAAAGGGGCAGGTGGAGCGTTACCGCGCACAATGGGAAAATAGCAGGGCCTGAGCATCTGCCTGGCCCCAGGACCAGCACTCTGAGCATGATGCTCCTCAAGGGAACAGTATTCTCGAACTTTGCATGTCCAACGCTGAGTTCCTGATTTGCCACAAATGGTGGCAAATGAGTAGCTGGTCTGGGAGCTGGTCCTGGCTGTTAGGCTGCGTGCCCTGCCTGCCCTTGTGAGGCCTTGAGGATGAAGGAGATGGGGGTG
Organism: Aotus nancymaae; assembly: GCF_030222135.1. NCBI lineage: Eukaryota > Metazoa > Chordata > Mammalia > Primates > Aotidae > Aotus > Aotus nancymaae. The sequence goes on along the minus strand of NW_026988421.1, from coordinate 63,031,190 downwards.
GGCCACGGTGTGGGATACTCACCGGTCCATAGAGAGCTTTTGCGCCAACATCCGCCAGTCATTGCCCCGTGAGTTGGGGGCATCTAAGCTGTTGCATATTTTCTGGCGGATAGACAGTGGGATCTTGAAGGCATAAGGTCCCAGTTGGGTAGTGATGGCGCCACCAGGGGCAGAGCAGAGAGTGTCCAGGGAGCCAGCAGGTGTCTATAAGGGCAGGGGACCAAGAGTGAGGGGGCACAGCGCTCGGCGTCTGCCCTCCAGCCTCCTTGCCCTTGGACTGTGAGTTCATTGAGCCTTGAGTCACTCCCACTCCTCTGGACAGGCTCCTACTGCTCAGGCAGGAGCTTCTCCCCTGAAGGGTCAGTTCCCAAGGGCAAGGCCTGCATGGCCACCCTCTAGGTCTCAGGGGGTGCACCATGCTTATGTAAGGCCTCAGGCAAATGCAGATGCAGCCTCATAGTTAGGAAGCCCCAAGAAGCTCCAGCCATAGTCTAACCCACATGCACCCATTTTACAGGTGGAAAGTGAAGTCTAGAAATGGGGAGTGGCTTGCTCATGGCCACATGCCAAGTTAGTGGCAGACCTGGGTCCAGATCTATATCCAGTGCTCTTTACAATGCCCCAAGAATAGGATCTAGTGTTGTCCTGGATGGCCTGGATTTTTAAACCTCAGTATGGATTTATAGTGGTTGAGAACCACAGACCTGGTCCTTGCATCAGCCTGGGTTCAAATCCAGTCTTGCCATTGTATTGTGTGCAAATCCTTGCCCTTCCTGAAGCCTACTTTCTCACCTCCCAGGTGGGGATCATATCTGTCATGCGTCTCCCAGTGTTTGAGAAGATTTAGTGAGATCATATAAGTTTTCTGGTACATGCCAAGCATTCATTGATCTCACTAAATCAATATTGATCTCACTCAATCAATGAATGATGCTTGTTAGCAAAACATGACCAAATCCCCGCTCAGACTTGGGAGGTGAGAGGGAACTACAGGGGTCTGTGTGGTGCCTCCTAGCCCCAGACCCCAGAGGACAGTGACCTCTGGCCCTCACCTCCGCCAGAGTAGTGTGCAACTGGAATATCTGGCCCCCGTTCCCTCACCCCCACCAGCATGGTGTGCAGCTGGAATATCTGCCCTCCCTTCCCTCACCCCCACCAGTGTGGTGTGCAGCTAGAGTATCTGCCCTCCCTTCCCTCACCCCCACCAGCGTGGTGTGCAGCTAGAATATCAGCCCTCCCTTCCCTCACTCCCACCAGCGTGGTGTGCAGCTGGAATATCTTCCCTCCCTTCCCTCACCTCCACCAGAGTGGTGTGCAGCTGGAATATCTGCCCCCTCTTCCCTCACCTCCGCCAGTGTGGTGTTTAGCTGGAATATCTGGCCCCCCTTCCCTCAGCCCCATCAGCGTGGTGTGCAGCTGGAATGTCTAGCCCCCCTTCCCTCACCTCTGCCAGCGTGGTGTGCAGCTGGAATATCTGGCCTTCCCCTTCCACCTGCCGCACACAGATCTTGCAGGTGAGCTCCGTGGAGGCCAAGCTGTGCCTCTCCAGGGTGAAAGTGCAGTGCAGGGCCTTCTGGCTGCCACTCCAGATGTGATAGAAGGGGATCTCCTGCAGGAGGAGGGCATCAGGACCAGGCAGGCGAGGCCAGCCTGCCCTGTCCTCATGGAAATGGAGGCTTCGGGGAGGGTTGGGAGCTTCAAGGGGCAGTTCAGGCCCCTCCTCCCAGATGGGCAGAGGTCAAGTACCCTAAGCTAGCCAGCTGAGTTGGTGTCAGGCCCTCAGTTCCAGAAGGGAGCTGAGGCGGTGTATGTGGGGGAGGGAAAGGCACGTGTGTGTGTGTGTGTGTGTGTGTGTGTGTGTGTGTGTGTGTGTCGGGGGCTGAGGGGTCTCATGGTCTCAGTGCTGCTGGGTGGGCAGCAGGCTGTGGTGTCAGAGATGAGATGGACAGTCTGCCAGGAGGACATGCCTGGAAGGGTGGGGGGAGGCTCTGTGAGGATGAAGGGCACAGGCATCTGTGCATGGGGGTGTGTGACAGGGCAAGAGTGTGCATGTGGCTGCCCATCACCATGAATTTGGGGACGTGCCTGGGGATGGCTGGGAGCCTGGGCTGAGAGGAGATAGAGGCAGCAATGAGAGACCCAGGGAGGGGTAAGGCACAGGACAGAGCGGGAGGGAGCTGGTCTTCCTGGGCAGCCTTTAAGTGGTGCCCCTCCGCACCCATGAGCCCAGCCCTCACCTGATATTTGGCCAGCAGCTTGCTCCTCCAATGGGCATGGGGGAGGTCATGGAGAGAGAGGCGCAGGTTGTGGTAACTGTCCTTGAACACCAGGGGTTTTGGCTCCTCCACCAAGTAGCCACCCAGAGTCCGCTCCAGCTCGAGCACCTCCTGTAGGCCAGGGGCATGGGGAAGGGGAGCCCATCACACTTGGCCAATGGGCCTCTTCTGCTACACTCTGTGGGGCAGGGGGCAGGGGCCCATCTGAGTGCATGGCTGGGCATCTGCAAGAGCTCACAGAGGGCTTATGGTGTGGGAAGATGAATGGATGATGGATGGATGACAGACAGTGGGACAGATGACTAGATGAATGAATTTACAGATGACCGTATGGCTAATAAATGGACAGATGGATGGATAAATGGATAGATGGCTAGAAAGACAGACAGATGAATATATAGATGGATATACAAGGATGGGTTTGTGAATAGAAAGATAGAAGAAAAGATAAATGAATGGATAGACGAGAATTGACTGGGTAAACAGATGGGCTGGTGACTAAATGAGTGTATGGTCAGATTAACAGAAAGATGGATGGATGGATGAACAGAGGGACAGATGGATGGATAATGGATGGGGGGGTTCAATAAACAAAGAATGCCATCAGGCCAAAACCTGGTAACTTCCCTCTTGATTTGTATACCACCCTGAGGTCAAAGCTGGACATTAGCAAGTGACCCAGGACCAAGAGATCCAGCTGCAGGAGCACTTCCCAGGTGCCTCCCACCCATTGCAGGGCCACTGGAGTCTCAAGCCAGTGTCCTCCCAGCATGGGACACTCCTTCTCTCATGGGCCTTTCACCTATGTTGTCTGCAGTGTGGGCTTTGGAACAAGTCCCATGAACCTGGGAGATGAAGGGGTTGGACCAGGGAGCAGGAATGGGAGGCGCATTCTGGAGCCACCGGAAAGGACCATGAAGGATGAGCCTGAGCTCCTGAAAATGGGAGGAACACTCGAAGGAATGCACAAGGGCTCTGATGCTCGGCGGGGTGGTGAATAGTGGTGCTAATGCAGGGCTCCGCACCTGCCGTCATCAGGCTCTAGGTACTAAAAGACCCCCCCACTTCCCTCCCTCCAGTCCCAACCACTCCTCATCTGTACAACCCATCCTTCACTTGGGGCACTGCTCTCCATCCTTTTGCATATGCTAGGAGCCTGGCTGTCAGCCGTAACCCCTACTCTCACTGCCCATCCCATCAGTCACTGGTTCCGTCCATTCGACTGACCATAATACACAGCATCCAGCCCCGCCTTTCCTGGCTGCTGCCACTACCTGTGGCCCAGGGTCAAGCCCCAGCTTCTCAACAGGCCTCTCCACCTCTTATCTACCCACCTGAGTGTAGCCACAGAGGCTTGCTAAAGAGCACCTGTGAACAGGTGTCTTCCAGGTCCATCCCCGTTCCTACAGGATAGATTCCAAATTCCTTGGGACGACCCCTGAGGCTCCTGGGAAGTTGAGCCCTGCCCATCTCTCCCGCCCTCACATTCATACATTCCCTATGCCTTTCAGTCGGTCATGCTGAAACAGATATGAAACACAGTCATTTCTGTTGGTCTGGAATGCCCTTCACTCCTACGTGTCAGCTTTCTCAGAGATCCTCCCCACCAGCTCAGGTCCCTCCCAGTCTGATGCTCCCTCAGTCCTGGGCAGACCCCATCAGAGCCTTCAGGGATTCCTAGTCTGCCTCCCACCTCTAACCTGGATCTTGGTGAGGCAGGCCCTGTGCCCAAGGCTGTTTCAGTGTGTCAGGGCCACATGCGTGACCTAATAAGGCTGGTGGTAGGGAGGGCCCATGAGCCTGGGGAGGGAGATGCTGGCAGAGACCATGCAGCTGGCCAACCAGGGTTGTGTGGGCACCTGCAGTTGGCCCTACCTTCAGTGCCACAGGCGTGTCCTCCAGGCAGTAGACCCGGAGGCTATACTCCAGGGAGGTGCAGAGGGCGGGGGCAAAGACGGCCAGCTGGAGCCGCTTGACTGCTGAGCGGGAGTAGGACTCGCCCGTGAACACGTAGGTGCCCAGCTGATCCAGCAGGATGTGGCAGGCCCTGGGCTCCAGCTGGCAGTAGCAGGGTGTGTTCAGGGTCTCCTCGTCCAGGGTTACCACCTCCTAGAGGGGACAGCAAGGGTAGGGTAGTGGTCACAGTTATTCAGCCTGGGCCAGATGCAAGGGGCTTTCTCTTGCTGCTCTGGGCAGGTTGGGAGAGCTGGGCCAGCCTTCACCCTGGCTCTCACCTCCCAGTGGCCCTGGTGGGCCTGGGTCTTGAGCTGAAAGATCCAGTCGCCAGCACTGACTTCGGCACAGTGGGGCATGGTGAGGATGACGGGGCGGCACAGCAGGAGGCCTGCAGGCCCGCAGGTCACCGAGGGGCTCAATACTGTCTGGGTCCCTTCTGACAGCGGGCTGGGGAGGACACAGGGCAGGAGGGAGGCAGTGAGGGGAGGCCTGCAGAGCTCAGCAAGGGTGCAGAGTCCCGCTGGGTGCCGAAGTCTGCCCACTGACCAGCAGGTAGAGGGCAGCTCTGCCACTCAGGGCTCTGCATTCCCAGAGGTCATGAGGGCAAAGGAGGCAGAGAAAATGGCATGAACCTTGAGGTTGTTTGCAGATTTCTGCTATCCCACTGCAACATTATCATAGCTCAAAATTCCTTGCTTAAATTTTCCAAGGTTGTGGAATGTTTTTGACAGGTCGCGTCAAAGTGCCCTCCAGAGAGCTGGTTCCAGTCTATACTCCCACGTGCCACAGGAGGCCATGTTCCTCTTGCCAGCATCAGGGTATTATCATTTGGACCTTGGAAAAAGGTCCTTACAAATTCCTTAATCTAAAAAAAAATCCCGAAATACCTCATGGTTGTTTTCATTTGTTTTCTTTGACTGCAAATTAGACTGAACATTTTCTCATCACCTACTGGCCAGTGTGTGTGTGAAAGAGAGTGTGTGTGAATCACTTGTTCCTATCCTTTGCCCAATTTCACAGTAAGATGTTTAGTTTTTCTTACTGATCTACAAAATCTCTTTACATAGTAAGGATATTCAGCCCTTTGTCATCTTTGCAGCCAGCTCCCCCTTGCCTTTGAGCTTTACAATTTACGGTGTTGGTTCTGCAAGTTTTAAACATGGAAGCAATAAGACTAATGCTTTTTTTGGAGGACTGTCTGGTCTTAGCATCAGGCTTAGAAGGGGAGCCAAGTGTGGGCAGGCAGCAAGGGATGGGAGGAAGAAAAAGGAGCAGGGGCTGGGGTTCTACTCACAGGGTGTTTTCTGCCTTGTTGATGAGTAGATACATCTCGTAGAACTTGCCCTGGGGAATGGCTCCATTGGGCACCAGCAGGCTGACCCCTATGGGGAAAGGGAGGTCGGCAGGGAGTCCAGGAGCTTAGGAGGACAGGGGTTGGGAAGTTGGCCGGGAGAGAAAGGTATCTCTTGTTCTGCAGGTGGTCACCAGCCAGAGGTGGAGGAGAGGGTCTGGGGATTGGGTGCAAGCAAAGGCCACGTCACTGACCAGTGATGGCTTGTCTAGGAAGACAGGGGTCTCTGACATTGCTATGAGGTCTGGAGGTCCAAGTCCTAGCTTATCTCCTAACTCAGTGTATGATGCTGGGAAGCTGCTAATTGCTGGCTTTGCGATCTAAGATGGGCACTGCTGCCCCTCTGCTGCTAGTTCTAGGACAGTGCTTTGTAGGTTTGCTAAACTACATAGATCTATTCTCTCTCACTTAACAGAGACACTGAGGCTTAGCAGGTGGCCAGCCCAGGGTTCCTCTGCCCTAGTGAGGGCACAGGCAGGCCTGAAGCCTAGTTCTTCTTAGTCAGACCTCTATTTTATACGCATTTCCTGCCGCCAGGCTTCCCCTTCCCCATCTGTGAGATGGGATAGGGCAGCCCTATCTTCTGCTGGATGGGTGTTGGGGTAGCCCACAGAGGAGGTGCTAAGGCCAGGCTGACGCACAAGCAGGGCAGGGCCTCACCTGTGCCGGGGATGCTGAGCCTCCCACCCAGGCAGCCAAAGGTGCCGCTGACGCTGCTCCCCGGGTCTCGGGGCAGGCCCAGGAGCTGCTGGGAGCCGAGGCTGGCGCTGCGCAGGTGCAGGAAGTGGCTGTCCCGGGTGAAATCGCTAGGGTATGTTCCCGGCGGCAGGACTCCCAGCAGGTCAGCCCCGTCTGCCAGGCCTTGCCCAGAGCCTGTGGTGCTGGAGCTGTAGACCTTGACCTTGAGGCTGGGTAAGGAGTCCAGCAGGGGAGAGTTGGTCATGAGGATCTTGTCGGTGGAGTCCTGCAGGGCACACACGGGTCCGCGGTAGATGCCGGCGCTGGCTGTCAGGTCGGGAGGCACAGAGGGGTGTAGGAGCTGCGGGTTGCCTGCAGGAGTGGGGGCTACAGTCAGACCCAGCTGTGCCTCAGCTCACTGGCCCAGCTCCCACTGCAAATCCTACCCAAATGTCCAGCTGTGAAAGGCTCAATTGCTGCCAGCTGCAGGAAGCTTTGGGAATCCCACAGCCTGGGTCATTCCCTTCCTTCTCTGTATTTCTCTAATCCACACCCATCCACATAGTTATTTCCAGAGCAAACTCCGGAAAAACCCCAGGAGGGAGTCAAGAGCCTGGCTCTGGTCGGGGTGCCACCACAGCCCTCTGGATATCCTGCCTCTGCCAACCACCCCAGACACCCTTGGGTTCTTACTAGGCCTCGCCGTCTTGAAGTTGACAGGGTGGAAACCACCGGTCAGAGCGGCAGATGAGTCAGTGATGTCTGTGTCGAAGTCATGGCAGTTGCGGCGGTACACCACCACCCCCACCGCCATGAGCACGGCCACGACCACGAAGATGGCCACCACAAGCCCCGCATACAGCGCCGCGTCCCCCGAGGCCTCCAGCACTGCAGGGACAGGAGGACCACATAAGAGGCAGACCAGGCGCTGCGGGAGTCAGGGAGGCCCTGGGTCCCTAGAAAGGGCAGGGCCCAGGCCCAACCAGCGTGGTGCTGAGTTCCAGTATGAGCCCTGCCTCCACAGGCTGGCAACCTTGGGCAAGCCTTGAACTCCTCTATTGGTAAGACGGGCTCAAAGTCCCTGCCTTACTGCCCTCCTAGTTGTAGCAGTGAGAAAAAAAAGAACAAACATGATCATGCCATGTGTGAACTCATGCTCACTGCTGAGGAGACAGGGTCTGTGGCTGGGAGTCACTGGGGCTACACCATTTGCCCTGTGAGCGCTGGGATTAAAACCACTGAGTCTATAGCAATTTCCATAGAACCAAAGGCCCTGGCTCTGTTTCTTTGTAAGTAGCTGTTCTGACCTCTTCTTCCATTCCATGCTCTGAGGGTGGGAGGTGGAGGGACGGGGAGCCGAAGGCATGGAATGAGATGCACGGCAATGGGGTGGAGAAGAGGTGAGCAGGTGGGGAGAAGGATGGGCCAGGGAGGTAACCCATGGCTACGCTTTCCTCCCCCAGGCAGACATGGCTGGGCAGGAAGCACCACGGTCAAAGTGGCAGGGCCTGAAGTAGGGCTGTGTGGTAGAGCTTTCTACAGTGGTGGAATAGCCTACGTCTGCACTGTCCCGTATGCAGCCACTAGTCACATAAGGCTCCTGAACAACTCAAATGTGGCCCGTACCATGGAGGAACTGAATTAAAAAATGTATCTAATTTTAATTAAGCTATATGTAAGTTTAAACAGCCGCATATGGCTGGTGGCTTCCACACTGGGCAGTTCAGGGAGAGCAAAGATGGCAGCCAAGATGGCTGCTCTTCCCCTTGCTTCCTTCGGGAGCTCCAGGAAGCACCTGTTCACGTGCTCTCTCCCTGGGGGTCCCTCAGAGAATAGGCCTGCTTCCTCTGCCTGGAGTCCTCCACACTCTGTGCTTGGGGTCAGCTTGAGGCTTTCAGCAAGGCAGGGCATGGCTCCCAGCCCCAGATGTCTGCCCACTTCCGACTTCTGTCCTGCTGTATCTCTCCTCAGCAGCCCTCACTCTTGGGCTCCCCAGAGGACCCCTCAGGGCTGGGCTCTTGGCTCAGCAGAGAAATGGCTCCCCCAGCTTGGCTCTGCCTCCTGATGCCCTCACTAACACCCAGGCCACTTGCCTGGTGATTTACACTCCAGCCCGACCCCCAGTGAGCTTGGGTGAGGGCCTCACTGATTTTATGATGCCAGAACTATCTGGAAATTGTAGTTTAATTACCATGGGCCAATCTGCTCAAGTGGCTTTGCTGCTGTGATGTGAATGCAGTGGCAGCTCAGCCTCTGGGGCTGGAGGGCGAGCCCTCGGGAGCTGACGCTGGGCAGCGGGCATCACAGACAATTTGGGAGGCTTGGCCCAGCTGCTGACATGGAGGCACAGCAAACGGGCATGAGGCTGGACTGGAATGGTGACTCCCTGGACCTGGCCCAGAGAGGAAGGCCAAGGGCATATGGCTAAGAACACCAGCTTTGGCTATAAAAATGTTTTGGTTCAAATCTTGGCTCTGCTACTTCTTGGCTGGGTCTCTGGCAAGTCCCTTCATCTCTCTGGGACTCAGTTTCCCCTCCTATGAGAGGAGGCTCAGTGGGGTGTCCTAGGGCCTTTCTTTTCTGTTAGTCAAGGGTTTGCCTGTCTGCCGTGATGGAGATGCAGACACATGCAGTGTCAGGTGTAGATGACCCCATGGGGGTGGGTGGGGGCATCTGCAGCTCTCCCTGCCCTGAACCCTGCACCCGGGTAAAGCCAGCCAAAGAGAACCAGAGATCCCCCAGGGGAAAAAGGACAGCCATGAAATGGGACTTACGGTGGCTGTTGGGGTCGCTTAGAGTTTTCTTATCTGTCAAGGGAAATAAAGGGAAAGACAATGACACAGGTGACAGGGAAAGGACGGCAGAGAAGGCGAGGGAACGATGAGATGAGATGATGGATGTGGTGGGGGGCAGAGACCCTGAGGACTGCTGCACTGCAGGCCGGGCACTGAGGCATGGGGCTGGGTTTGGGGGACACTTACGTGGCTCCAGAGTCCCCACCCCCAGGGCCCCAACTTCCCCATGACTCACTTTGCATACACAGCCCGTCTGTGCAGTTCTTAGAGTCGAGCAGTGTCCCGCTGCAGTCACGGCCTCCGTTCTGGGGCGGGGGCGCCATGCACTCGCGGCTGCGCCAGTGGGCACACTCGGTGCTGCAGGCTGACCACTTGCTCCACTCCGTCCACGCCCCATCAACTGTAAGAGTATGACACTCAGGAGCATGTGCACGCACAGACATGGGCACACACAGTCACGCGTGCAGAACACAGCAATGCCCGAACACACATGCATGCATACACACCATGGAAGGAAAAGAGGGACCCAGGACACATGTGTGCCACACAGGGAAATCCACATGATATCCACATGGCACATGCCAAGGAGCAGCCAAATGAACCAGGCAGGTGGACAAAGAGGGTACAGATAGATGTGTAAGCTTATCAACACGAGACAGCCCAGTCCACAACTGTACACACACAGACACAAACAGGGTAAAGAAAAACAATGTAGGCACAAACACACCACCCAAGAGAGAGAACGCAGCACATGTGGGGGGCAGGGGAGCAGAGGGGCCGCTACGGAGAGTGAGATGAATGGGAGGACTGTCAGTAGGAATAGGGTCTGTGGCCACAGTCGTCTTAACCATTAGGGGCAAGAGGCTGTCCCTGAGGCTGGGCAAGAGGCTGTCCCTGAGGCTGGGCAGCTCTGAAACCTTGGCCTGAGGCTGGCTGACACACTGACACTCAGAACCCTTAGCTTGGAGGGCAGAAGAGCCCAGGCTAGAGGGTCAGAGAGAAGGGGCCACCCCTCAGAGCCTCTGCCTCCATCTCACCTGCAGCCCAGGGCAGATTAAGGGGTCAGTGGTCAGAGCATCTAGTCCAGCCTGGGCAGTCGGCTGTGGGCTTGGGACAGGCACATTCTGCTCCCCATGCTGGGGAGAGAATGGCCATCCTGGCTCTGGCACACAATACAGAGGGTGGGACAGGGTTCAGGGTGGGGCTGAGTGTGGACAAGGCACCTTACCTGGGCAGACGGTGGTGCAGGCGGTCTTCTGGAAGGCCTGGCCCTCGCAGAAGGCCCCTCCGTTGAGTGGAGTGGGGTTGGTGCAGGTCCGGGTGCGCTTCTGCCAGCCTCGGCCACAGCGGTTGGAGCAGGGTGACCACTCTGCCCAGCTGGACCAGCCACCATTCACTGCAAGGCAGCAGCTGTCACCTGGTTGGCCTGGCTCTGGGACCCTCTACCCTCCCCTAAACCCATCCCTCACCCTGACGAGGCTCCTCTGCTGAAGCCTGGCCTCCCTGGTGAGATCCTTTCTGCCTACAGCGTGAGGGACTCAGAAGAGGCAGGCAGAGCTGGGCTGCAACCGCCAGCACTAGAGGGGACCCAGGAAGTTACCGTCTATGCCCCCACCTTGTTGTAAGACGGCAAGGAAGATCCAGAAAGGGCTGCCACTTCCCCAGGGTCACCCTGGGAGTGTTGGGGGCCTGGGACTGTGCCTGGGCCTCTTTCTAGGACTCTGTAAAGTCAGCTTAGCTTTGGCTCCGCTCCTTCCACCCATAGGGCCCAAGGGGGCAGCAAAGAACAGCTTACAAGCCTGGGCATCGGTCCTTAACTCTAGCAGGACAACAGGCTTCTGGGCACACTGACTGGGCCCTGCCTCAGCCCCCAGACTTACAGAGAATTGGGTCTTCTCTGTCAGAGTTAGCCAAGGCATCCTGAGAACTGGGGAGTGCTCCTGGCTGGGGACCCAGGAATGCCCAACTTGGCCATGAATTTTGCTGCGTTGTGACCTTGGTCAAATCACTTCCTCTCTCTGGGCTGCATCCTCTACCAATCCAGGGGTCCCACCTAGCCCCAGGCTCTCCCCTCCCCTCCCTTGGCCGTGTCTGCCCCTCCCACTCCGAGCAGCCCGCACCGTAGACGGTAACGGTGGCAGTGGTACTCCGGCGTTTGGCCACGATGTTCTTGGCCACGCAGGTATAGTTGGCCGTGTCCGACAGGCGAGCCTGGCGGATGATGAGGTTGTGGTCGATGGTGAGCAGGAAGTTGGTGTCCTGGGTGGGGTCGATGACATCCTCATTCTTGAGCCATTCCACCTGCAAGAGTGGGGGTGAGGGGGCAGTGAGGGCCCAGGGCAGGTCTGACCATAAACAGGGCAGTTCTACCAGGGTCAACACCACGGTCGTGACGGTGACAAGGCAGGACCTTGGGGGGACTATAGCACTGTACAGCTCCGTGGTTAAGAGCGCCATTTGGCAGCCGGGCAGTCTTGGGAGGGGACTTATCACTCAGGGCCTCAATTTCATCAACTGCAAGATGGAAGTGAATAGCACCTACCCCATAGGGATCCATTGTGAGGATTACACGAGTTAGCATGTGTGAGGTGCCGAGAACAGTGCTCAGAGTAAGTTGAGTTAAGCTAACTAAATAAGCACTAGCTAGGAGTATCTGTCTTTATCATTAACTCCTCCCGGCTCTGCTAGCCAGGATAAAAAGGCTGGGAGGTGATAGGAACAAGGTCCCCGGATCTGGCAGACCTGGGTCCAAACCCCAGCTCTGCCACTCACCAGCTGCCTTGCCCTAGGTGGCCACTGGGCCCCTCCCAGCCCTGCTTCCCCACTGTAGGATGGAATGGTAACATCGCTTTGCAGGGCGGCTGCAGAGACCAGCGTGCCAAGTGCCTGGGATACATGAGCCAGGGGTGTTTGTCTGAGCCCATTGTGCAGAGGAGAGCTAGGGCTGGGAGAGGCTGAGTGATGAGTGCACGTTTTTGGGGATCAGACAGGGCTGATCCCAGGCTAGAAGTCCAAGGTCCCGACTGCTCCAACCCTCTGCTCCACTGGGCAAAGCCCTAATCCCTGGACCGCCAGTGCAGGGAGTTTCTGGAACACAGGTACGGACGGTGAGAGAGGACAGGCAATCCAAAGGCTGTGTGCTTTCAGGAAGGGGTGACCGGCTGGGGAGAACACACTCACACACACGCATCATGGGACTCTTTGGCAGCCATAAAGCTGGGGCCTTGGCTTCTGGGTGGGGCAGGAGATAGAGACTGAGCTGGGGGTCTACCTAGGGAGCCCCTGCCAGGAGTTCTGGGGATTTCTGCCCTAGCCTCCCTATCCTGTGGCATTATGCCTGTGGCAGGCCCAGCTGGGATCTGGCATGTGCTGTGTTCTGCAGAAGTGGCAGCTCCCTTCCCTGTCCCAAGCCTGGATCTCATCTGTAAAAGGGGGAGGGCTCTGGGAGACTAGCATCATGGCTGGTGGTAAATACTATGCCTGCCTGGCCCCTGCAGGCATGGCCACAGGGCCATGCTCAGTGGTCCCTACGTCCCTGCTCACCTCGGCCATGGGCATCCCCTCCGGCGGGCGGCACTGCAGGAGAACCTCATGGTCCAGGGGCACCTCCTTGCCCAGAGGCTCCTGATCGAAGTTCTTGCGCAGGTCTGGGAGAAGCGAGAGGGTCCCAAGGCAGTCAGGTGTGGGCAGGATTGGAACCTGATGTGCTACACTGTGGCCACTGGGTGGCAGTGCAGACCAAAGGAACTGTTCATGGGCCCACCTGGCTTTTGCCTGGGGAATTTCCTGTTCTCCAAAGGAAGGGGCCTCACTAGGCTGACTTGGGGGAACAGGGTTCCTTCCCTGATTCTAGGATCCTAAGCACATAGTAGCCCAGGATAGGATGGGTGAGGATCTGCCAGCTTCTTTTCTACAGAAGTAGATGAAAAGGGGCCCAGGTTCTGGGTCTAGGAGCCCTCTCTGAGCTGGCATCCACGCGCTGGGATATCTCTGCCATGGGCATCCTCAGCCAAGGACGCTGGAGGGGGCCCCACAGATGTGAAGTTCCCTCTCCAGCATCCTCAGTGATGGGTAAGGGTCCTGCAGGGATGGGGTGGGGTCGGGGTGGGGGTCAAGGTGGCGTACAGGCGATGCGGACGTAAGCTCGGCGACTCTTGGTGGTGCCCGCAGAGCTCCAGGCCACACATTGGCACCAGTAATCCTCCAGCCCAAAGAGCTCCTCCACCTGCTGTCGCGACACCTCGATCTGTACCTCGCGCACCCGCAGGCCTGGGAGGAGAAGAGAACTGTCAGGGGGCAGGGGCAAAGCCAGGATGTGAGGCATAGGACACCCCTCTGCCTTCCACCTCGGGTCCTGCTGGCTCTCCCACCCAGGTGCCCCTTTCCACCCATTCCTCCTATCTCCTGTCTCTACCCTGGTCCAAGCCTCACAGCCACTCACCTGCATACTGCAGAGGCTGACACAAGCCCTCTGCCCCATCCAGTGTGCTCCACCTGGCAGCTAGTGTCATCTCCAAAATGCACAGGTGGTGTGTCATTCCTCCCTGATAGGAGACCCTTCCTGTGGGGTCTCAGTGGCCTGCAGGCCGGCAGGGTCATCCCGGCAAGTGGCTCTGAGCCACACTGTACATCCACCATCCCCACCCCGCTGTGGCCTCACCAGGTGTCTTCCAGGCCCTCGTGTGCCCTGGCTCTGCAGCCATGGGCCCTTGCACATCAGTCCCCTGCCTGGAACTCTTCTGTCTCCTCTGGGCCCAGTGGCTTCCCAGTCACTGCCAGATTTCAGCTCAGCCTCATTTCCTGAGGAAAGCCCCCTCCTTGCTGCACCTCCCCCATACTCTCTCATGGCTCGACACTCCCATGGCTGCTCCGGATGTTTGTCTATGCAGCAATCACTCCCCTACCCAGCCTTATCTCCTCCCAGAACCCACCATTAACTGGACCCAGATTATTTATGGACACGTTCATGGGTTAAATGTCTGTCTCTTGCAGAAGAACAAGATGGGGCTTTGTCCTGCTTGCTGCAGTGGCCCAGGGCTTGGCACAGGAAGGGGGCTCAGCATGTGCAGAGGTGGGATGCTGGCTCTCCCTGGTCACCATTCAGGCCCTGTGTGCCTGGAGCTGAGGAAGTCCCTCTTCCAGGGAGCCCCTGATCTCTCAATGGCTCCCTGCCAGGGCCTAGGAAACTCCCTAGATAATGGGACCCACCAACCTATAAAAAGGGTTACTCAATCTTCTGCCAACCATCCCTCAATGAAGCCCTCCATGCTCAGGAAAGGAGGGAATCTGCCAGGAATGTGTACATCCATCTGAAGTTCCTCTCCAAAGGTTATAGAGGCTTCCTCCTCCTCCAGGAAGCCTCCCTGACTGTCTCCTATCTCAGAATTTCTAAAGCTGCTCCTCCCTGCCACGATGTATCCTATCTCATCCTCTCATTGCACCATGGGTTGTTAAGATTCACACACCCGGTGGCATGGTGCGTAAGGACAGGGTTGGATGGCTGGACAGGTTTGCGTCCTGGACCCACCCTCAAACCCCAGCTGGGAGACCTTTGATAAGTTACTCAGCCTCTCTGAGCCTCAGATCCCTCATCATAGTAAACTCTCAGGGTAAACTCTAAACAAGTCACTTGATCGTACCACTGTACTCCAGACTGGGCGCTGGCTACTCTGCCACAGCGCCCACTGGACACAAATGTACTCTGGCAAGTCATCTGGATCTCAACCAGCTTCTTCTTTTACCTTTGAAGAAACTGAAGCCCAGAGAGGGTAGGTGGCAGGCCCCAAGTCCCCCAGCAAGCTGCCGCAGAACAGAGGTCAGCTCTGTGTCTTTCCCAGGTTAAACTTGGTCCCCTCGCCCACAACTCCTTTCGAGACCTCTCCTGATGAAGTCATTGCCATAACTCTCCTATTGTTGAGGAGGGTGGGGTCCTTGTGCAGGGAGTCCAGACAGGGAGGACAGTCCTGTCCTGATGGCCAAGTATCTAAATGGGAGCTGACTGCGGGTTTGCCATCCAGAGAAGAGGATGCTTCAGGGGTGGGTGGAAGTGTCTGCCTTCTATGGCTGCCCGGAGGGCTGGCTTCACAGTCAATGCTGCATGGCCCAGGGAGCAGAGCCCCTGCCCCTTGCTTACCAGGCTGTGAACCTGGAAGACTGGGCTGTTTTAAGCGGGTCATCCATGCAAGAAGGTTTCAGCAGCACCAATAGCTGGACAGAAGGAAACCACCACCGGGGAGGAGGCACGACACCTCATCCATGATCACCAGCAGGCAGAGATGATGTAGGGCGCACAGGACAGGGGCCTTCAGTCTCCCAGACTTGGGACCCAGCGCCGGCTTGCTCTCACAAGCATGGCAATACCTGGCCCAGGACACCCAGGGTTAGGCTGCCTGCCCTGATCTGACATGAGCTGGTGGGGGCCTGTTCTGCCTCTCCTGGTCCCCACCTGTCCTCTGTGTTTTCAGGGCCTCAGAGAGTGCCAGGGAAGGCCAGGGCTAGAGAGTAGGAGGCTGAAGTGGAATCAGGCCCCAACACTGCCAAGGAAGCACTGCCCATTATTTGCAGCTAATGGGGACAACAGTGCCCCAATTTCTAGGGCTGGCAGGGCCTGTGTGCCTGGTGGCAGGGGAGTAAGAGCCATGCTGTTACTGTTGGTAACAATCACAGGGCTATTATTACTATTACTAACGGCCTGTGAGGGGCCCCAGCAGGCACACTGTTCCCTTGCCTTGCCCGGACCCCCATGGCTGACCTCTCATACAGGCCAGAGGGTCTCAGTGGGCAGAGAAGTAAGGACCGTTTGACAGAAAGAGGCCAAGGAAAGCCCGGAAAGAGGACAGAGGAAGCAGGCATTTATCAACTGCCTGCTGGGCCCTGGCACGCTGCTCCATGCTGTGCGTGCGCCACCTGGCTCTCCCCTCACCAGCACCTTCTGTCAACTTCCCAGTTTACAAGGAGAACTGGGGCTCAGAGAGGTGGAGTGACTTCCCCAGGGTCACTCAGCCAGAGAGTGAGGGCAGCTGGCAAATATGTGTTGTTTTGTTTCCCTTAAAAATTCCTTTTTTTCTGGCTGGGCACAGTGGCTCATGCCTGTCATCTCAGCACTTTGGGAGGCTGAGGCAGACATATCACGACGTCAGGAGATCGAGATCATCCTGGCTAACACGGTGAAACCCCATCTCTACTAAAAATACAAAAAGTTAACCGGGTATGGTGATGCATTCCTGTAGTCCCAGCTACTCGGGAGGCTGAGGCAGGAGAATTGCTTGAACCCGGGAGGCAGAGGTTACAGGGAGCCAAGATCAGACCACTGCACTCCAGCCTGGGCGACACAGCGAGACTCCGTCTCAAAAAAACAAAAAAATTCCTTTTTCCATTTTTATATTTTAGGTGAGCATGGGACTCCAAATCTATTTTTAAAAATTATGTTTAAATTGTGTTAAAGTACACATTCTATAAAACTTAGCATTTTAACCATTTGTAAGCATACGGTTCAGTGATCTTGAATATGTTCTGGAGTATGGTTTTAAGCCTGACTGGTTCTGAAATCTGTGAGGTTTATGTGACAAAACAGAAACTAAAGATGGGGAAAGGACAGTGAGACAACATGTCAGGGAGACAGAGAATGAGACAGAGAAGGGGGATGGAGAGAAAAAGAAAGAAGGGACATGGGGAGGAGGGCAAGACAGACACATAGGGAAGAGAGAGAGAAATGAGCAGAGAGAGCCAGCGAAAGAAAGCAGGCCGAAGGAGGAGAAAGAAAAGGATCCAGAAAGAGACGAGAAAAACAAAACAAAGAGCCAGGAAGGCTACCCAGGAGCCCACTGAGCCTGACAAGTGACTGAAGGGGGGGTCCCACCTGCCTGGTTTTTTGTTTTTGTTTTCGTTTTGTTTTGTGTTTTTGAGATGGAGTTTCACTCTTGTTGCCCAGGCTGTACAATGGCACGATCTCGGCTTACTACAACCTCCGCCTCCTGGGTTCAAGCGATTCTCCTGCCTCAGCCTCCCGCGTAGCTAGAGGGGACAGTGGCTCATGCCTGTAATCCCAGCACTTTGAGAGGCCAAGGTGGGTGGATCACCTGAGGTCAGGAGTTTGAGACCAGCCTGGGCAACATGGAGAAACCCCGTCTCTACTAAAAATACAAAATTAGCTGCCTGCCTATCTTAAGCCCGGGGAAGGGCTATTCACCCCGAGGGCTGCTGTACTACCAACAGGGGCCTGGTGACAAGTGAGTAAGAGCCCCTCACTTAGACCCAAGGGCACCCTGGGAGCAGGCCCAACTCTGGGAGATGCGGGGAGCCCCAGGGCTCTGCCTCCTCCTCTGCGGTACCGAGGGGCCCCCACATATCCAAGAAGGAAGGGACCCCATGCATCCTCGAGTTTCCCAGTTTCGGCCGCTCTCCTCTCTCCCTCCAGATTTGGGCTACATCCCAGCACCACTTGTATGGTTATTTACTTAATCCTATCAACTTTTTCTTTTTAACCTAAAACAACTTATTTCTATGCAGGAAATGCCATATCATTATTGTAAATGGAAACCAGTATCACTTTCCACAAACAGAAGGGAACTGTAAAAATAACGATTGCATTGAATTCTGGGTCGGTGACAGGGCTGTGAGGCAGAGACCGGCCCTCCTGGTTAATCAGGGAGCTTGGCAGGTGTTTGGGATGGCTCAAGAGTCCCTACCTGATGGGAACTTGCCCCGTGACAGAAGCAGAAGGATGGAGAGAAAATGGAAAAGGGAAGTCGAGGGCTCCTAGGGCACTCGGTGCTGTTAAATGCAGTGGGGATGGTCCCAAAGTCAGGCTGGGACACGTGGCCAGCACTTGGGGAGATGCTAATCCATGGTAAAGCCCGGGGAGGGGGCGGGGGGAAACTGAGGCCCAGAAGGGCACCATGGCTGTGTGAAGTCTCATATGGAGCCAGGCTTGTGCCTCTGGGCCTGGAGTGTCCTGGGGTGCCCAAGCAAGTGGGGTGGGCTCACCGGTGGCCTCGTCCAGGCCTTCCTGTGTGACATGGTCGTTCTGGCTGACCCAGTCGCCGTTGCACTTGAAGTAGATCTGCGTGGCGGGGAAGGCGCGGCAGCGCAGCTCCACAGGCTTGTTCTTCACAATGTAGGCGTCCTGTGGCTCCTGCAGGAAGTAGGGCAGCGGCTCTGCCGGTGCCGATGGGAAGGAGTCGGGGAGCACCTCGCTGCCGGAATCAGTGCCTGCGAGGGAGTGGAAACCTCCATGAGGCTGTGGCTGGGAGGGCCCTGTGGCACCCCTTACCCACCCTGGGGGCCCACCGCAGAGGAAGAGGGCAGGGGAGGGGGCAGTCAGAGTCCTGTTGGGGATGCAGTCGGCAACCTGGGTCAAGTCTGGCACTCCTGCTGCCTCAGTTTCCCATCTTGCCCTAGCTTTTAAGAGGCTGGTTTTTCTAAAGAGCCAGTTCCTGCTCTGCGATGCTGCATGATTGTACTTCATTACAGGCAGAGAGGCCAGGGAGGTCCTGGAAGGGGAGGTGACCTGTCCGGGTGAGGACACCCCTTGGGCCTCCCAGCATCCACTCCACTGTCCCTGCCCGGCCTCTATCCAGTTCCCCATGGTGACGCCACCAGACCCACCAGACGCAATGGGCTGGAAATGGGGCTGGGGCTGGAACGCAAACCAGGCCGGCTCTGCCCTAGAGTCACAGCTGCCCTTTGCAGCCCCTGCCAGGCTGGCAATCGGGACAGGAGCCAGGGCTGTGGGGCAGGGGTGGGGTGAGCTGGCTGCACCAGGCCTCAGCCCCCTGCGGGTCTCCTCCCCCAGGGGAAGCCCTCCTTCCCAGAAGCCTCCCCACAGAGCTCACCTCCCATGGTCTGCGGCTCTGACCCACCCCTTGGCGTCTTCCTCCCAACCCCCTCCCAGCCAGATCCAGCCCTCAGTGCTCAGGATGAGGAGACTTCAGAGCAGACGGAGGCTGTGCCTTTGGCAGTCTCCTCCCACAAAGGGGCCAAATGGAAATCCTGGCCCACCCATCTCCCTGGAAAGAACAGCACCTCAGGAGGTGAGACAAACAGGAAGGAGGGTGTGGCCACCGCCAGCGCCCAGAAGCAGGGAAACCAGGTCGCTGGGCTGCTGGTTTACAATCCACTTAGGGAAATGAACTTTCCAGCACCAAATGCCAAATGATCAGGTGGCTGGGCATGAGCCATGGGGGGCTTGTCCTCCTGTGCTGACTGCCCAGAGGAAACTGTGAATGAAGCTGTGGGGTGGCACAGGGCTGCCCAGCCCCTCCATCTAGAGGCTCCGCCTAGAGCTGAGGGAGGGGAGAGGGTGGTGTCCGTGGAGGCCTGTGTGGTCTCTGGGATCAGGCACTTGTTCTCTGGTTTAGAAGGCCACGCTGGGCCCTAGGGAGTCCTCTACAGGCAGAGGGGCCAAGGGGACACCTGGTTTTCCAGGAGTAGAATGCCTGACTGCTTTCTCCTAGTGGACCAGGAGACCCTGCCGAGACTGGGGAGCTTAGGAGGAAATGCATGAGCTGTCACTGGCTTGGGGCTCCAGGCCCTGGGCAGTGTATGGGAGCTGGGGTTGGATAACTAACAAGATGACACATGACTCCAGCTTTATCCAGTGTGTTCTGTGGGGCCCAGGGAGAGGACTTTAACTCCCACCTCGCTATGTCTGATGAGCACAAAAGGTGGACATTCTGCCCCGTCTCTAGGCTGCTCTGAGGATCACATGAGACAAACATGCATGAATGCCTGTGAGGGGCCTGGCACATAGTAGGTACATGCTGCTGCGTCAAAAGAACAATGAATGCTTACCCAGCATCAGGCGCTATGTTTGCAGGAATTTATGTAATTCTGGCACCAACCCTGTAAGGTATGTTCTATAATCCCCATTTCAGAGATGGGTAAATGGAGGCTCCGGGAGGTGAAGCAACTTGTCCAAGGTCACACAGCTAACAAGAGGTAGGGCAAAGGTTTGAACCTGAGAAAAGACTGGCATTTGGGCTGTTGCCCCAGACACCACACCACCTATCACTGATGTAGCTCTGTAACGACGTGGGTGTCTCCACACACGGGAATCCTAATAACACCCTGACAGTGGCCAGAACACTGCAGTCCACAGGGCTCTCTCATCAAAGCAGAGGAAACTGAAGACCATTCAAATAGTTCCCGTGATTTGCCCGAGGCCACTGGTGAGTGGGCAGCTAACATGGGAACAGCAAGGCAGATTCCTGAGGCCAGGCCAGGGCTCTCTGACACCTGCTTCCCACTGCCAGGTACAAGGACATGTTCACTGTAGGCAAACTGTGCTAGGGCTGCTTGGGGATTTGATGAGGAGATGACAAGACGACTTGATGACAGCCCAGGGAGCTGGACATTGGCGTCCAGTGGCCTGAGAGCCGGTCGCTGTGCAGATCCTGAGATGGCCACTGAGGCCTCCCTGCCAGGCCAGGCAGCTCTGGGAGAGCAGGATGGAGTCAGGAGGGCATCTGGGCAGTAGAGAACCTGCCAGGCTCCATGCCCACCTTGCACCACCAGCATCTTATCTCTGTCTCAGCCCTGAGGGGTGTGGGACAGAGCTCTGCCTTCAGACTCAGATGCCTCTGGGTCTGAACCAGCCCCTTGCTGGCCTCATGCAGCTCATCTTTGAAATGGCGGGATTGAGCCTCCCTCCAGGGGTAGGTAATAGCCACAGGAGAAGGGGCACGGGGGTCTATGGGTGCATGTCGCCTGCCTGCCCCCATCTTCTAACTGCACTGCTGCCAGTCCTGGAGTGACGGCTGCCCCAGTGCTCTGCAGCACTGAAGGCTGTATGATGACTTTGTTTTATAACTCTAATGCAGACCATTTATAAAGTGGGTGCAGACATGACTGAGGAAAGCAAACATTAGACATCCATTAGAGCAGCAGGCCCCGTGTCTGGCGGCCCCACCACCCTACTCTTCCCACCCCGCCCCTCCTCTCAGCCCTGGTGCAAAGATTCAGCTCTGGCCTCGGCAGAGAGACAGGCCAAGTGTCTCCTCCGTGCCTCTCTGTTGCAGCAGCACCGGATGGTTCTTGATGTAGCTGTTGCCCTTTTGCTGTGTCCCCATACCCCAGGTGTCCTGGAGGCAGAGACTGCCAAGAGATAAGGAAGAAGAATGAAAGGTCCACCTGAGGTTCCTGCCTGGAGGGAGCACCAGTGGACTCTGCTGGCCAGCACACAGCAGGTGCACAGTGAATGCAAGCTCAGTAAGGGAGGAGGCCGGCGTGGTGGCTCACGCCTGTAATCCCAGCATTGTGCTAAGCCGAAGCGGGTGGAGCGCCTGAGCTCAGGAGCTCCAGACCAGCCAGGCCAACGTGGCGAAACCCCATCTCTACTACAAATACAAAAATTAGCGGGCGTGGTGGTGTGCGCCTCTAATCTCAGCTACTCGGGAGGCTGAGGTGGGAGAACCGTTTGAACCCAGAAGGCGGAGGTTGCCATGAGTGGAGACTGCACCACTGCACACCAGCCTGGGTGACAGAGTGAGACTCTGTTTCCAAACAAACACACACACACACACAAAGTAAGGGAGTAAGTATCGGGCATGCGAGGCCTGTGCAGAGCCCTCACTTCTCCCTGACCCTGGCTTGGGCCTCAGGGTCTGCTTGGGCTAGATGAGAGCCACCTATGGCCAGGCTACATAGGTGTCAGCTGGGTGGGAGAATAATGGGGTCTCGGGGTTCCTAGATGCTTACCCTGCCAGGCGCTGCTCAGAGGGTGGTTCATATGAACTCAATGAGCTCCACAATAACCCTAGACAGAGATGCCCAAACGTTTTGATTTTTACCGTCTCAGTAATTTTTTTAAGCTATCCCAAGGCCAAAAAGAAGTTCCTAACAGGAATGTATGAAGTAATTACATCCAAACAGCTTTGTAAATATTTATATCCTAAAATCTTAGGATACATGAAAGAAAAAAAATTATTTTTATTCCACTCCTACATAGTCACAAACACTTATGAATGCGGATGTGTGCACCTGTCGGGCGCTGCACAACTTCTCAAACTTTGGAATCTGAGTGGACACCACTACTCTTCTTGTTTGTCACAGATTACTCCCAGATGCCACGATCCCAGCTTTGCAAAGATATGATGCCAAATAAAGGAAAGCAGTGTGATATGAGGTTGAAACTGTGAGCTACCTGGAGCTAGTCGTTGGTGCAGTGTCTGACAGCTATCTAGAATTACTGTGTTTCCCTTGAAGATTAAAAATATTCCACAGCTGGGCGGGGCACAGTGGCTCACAGTTGTAATCTCAGTACTTTGGGAGGCTGAGGCAAGTGGATCACCTGAGGTCAGGAGTTCGAGACCAGCCTGGCCAACATAGTGAAACCCCATCTCTACTTAAGATACAAAATTAGCCAGGTGTGGTGGCATGCACTTGTAGTCCCAGCTACCTGGGAGGCTGAGGCAGGAGAATCTCTTGAACCCAGGAGGCAGAGGTTGCAGTGAGCTGAGATCACGTCATTGCACTCCAGCCTGGGGGACGAGAGCAAGACTTTGTCTTAAAAAAGAAAAATCCCACAGCTCCCTTGGCAGTTTGGTGACGGACCCTGGGATGACTTGGCACAGTTTGGGAACCACAGCCTTATGAGTTGGATATGATTATTACCCCCACAGTACAGATGAGAAAACTGAGACCAAACGTGTTCAAGTGACTGGCACAGAGTTCTAAAGCTAGTAAGTGGCACAGCTAGTGGGCAAATTTAGGTAATCTGATACTAGAATCTGTCTTCCGAGCTCTGCTGAACTGGAAATGGGCATTTAGGTCTACTACGTGCTAGTGCTTCCAACAACTCACCTATTTACTCCTCGCAATGCCCAGGGCCGGGATTCTCTTCCTACTCTCATCACATTTTACAGATGAAAATGTGGCGCCACAAGGGACATGAAGGGTCACCTGGTCGATGGCAGGAAGCGAGGCTTGAGCCACGTCTCTCAGCCCTGACCCCCTGCAGGACTTCCTGCTGCTCCATCTTCACAGAGGAACCACATCTAAGATAGGCTCCCCTAGAAATCGTTGCCTCTGCCAGGCCGGATCTGGGTTTCCCGCTGGCAGGAAAATTCCCACATAAAGTGTTTCTTCCTAACAGTAGAACTCGTTTGGGCCTAAGTTGCAAAAGCGCAGCCTGCCTTTAAAGCTGCATCCAAGAATGGTCCAGCTATCCCGCCACAAAGCTGTGAAAGACACATCGCTGCGCAGACGTAACAACAAGACAGCCAAATGGAGGACAAGAAAAATCACTGGAGTCAGAGCCCTGGGTTTGCATCCCGCTGGGGACTGGCATTCCCGTGTGGCCGTTCGCGCCCAGGCCTTGGAGTTTCCATCTGTAAAATGAGGAGGCTGGCCAAGTCAGTCTCTCAAGCCCTCCTCTGCTTCTAACACTTTGAGGTTTAAAGATCCCTTATGGGGAATCTGTTCATGTGTGAAATGTCCGGTTGAGTAAATTTTTTCTTCAGAAAGCAGATTTGCTTAAATTAGGGTCACTTTCTTTGCCATTGCTATACTGAGGCCCTAAAGCAGAGTGTGGGTAGAATCGGGGGAAGGAGGAGGAAACATTTGCTGCTGGGCCCTCCTAACCCTGCTCCAGCCCGCCCGTCCCAGGCCTTAGAGCAAAATGACCACCAGCACTTCTGGATGGGACCTCCGAGGGGCGCCATTCAAACTCTCACCTCTAATTTGCCTTTACCTGCCCATACGAGGTCTCTATGGAGGTTATTTAAAAGGCCATCTCATCCAACTTCTCCCTTCACCTCCTCAGCCAACCTTGACTCACATACCTCGGGATGGGGAACTCATCATTGCTTTTCTCAGTCAAGTTCTTCTTTGGACAGACCTAATAGTCAGAAAAGCCTTCCTTACACGCAACTGCAATTTAGGATTCCAGCCATGGCCGGAATTCTACCTTTTAAACTAACTAAACAGCGCGCTTCCCAGTCTGGAGGTTGCAGCCTGGTCCCCCAGGCGTTCTTATCCAAATATTCTCCAGAAGACACAGGTTTGCATGCCTCACCTCCACGCTGGCTTCCTCGTAGACAAGTTCCTCATGTCACCACCCATTTAAAATGCAGGAGGGTGAGGTGACCAGGCTAGGGTCTAGCGGGTACCTTCCAGCTTCTGGCAAGTCTATTTGGAGTCAGATGGCTTAAAGACTCCTTTGCAGTTTTGGTGACTGCCCCACACTACGCTCTTCCTGGTGTCCCTCTTGGCGTCTGGGACAGGACGTCCATCTGGGAGGGGAGTGGAGCGTGTAGGACAGCAGGGCCCATGCCCACCTGTAGGCTTCCTCCCAGGGACTGGTGTGGACACAGGCTTGTGTAAGAGGTGTCAGAATCTCACCCACCTGGATGAGCAGGAGTGAGGGCCCAGGAGGTGAAAGAATGACTTCAGGACAAACGTAAAGACACTGTACTTCTCAGAGGGTCTTCTGAGAGGAGGGGGTGGCTCCATTTTCCTGAGCAGGAGATTGTCACTATTCATGGGGGAAGCCGTAGGAATTCTGTGGCCTTACTGTGACTCTGAGCCTGACCCGAGAGCCAGCAGACCTGGTTCCAAGCCTCACCCTGCACTGTAAGACCTGAGAGGTTGTTTGACCTCTCAGGGCCTCAGTTTTCCCATCTATAAAGAAGTGACTAGTAGCTCCTGCTCTGTCAACCTTGGGGTATTGCTGTGAAAGGTCAACTGAGAAAACAGATGCAAATATCTTTCTTAGCAGGGCACAGTGGCTTACACCTGTAATCCCAGCACTTTGGAAGGCCAAGGCAGGCAGATCACTTGAGGTCAGGAGTTCGAGACAAGCCCAGACAACATGGCGAAAGAAACCCTGTCTCTACTGAAAATACAAAAATGAGCTGGGTGTGGTGGTTGGTGCCTGTAATCCCAACTACTCAGGGGGCTGAGGCATAAGAATCGCTTAAACCTGGGAGGTGAAGGTTGCAGTGAGCCGAGATCTCACCACTGCACTCCAGCCTGGACGATGCAGCAAGACTCAGTCTCAAAACAGACAAACAAACAGGCAGTGCACGTGGCAGGGAGCGGCAGCAGGCAGGAGTTGCTCTCTGGCTGAACTGTGTGTGGGAGTCAGAAACCCTACAGGCAGTTTCCTTGGCCTGGCACCACCTGAGCCCCAGTAGACTGGACACATAGAAAGTCAACGTTCCGAGAGCCTCGAGCCTCTGGAGCCCCGCATTCTACCGGCTCAGAGAGGGGAAGTGACTAATTCGACATCACACAGCAAATTAACAGCCAAGCTGGACCAGAGCCCAGTTGCTGATTCAGGACTGAGGAGGGAGAGGGGGCCCGGAAAGACAGCACAGCCACGGCAGGGTTGTGGGTGAAGGCTTAAGCTCTGTGATTCCCATGCCTGGGATGGAAATTCCTGCTATCCATCTCAGCCAGGTCCACCTCTGGTCAGCCTTGTTGCCCAGGGCAGAGACCTCAGAGGGAGGCTGTGGTGGTCTGGTAGGGAGGGCCTTGAAACCCCCACCGCTGGCTTTTGTCCCCAGGCCTGGGACCCCAGGCTTAGCACCAGGGGTGGGCATCTGTAGCTGTGCAGGGAAGTTTGTCTCCAGGGCTGGCTGGTGCAGGACAGGGAGGGGAGGAGTCAGGCAGGAGGTGAGGACACAGAACACCCCACGCTGGGCACATTTATCATCAGCAATCACAGTCTTTCTCTAGCCCCTGGACACCGGCGAATTCTCCCCAGACTTGACCTCCCACTGCATGGAAAATCTCTCTCATTCACTGCGTGGCTGATGTGCTCAGTGGGGAGCGGGGAGAGGAGCCCATTTATTATGATGTTTTAAAAACACGCAACCCCACATGGAAGGACCCCTCCCTGGACACAAAGCCCTTTCTCCATCTGGCCCTGGCTCTTTGCAGCTGTGGGGTTCTGGCTGGGGACCCCTTCGGAGGCAGTCACAATAGCCGTTACCGATGACAAATGGGGGCTGGCGGACTCGGGGGACACGGAGTCATTCCTAACAAAGGCGGCCCCTCACGCAGTCCTTTTCCCACACCCTCTGCACCCATCTGTGCCCTGACATCACTTCCTCTGCTGGCCACAGGAAGTGGCTTCGCCAAGGTGGCCAGCTGGGGCAGGGGCCTGCATCCTGAAGGGGGTGTCCAGCTGCTCCTGTGAAACGTATCCCTCGAAGGACTGTGGGACAAGCAAAGGAGTGGGTGGGAGGCTGGGGTCAAGGTCCCAGGGCAGGTGCAGTGCTGGGATAAGCCCAGGCCCGGCTGTGAGGGCCACACTGCTTACAGAGCTGGGAAGGACACTACAGTCACTGGTTCACTTGCCACCCTGACTCCCACCCCTAGGCCCTCCCTCCAGACCCTTCCCCTGGCTTTGAGTTCCTTTGGCTCAGGCCTGGGGCTAATTTTTGGTTCCTTTTCCAAGTTTCAGGTCTGATGGCGTCACTGTGATGGAAACCTGGGGCCTGAGGAGGGGACATTCTGTTTCCCCTTCTTTTCCCAGACAAAGAGCGCAAAGCCCTCTCGTCCATGCTCCTGCAGACCATAAGCATCGTCCCAGCAGCTGGCACCTAAAACCCTGTGTGTTCTAATGAGACAGTGATCACCATCATCAACACAACCAGTCTGTCAAGCTGTTCCATTTTACAGATGCGAAAACGAGGCTCAGAGGTGT
The DNA here is from genome assembly GCF_030222135.1 of Aotus nancymaae. Classification (NCBI taxonomy): domain Eukaryota; kingdom Metazoa; phylum Chordata; class Mammalia; order Primates; family Aotidae; genus Aotus; species Aotus nancymaae. The sequence goes on along the minus strand of NW_026988421.1, from coordinate 63,004,484 downwards.
GAAAGGACGGGTTCAAGGTCACAGCCAGCCAAACTCACAATGGCCCTGAGTGCCCAGCAGAGATAGCTATCATTCCGTCCTCTCGGGAGCTCGCCAGCTTGCTAGAGGGACGGGGTCTCAGCTTCCTAACTCCAGCACTTGGCTTCCCTTGCTCTTTGGGCCTGCCTCTCCCAAACAGAGATCCGGGGGGAGGCCTGGGGCCAGCATGGGCTCCTCCCTAGTGGCAGGTGGCAGGCCCCCCCCAGACACACACGCTCGCACCAACAGGCCCACATGTGCCCCAGCCAGGTTACATCCACAGCTATCTCTGGGGACACCCTGAGAGCCCCACCCAGGCTGGGACCACGGCGCCTTTCTCAGAGTTGCCTGTGTCAATGCTGCTGTCCCCCTAAGGCAATGGCAGGCTCCCCACCTGTGACTCAGGCCCGCTGTTTTATAGGTCACCTCTCCCCGACCCAGCGTTGGCATGGAGTGAGTTTGAGTTGCAATCTTAGACTCCACCAAGCACCCAGTTGTTCACGTCCCATCTGGGGAGGGCCCCTAGTGGCTCCCTTTTCCTCACCCCACTTCCAGCCGTGCTGCTGGAGGGGCCTGGATGCTGCGAGATGAACCTGGAAGATGTGCCTCGCACCACATGAGCGCCCCCCCAACCACTTGCTGCAGTCTCCAAGCCCAGGTCTTTCCGCCTGGACCCTTCCTCTCCCCCAACTCCCTACCTTTCCTTTCACCCCTAAAATCCACTTTCCTAACTCCAGAGTGATCTTGTAAGAGAGAAACCATGCCCTCTAGTGGTGCACAGCCTCCTGTGGCTTCTCTGTGCCCCTGAAGAAAGTCCCAAGCTACCCAGAATCCTCAACGTCATAGACTCACCATTCTCTCTCTCTCTTTTTTTAAATTTTTTTGAGGCAATCTCACTCTGTCACCCAGGCTGGAGTGCAGTGGCACAGTCTCAGCTCACTACAACCCCCGCCTCCCAGGTTCTCCTGCCTCAGCCTCGAAAGTACCTAGGATTACAGGCACCTGCCACCACGCCCAGCTAATATTTGTATTTTTAGTAGAGATGGGGTTTCACCATGTTGGCCAGGCTGGTCTCGAACTCCTGACCTTAGGTGATCCGCCTGCCAGCCTCTGCCTCCTAAAGTGCTGGGATTACAGGTGTGAGCCACTGTGCCTGGCCAACTCACCCGTCTTTCACTGTGCTCCAGGCCCCAGCAGGCATGTTTCCCTGGGACACGCCTTGCCTGTTCCTGCCTCGGCACCTTTGCTGGTCCATTCTCTTGGAGCTCCTTCCCAACCCCGTCCATACACACATATTCTCTGGGCTGATTCTTTGTCATTGAGATCTCAGCTCAAATGCCACCTCCCCAGTGAGGCCTTCCCTGACCACCCAGTGAAAATGCACCACCCTCCACCCTCCCGTGCTGTCTCCCCAGTGCCATTTGTTTTTGTTTTTCCCGTGGCAGATTTACCCCTCTTTGGAATGACCTTCTTTGTGTATGTTTGTTAGCTGTTTCTGGACAGGTCTGCTTTCTGGAAGCAAGTTCCTCGAGGGTCTGGGAATCTTGTTTGTGGTATAGATAGGCCCACTGGGGACACAGGACAAACACTGGGGTGGCAGGTGGAGGGGAGATGGAACAGCCAGAGGGGGTCTGGGCAGCAGGGGCAGGTAGGAGGGCTGACCTGGGCTACAGGAGCCCATCCCTTGGGAAATTCCATGCTGCAGGACTCCACTAACTGATGAAACTTCAGAGACCATCTAATCGCTGCCCTCGAGGATGGAGACCAGAGAGGGTGTGGTCTGGCTTCAGATCACACAGCACCTAAGCAGCAGAGCCACAAAGAGAAACTGCGCCCCAGACTCCCAAGAAAGGTGGGGCGGTGGGGGGGGCTTCATTTTTTAAACTCCTTTTTTTTAAATGAAAACAGATTTTGGGGTCTATTCTAATTACAAAGATAGTACCCTCATTGTAAACAATCTAGAAAAAGAAAAGATGAAAATGAAAGCTACCCTATTTCCACCCCAGCTGAGTGACACTGGATGTTGATCCTCTCTGACTTTTTTAGATGCTCAGATATTTAGTTACTTAAATCTGGTCTCACCATGTACAGCTGTGTGGCCTATGCTTTCCCTTAAAGGCTGTCGACTGAGGACTTTTGAATCATAAGCGGAACATGCTGGGCATCTCTCTCCGTCCCCACCCCCCCGCCCTGCCACCCCTGCACAGTCACACGTGTCAGACGGGTGAGGGCCAGCTGGGCTGCCTGCTCCTGCCACGCGTTTCAGGTTGCTGGAGGAGCTGAAGGACGTAAAGCTGGCACGGGGAGTGGGCCTGGCAATGCCGTCAAGCTGGCTGTGTGTTTGGGTTCTGGGCAGGAAGATGCCCAGTGTCCTGTCACTTTCTCCCAGAAAAGCCCAGGACGCCCTGCTTGGTACAGTCTTGGGCCTGGGGGCTGCCCAGACTAGGCCAGACAGGAAGGACAGTGCTTACATCCCCATGCTGCCCCAAAAGCCCAGGGTTGAGGCTGCTCTTAGAGCACCCAGGGCATACAAATTTCCCCTGCCTCCCTCGGTGCCATGCTCTAGGACCAAACAACCGTTCCTTGCAAAGGGGAGGCAGCTGCCAACACGTTTCCAAGTGGAAAAACTGCTGCAATCCTCACCCGCTGCCGTCAGCACCACCACCAGGAGGCAGCTCAGACCCTGGGCTATGGGGCCCTCCAAACTCCGTCCAAGCCCTTCCCCTCCAGCTGGGGACCCTGAGGCCAGAGAGGAGCAATGGCTTGTGCAATAGCAAACAACCAGCCTGTGGCTGCAGCACCACTCCTATCTTGGCATCACACTGGCATAAAGAAAGTCACAGCAGGGACAGAGGAAAAGAGGTGGCTGGACTCTGGCCTTTGCCAATCTGTGAAATGGGCATGAGAAGGGGAGGGCAAATGGGAGAGATGAACAGAGGGAAAGATAGTGCCACGGGGAGAGGGAGAGAGAGTCCCTGAGAGCGCCTGGTAGTGGGGAGTGAGTGGAAGGGGTCCTTGGAACTGGGTAGGGGCTTCCCCTTGGATCTTTCTGAATCTAGAAGCCACTTGGATTCCTTCTCAGTTCCTAGGGCTGAGGGAGGAAGGCAGCCATCTCTGGCCTCCGTCCCCAAGGCAGGGCTGGGGCTCAGGTTCCATGGGCTCCAGGGAGGGCAGGCCTTGTAGACTCAGAGACCCAGAACACCCTGGGGACCTGAGAGGGGTAGTAACTTGCCTCTAGTCACACAGCAGCTAGGAGGCAAAGCCAGGACTGGAATGTGGGCATCCTGGCCCACAGGCCAAGGCTCCTGTGTTTGCCTCTCTGGTCCCAGTGCTGGGAAAGACCCCGGCGCTGGGTTTGGGTGAGCAGCTGCATTGTCGGCTGGTGAGATGTGGGGAGACAAGTGGAACTGGCCAAGGGGAAGGCCTATGTAGCTGCGCAGGTGCACTTGGAGGGAGGCAGATGGTGAGCAAGGACTCATTCATTCATTCATCAAACTCTTCCTGAGGGCCTCCTCTTGACCACACCTGTGGTGAGGCTCAGTGAGCAATGAACAAGCTTCAGTTCCACCAGGGGGAAGCTCACAGCAGTTTCAAGGTTACGAATCCAGACATTAAGACTTACAGACCAGCACTTGGTCTGCCTCCAGCCCACCCCCACAGCCATGCAATGGTCTGTTGGCTGGCCCCCCACCATCCGTGCAGAAATCAATCCATAGCTTTTTCAGTAGCTCTCTCCTCCACCAAGGAACCAGTTCCCTCCCTCTAGGAAGCAGGCTTTAACTACTTCTACCTGGACGACTCTAGGGATTTTTTTTCAATCTCCAGGCTCTTATAATCCCATGCATTTCTTGAGCTGAAACGCGTTGGTGCTGTCAGTGACTCATGAGACAACCCCGGGGCAGCCACTTCCCTCTGGGCCTCAATTTTCCTTTCTGAGAAATGGGACCACTTTTACTTGCTCTCGCTGACCGTGCTTTTGGAAACACCAAGGTCAGAAGGTCAAAAACATTTTGCCAGCTGGGCAACCGTATGTACTAGCTAACGTCTATCACAGTAGTCCCCGTATCTGTGAGGGATGTTTGTTCCAAGACCCCCGTGGATGCCTGAGAACTTGAATAGTACTAAGCTCTAGATAGACTATTTTTTTTCCGATCTGATAACAGAGGCAGCCGCTGAGTGACTAAGGGGCGGGTGGTGTATACAGTGTGGACATCCTGGACAAAGGGGTGGTTCACATCCCGAGCAGGATGGAATGAGATGGTGGGAAATTCCATCATGCTACTCATAATGCCATACGATTTAAAACGAGTGAATTGCTGATTTCTGGAATGTTCTGTTTAATATTTTGGTGTCGCAGTTGACCATGGGTAACTGAAACTGTGGACAGGGAGACCTCGGGTAAGGGAGACTATTGTGCTCCATTCTCAGGAAGAAACGGTGAGTGGACCTAGCTTCCAGGCTGCCCGGGCCCTGGCGAGCCCCAATCCTCGTCTCCACCCCTGCCCCAGCCTCCCAGCCGCTGCCTTGGTCCACTCCGTGATGACACAGAGCTGAAAAAGGCTGATGCAAACTAGAAGGAGAGAATGAAACAGACTCGCGTGGGGCGGATGGAGCGCCATCTCCAGCCCCGAGGGACGCCCGTCCCTGCTCCTGCCTGCTTGTTTGCACCTGCTGATGTAATCGCCTGGCCACCTTGGCTCACGGCTCAGCCTGCTCCCCATGTCCTCTGAGTGAGCAGCAGAGGGAAGGTGCAAGGGCTGGAGGGCTGGCATCCAGCCGAGGACACTGTGAGAGGGCTCCTCTGGGAGGGGTGCCAGGATGCGGGGAGGGTACCTGCAAGAGGTTAGCCGAGGAGAAGGTGCTCTTGAGTACGTGGACCGGCTTCAATCCCATCCCTCTGCCGTTCGCTGGGAGAGCCATCCCCTGTCCCTTGAACCTTGTTCCCCTCACAGCTGCAGGATCTCATGAAATGAGCCTGGTACATGACAGGCACTCATTTGTCAGTTCTTTTCTAGGGATTTCTTGAGGGGGGATAAAAAGTATGAGGTAGGGGTAAAAACAGAAAGGATGGACGTGAGGCCCAGGGACAGGAAATACCAGAACACTTTTGGGCCACCCTTCAGTGGGTGACTCTGGGCCATTAGCCTTAGCTCCTGGGACCTCGGTTTGTTTCTCTGTAGAATGGGTGCACCATCACCATTCCCGCCTCACAGAGATAGCTAGAGGCCAGAGGTGTGACAGTGTGGCATCACACTAAGGCATGTGGTCAGCATGGGGGACTCGGGGACAGCCGGCAGTCGGGGTGGGGTATCTCACCAAGAGCCCGGGGCTCCCAGAGGCTGGGCAGGCCCTGACCAAGCAGTGGAAGCACAGGGAAGGTGGGGCCTGTCAGCTGTGCTCACTGCCCGGCTGGCCCAGGAGCCTCTCCTTAGGGAGGAAGGCACGGAAGCGGAGCGTATGGATCCCCTGAGGGCTCCAAGCAGCCGTTGAAAACACACAGGTGGAGGGGAAGAGAGTGAAGACATGCTCCTGGAAGCTGCCAGCCCACAGCATGCAGTTGAGGCCCCCAAGAGCCCAGGGTCTGGGGATTGCTGCGTCACCAGACTGTCATTCTCAGAGCTGGCTTCCCTGAGAAAGCGTGGGAGAAAAGTTCTTAGTTCACGTGTCTGTTTGATTGGCATCATAAGCTCAGGGAAGACAGGGAGCGTCTGCTAGACAGGGAAGGCCGGGTGGGGAGGAAATGTCCATCCCCGCCACCCCGACGCCCTCAGCCTGGGAGGGTTACCTTTGTACCTGGCCCCCTAGTTCCGCTTCACTCCAGCTGGGGTTAAACGGCTTCCCTGGCCACAAAGATCCAGCTTTTTTCCTTTAGTACCTCTTCAGCGCTAGCAGGTAATTCAAGTAATGAGTTAACAGCTACCATTTGCAGTGCTAACTAGCTCTCAGGTACTGTGCCAAGTACTTGGCATAATTATCTGACTGAATCCTCCCAACGACTCTTTCTGGTAGGTATTCTTGTCATGAGCCCAGTATGCAGGCACAGGGAGGTTAAGCTATTTGCCTCACGTCACAGAGCAGGGTTGTCAGCATTTGAATCTGGCTCTCTTTGATGCTAAGCACATATTCTTTATTGTTTATAGAGACGGGTATCACTATGTTGTCCAGGCTGGTCTCGAACTCCTGAGCTCTGGCAATCCTCCCATTTCAGCTTCCCAAAGTGCTGGGATTCCAGGTGTGAGCCACGGCGCCGGGCCCAGCCCATCCTCTTTCACCTCGGCGCCAGTGGTACTCAAACCCCGGTCTGCACCAGGACCACCTGGAGTGCTTGTTAGAACCCAGGCTCCTGCCCCCAGGTTCTGAGTTGGTCGGTGTGGGGTGGGCCTTGAGAATGTGCATTTCTAAGAAGTGTCCCAGTGGTCCTGCCAGGCCTGCGCGGCTCTATGCTCTCTTGCCTCCCGACAGAAATAAACGCTGAGTGCACTTCACGGTGCTTAACATATGCCAGTTCCCTTTTCCTTAACACTTCTATGATTCAGCTGGAGGCTTTTCAAAAGGAGCTGAAGGAATTACACAGCAGCATGGTGCCACGCTTTAGCTATCTGAGCCTGAATCAGGAGCTGCTGTGTGGCAAGAACAATACAGGATGGCCATCACCTGTGTTTCTGCAAATTGGTCTCTCTGGGCCTCCATTTCCTTATCTGCAGAATGGGGTAATAGTATTTCCAGCATGGATTAGACACGTTAATACATGTGAAATGCTTAGAGGAGTGCTGGGCATGTTAAAAAGACTTAATGAAGAAAAGCTGCATACTTATTATTACCATTGCTAATATCTACATCTTCTATACTTAATTGTAACAATCCTGTGAGGTTGGTATCAATAGCCATCTCTATTGTTTATCTAACGTTGTGCAGTCAGTTAGTTACTAAGTGGCAGAGGAAAAATGCCAAGCCAGGTTTGCCACCCCAGTGGCAGGAACTGTCCACCATTAGCAAAGAGTGATGTCCACTCTGCTTCCTCTGGAGAGGATAAAGAGTTATTTTCTTATATTCCCCGCAGTTCCTTCCAGTTCAACACTCCCCACTCCCTTCCACCCATTTAGCTCAGAGTACCTCAATGTCACTGGTAAAGCAAGAATGTCTCAAATGGGGCAACCAGAAGCTGTGTCAGCCACCAACGCTTGGTGACCTTGGGCAGCTAGACTCCCTTTTCTGTCTGTTTGTCCCCAGGTACCTGACTGGGCACCTCTGTGGCTCAAGGGCTGGCTTGGTGTTGGCTGGCCCAGCCCCTGGGAGAGGAGATGGTCATTTGCTTCTCCCGAGAAGCCCTGTCCCCAAGTCCTCTGGGATCCCAAGTTCAAAACAATAGAGGCTTCGGGTTGCCCTTGATGTGAAGGTTTAGTAGGTGGCTAATTTTAGCTGAGAAATACTCGGCATTTTCCCAGCCGCCGTCACTGCCGCACTCCGTGTTGGACAAATGGCCTTCGTTTTCCTCTCTGATTGTTCTCGGCTGGGGGCTGGGGCCTGACTCTAGCTCAGGACAATTCCCTTTGTGTCTGCTTCCCGGTGGCTCTTAATAACTCAGAGAAGGGGATGGGATGTCTGGAGCTGTCGGCTGGAGCTCTCTGGCCCTCTACCTCCTACCCTCGTTGCCTTTCACAGTCACCAGGGGCATCCCGAAAAGTGGCATTTGAACAGGACTAGCTGGACTCCTCAAATCCTCAGGCTTGGGGCAGAGAGGGAGGGCTTGTGGCCTGAAGGGGCCTCCCTTTGGACAGATGAGGAAACTGAAGCCCAGAGAGGGTATGACTAACCTGAGGTCACACAGTTCTCTGGCAGAGCTGGGCCTGAGCACCACGCCCACAGACTTAGTCCAGTGCTCTTTGTACGACATGCAGGAGAAACCCCACTGCCTCCATCCTGGCGTGGGGACACCTCAGAACGTAGGATGCGCAAGCTGCAAGCCTCCGTGGAGATACCTGGAATGCTGCCTTCCCACCCCTCCTGGCTAAACCCTGCTCCTTCTCCAGCTCTCACCTTAAAGGGCACTTCCCCAGAGAGCCCTGGCTGTATCCCTCCCACCTGAACCAGGACCCTGGCTCTTCGTCTGGCACCTCTTTTCCTTATTGCCCTCATTGCCTTTTAAAGGTATATACTTATTTGTGTATTTCCTTTAATGTCTGTGCCCCCATTGACCCTGGGGTCTCAGGGCAGACACTCAGTGACAGCCACACAACATTTAACCTGCGTGAGCAGCCAGAGACCTGATAGTGTTCTCGGGGAGGATCCTGGGGCCCTCCTGTGCCAAGTGAGGCCCGGGGGCTCAGGGGAGTGAGTGGTGTGACTAAAGGGCAATTGAGGCTCACCATGGTGGCCATCTGCCATCAATGTGGACTTCTTCAGATGTTTCCTGCAGCAGGATGGCTTCACTGTGCTTTCTCCCTGAACACCATCTCTGGCTAGATGGCACCTGTTTACCCACTGCTGTAACCCAGTGCCAGCCTGGCACACAGTAGATGCTTAATAAATCCTTCGTGCATGAATGAATGAATTTCCTGGGCGGGCTCCTCTGGGTCCTGTTCTCCCCGAGGAAGTGGCCTGGATTCGATCTATGCCCCACCCCTCCCAAGGATGACTCTGAAGGCAAGAGAAATGAGGAGCCCAGGACAGTCCCGGCACCCCTGGCCCTGCCCCATCCCCCCAGCCAACTCAGAGTCCCTCTCTGCCTCCACAGGCCTCTGCTGTGGTCTCCCTCCCCCAGCCCACTGCAGCCGGGACCCAGTATGCTATAATTAGAGTCCTCCTTCCAGGCTCCGGTAATGAGGGGGTGTCGGGTGCCAGCCGTAATTACAGCCTGGTTAAAACGAACAGGAGCCACCTCCAAGCCAAATTACAAAGTCTACAGCCAGACTCCCTCCTGCCCCACTCCCTTTTTATGGAGCTGGTTAAGGGAAGGGACCGGGAGTTTATGGAGAAGCCAGCTCAGGCTGGGGTTGCGGTCTCAGGAGAGTTGAGAGTGAACAGTCTGGGCCTGTGTTGCTTTGAAATTATCTTCCCACCTCCCCCCTCCCCCGCTCCACCCCCATCCAAATTCCCATCCAAAGCCAAGGTCAGAATAGGCAAAGAAGTCAACTGAGGCTTCTCTTCTAACCCTTCCCATCAGTGCCCCCACCTAAGGGCTGGGTGCTGTGTGCCAGGCCTGGGGTCACGGGCTTTACGCAGTAGTATTCAATGGGCACAGAAGCCCTGTGGACAGGTACCATTAACCCTATTTTACTAACCAAGGTTCAGTGTTTAAAATAACTTGCCCCCAGTCACACAGCCAGGAAGAGGCAGATGCAGGGCTCCAGCCAGGCCTGCACAGGGCAAGACTCTAGAGTGCAGGTGCACTCCATCTGGCACCCCTCACTGCACTGGGCACAAGGAGGGGCACAAGAAAGGACTCGTTAATCCTAAGAATGATGTGATTTGCAGGTTGAGCCTGGTCAGAGGTCCAGCATTGAGTCCTTCTCTCCCTTTGAAAGATGAAGAAACTGAGGCTCAGATTTCCACTGACGTCTCAGGGAAGGATGTCCACTGGGGAAGTCAGGGCCAGCATTTGGGAGGCCTTCTCCATGCCAGCCCAGAATCTCAGGATATTAGAGTGTGCAAGGGATATAGAGGAAATCTAGTCTAGAGGCTACCTGGCCCATCTGCCCAAATGTGCAGCTACCTGGCCCATCCTGAGGCTGTGGCAAGCATCACTAATCAATTGTAGCACGTCTAGACAGGGCCTCCTTCTTAGCACAGGCCTACACTCAGCCACAGCCAATCAAGTGATGAAGATATCCCGCCCCCTCCCCATCTAATTAATCCCTATTCACCCTAACCCAAGGGATAAACAGGGTCCAGAGCGTTGGGGTGACTTGTAAAGAACTGAGAGGCCCTTATTCCTTAATGACAGCCTCTATGTACTGCCAGCGTGCCACCCTCAGCGCAGCCCTGTCAATTATGGGCTTCCCAAGTGGAAATAACTGGACTCAAGGCACCATCCTCTCCCCGTTCCCACCCTGGCCCCTAGCAGCGAACCAGCCGGCTGCTCTGCTGCCCTCACCAGAAGGTGGCTTTCGTAAGGGCTGCGGGGGAGCAGGCTTGCTCACCAGCGGAGGTGTCCCAGCGCAGCAGCACAACCTCTCTGCACGGCTCCCAGCTGCCTGCCCGCCCCTTCCTGGGCCTCTTGGCTGGGCTTTCCTCCCAGCCCGAAAACCTGGCTCCAGCCACCCACTGCCCACTCACCACAATTGGCCTGCAGTGACTCAGTCTCCTTGCTACCTCCTCCTCCCGTCTTCTGGCCCTGGCGTCCGCCAGCTCTCAGGAGCCTCTTCAATAGTGCCTTTGATCCTGGCTGCAGAGGTTCTTTAATGAGGACGGCCTGCTGCCTTCAGCAATGGGATGGCAGAGAGCAGGTTCTGGGAGCACAGTGACAATGACAGGGTGAACACGACCCTGATGCCCCTCAGCCTTCCCTGGATGACCAAAGGCCCTGAGCCCAGTGGCCCTGCAGGGAAGGTGGGAAAGCTGCTGAGATTTTTTGGGAGGTGCCTGCCTCACCCAGCAGTGCTGGGCCTGGACTGGAGGGCATTTTCAGAAGGGCACTTTAATTAGGAAACAGGGCAGCCAGCCAGTGGGACTATAGGCCACACCCAGTGCCATTAGAGGCCTCTGCGCTCCTGGGCCCAGCCTGCCTCTCTCGCCTCCACCCACTCCACCTCCTCCCTGAGGTTGTGGGGAAAGGCAGTACCCCAGCACCCCTGCTTGCCTCCCTCATCCTGAGGCCCCTGGCAAGAAATGGAATGCCGATTTCTCAGGTGTGGTTTCTCAAGCTGAGTTTTGGATTTCAGGCATGGAAACAGGGGTGCTGGAGACAGCTGGCAAAAGCAGAGAAGCCGCCCTCTGGGCAGCGGCCAGAGCAGTGGCCACCCCCATGCTGGGCCACAGGAAGGAGAGGGCATCAGTGCCTCTGCTCCTGATGCTTCATGCCTGCCACCTCTCTCCACCAGGAGCTACAGTGATGAAGGTCCTGCCTGGCAGTTAGCTTGTTTGTCCCCTAGAGGCTCCAGCTCAAACCCAAGCTGTGCTGTCCCAGGCACTGTCTCCAGCAGGCAGTGTTCCCACAGTCACGAAGGGCAGACTCGGAGCTCCCCTATCCCTGCCCCCCCACCCCCTGCTATCAAAATCAGGAGGTGGGCAGAATGCACCCCTGAGACCTCTAGCAAGTTGGGCAGGGATCCATGCCCCCTGACCTGGTTGAGCCTGGCTATGGCTGAGCCACCGAGCTCCACCCTCCCTCGCTGTGGGGCCTGGGCAAGTCACAGACCTAAATTTCCTCCCCTATAAAATGGGACAATCCACAGGGATCTCCCCAGCCTGTTGTTATGGCAAAGAGAGTGGCGTATGTGAATGTAGCCAGTGCAGGGTCTGACCGCAGCGTTCAGTAAACTCACGCTGAACTCGTGTAGGCTCAAGTCCTCCGACAGTCTAACTGGCTGTGTGACTGAGCTGGCCACTTCGCCTCTTTGAGCCTCGGTTTCTTAGTCTTTGAATGGGTGAACAGAACACATTCTCTTATGGTGCAGAAGTGCTTCATAAACCATGAGGGGCTGCCCAAGTCCAATAATAGTCATTATTATTTTTCTTTTTATGAGATGGAGTCTTCCTGTATCGCCCAGGCTGTAGGGCAGTAGCACGATCTCGGCTCACTGCAACCTCTACCTCCTGGGTTCAAATGATTCTCCTGCCTCAGCTCCTGGAGTAGCTGGGATTACAGGCACGCATCACCACGCTTGGCTAGTTTTGTATTTTTAGTAGAGATAGGGTTTCGCCATGTTGGCCAGGCTGGTCTTGAACTCTTGACCTCAGGTGATCCTCCTGCCTTGGCCTCCCAAAGAGCTGGGATTACAGGCATGAGTCACTGTACCCGGCGTACTTTTCTAATGAATAGCCATACTTCACCTCCCTCCACCCTGCCCATGAGGAAAGGCTGGGCCATTCTATCTCAGTTCACCTCATGGGACTCTGGTGACATTGGGCCATGTGGCCCCACACGGGCTGCCCGCCCTGAGGCTCGGCTCTTCCCTTGTTACCTGCCAGCTGCCTCCTGGACAGGGCAGTACCTGGGCGGCCACTGGGAGGGGAGGATGAGAGGGGCTTGGGATGCTCAGTTCTTCCGCGGGAGGGTCTTTACCCATCTGGCGGCTCCTCCGTTGGGCTGGGAATCAACTCCTCAAAAAAAGGCAATGTTGGGGCAGTGTGGGGACCTTGGTGACTCTGGGGGCAGGTGGGCACGAGCTTGGCCAAACTCATCCTTGGCTCCTCCCGTCCTTTCCTGAAGAGCTCCAGCAGGGTTGCTTGGGATGCCGCTAGCTGTGTGACCTTGGGCAAGTCCCTTCCCCTCTCTGACCTTCCTCCTCCTCTGAAAGGATGCTGCCCAAGGCCATGGCTCGTCCTGTTGCTCTCAGGTACTCAGGAGTGGGGGTTCCAGGAGAAGCACAGAGAGTGGCCACACAACTTGAGAAGGGGCCAGGCTTCCTGGAGGAGCTACAGGACTGGGCTTGGAGGAGGAGTGGGTGGTCTCGGGACCCTCAAGAAACAAGAATGGCTGAGACCACTGGGTCTTCAGCCCAGAGTCTCCCAATTTGTGAGCCCTCTCTTCCTGTCCTGGGCTTGGCCAGCAAGCGGGCAGAGACAAGCATGAAGCAATGCAGATTCCTCTATCCTAGGGGAGGAGTGGGGTCCCTGCCTCGGCCCTGCCCAGGCCCAGGCTGACGACACCCAATGTGTCGCTAGAGAGTGAGGAACCTTACTCAGTGGAAAGAGCCCAACATCTGCAGGATAGAGTCTCAGCATCAATACTGTGGGGCTTCAGGCGGGTGATTTTGTCTCCCTGGCCTTGGTTTCTCCAACTGTAAAATGGGCTAACAGTCACTGGACTAGAGGATAAGAGGATAAGTGATGCCTTAGCTCCTGTGCACGTGGCATCAGGTAAACTCCAAAAACAGTTCCCAGTGAAAGCACGTGTTTCTTGGGCACGGCACTTCTAGTCTCTGATCTGTTTTCCCTTCTGTAAAGAGGTATCGGTGCATTGCTGACCTCCAAGAGCTCACATATATCAAAGGGCTTTAGCACAGGTGGGTGCCTAGGCATAGCATGCATTCTACATGTTTGTGGAAGCTGCTGAGCCAGATGACCTGGAAGAGTTCCCTGCACACCTGGCTACAGCCTGCACTGGTTCCAGGAGGGGACAGAGGCTCCTCTTTGCCTGACAACAGGTGTGGCTGTTTCCTCACTCCTTGTTGTCAGGCCCCAGATGGCTGCTGGGCCCCCAGCCATGGACAACATCTTCCAAGCCCACACAGCACCTCCAAGGAGCACCTGGCATGTGTGCCTCTCCAGGGTGAGAATTCAGTCCGGCCTGGCGTAGCTCACCACCCGGGCACTCCTTGGAGATGCCGTGTGGGCTTGGCATGCAGGAGGGAGCTCACCACACAGCCAGGGTGCCTTCTTGCCAGGGGCTGGGAGGGGAGTCCATTTCATAGATGGGATACACTGAGGCACTAGCAACCTATGTGACTGGTCTGGGTGGGTCTGGAGGGGGAAGGGGGCCAGAGAGGTGCTAGGGGTCCTGAGACATCTGAACTGAAGTGGGCGTCTCTTGTTCACTTCGCTTTCTCTCCACCTGAACTTCCCTATTCACTATCATGTTGGTGCCTCCCACTTACCCCTTGAGGTAGGCATAACTGTCCCACTTAAGAGGACACAGAGAGAGGCTCAGGAGAGCTGAGCGGAGGGCCATGCTGGCTGCAGGACATGGGTGGAAAGGGGCGAGGTGGGATCCGGGGTGCTCACCCCTCAGTGCCCAGTAGAGTCTCAGGAAGCACCTGCTGGCTCATAGAGGGAACCCACTGGAGCTGTGGGTTTTCAGGTCCCCCTTAACCTTCCCTCGCCAGGAGGGTCGATGCCAGCTGCTGCACCCCTTCCTCTGAGCCCCGCTGTTGGGGCTGTCCCAAGCCTCCTCGTTAGCAGTGTCTTTCATCCCAGACTCTGTCATCCCACTGCACCTTCCCTGCCCTGTGTCACTCTCCTGCCCACTCTGTCCAAGTCTTCCTTTCTCCTCCACACCAGCTGCCATGTTCTTGTGACATCCCAGGGAACCCGGGGCCTGGGCTCTTGTCTCAGCTCAGTAACCAACATGCTGTGTGACCCTGGACAGGTCCCTGACCCTCTCTGGGCCCCTGCTTCCCCATCTGTCATTGAGGAGGTTATGTGAGAAGCTTGGATGCTCTAGGAACATAAAAACCCACATACCAAATGCACAGGCGGATGTGCTGCTGGGCATCTGGGGCGTTGGGCTCCTGGCTCACCTCTTGACTCCCGTCTGGGGGCCCTGGAGAAGCTGATCTGGGGACTGGGCTGCCAGGCGGTGCCATGCTCTGCACCCCTGGGTCCCCACCTGGGCTCCATCTGCTCTCAAAGCCTTCAGTGTCTCTGTCTCTGGCCTCTGCCAAGTCCCCTCTGTTCCTGAACCTATCCTTGCCCTGAGGCAATGGCGGTTGCCCCTGTCACTAAAGCCAGGTCCTGGCAGAATTATCTCCCTCCATTCGAGCTTCCATTAGTCAGTAAGTATATCGGGCCCAGGCAGGGCACTGGGGAGACGCAGCGGCCATAAATCACCATGGCTCTCCCCAGCCCAGCTGCCAATGGCCTGAGAGCTCTGCTGGCTCAGCAGAGGGAGGCTCCCTTCCTGGAGGAGCTGAGGCCAGGGCTGGGAGTGGCTGTGTGAGTGACAGCAGCATAGGGGTGTGGCGGGTATTTGGCTACCCACCTGGTCACCTCTGGGGTATGACATTGTGACAGCAGTGTCCATGTGCAGTGTCACCTGGAGATCCCAAAAAGAAAGGGCTATGGTAGGGACCTTGACAAGTCACTGCGGCTCAGAGCTTACAGATCAGTTTCTTTATCTGTAAAATGGGTGATCATACCAATCTCGCAGGGTTCACGGAAGAATCACTAAGACCATGCCCCCGCCCAACAAAAAAAATGTCCGGCACGGAGCCTGCCAGGGAGTATGACTCAATACATGGTTGCTTTCCTCCGCACCGTGGGGGCTCAGAGCAGGAAATGGCAGATGCTCGCCTGTGCTTAGAGCCACAGCTTTTACACTATGCTCTTGCCTTTTGTTGTTGGACAGAGACAGCTCTTTGGCTTTGGATGCAAGCTGCTGGAGACCAGACAAATCTCAGCAGAGCTTGCAGAAGTCAGAGCCACTGTTTGGAAAGGATGGGAATTCAGTCCGGGCTGGTGGAATGCTTTTGGCTTTCTCCGTGAAGGAAGTTTGGTTGAGAAAATTAAATGAGATCACAGTGGTGATATTAAAAGAGCAAATTACTTTAAAGGGCTTCTGCTCGTTCCAGATCTGACTGAGGATGGATGGAGCTAATTATGAATGAGGAGTCGCCTCTCAGTAAAGCCTGTCCCTAAAGGCCTGGGTGTTTCTAAGTTAAGGACCCTGGAAGTGAGAGCCCTAAGCTCCTTTTCTGTCAATTCATATTCTCTTCCCCCATAATCAGTGGGACCTGGTGATGTCTGGAAGTCTGGGCCATCTAGGGAATACTTCTTACCACCCTTTAGGCTGATGAACAACTGCTAGGACTTCTGAGAATGACGACTTAGTGATGACGCTTGCATCACCACCACATCAACCCACACCAATCCACAGAGCAATCTAGCAGCATGTACAAAGGAGGGCGTGACTTCTTACCTAGAATTCTACTTCTGGGAAGCTCTCCCAAGGAACCCCACAAGCTGTAAGCATAGAGATGTCCAATGAAGTGTTATTTACCAGAGTAAGATGCCTAGCAAAGGGAGAACTGGTTGAGTAAATTAAAGCATATCTCCAGTGTGGGTTCTTCTCGGGTATTAATGGCTAATTATGAAGTCTGTGTAATGATACGAGAAAGGTTCATGGAATAATGTTAAGTGTAGAGGCCTGAGCATGAAATGAAACTTGTAAGTATATGATGACACCATAAAACAAACCTGGACATGAGCCTGAAAGGAAACACACTAATATGGAAATAGTGGTTGGGTCTGGATGGGATTAAAGGTGATTATTTTTCAGACCTTTGTTCCCACTATTTGGAGAAATATGGCAACATTATCTGGATTGTATAAACAAATAAACAAGCCACTTCCTGGACCAGAAATAGTGGGGAAAGGGTCAGTGCCTGGTGTTGTTTCTAAGGGCCCCAGGCTGCTGTTCTGGAAGCTGGGCCGATGGTGGAGGCTTGCCTCATGCACAGCTGGAGCCTGTGGGGGCCTGGGTGGTGGAGCTCACCACATGCACAGCTGGAGCCTGTGGGGGCCTGGGTGGTGGAGCCTGCCGCGTGCACAGCTGGAGCCTGTGGGGGCCTGGGTGGTGGAGCTCACCACATGCACAGCTGGAGGCTGTGGGGGCCTGGGTGGTGGAGCCTGCCGCATGCACAGCTGGAGCCTGTGGGGGCTTGGGTGGTGGAGCCCGCTGCGTGAACAGCTGGAGCCTGTGGGGGCCTGGGTGGTGAAGCCCGCCACGTGCACAGCTGGAGCCTGTGGGGGCTTGGGTGGTGGAGCCCGCTGCATGAACAGCTGGAGCCTGTGGGGGCTTGGGTGGTGAAGCCCGCCACGTGCACAGCTGGAGCCTGTGGGGGCTTGGGTGGTGGAGCCCGCTGCGTGAAAAGCTGGAGCCTGTGGGGGCCTGGGTGGTGAAGCCCACCACGCGCACAGCTGGAGCCTGTGGGGGCTTGGGTGGTGGAGCCCGCTGCGTGAACAGCTGGAGCCTGTGGGGGCCTGGGTGGTGAAGCCCGCCACATGCACAGCTGGAGCCTGTGGGGGCTTGGGTGGTGGAGCCTGCCACGCGCACAGCTGGAGCCTGTGGGGGCTTGGGTGGTGAAGCCCGCTGCGTGCACAGTTGGAGCCTGTGGGGGCCTGGGTGGGGTCATCCACCCTGCTCTGTGCCACCTGTTGCCACAGGAAGGCCTCTCTGGGGATGTCCCATTGTTCTCTAGCCAAGAGGAAGGTGGGAGGCAGGGAGAATGGCTGGTTCCAAAGCCAGGAAATAAATCTCCCTCCCCCCAGCCCAGCCTCTCCATTCAGGCCAGCTTATTGATGGGGACCCAGGGGGCCTGGGGACAGTGAGCTGACTTCCCAGGACTCGTGAGAAAACCTCCCTGCGCCAGGCCCACACTGTCTTGTGGACTCTAGGGGCCTATCCAGAGGCTTCCTCTGGCCATTTCCTGGCATTGTCAGTCCTATGCCCCCCACGACAGCAGGACGCCAGGTACCCATGGTCCCAGAGCCATTTGTACTCCTCCCGATCACCACAGAAGTTTGAGGCCCAGGCCCTGCGACAGGCAGTGGGTAAAACAATCACCACGAGCCCTTTCAGATCTGATAGTCTGTGAAGGGAGTAGACTCCTGCCAGCCCCAGCAGGACACACAACCCCCTCTGCTAGGCGTAGGTAGGAAGCCACAGGTATTTGCATATAATTTACATTACTTTGCATAACCACCTGCTATAGGAGAAAGAGCACTGAAACAAGAGTCAGACCTCAGAGTCCAGTCCCAACAATACTGCTGACTTGATGTGACCATGAGCTCACTTTTATCCTCTCTACTAGGCATCAGTTTCCTCCTGTGCTGAACTGGGAAACTGGACTGCTGGTTGGCGAACGTGGACATGGCTAAGGGTTGATGGAGCTGACATGATAGAGTGGGCCATAAGGACACATCTGGAACCAGAAGGAGGTCCCTGGAACCCCCTTTCCCTCAGCAGTGATCCCCACCTTAGAAAATGGGAAACATGCATGAACCAGCTTTCCTAATGTCCTGGGGGCCCCTGCTCCCCTATGGACGAGGGTACAGTGTCCCCCTCTCACTCCCAGGCTATGCTGACCCCTGGGGAGGGGAACGCTCACACCCCCACCAAGCTCTCCTGCCCCTCCTCCCCTTGGCAGCCCTGGGGAAACCAACAGCTTCTGACACCCTGGAAATGCTTTCAGCCAGGAACCAGGAGCTTGGCAGGGGAGAGGGAGACAAAGCCCCAGGTTGCCCTGGGACTGAGTGGACTCGGCGCGTGCACACACACACACACACACACACACACACACACCGCACCCTCACCGTGGCTGGGACCAGAACAATGCTGGGGAGCAGTGACATCAGACACCCTTAGCCTTTCCTGCCAGCCTGTGCACCTGCTGCAGGTATTTCCAGGGCAATGGAGGAGAAGGTGGAAAGAAAGCCTCATTCCCAGGAAGCGGCGCTGCTGCTGCTGCTGCTGCTCTTCCTTGGGCATGGTGTTGGGGGAAGGGCAGGACACCAAAGCTTGGGAACTGTCTACTCCTGGGCCTGGGCCTTGCAGTAGGGTGGCCAGCATCACCAAGACCAAGCTAAGGGGAAAGGAGGTGGTGGGGCCCCTTTAAAATGGCAGGGCTGTGGCACTTCCGATACTCAGTGCTGGGGAGGGCTGGGCCTTTGGGTTCCCTGAGGCTGGAGCCTGCGGAGAGCAAGTGTGAGAAGCAAAGGGTGCAGACACAGAGTCCATAGGTGAGGAGGTGGAGCGTGGAAAGAGGAGGTAGAGGTCTGAGCTGCAAGGAAGCGAAGAGCTAAGAGGGACACAGGGGAAAGGCCCTGGGATCCTGGGAAATGGCCAGTGTTCTGGACACGGGTCCGGGGGCTTGTGCTCTGTCTTCTCCCTCCCTGTCCCTTGAGTTCTCTAGGAAAACCCACTCTTCTTTGCCCTAACCCCTAAGCCTCACCTCACCATCTACCGTCTACTCTCCTGGGAAGACCTGAACAGACTGCCGGGCTGAGTCAGGTCCTGGGGGTCTCTGGGTTCCTGCTGTCACTTCCCGCCCGCTCTCTGGAATGCACGTCACTGCTCCCAATGCCTTCCCTCTCCTTGCGGGTGCTGTCTAACAAGGCAGGTCCCCATGAACGGGTCTGGCCTTGGGCAGATCACTTCACCTCTCTGAGCCTGTTTCTTTCACAATAAGATGGGAGAAATGATACCTATCTCATAGAGTTAGGGTTGTTCTAAAGAATAAATGAGGTAATGCATAAGACGAGCTTGCGCGCAGTGCCTGGCACATAATAAAAGCTGAAAAACTGCTAGTCGTTGTCATTATTAGCAACCTCTCCAAGCCCAGGTTTCCTCTTTTGCACAATGCAATACCAGTCCCGCCTTCACAGGGTAATTGTGAGATTAGAGGGATGAGAGATTTGAAAGCGCTCTAACAGAAGTGGGCAATGAGGCGGAGGGCGTGGCTGCTGTTATCTGCAGGGCTCTGGGACTCATGGCAGGACACTTGGTAGGCAGAAGGTCAAACTCTGTCCCGCCCAGTGCAGAGACACAAAAGGGAGCCACCCTCACAGCCAGTTGCTCTATCACGATTTCTGCTGCTCAGGCCCAAAGTCGGCCCATTTGAGAGACAGCAAAACAGGTCCAAAGAGGGCAAGAGATCAGCCTAGAGTCACACCGTGAATGACCACCTATGAAAGGACTAGACCGGAAAGATAAAACTCAAGATTCAGACAACACTGAAGAGCATGTTAACTGTCCCTTCACCCCCTTTTAAAGCACAGGCATGGCTGGGTGCGGTGGCTCATGCCTGTAATCCCAGTACTTTGGGAAGCCGAGGTGGGCAGATCACCTGAGGTCTGGAGTTCGAGACCAGCCTGACCAACGTGAAGAAACGCTTGTCTCTGTTAAAAATACAAAATTAGACAGGCATGGTGGCACATGCCTGTAATCCCAGCTACTTGGGAGGCTGAGGCAGGAGAATCGCTTGAACCCGGGAGGTGGAGGTTGCCGTGAGCCTGAGATCATGCTATTGCACTCCAGCATGGACAACAAGAGCGAAACTCCATCTCAATAACAAAACCAACCAAAAAAAAAGCACAGGCATTTGGAAAAACATTGTAATATATATGTGACACTTACTTTTAACCCAGATTTCAAATCACTTTTTTGTTGGAGGAGGTGAAGGGGAACATTACAGAGCATTTCATTTACTTGCAAAGCTGTCATACCTGGTACCCTTAAACAGGCAGAGTCCCAGAAAAGCAAGGTCAATTTGAGAGGAAATAAAATGAATGGCTTGAAGTATACATCCCCAGCCTGTGGGTTTTTTCCTGGGGGAAAACAAGTTAAAGAAAAATAAATATCCTCAATTCTTCCCTGCTTGTGCTTCAGCCTGTGGCGCTGAGACTCTCACAGGAGAGGAATTACCTCAGTTCATTCATTCCCCTATGTGGCAGGGCTTTCAGATATGGATGGAGCCCAGGGTCTTTGCAGGAACCATGTACACTCTGCAACTTTAATCACTTTGTCTGCAGGCATGAGTGAAACAATCTCAAGAGACAGCCAGCATTTAAAAGCAAATTTATTAGAGTAGGCACCACCTTCCTGACACAATGGCACATGATGGATTCTCATTTCCCATGGCGGGGCAAATGGAAAATCGCTCTCACAGATGGGGAGATAAACTGTGCTCTGGGGCCTGCAAGTCTGAAGTCCAGGGTGGCTGCCAGAAGAAAATCCAATTTGCCTTTATATACCATGTACAGTGTTTCTATTATACCTACCACCTACTACATCAAAAGGTAAAAGTTTAAAAGTTTAAAAACCACATGAAGACATGTGAAGACTACAGCTGTAGGGACCAGTCTCAGAAAGACACACCATCAGTTTGTCTATCCAGGCTTTGAAGATTCTACCTTCCTTACCCTGACCTCTGACAGGGAAACTCCTCTGGCAGGAGTGAGGATTCTCTAATCATCCAGGCAAGCAGCAGGGTAACCTCTGACAGATTACCCACTCTGAGTCCTCATTTCCATGTCAATGTATTTGGAAGACTGAAATAAAACAGTGACAGCAACACCTTGGTACAACTACAGCCATGGCTGAGCCCATGACAGACATCACTAATCAACCCAACTGAACCTGATCTGAGTCTCTGAATCAGCACAGCTCCTGAAAGTCATTAGTGTTTGTTCAGGGTTGGTAGCAAGAGGAAACCTATTTGCCATCCCTGAACTCAGTGATCTCTAGAGTCCCTTCCACCTCTAGCATACTGTAAGTATTCCCCTCTTCAGTGTCTACTGTGTATCTAGATCTATATTAGAATCTGTGGGAGGCAGAGAAGTATACTCCCATAGATTATAAATGAGAAAAGTCATGATCTCTTTTGGGGTGCTGGGAGGTAGGAGGGGGATAACCCTTCAGGAAACCACTGCAGTGCAGCAACAACACTTGAGAATGTAGCCCTGGATCTGTTTTGGCATATGCCCAGCCTGAGAGCCACCACCTCCACATCCCACACCACAGCAGACGTCACTAATTGATGTTGACTTCTGCAAATGAGTCCAGATGTGACCCTAGATTTCTCAACAGGACACCTGGGGCAATCACCCTCAAACTTTCCAAACAGCCACCTGAGATAAACCGTTTGCCACTGCTGCCCTAGATTTTGAGGTACAGGCTATACAGGCCTGGGGAGGTTGGGGCTATCAGGAAGGGATTCCTGGGAAAGTCAGGAATGAAGTTGGGACTTGAGGAAGCATCCACATACCCAAGCCAGGCCAGAGAGATGAAGAAGAGGAGAGGCCAGGGCTGGGAGAAGGGCAATGATGGGGACTTCCAGGAGGGGCTTAGGTCATGCAACTCAGTAGGGGGAATCCCATTTGGACCCAGCAGCATGGCTGGTGGAGGTGGGTGGAAGTCATCCCTAGGGCTGGTTGCGGGGGGTGGGTGGAAAGGGGTTCTGATGTCTTCCTCACTGGTACCCCCCTTCATTCAAGGCTTCCTGGGTACCAGGGCCTCGGGCGCTACCTGGTAAGAGGCCTTCAGCAGGCAGGTGGGCTCAGGCCCAGTGGAGTTTGCCATGGGCTCCCAGCACGCCTGCCCTGCTCAAGACTGGTGAGATACCTGATGTCACAACAGTCCCCTGAAGAGGCACAGAGATGGGCACCTGTGGGCACACACTTTCCACTTGGCTCCTCTGGGCTGTTCTCCTGAGCCTTAACACATGCCTGGGGAGAGGAACCACATTCCCAACCCATCCCAGCTAGAACCGCGGCCTGAGCACCAGAGTGGGAAGAGGGACATCTGGGCTCCCAAAGCCCTCATGGCACTGGGATACGCGGCCAGTGCCCCAAAGAGGGACCTTTCCAGAAGATTGTCTAAGTAATCTGTCTGTTCTATGACTTAACCTCCTGCAGCCTTGGTTTTTCCTTCTGTATAATGGACTACCCCACCAATCAGATATCTGCACTTCCCACTGGGCTGCCTTCTACCTGCTCTGTGGTTTGTGGCTGTGGGAGAGAGATGACGGTGGCAGGAGGAGCCAGGGACCATGCCAGGGAACTCTCCTGCAGTTAGAAATGACAGATGGCTCTGGATCCCAAGGGCCTTGCCTGTATAGCATGGTCTCGGCACAGAGGTGTAAGGTGCGTTCCGCGGGGCCAGGGGCCTATCCCAGCTGAACAAGCTTGGAATATATACTCACACATAGGGATATCACTCTCTGTCACTTTCGTCCCCACCCCCTGGGGAGCCCTCAGCCCTTGCAAGCTGGTGCTAGGGCAGCTGGGCCAAGTTTCAAGGAACAGCCGGGGGCTGGCAATCACAAATGGGGTCCCTTTGGCAGCCTAGCTATGTCAGGGCAAGAGCTTAGACCGTGCCAGGTTACTGGTACCCAGGCTGCAGGCTCTGGTGGGCAGCATGCCTGAGAAGCCCAGGAGGACTTTGTAGCTGGTGCCAGCCCACGGCATGTAAGCCAGCTGGAGCTGTGGCCATGGTCACGTTCTCATGAGTGCATTCAACCCTGGGGTTAGGTGCCTGTGTGGGGCTGTGCAAAAAGGAACTGAAAGCTTGGACACAGAATGGGACATCTGAATGCCAAGCTGGGGCCCAGTAGCCTCATTGTCAGAGGGAGCTATGTTTGGGATCACCTGGCCAACAGATGCAAATACAAGCATGTGTGTACGTACTGCCCACAGGAAGAAGTGGGGTGCAGGTGGGAGTAGAGATGGCTGGTCTGACAGGGTGTGTGTTTTACACCTGTGTGCGTATGTGTGTGTCTGTGTGTGTGTGGTGCCGGTACCCACTGCTTCAGTGTGCCTGCCTGTAAGTGGGTATATGTCAATGTTGTTATAGAAAGTTCAGGCATCCTCTGGTGTGTACCCTTGAGCACGTACACAGGTCTGTGGGAAAGCGCATGCCTAGGAGCCACTTTTAAAACAGACCTTGGGTTGCAAAGAAAAATGACGAAATCCTTAAGAACACTGAGTGCAGCAGATATTAGCCGGTCTACTGGGGGTTGTTAAACTAACCGTGTGTCCATTCTGCCTGATACATAAATTACTAATGTAAATTAAAGGATAATTGAAGCCCTTTAGGCCCAAATATTTAAATTATTTAACAGGCAGCCAAGAATAGGAGAAAAAGGAAGAGCTGAGTTTAACACCCAGAGAGAAAAGTGCCAGCTCAGGGGAAGTAGGGGAAAGTAGGCCCCTCTTCTTCCCTGCCTCCCGCTAGCCCATTCCCTTCTAGAGGTGCGGGGGCTTTTCTCCCTGGGCTGTGTGTGTATCGCCTCCCTCCTGGCCATACGGCCTCCCAGGGTGTCCCTGCTTGGGAAAGTGCTGCCAGGGCCAGAGGCAAGGCTGCCTGCCCAAGAGGTGGGAGCAGGTGGGGGAGCTCAACTTCTCTTCTGCTCCTCAGAGACAGGACCCAGGGAGGCCCCAGGACTCTGCTACCAAGAGCTGAGAGCTGCTACCACGGACCTGGGTGCTTGGATGGTTCCCAGGGTAAAACCAGTATCTCCTTCCCTGAGATACCGCAAGCCTGGCAAGGCAGTGCTAGAAGAGCTCTGGCAGAGGGGAGAGAGAAGAGTCCACTCTTCCCATTATACAGAATAGGAAAGTAAAGGCCAGTAGGAGGAGGTGAATCAGCAGCTTGCCAAAGGCAGATGGGGTGTTCCCATCCTTTCTCCTTTTCCCTGGGGCCCCGAGAAGAGTTTTCCAGGTCTCAAAGACACAAGTAAGACCGCCAAATCACTAGGGAGCCTTACTTCACCTGGGCCCTACATCCCAGGCCAAAGCAAATAAGGAAGCATGTCTTTCCTGAGCCCCTGGTCTGATTTCTACAGAACTTGCTGCCTGGTTTCTTTGTTCCATGGTACAGAACTCCCAATCATGCAAAGATCCCAGTGTGAGGGCTGTGGCTTGCTCACATCCATGCTGGGGCCTGGGGACTTGGGGTGTACAGCAGAGGAAGGCCCAGACTCAGGTTCCTGAAACAGCCCAGCTCAGCTGGGACCAGGGTGCCAGGTTAAAGTGCAGAGGGTCAGATTTGGGAGCTCAGAAGGTGAGGCCTCCAGTTGACTGCAACATCTGGGAGCCTGTCTAACAAGAAAGAAACAAGCCAGGCCTGTGATTCACCTCTCCTCTCTGCACGTTAGCCAGGTGGGGTGGGTGGAGGGGTGGGTACTGCTGGAAGGCTGGGCAGATGGAACAGTGCCTTCCCTATAGCCCTGGCCCTCTCTGCACACCCACTGCCAACGGCACCTGCTCCGGGGAGCCTTTCCTGATGTTCTGAATGTTCCCTCTGCAGCCTGAGACGCTGTCACATCTGTGTGACCTCTCTGTTCTGACTCTGTAGGCACCTTCCTTGTCCTATTGTCTCAAGGAACCTGTGTGAAAAGGCTGGTGGTCTATGATTCTCAGTGGCGAGCTTCCTGGACAATGCTGCTGGGCCTGGACGTGGCCCCAGCGAGCTACCTGGGCCATGCACTTCCTCATTTGGTTTGCACTGGCATCTGGGCAAAGGCTGGAGGCTGAGCGCTCCTGGCGCTGACACTCTCCAGGTAGCAGGGGCATGATCAGACAGGTCCTGGACGGCTGCAGGGTGGGGCCCTGGTCACACAGGGAGTGGGCAAGGGAGTGTGAATGACTCAGTGTCAAGCCCTCCCTGCTGCAGGGAGCACCGTGAACCCAGAGTGTTTAAAGAAGTGATCGCCCCAAAGGGAGCCTGCCAGCTGGTCAGCCACCCTCTGCTCCCCTCTCTGGCCTGGGTCTTAGTTGTATTGACACTATGGATATAGTTTTGGCTTTATCTTCTTCAAAGAGTGGGTGTGGGATCAAAAGAATGTGGCTGGCTGTGAACGGGTTTTGACAGATGTGGAGCGCTGGGATGATTATATTCATTGTTCCTCCTTCCTCCTTTCCTTCCATTCCCTTATCCAGCCACCCATCCAACTGTCAGTTTGTCCCTCCCCCCCTCTCCTCCCTCTCTCCCTCACCTCCTTCCCCTCCCTCCCTCCCCTCCTTTCCTCCTTCCCTCCACTCCCTCCCTCTCTCCCTCCCCTCTCTCCCTCCCTCCCCTCCTTTCCTCCTTCCCTCCACTCCCTCCCCTCCCTCCCTCTCTCCCTCACCTCCTTCCCCTCCCTCCCTCCCCTCCTTTCCTCCTTCCCTCCACTCCCTCCCTCTCTCCCTCCCCTCTCTCCCTCCCTCCCCTCCTTTCCTCCTTCCCTCCACTCCCTCCCCTCCCTCCCTCTCTCCCTCACCTCCTTCCCCTCCCTCCCTCCCCTCCTTTCCTCCTTCCCTCCACTCCCTCCCTCTCTCCCTCCCCTCTCTCCCTCCCTCCCCTCCTTTCCTCCTTCCCTCCACTCCCTCCCCTCCCTCCCTCCCTCCCTCCCCTCCTTCCCTCCTTCCCTCCACTCCCTCCCTCTCTCCCTCCCCTCTCTCCCTCCCTCCCCTCCTTTCCTCCTTCCCTCCACTCCCTCCCTCTCTCCCTCCCCTCTCTCCCTCCCTCCCCTCCTTTCCTCCTTCCCTCCACTCCCTCCCTCTCTCCCTCCCTCCCCTCCTTTCCTCCTTCCCTCCACTCCCTCCCCTCCCTCCCTCTCTCCCTCACCTCCTTCCCCTCCCTCCCTCCCCTCCTCTCCTCCTTCCCTCCACTCCCTCCCTCTCTCCCTCCCTCCCCTCCTTTCCTCCTTCCCTCCACTCCCTCCCTCTCTCCCTCCCTTCCTCCTTCCTTCCCTCAATCCAGTCACTCGAGGATCCTGTACCCACTGATTATTGGTGAATAGATATTGAATACATAAGACTCTGACCCACGACTTGGTCCCTCTGCAGAGAGGGAGCTCAGAGAGCCCACAGGATGCTTCCCCTATTCAGCCCCAGCTCCCTCAGGTGGGCACCTGTACCATCCTGGCCCCCCATCCTACCGTGATCTCATCTGCCTCTGGATGTGGAGAGCCGCAAAGCCATCCTTCTGGAGGGAATCTCTCGGATCCTCTCCCCCTGGGTCCTCTGCCTTGCTGGGACCTCCATGCCCCTCAGGTCACACCTCTCCCAGTCTACAGTATGCAGCCCCCCAAGCCATACCAGTTTTGTGGATGCATGAATTCCCACCAGGTCCCCTTACTGAGGGCAGCCTTCACCAACTGCAGAGCTCCTGAACTGAGGGCTGCTTTCTCCTAAGGTTCTACAGGCGGGAGTCTTGTTTCCCAGCTAAGCCATCAGCTGCCTGAGGACAGTCTGGGACAGTCCTCTCAGGGCCGCCGCCACCTCCACCTCCAGCTCCCGCCAGGTGTGCCAGGCCTTCTGCACAGCCTCCCTGGGACACGGAGAGAAGCAGGCCGTGAAACCCAGGCATGAAGAGGGTGCTGACAGTGTGTGTAGCAGTCGCAGCCCTGGGGTCCTTGGGATTCTGCCATGAGACCAGCAGAGCTGACACGATTTGCTCTATTTTCACAGGAGGCAGGACGACAAGCCAGGTCACGTAAGAACAGGAGGAACACCAGCTTGTGGCACCCCACGTGAGTACTCAGAATGCCCACAGAATAGACAGGGAGGGCCAGACCCACTTCAGAGGGCAGCTGCGGTGGGGCAGGGACTCACAGGAGCCCACAGAGCAGATCTAGGACTGGCCCAAACCTAGTGGTCATGTGGCATGGCGAGGCTGGCATGGTACCCAGTCTGCTGCCCTGCTGGCTACCAGGGATGAGGTGGCATATTCGCTGGATAAATCCACCTCTTTGCCTCCCCACATCAGAGACCGATGTGCTGCCTCTCCCCGCCAGCCCACCCAGAAGGGCAGTTCAGACCCCAACCTCTGAGGGCTCAGGGCCTCTCAGTCTGTAGCACCTGGCCCTACTGGGATTCTGCTAAGAAAGACCTGATAGAGGGGACCCCCATGCCAGACTCAGCCTCATCATCCCATCAACAAGACAGAGCTGGGCTCACGGTAAACACAAATGTAGGTGCAAATCCCTTGGGACCTTGTCAAAGTGCTGACTGTTTGTGGTCTGGGACAGTGCTGAGACCTCACATTCCTAACAAGCTTCCAGGTGATGCTGGTGGCAAAGCTCTAAGGGGCTCCCGGTTCTAAGCCCCAGCTCCCAGAGAGCCAGCGTTGTGGAGAGAGCACATGTCATGCAGGATAAAAAGAAATCTTTTCAAAAGTGGTCCCCAGGGTGTGGGGAGAGGAGGTCAGAGAAGGGAGGCCGGGGACAATAGTGAATAGAGTTGGGATTATTCTCTGAACTCTGACTCCTCGTGGGAACGAGGTTATGAAAAGCTTTTCTTAAAATGGTTATTATTTAGTGGCCTGTCCAAAATAAACACACACATGCACTGCATGGAGCCAGGCAGGAAGTGAGGAACATCTGGGAGACATCTGGCTGCTGGAACTGAGAAGCGGGTTGGGGAGGGCCAGAGGGAGCTGGAGACGGTCTGCGTGCGGCGGTCACCAACAGTCACACAGGCACGCCAGCACCCCCCGCTGCCGGCCAGCTTGGAGCACGCAGGCACGCACACAGGCACATGGGGCATCCCCGGGACCTACAGGACCTCGCTGGCGGCAGCTGCAGATCGTGGGTTCTCAGAAGCGGACATCCTTGCTCTCAGGATCTGCCTTCCCTCCTCCCTCTTCTCCTCTTGGAGGTTGTGATATTTGACTCGCCTCTCTACGCACGCAAGCTGAGTGTTTTCCTTCCACCTGCTCCCCGGCTCGCCTCAGAAAGGAGCAGGGTCCTGAGCAGGGGTAAACTTAGGGCAAATCTCCAGGCTCCTCCAGATCTGTGCCCTCTGTAAGTAAGATATGAATCTTTTGCCTGGTTCATGGGAACACTAGAGGACATTCACTGATATTCAACTAATATTTACTGCAAACCTTCTGCGGTGCCGGATGACGTCCTAGGGGCTGGGTGTCATCTCAAGAGATTATAACCAAACCTTAACACCCAGGTTTAGGGTGTTGTCACAATGCCCGAGTGGCCTCGAGGTCGGGGGCCACCCTTACCCAGCAGGCCCTGGCCCAGGCTGTAGCGACAAACCTGCCACCGCCCTATGAAGGCCAGGGCTCAGAGTCCCATGTGGATTACACCTGCGGGCACCCTGCATCATTTCTGTTGTGGGTGTGCTGTGCAGGGAGTTCCTCCAAGGAGACTCGGAGGGCAGGGACCTTGTGTTGCACAATTCTCTGTCCCCGAAGATGCCTGGCCCAGTACTAGAAACAGCAGAATAGGTGGTGGCTAAATAAACGGAGAGACCTGGGCTTGTACAAAGGGCACAGTCTCTGGAGACAGACACACCCAGGTGGAGATCCTCATACTGCCACACACTAGCTGTGTGACTTCAGGCAAGTTGCTTTACCTCTCTGGGTCTCAGTGTACTCAGCTATAAAATATAGAGAACAACGTTTAGCTCCAAGGGCTAAGCAGCCGGATATGTAAGGTCCTTCACGCAGAGCCTGATATTTGGTTAGGACCCAACAAATGTTACTACGAGGCACAGAAGAGACTTTAAAAGTAGTATTCACCCAGTGACCTTAGGTGATCCCTGTAGCTGTGGTTCTGATTTTCCTCCACGTTCCTTCCAGCCCTCCCTGGACTGTCTAGTCTCCCTAACCCTGGCCATTTAGGGGGGGTAGCCTCTGAGGAGGGGGTGGCGAAGGCTTCCCCAGCCCCCTGGGGAACGGGGAAGGGAGAACTAACTCTGGCTGAGAAACTTGGTATTGGCATCTTCCGAGAAGCCTTCAGAGCTGTGCTATCCAACATGGTGGCCACTAGCCATATGCGGCTGTTTAAACTTTAATTAAAATTAAAAGTTCAGTTCCTTCATCACCCTGGCCATATTTCCAGTGCTCAGTAGCCATGTGTGGCTAGTGGCTACCAGACTGGACAGTGCAGGCAGAAGACGTCCCATCCCCACAGGAAGTCTCACTGCATGGTGCTGCTCTTGGGGAAGGTGTGACAGCCCCCACTGTGCAGATGGAGAAACTGAGCCTGAAGCCCAGGCTCTTTCTACTCGACCCTAAGGCAGCCCCCAGACTCTTTTTCTTTTTTTCTTTTTTTGAGACTGAGTCTCACTCTGTCACCCAGGCTGGAGTGCAGTAGTGTGATCTGAGCTTACTGCAACCTCTGCCTCCCGGGTTCAAGTGATTCTCCTGTCTCAGCCTCCTGAGTAGCTGGGATTACAGGTGTGTGCCACCACATCTGGCTAATTTTTGTATTTTTAGTAAAAACGGGGTTTCACCATGTTGGCCAGGCTGGTCACGATCTCCTGACCTCAGGTGATCCACCCGCTTCGGCCTCCCAAAGTGCTGGGATTACAGGCATGAGCCACTGTGCCTGGCTCCCCAGACTCTTGAGTGGGTGGACTGAGGTCCTCACTGGGTGTTCCATGGTCCCACCTGCTGGAAGGCTGGGGTACACCCAGTGCTCTGCTGCTGGCAGGGCCAAGCCAGGACAGAGAGAGTAACACTGTGGCCCACTCACTCTCCCTCACCCAGGCAACATGAAGATACCTCCAACATGTGTCTGGGGGCCACTGACCAAGAGCTGGGACCCAAGAGTCTACAGAGGGCATCGGGCACTCCTGGCCTGCCATTCCAGAGAGCCAACACTCTGCAGGGACAGCCAGGGTCTCACAGGGACAATGGATATACAAGGGTCTGTAACTGTAAGGTGACCACATTCCAGCTACAAAGTGAAACCCCCTGGAATGTTGTGTTCACAGGCTGTGTTAATGTCTCTAGGGGGTGGATAGGCCCCACCCAGGGAGGGCAGGGCAGACCTAACCATATGGATCAGGGCTCCATAAATGAAGAGGGAGCTGCCCGCTCGGCTGCAGGAAAGAAGCCCAAGCCAGGCTCTCCTTTCCCTCAGTGGGCTTTCCCCTCTGCTGAACTAGCTCGGGGCGCCTCAGAGTACCTCACAATGAGCACTACCATTTCTGGCCATGTCATTTTGGGCACCGTGGGCCTCAGCTTCCTCATCCACACAAAGGAGATCATCTCACCTGGGGCAGGGGTGGCGAGCTCACATGTCACAGTAACAGACACAGGGTCTGGGCCACAGCCGGCCGATGCACACCACACAGGAAAGGAGTCAGAGGGAGGGCCTGAGACAGACGGTGAGGGAACGCCACGCCCCCCCAATGTCCCCTCCCCACTTCACTCCAGGGGGCTGGGGTTGGCCTAGGAAGAAGGGCCTCAGGCCTCCACAAAGCTGATCAGCAAGCTGGACCTCTGTGCAGCATCTCTGAGCACCAGGCCATGTGTGAGCATCTCACTAACAGCAGGGGCTGCTGGGCAAGTCTCACCTCCTCCAGTGGTGACTCTAGGCCAGCCCCACACTCCCTCCAGGCTGTAATCACTTAGGAGGTGATGTACAAGATAACTATGGGGCTGCTATTATACCCATTGTTAGAAGTTTATTATTACTATTAGCCTGGCCTTAACCCACTCTAATGGCCCAGGCACACCATGATGATCCTGCGTCCTTAGGCGGCACTTAGAAGCACTGGGCCTCCACTTGGGCAATGGTAATGAGAGGCTCTTTCCAGTTCCGACAGCCTGTGATTTAAAGATAGAGATCTCCTGGGGAGGTGCCAGGCCAGAGAGAAGACGGGCCTTCTGTCGTGGTGCCAGTTACTACTGTTATTGTTCGAGTCCAGCCCATCCTCCCAGGGACAGAGCTAGATGTGCCCGATAAGCACATTTCCCCTCCCTCTGCAGCCTCCCCCTCCTCAGATATTACATGTATTCACCAGGGCCTCCGGCTCATCCCTGAGCAGACCGGAGCCCCTGGAGGCAGCACGAACCCGGGACATGGTCAGATACCAGGTTCTGGGACACAAGCTAGCTATCTGACAGGAGCAGGCTGCGGAGCAGTGGGGATACGGGGCACTTGAGGTTTTCATGCACAACAAGCCAAGTGCCTATAGGATGTTTCTGCAGGGCTCTTGCTGAAGCTACTGAGTTACACACTCTCTGGGGGAGCTTTTGGCACCGGCGACCCAGCAAGCTTCTCAGGGCTGCTTAGGCAACCTCTCCTCTAGCTTGAAGTGAATCACAGCTAACTGAGTCTTAAGACAGGAGCCTTGGGAGGTCTGGAGCCAGGACATGAAACCCAGTGGCTGCTTGACTTCTCTAAGCCTCAGTTTTCTCCTCTGTAAACTGGGGGCCTAGTTTTGCCTAAGGAGGCTTTGAAGATGAATGGGGTCAATACAAGCAGAGCTTCTGCCCAGTTCCTGGCACACGTGTAGGCTACCACAGTGACGGACCCTCAGACATATCAAGTCCAAAAACAGCAACAACAAAACTACAGAACCTTGGGTTCTCAGGCTGTTAATGACAAGAAGCTTGGCCGGCCGGCCCAAACTTGCCCTGCAGGCAGGACTTCCTATCAAAGCCGCCTTCTTGGCCCTTGGTACCAAGGAGCCTGCCTTGTCTTCTTCTAAAGGCCGTCAAGGGAACCTTCTGGCTTCTCAGCCACAGGCATTCTCAGGATAGACAGATGGACAGCCAGAAATATCAACTACGCCTCTGCTGTTCCTGCTCCCATCCTCCCCTCAGGTCTTTTAGAAATAAGATTGAGTAGCGGAGGGACAGTGGGGGAGGAGGAGCAGGCAGCACGCAGCTGCTGGGCCGGGAGGAAATTATTGCTGGTAGCCTCTGCTCAGCCGTGACCCTAACAGGACGCCATCGTGAGGGCCCCTTGGGAGGCTGAAGTCTGAAGGCAGGGCAAGGGATGGAGTTTGGACCTTCCAGGCCTCACCACCCATGTCCACCCTGCTGGCCCTGTGCCCACGGCCTGAGCATATCAGAGGCAGGCCAGAGGCATCACCGCCATGGCTAGGCCACCCTGAGAGCCTGGCTTCCTTCCTAGGGTTACTGGGGTCCCCCTTACTGGCAGAAGGGGAATCAGGCTCAGGAGGTTACATGAGAAGAGGAACTGAGGTATCCCTGGTGGTGAGTGGCTGGCCTGGGCCCACGGGCAGAAGCCAGAGGATGCAGATTTGGGCTGGACACCAATAGCTGCCCAAGTCATCCAAAAAAATGCAGCAGGCTGCATGGCAGGAGAGTGAGCGTGCCCAGGGGGAAGGGGACACAGGCTGGCACATGAGAAGCTTGGCTCATAATCTCTGGGGCTCCCTCCCGCAGCAGGGCTTCCGAGGTGGAGAACGGAGAGACCCTGAGGGTAGGTGGGGCTGGGGGAGGGAAGGGAGGCTCAGCAGGGGCAGCAGCTAACATCCACCCTCCCTCACCTGCCTGGAGCCCCGAGCCCAGCCTTTCCTGCCTCCAGGCACCCACACTGGGCACCTGTTTTTTTCTCCACAAGCTCAAGGCCAGTCCTCTCACGGAATGGGCAGCTCCCCGAGGGCAGGCCTGGTGGTTTAGTATATAGTACAAGGTCCGCGAAATCCAGATGTCAGTGAGTTCAAATGCAGATAACAGGAGGGAACCCTGTGAAGCTGACCAGAGGAAACTGGGTTTCACGGTCACCCAGGAGCCCTCTGGCACCAGCCACCATATGCACGGCTCATAACCTCTGGGGTTCCCACCCATCCAGCAGGGGTTTGTGCCCACTGCCCGCCCCGAGGACACCCTGCTTTTGCACGGCTGAATAGAGGACGGGGGGTGGAGTGGGCTCTCCAGACTGGGCCACTGCAGCTAAGCACCAGAAGCCAACCTCAGTGCTGGGCGGGGCATGGCATGGGCCTTCTGACTGACATGCACAGCCCCCCACGAGGCTGGAACTACGAACTACTTACTAGTGATGGGGAAACAGGGCCCATGAGATTCAGTGATCTGCCAGTGACAAGAATGAGGAGCCCCTAACTGTTCAGTCAGGATGGGTGACCGCAGCCTGCCGCTCGGCAACCCTCATCCCACCCACCCGAACTCAATGGCCACCTTCAGGCCCATTCCCTCCCTGATCCTGGGCCTCCTGTCAGCTCAGGCACCCCCTCCTCATAATGAGGTTCTCCTGGGTGTGGGGTGTCACTTTCGTTGATGTTCCTTTATAGAAAACATTTCCGGCTAGGCATGGTGGCTCACCTAGCACTTGGGAGGCCAAGGCGGGAGGATCACCTGAGGTCAGGAGTTCAAGACCAGCCTGACCAACATGGTGAAACCCTGTCTTTAAAAAAAAAAAAAAGGAAAAAGAAAACATCTCCCCTTCCCATGGCCACTGCTAAAACCCACCCCACTACCCCCAACACTATCCCAGTGCCAGTAAGCCCCGGACCTAAGGTATCTACTAGCTGAGGTTTTCTGGCCATTGAGAAGATGGTAAGTCAGTCTTTCCTGGGTCACAGGCATCGTGGGGGCACAGGATGGCTTAGGGTGGCTGGGGGTCAGGCCACTCAAATCTGAACCCACGTTCTCTTCCACCATCTCAGGACAGCTCAAGGGCAGGGAAATAAACAAGGTGTTACCAGGCCTCCATTTCTAAGTCTGAGCAGGCAGAGGCCTAAACTCCCTCGTCTAAAGCCTCTAGAGTATTAGCCGGGCATGGTGGTGCACACCTGAAGTCCTAGTTACTAGGGAGACTGGGGCGGAGATCATTTGAGCCCAGGAGGTGGAGGCTGCAGTGAGCTAAGATCGCGCCACTGCACTCCAGCCTGGATAACAGAACAAGACCCTGTTTTAAAAATAATAATAATCATTAAGTTTCTGAGAATATGTACAAGAGAGTGAAAATGGTGGCCAGGTGTGTAATCCCAGCACTTTGGGAAGCCTGAGGCAGGCAGATCACCTGAGGTCAGGAGTTCGAGACCAGCCTGGCCAACATGGTGAAACTCCCCATCTCTACCAAAAATACAAAAATAAGCCGGTCCTGGTGGCTCATGCCTGTAATCCCAGCTACTGCGGAAGTTGAGGTGGGAGGATTGTTTGAACCCAGGAGGCAGAGGTGGCAATGAGCCAAGATCTCGACTCTGCACTCCATCCAGCCTGGGTGACAGATCGAGGCTCAAAAAGAAAAATCAAAAAAACAAAACACAAAAAACAACACAAAGGCAAGCATGGCTTGGAGGCCTCAGACCTCCAGCAGGGCCTACCGCCAAGCAGAAGCCACAGGACATTCTGAGTGAGTGTGAGGCGGATGGAGGACAGGAGTGAGTGTGGGCAGCAAAGCTTGGAGGTCGCTGGAAACTTTGGGAAGAAAAGAGCCACTCTGGAGAAGTCAGCCATGTGAACAGGCCTGCCCTGGGCTGGCGCTGTGGGGATTTTGCCTGACTTTCCTGCCCCTATGCACCCTTCGGAACAGTTTACCCCTGAGGTCTTTGAGCAACGCCTTCCTGTGGCTCCAAATGGCAGGGAGACTGGTGTTTCCAACAGGAAGCAGGCTTTCCACTCGGGGCGGAGGCCCCCAGCACCTCTAGTTTTTAATGATCACACTCCTATTTATTTAGTTTCTGAACAGCTACAGATTTCTGCCTGAGGGAGTTCCAGGCAGTTAGGCTATTTGCGGTGAAGTTAATGAAGCAACTCAGTGGAAGTTGCCTTGTCTCCCGCTCCTCTCTGTGGGAAGACACAGGAGGCCCCTTGATCCCCATTTACCTGCCAGACAGGAGCCTCTCCTCACCTTCCTCATCTTCCCCTCACCCTGCTCCAGGTACCACACCTCTTCCCCCAGGCTCACCTGGCTCGCCACCAACGAGGGAAACGGACTGGCCAAGGTTTTAGTGTTTCCACTTGCCTTAAGGTGAGCACCAAATATTTCTTAAGACAGAAAGACTTACAAAACCTCAGTAAAGACCACTCCTGCTCCTAGTAAAGCTCCCGGCTTCCCAATCCTATAGGGGCCACAGGCTGAAGATGGAGGCCGGAGGCTTCCAATTGGCCGCACCTCCTTTGCACCAGGTGCGGCATGAACACCTTGCATAATGATGGTTCGTACTTCTAATAACTGGCACTCAGGATTGCCAGCTTTGTGCTGAGGACTTTCCATGTATTTATTCAGTGAAGTCTCACTGCTCGTACCCCTATTTTATAGATGAGAGAACTGAGGTCTCGAGAGGTGACCCCAGGGGCACATGGTCGGTAAGAGGCAGAACTGAGTTTCAGACCCAGGCTGTCCAACTCCAAAAATGCCCAAGCACTAAGCGGGACTGCTCTCTCTCTCTCTAATCTCATTTAAACCTCACGGAGACGTTACGGGGCAGATTGCTATTAATTCCATTTTGCGGCTGAAGATGAGGCTAACATGGGCTAAACCAACCAGGGACACATGATTCAGAAGTAGGGAGGGTGGCATTTGACCCCAGGCTGTCGCCAGGACTTTTCCACATAAGCATGAGTGTTGGTGACCAGGAAAAGAGGGGTCATTAGGGAACATGCACTTGGTCCCCAGAGTGGGCCTCTGCTTACAGGCTCCTTGGCCTCTGCCACTTCACACCCAGCCTGGGGTCCCCACTACCCTCCACCCAGGCAGGCCTGTGTGCCCACCCACCTGCACCTCCTGCCTCTTCTCCAAACCTCTGAATCCCCAGGAGCCCCGTCTACACCTCTACCTCCTCCAGGAAGCCTTCCACATCCCAGCCATGGAGCTCACGCCTGTGAGCTGGAGAAAATGTGGGCTCTCCCTCTTTAGGGGCATGCATCTACTCTCATTCCTAAGTGGAATTTTGTGAGCTCCCTGGGGGTAGCTTCTGGGTCCCCTTGGGGGTAGGTTCTGGGTCCCCTTGGAGCTAGGCACAGAGAAGGGAATGATCAATATTGGGGCTTCACGGCTCTCAGGACCAGGGTCCCTATGGCCTCTTGAGGCCTTCACTGGGCCTCCCCATCCATTCTCCCAGAGGAGAAGCAGAGCAAGCTTCCTTTGCACAGAGAGGAAACCAAAGCACAGCTAATGGCAAGAGCCAGGGAGTTTCCACTAGGGGCTCGGGCAGGGAAGCCCAGCACCCACGAATGAGGAGGCTACTGCCGGTCAGGGTGGGGCGGGAGAGCCCTGGGCCCCGCTCTGAGGAGCTCTGAGAAACGGTTTACGACTTTCTAAGTGGGCCTCCGCTGACAGCTTAACAGCCAGCTCCTCCCTGCCCCAGCTTCATATTTACGAGCTGGCTCAAAAAGGGGGGCTCAGGAATCCGGCCCACACCACCCGATCCTCAGCCCTCTGGCTCCGGGGCCAGGAAGCCATAAAAAAATGATCTTGCATTGCTTCCCTTCCCCCACATGGTGTTTTAGGTGGGGCAGGCCGGGCTTGGCAATGGACCCTGGGGGCAGGGAAGATGTAGGGTCTTTTTCAAAGGCTGCACAAGCACATTCTCACAGAGGGGAACTCAACTGCCCAGGTCTCGGCAGCAGGCTTTGCCCAGTCCTGGGGACCCCTAGTCTGAGCTGTCAAGGGCTGGACATATTCATACTCATGGGGCACCTACTCCAAGCCAAGGTGTCACCTCCAATATCTCATTTAGTCTTCCCAATAACCCTGAGGAGTCTGACAAGATTCGGAAAGGTCTTTGGGCTCAGATCTCCACTGTTCCCTCCTGCCCCCCACCAGAAGGCCTCTTCAGTTTACAGTTGAAGAGTGAGACCCAGAGAGGGCAAGGAACTTGCCTAAAGTCACACAGCATATTCATGGTAGAGTGTGGAGCTGAACTGGGACTCCCAGCTCCCAAAGCGGTAGGACCCATGCTGCTTGCTGCAGGCTCCTGACATGCCAGTGGGTGAGGTGGGGATGATTCCTTTGCCTTCCACATGGGTCCCTCTGTCTATAGATGGTCCACATGCGACCAGATGCTCTCTGGGAGTCTCAGCAGCTTGGGCACGCTACAGCTGGAATTCCACGATGGTGCCTGGTCTGAGGCCCAGTTGGTATTGAGCTGCCCTTCCTTTTCAGGCTGAGGCCAAGAGGCCATGCCAGCCCTGGCCATTCTCTAAACTTAGTCCTCAGAGCTGGAGGCTGGGCTCTGGGAGCCCCCTAGGACCCCCCTGCCTGTCCCTAAGTGTCCTCCCACTGTCTGGCTTGGGAAGGGCCAGCGTCTCCCACAGGATGTGGCCGTCTGGCTGGCTGAAGCCTCCACCACATCCCCTCTGGGTGCTCTCCAGGCCCAAAGCTGAGGAACGCCGACCACGGAAGGAACCCCACCCTCTGTCCCCATCCCAGCCCACACTGGCACGGCCCCTAGTCCACATACCCTCTTCTTCCCGCTGAAGTGGGTCAGTCCCACCCAGGGAAACCAGTCCTCAGCCTTCTGCTGAGTTTGGGGCTCTGGCTACAGCGGGGGCTCAGCAAATGGCCATCCAGCCCTCAGAGGGGTTCGGAGGGGAGGCTGATGCTAGAGGGAGGTCTGGTGGCTGCAGGCCTCTTGGTCCCACCCCTCTTGTCTTTCTCTGTGGTCTGGGCCCCTTTCCTGATGGCCCCCCTAGCAAGGGGTTGTCTGCAGATAATCAGGGAACAGATTTGGGAAGAAGGAGGAAAAAAAAGCAGTCCGGCGCCAGACAGGATCCTTATCTTCTGGGGCGGAATGTCTGTCAGAGGCAGCGGCAGCAGGGCAGGGAGTCCCGCAGCAGAGGCCAGGCACTTGCAGCCGGGGTAGGGGAGGAGGGGCCACCCTGGGCACTGTTGGTGGGGAGGGGATGGCCTCCCCTCTGGGCCAGGAGACAAGTGGGAATCTGGCCTGCTGGGGAGGGGATCTGGATGCCAAATCCTGTCCCCTCAGCCCAGCTCTGAGGATGTGTCTCCCTCATATGTGATGTGTTTAGGATTCTGGGACCTCTGCAAACAGAACAGGGGAAGAGAGGCCCAGGTTCCCAAGTCCCCCAAGTTCCTAACAAGGCAGCAGGGCCCCCAGACCCAGCAGCCTGGAACTGGCTGGGGAACTGTCTTAGCCCCAAGACTCTGGCTGAGTATTGTAGCTGCACCTGTAGGTGCTCTCACCTGTAGGATGGGGATGAAACTCCACGTGCTTCTTGCACTGAGCTATTAGGCTTCTCCCAGAGATACCATCTAGCAAGTGCCTAGCAAAGGGAGTGTGTGTTCTGCCCGGGGCTTTGAGCCTCTCACCCCAGGGGCTTCTTGCTGGTTCTCACACAGCTTGAGAGACCAAAGGAAGGTCATACAAGGGGCTCTGCTTCTTCCAATGGCCCCCACAACACTTTCAGTGAAACCCCACTACACGGTGAATGTCCTTTTCATAGAGCAGAGAGCAGGTTTTCAGATGGGGCAGTTTCCCCAAGGCGGTCCATAAATCTTGGGACCAAGAGGCTTTGATTCCCTGGCTTGGATTTCTCTGGGCCAGGGCTGAATCCCAAGAATGAAGCCTTATCTCCATGGAGGCCCCAGCAAAAGACCCTGGAGGGAGCAGTGTCAAGTGCAGGCCAAGGGCACAGGCCCTAATCCGGGTTCAAATCCAGGCTCTTCTGCCACTTCCTGGCTGTGTGACCCTGGGCAAGTGGCCTTATCTCCGCCCCCAACTCCGGGTTAATTTCCTTATCTATAAAATGAGGAAGATGTCTCTTCAGTGCTAATATTCTGTGACTTCACACTTGACCTAACAGGCTCTGCCCCTGAGAAACGTGAACCGTAAGAAGGGAGCCAGGAAACATATAACTTATACTCACACACCATCAGGCAGAGAAGCATCAAACCAAGTGTGCTCGCATGGCCTGGAGCACCCTGGGGCCAGGTGCCTTTGTGGACCCTGTTTCTAATCTCCTGGTGGCCTCAGCCAGGAGCAGTTGGAGTGGGCTGGCCTCCTGCAGGAGTTGGACCAGTTCATCTCCCAGGGAGAGGCCAGAGGAGGACATGCCAGCCAGGGTCCTGAAGAAGAAGGAAAGGCTTCTGTCTGGTGCTGAGGATTAAAGGCACACTCCTCTGTGCCCCACCCCAGCCCCACCAGAACCTGGCTGGCCTGTCCCCTAGCTGCCATCTGTAGGGGCTGGTCCTCATAGGGACTGGGAGAGGAGGATGCAGGCTGCAGAGCTAGAAACTAAATCCAGGCTGGGACAGTGGCCACCTCCGGAGTTACAGTGATGGACTGTGGACTGGGGAGGGGAGGGGAGGGGGAGACAAGGGAGTATAGGGGCGGGCTTGGTCAGTGAGAGAGGCAAAGGTGAGAGCTGGCTGGAGCCGCCAGCATCTTCCGGGCTGTTATTCTGGGCAACATTTTATTTATTCAGAGGCTGGGGATGCGGCTCAGCATTGGTTAGCTCAATATTTATTACAAGCGCAGTGACCTTGTACCATGGACCCTGTGATGGGGCCGCTGCAGGACCCTCTTTCCCATGTCCTCGGTGCCAGGACACACTTGAAAACCTGCAAGGAAGAGCCAAAGGGTCCTACCTTCCTGAAAGATTGCCCAATCCAACTCTTGCTTTACTTTGGGGAAATCGAGGTCTGAGGCAGAAACAGCCTTGCACCAGGTCACAGAGCACACTGGTCCAGATCCCTGCTCTCTTGGCACATTTAGGCCATCAGAACGGACAAATGCCGTGGAAGCAGAAATACCCCAGACCACACTGAGAGGGACAGCGACCTGCCCACCAGTCTCCCATCAAGTGCAGACAAAGCTGATGGAAATCCTGGAGTAAGGCTGCCGCTTTGTGTACAAGGCACTCAAGGCCCCTGAGCCTTGGTTTCTCCTTCTGCACAAGCAAATAATCATGCCCATCTCACAGAGGGGTTGGGAGGACTGTGTGAAAACACCCTGGAAACTGTCAAGTCCCATCCACTGAAATTTATTCACATGCTGCATGGCAGGCTGTGCTGGGAAGTGAGGCAGGATGGCCATGGGGGACTGGTATCCATCCATGGCCACCAAATCCCTTCCTATCACAGCCTCCAAGGCTAGGCAGGACGCAACTAATAAATCGGCAGTAAGAGCTCCTTCTTAACCAACTGAAGACATGTAAATGACCCAAAGCAATGCCAGGGCTGCCAACTGGCAGAGCTCACAGTGACATCACATTTGCTCCAAGCCTTCCAGCAGCTGAGGTCAGCTTGCAGAGCAGGGCCCCTCCCCCTCCAGCCCCACGCTGAGCCAAGAGGAGCATGGCACTGCCAGGGCTGGGGCCGGGGCCGGGCCACCAGCTTGGGTTCTGTGAGTTCCTCCCTCCTTGTGCGCTCCTCCACCCTCCCTGACTGCATCTCCCCCATGAACACAAGATTGCTGCTTCTCATATAACACATACGCAGTGGTGTGAACTCCTGGTAAATGAAGATCTTATTTAAAACTGTGTGCTATCAGAGGAGGAGATGAGACAGGTTTCAACACAGCTCAGCCGGCTTGCCAGGAAAAGGAGGTGCTGGGGGCTGTGCAGAGCCACAGGCGGTTCCTGGGAGTTCCTGGGCCGTTGTGGAAGATGGACCACGAGGCTCCTGGCAATGCTTTCAAGTCATCTACGAGGGTCAAACAGGGTATCCCTTTCTTCATCTTTGCAGGAGGGTTCAGCAAGGAGATTCCCACATTTGAGAATTCAGTTTGCTGTGTGGAACAGAGTGGCTTCACCTCACAGGACTTTACCAGAATGCAGAATTTTGGATCAGAGAGGTCTTGGAGATCCTCAGGTCCCAGGTTCCTCTACCTTAGCTGTACAAGAGAACCACCGGCGGGGGCTTTTAAAGATCCTGACGCCCAGGCCAGAACCCAAGACGGATTTCTGGGTGAGACCTTGGTGTCAGGTGATCCCATTGTCCAGCTAAGGTTGCGAGCTACCAAGCTAGACTCTTTTTAACGTAAGTGTGCAGCAGAATCGCCTGTCAAAATTCCTATGCCCAAACCTGGCCCACAGTCCCTAAACCAGAACCTTTAGGGTAAAGGCCAGGCATGTGCATTAGAAAAAAAAAAAAACTCTTAATATTTTTATGTACAATTGTGGTTTTTCATTTGCTGAGCACCTGTTCACAAAGGCCCACTGTGTGCTGGGCACTGTTCTGAGCGTCGAGGGTACGCTGCTGACTGTACACCCGGGCAGGGGAGGCAACACATAAGTCTATATTCAAATAACCATTCCAGATGGCAAGAAGTGCTAGAAGAAGAGTAAGAGGCAGGGAGCCAGGAAAGGACTCTCTGGGGAGGGGACATTGGAGCCGAGACCCGGATAACAAGAAGCCAGCCACGCCAAGCTCAGTGCCACAGCGCTCCATCCAGAGGCATGTTTGCTGATGTGTGAAGTGACGACTCCATCAGCGGCCGAGCCCTCATTCTCTCCAACCCCCACCTTCCCCCCACTGTGTTTTTAGGGTGCCTGGCTGAGCCCTCACTCTCTCCAACCCCCACCTCCCCCCACTGTGTTTTTAGGGTGCCTGGTTGAGCCCTCACTCTCCAAACCCCACCTCCCCCCACTGTGTTTTTAGGGTG
Organism: Aotus nancymaae; assembly: GCF_030222135.1. Lineage (NCBI taxonomy): Eukaryota > Metazoa > Chordata > Mammalia > Primates > Aotidae > Aotus > Aotus nancymaae. The sequence continues at coordinate 62,962,799 of NW_026988421.1, read as the reverse complement.
CCTGGCAGGAAATGCTTGGAAGAGGCCAGTGGGTGTCACAGTGGCACCCTCTGCCCCTCAGGAAGTTCTACAGGCTGCTGGGCTAAGGGGACTTTACAATGCACAGCTAAAAGCTATAGGAACTCTACGGGTCACTAGTCCAACCCCCTCATTTAACAGACGAGGAAACTGAAGCTCAGAGAGAGAAAGTGATTTGCCTTGATGTAGCATCTCCACTCTGACAGGGTTAAATGGGACAATGACTTCACCATGGAGGTCACTTGCTGCTGTCAAGCCCATTGTCTTCACCCCCAGCCCCACCCCAAATCTGCTGGAAGGGCAGATATGCTGGCTGCTCACCATATAAACAACCTGTGTGTTCCAGCCATGGTACAAGTAAGTCTGTGACATACCCAGGGAGCTTGAGTGGTGGGAAGGTGGGGAACCCCCACTTCCCTGCTTCCCTGCCCCATAATCTTTCTGTGGGCAGAGGTCCTGTCTCCCACACAAGGAAGCCTGTCATAGGCCAGACAGAATGGTGCCAGATAAGGCCATGGAATTTGGAATTTGGTAGGATCTGGAATTTCCCTTATGGGGAAGGCTGGTCCCAGCTGTCCACTCATGATGAGCATCCAAAGGGAGGCTGTGCCAGGCTCCAGGGATGGGGCGGGAGGCCCACATACCAGGGGCCAGAGGCCTGATGAGGAGTGGAGGGCAGAGAGAAGGTGGCTGGTTGTCTTTGGAACGTCCCTCCCCAGAGAGGCAGCCTAGGTCCCCAGGTCACTTGGTGGACAAGCCATTGAAAGCATTTCTACCTTGGCCACTGGCCTGCCCTGCTCAGTCTGAGGTCCACCTTTGTGGTGTAGCAAGGAGGGCTAGAGGCCAGGGACTGCCAGTCTTCAACCTGCTTGGCCTTGGCTTTGCTGTGTGTTCAGGGGTCAGCAGCTTCCCTCGCTGAGCCATGAGTGGAGGTGAGATCCTGGCCCCAGAACAGGCCTGTGCCTGTCCTCACTCTGACCAATCAGAGCAAGAGCCCTCAGGTTCCTCCTAAGGGAAACTCAGTTTCCCAGCTGAGTTCCCCTAGGGAAAGCATGGAGGTAAGACAGGGTGTCCTTGAAGGACAATCTAGAATGGTCTACAATGCTTCTTTTCTTTTTTTTTTTTTCTTCAGATGAAGTTGCTCTGTTGCCCATGCTGGAGTGCAGTGGCACAATCTCGGCTCACTCACTGCCACCTCCGCCTCATGGGTTCCAGCCCTTCTCCTGCCTCAGCCTCCTGAGTAGCTGGGATTACAGGCACCTGCCACCACACCCAGCTAATGTTTTTTATTATTATTTAGTAGAGATGGGGTTTCATCATGTTGGCCAAGCTGGTCTCGAACTCCTTACCTCAGATGATCCACCCACCTCAGCCTCCCAAAGTGCTGGGATTACAGGCGTAAGCCACCATGACCAGCCTACAATCTCAGCCACCAAACCAAGGCAAAAGCAGAGAGGAGGCGATAGGGGTGAAAATTCAGATGAACAGTGTAGCTCAGGAGGTAGCTCTGTCTCCAGAGCTGTAAAAGGCTCTGTCTGCCCCCACCTGTAAAAGGGCAGTGAAAACACACACCTCGATGACTTTGTGGGGCTGTTGAGTCAATACGAGGGTCTTTTTGCCTGCAACAGCGCTCTGTGCCTGGGAGCAACCGGCAGGCGATGGTGGGACAGCCAGAGATGGCATGGGGCTGATTCTCACCACCAGCTTTTACTCAAGCCAAGGGATGCAGGGCCCTCATGCACCCCTTTATAGGGTCTGCCAGACTTCAGTTCCTAAGAATCTCTGAGAACTACACGTTCCACCCCAGAAGCACAACTCCCTAGAAGGAGCCTTGGAAAGGAAGTCCAGGGGAGTGAGAGGGAGATGCCCCAAGGCCCGGTGAATTTCTGTTTAGCCTGACCTTCTAGCAGAGATCAGGGCCTCTGGGGGCTCGGGCAAGCGCTCTGGTCCACTGGGCCGTGATGGGAAGGAGGGCGGATGGCTTGATCTACGCTTCCGGCGGCCCCTTTCCCTGGAGAGGCCAGACCCTCAGCAGGCCCTGCCCCACCCTCTGCAAACTCCTCAGGATCCAGAGGCAGGGGCGAAGGAGGACACTGTCAAGGGTGTAATAAACGACTTACTGACTGGTAAGCAGAACTCTCAGGCTTGGAGCAGGACCTTCCGACAATCAAGCCCCGCACCATCCTCCCAGGGTCCCCTCCACCCTCCGGAGGAGCTGAGGTCTGGCTCAGTCTCTTTTCTGGCAGACCAGCTGTTCAGCCCCTGGGGCTTGTTGCTCCCCATGCACCCACACACACCTACTCTCTCCAACCAATCCTTAAAACGGCAAAGGGGCTGACTGAGGCTGGCTCACTGGCCTGTGGGAAAGGCCAGTTCCGTCCATCAATCAACAGTTCTTTAGGGAGGCCACAATCACGCTGGAGGAGTCTGCATTTGATAAAGCAGCTCCAAGTTCAATTCCCTAACCACCCAGGCACTCCACAAGTAACTCCAGAGCATCCAGCACTCCCCGGACATTGAGGAAGGTTCGCAGGAGTAAGACCCAGTCCCTGCCTTGGGGAAGGGGTGTAGGGTGGGCTCATGGAAGGAGCACTGAATCTGGAGTCCAAAAGCTAGGGTTGAACCTGGAAGAGGCCTGACACTAAAAGCTAGATTAGGGTGGGTCACTTCACTTCTCCTAGCCGCATTTTGCTCTGCTGCTAAGACTTTCCTCCCAGAGTCATCGCAAAGACTGAGTGAGACAATGCATGCAAAATGGCCAATGTGGGCACAGAGCAGGCCCAGTAGGTGCCCCTCATGTGCTCAAGCCCCCTCCACAACTATATATATATATATGATATATGTATATATAATGTGAGGCCATTATATATGTTTAATGTTTTCCTGTCTGATAAATGAGAAATGGTATCTCGTAGTTGTTTTAATATGTGTTTCTCTAATTCCGAGTGTGTCTGTTTGAGGGTCATTGTTCTATCTTACTTTGTGAATTGTCTGTTCCTGTCTTTTTTTCCACCTTTCTGTTAGGGCTTGACATCTAAAAGCACTTCGTTCCTTGATATCTAAAAGCACTTTATATACTATAAATATTAACTCTTTGTGGCATATGTTATGAATATTTCTCTCAATTTGTCAAATACTGTGTCTTTTGACTTGGTTTAAGGTGTTTTATGATTTTTTTGGTCAAAAATTTAAAAATTTTTATGTAATAAAACTGACCAGTTTTTTATTTTATTGCCTCTGGATTTTAAGTCATGGTTAGAAAGCCTTTCCCACCCTCAAGGTTAAAAAGGAATCTACTCCTATTTTCATTTAGTAGTGGTATCACTGTTTACATCTGGATCCCAAATCTCCCTGGAGTTCATCTCTCTGTATGGCGTGAGGCTTGAATCAAGTTTCACCTTTTCCCACATGGCTACCTAGTAGTCTGAGCACCATCTACTAAAGAGTCTGTCTTTACCCCAGTGACCGGTGATACCACTTTGTTATGTACTGTATTTCCATAGACACTTCGGTCTAATTCTGAACTTACTATTATTGTTGGTCTATTTGCCAATTCACACACCAGTAAGCACACTGTTTTAATTACAGAGGCTTTATAGTATGTTCCACTATCAGTAGGAATAGTTTTACTTCGTCTTTAACCTTTTCTAATGCTTCTAATTAATTGGCTACTCTCATTTAATCACATTGGCTAATACCTCTAGCATAGTGGTGAATACTAGCAGAGGTAAATACTAGCAGGGTATCTATTACTCATCTTATTGAAAGTACCTTTAGTGTTTCTCCATTAAATAAGATACCAGCTTTAGGACTGGGGTGTGTGTGTGTATTTTTAATTTCAGTTGTTTTTGGGGAACAGGCGATATTTGGTTACATAGATAATAAGTTCTTCTGTAGTGATTTCTGAGATTTTGATGCACCCATCACCCAAGCAGTGTACACTGTACCCAATGTGTAGTCTTTTATCCCTCACCCCCTCCCACCCTTCCCTCATGTCCCTAAAGTCCATTATATCATTCTTACGCCTTTGCATCCTCATAGCTTAGCTCCCGCTTGCAAGTGAGAACATGTGATTTTTAGTTTCCCATTCCTGAGTTACTTCACTTAGAATAATGGTCTCCAGCCAGGTGAAGTGGATCATGCCTGGAATCCCAGCATTGCGGGAGGCCGAGGAGGGCGGATCACTTAAGGTCAGGAGTTCGAGACCATCCTGGCCAACATGGTGAAACCCATCTCTACTAAAAATACAAAAATTAGTCGGGCGGATTAGCACCCGCCTGTAATCCCAGCTACTTGGGAGGCTGAGGCAGGAGAATCGCTTGAACCTGGGAGGCAGAGGTTGCAGTGAGCCAAGATGGCGCCACTGCACTCCAGCCTGGGCGACAAGAGCAAGACTCAGTCTCAAAAAAATAAAAGATAAAAATAAAAATAAATAAAAATGCGTATGATCTGATACGATTTTGTAAAGGGAATATCTCTGCAGGCACTAGCGGGTGGGAAGGAGACTTTATTTGTCCTAGAAGGTTGAGTGGTCCTCCCCACAGGCTCAGCAGAGGAGCGGTGTGCGGGGCTGGCAAGGCGTGGCCAGCCAGGTGTGCTGCCAGCAGGCAGTGTCTGCAGGGTGTCCTGGAGTCTGTGTGGCACGGTGGCAAGCAGTCCTCAAGACCCACCATGTCCCCTTCCAACTTCAGCCTCTCTCTGCCTTGGCTTTTATGTCTCAGGCTCTGAACAGTGTGGGAGCAACTCGGAGAGCGAAGACTGGTCCAGGGATGTGGTGGGCTGGGAGGGAACAAAATGCAGAGAAGAAAACTCTAACTCTCTACTCCCTGCTGGGCCTGCCTGCCCCGTTTTCTAAGAATGGGCAGCCGGCCGAGGGATTATGTAACTTCTGGTGGGCATGGCAGATGGTGTGTTGGCTCAGACAGCATCAAACCCGGCACTGACACTAACCTTCTCTGACGTGGCACCCGGGCCTCCTCTGTTCTGAGATGTGGGGTGTGCAATGGGGTCAGGGAATGGGGGCACAAAGATGGGTGAGAAGTGGCCAAAACTCTTGTCACTGAGCTCAACAGCCGTGGCCAGCCAGGCATGGGAGAAGCCAGGGACCTGGGCCCTCCTATCCCTGCCCCACAGGCAGCAGTTCTCAGGAGGCACTGCCTAGTCCAGGGCTGCTCTGCAGGCCTCCTGCTGCCTCAGAGCAGCGGCCCTGGGGGTTTGGGGAACAGTGTCCAAAGCACCTCTCAGGGTATTTTCTCACTTGGCCCTACCTGGCATTCAGCTTCTTTTATTCCTTTTGCCAATGAGTAAACTGAAGTTCAAAGAAGGTGGGTGGGATTTGCCTATCACACAGAGACAGATTTGGCCTTAGAGCTGAAGATTTTAGACTCCTAGTCCAGTGCTCTTCCTAAATGGATAACAAGGCAGACTCTCCCCTCGCTGATAACTCCCAAACAATTACCAAATCAACCTACAGGGCTTCCTGAACTGTACTCACAGTGCTTTATGGCGATGGGCTTTGATGGCTGGAAGGCATCTCAGAAGTCCCTAGGACAACCCCTCTCTACCTTATGTCTAATATGCCTGTGTCAAAAAGGGAGTAAGACAGAAAGAAGGCAGCGGGTTCTGTGGATCTGGGATCCAGGGATCCCAAATCCCGCTGGAAGGCGAGATCCAGCAATTTGTGGATTTCCTTCTGGGTGGAAAGAAAAGAAAACCGACCTTCACTGACCATGTCCATCTCCTTTAATGTCCCCAACAACCAATCGGGGCCCCACTTTATAGTGAGAAGATGCAGGCTCATGAAATTGCAGTTAATGATGGAGCCAGGTTTTCTGATTCCAGGGCAGAACCTCTTCATTTGGACAGAGGAAGCTCAGACAGGGAAAAGGACTAGCCCGATGTCACAAAGCAAATTAGTGACATGGCTAGGATTAGAATACAGTTTTTTATTCAAAAAAAAAAGAAAAAAAAGAATCCAGTTGTCCCAATCCTCAACTTGGAGCTTTTCCTGCTGTTGTGTGTGTGTGTGGTGGGGGCTGGGGAGGGGAGCTGGATCAAATTGGCAGCAGGGGTCCCTGTGCCCAGCAGTCTTGGCTTTCCTGGGCTACCAGGGAGGAATTCCAGATCAGCCTGTGGCAAGGGCCCCTGACAAGGACAAGTGAGCCCCTAGTTGAGGATGGTTGCTGGGCCAGGCTTGCTGCTTCCTGGGGATGTTTAATCGCCCAAAGATGTCAGTACTGGACATGGTGCCACCGAGAGTCTGGATCAGCCAGAACTTGTGGCCAGAAACATTCTCCTGTACCAAGCCCAGCTCCTACTAAGAAGTTGGTAGCAGTTGCTATAGAGGGCTGAGGCCTGGAGTCAGATCTGGCCATGGCCTTTAGATATACCTGCTCAGCCCACACTTGCTCTCAGGCCTCAGAGCCAGTGTCCATGTGGTGGGCATTCTGTTGAGCCACTAGAAGGCAAGGTGGAGAGAAGTGATAATGGGCTTGTGGCTAGAAGTAGGAAACAAACATTTTAAAGCAGCCTGGACCAGCTGTGCCTTACAAGGGCCACCTTGCAGATAAGTACAAAGTTTACCAGCCCAGCAAGTGTCTGCCAGTCTGCTTTCTCCATGTAAAGGGGCAAGGGCACTTGACTGCAAAACCTGGATAATTCTCTGTGGCTCCGCTGGATTTAGTGAACAAATTCCTTCCTACCTAGGGGCTCTGATCACTGAAGACTTTGCTCTGGCTTCCACCGTGCTGGGCACACCGCGTTGAAAGCAAGCAAGCAGCAGATAATGAAGGGAGGGAAGCAGGCAGGCAAGAGGGGAAGGCTGGAAGCAAAGAATGAGAATCTTCTAATTCTTTAGTTACTCATCCACAGCAGCAGGTACATGGGCAGCTGGGACAAAATCACAAGTACCTCTCGTGAGTAGGGCCTGACCGTGAGTTCTCATTCGTCCATTCTACAGAGATTTATCCAGTACCTCTGGATGCCAGGAATACACATGAGTGAGCAAAATCAGACTCAGCCTCCCTAGTCACCTAGTGCCACGGCTGCTCTGCCATCACCTAGTCGTTTCAATCCATCCCGCCTGCCCCTGCTGAACCTGTCTCCCCATCCCTAGGGCCCTGGCTTGGTGACAAGGAAAGGGAAAAAAATGCAGGCTGCCCCATCCAACAGACTCCCACCCCACCGCAGGTCACTGCTCACTCTGAATCTCACTCTGCCCTGCTGTGTCACAGAGTGACCAAAGGTGGGACAGGGATGGGGGAGGGAGCCAGGGACAACTTTCCTGGAATTCTTGACTCAATTTCTTGTAAGCTCTGCATCCTGCATTGGTGTCCAGGTCCCCAGCCAGGCAGGCGGGCGCCTCTGATCGCATTACAGAGCTGCTTTCCTTGGGCTTTGTCTTCTGAAGGCAGTAATGCCTCCAGATGCCGCTTGGGGCCGCTGGGGGTTGCAGGTTCCTGGGTAATCTCAGCAGAAGACTCCCTGGGGATGCCTCCTGGGTCAGGGCAGGCCCAGGTAAGCACCAGGGACCAGAAAAAGCAGCTTCTCTCTTCCTGGCCCTCTTCCTGGCTCTCTGGCCAACCTGGAAACTGCCACTTGCCACTTGGAGACTCTGTCCCCCTGTTCTGCCCAGAGATGCACAGGGAGAGAATCAGGCCCAGGCCCAGCCCTAGCCCTAGCCAGGGGTCAGCTAGATTGTGGGGTGGAGGAGGGGCAGGAAGAGAAGGGAAGGCAATGGAAATCCACAGAGCACCCACTCTGCCAAGACAGCATATGTGTTAGTTCACGTCACACCAGCACCTGGTGGGGGTGGTGGAACCATGCCTATCTCATAAATGGGGAAGCTGAGGTGCAGAGGGTGAGCCACCTGACCCAGGTACTTCCAGAAGATTCAAATCCTAATGCCTGGGGCTCTTTCCACTGTACTAAGAGAACTCAGGTCCTAGAAGTCTTGAGTTGCTAGATGATCAGACATGAGTCAGAAACTGAATGTAGTAGCATGTGTCTCCTGGGTGGACATGCCACACATTCCCAGCCATGCCTTCACGTGCACATCCCCTAGCAGGGTCACACTCTCCATTTACCCAAAGTCTCTCATCCTTCAAGGGCCAGTCAAGTGCAAACCTTCCCTCCTCCAGGAAGCCTTTTCTGACCACCCAGCCCACACGAGCTTCTTCCTCTCGACATCATAGGCATTTCCCTTCGTTCCACCCAATACATGGTACCCACATGATGATGATGATGATGATCACGACGATGACAGTGAATGCTACTGAGCACTTCAGAATATGCAAAGCACTTCTATGCATAATCTCATTTATCCCCAAATCTGATGAGACTGGTGCTATTACTACTCCCATTTTACAAATGAAACTAAGCTCAGAACTAAGCTCAGAGAGGGTAGGCAACTTGCTCTAAGACACACAGCCAGATGGTGGCACTGCCAGGATTTGAACCTGAGTAATGTGACTGCACAGCCTGCCCTCTAAACACTCGCACAAGACCCCTCCAAAGACACACACATCTCGGCTCATCCTCGAATGGTTCCTCTCTGTTGTATCATCCTAACCCGCCTTGCACCTCATCATCATAGGCCTGGCACTTGGCCCACGCTTCACGCAGCAGCACAAAGCCCATCAGTTCTTCAAGGGTCGGGCCCATGCTTTTTCCGCTTCTGACCGCAGACTGAGCACTTGCTCAGACAGAATGAATGCGCATGTTCCTCAAGTTTTAGGGTGGGCTGGTGTTGCAATGCCGTACGTGGAGATGGGAGTCCTCATTCTCCGACTCTCAAGATTAGCCTCCCCTTGCGTCTGATAAATGAAGCCATGCATGGCATGGGTCCAGGTCTGCAAAGTCTGTCCCTAACACACCCTCAGCAGGGCACACTTGAACTTTGGAGTGGGTGACAAGGGTGGAGGACCACAGGCCCCTTCTTGCATATGCCCAGGCTGCCTCTGCCAATGGGGCCCTTCTCTGCCTCCTGGGCCCTGCTTGGTATCTGGGGTTCTCAGTCTCCGAGGCAGGAGATGCTTATGGAGCAGGAAAAAGGGGCCGAAGTCCCAGAGGATGATTTATGGCTTCAAAGAGAGAGACCCAGGGCCGCATAATGTATGCAAGGGCATTCCAGTCAATATATTGACTTTCCGGAGGGGCCTCTGTAAACACAGTGGTTCTGGGCCTCAACTACCTCTGTTGCTTTCTAGCTGCTGAGGCTTCTTCAGATAGAACCAGACAAGAACCCCACATCCTTACGCATCATCCTTCCACCTTTGCCCCACTACAGACTTACAGATAGGGAGGGAGACCAAACAATCAGAACTCAGACAGGGAAAGGCACTTGCCCAAGGCCTTACAGCAAACGAAAGGCAAGAACCAGAGTCTTCTAACTCCTCGGCCTGGAGTGGCTGAGACTCCCGGCCCTGACCTCCCAGCTTTCACTCCCATGGAGGAAGATGCTGCTGCATCACTGGGCTCTCTCTGGGGCAGGCTGCATGCCAACAGGCCCTGAGTGCTCGCCGGGTGCCAGGCACTGTGCTAAGGGCTTTACCATACATCAGCTCATGAGACTCTCAAGGCAATTCTAAGGATGATGTTATTATTACCCTCATTTTACAGGTGAGAAATGGAGGCACAGTCCAGTTAGGTGAGCTGCCCAAGGCCACCAAGTTAGTCAGTGACAATGCTGGGAGGCCATGTTAACCTCTTCAGAGTTCCAGTTGGCCATGACATGCACTCTTCTGCACCAGAAGCCAAGGACCCGGGGAGGGGTGTGTGTGGAAACAGAGCAGCTGGGGGTTCCCAGAGGTGGTGATGACAAAGGATCCCCCACCCCACCCCTGGCAAATGGCTCACAGAAGTGCTAGGTGGAGGATTCCTTCCTGCCCTTCTTACCCATTTTGTGTTCTCTAGTGGGGACGTGGCAAAAAGTAGGGAAATGCCTCCCCGTGGCCCCACCCCCAACATGATCCTTACCAGTGCTTAGAAAGTATTTTCTGGGCTCATTCCACTTTTAGGAGCCACAGAGAGATATCCAAGAAGAAGAAAGCCTTTTGCCTCCAGGCCTTGCCCTGGTCCTAGCCCACAGAGTCAGAAGCAGCTGAGAGGGCTTGTGACCCAGGCACACACATTCAGTTGAACCTGGGATGCTTGAAGGGGAAATGGGGCCAGAGGGTTGGTTCCCCAAGGATTGGTGCCCACCCCAAGATGGTGAACAGAGCAGATGCTACATGGGCCAAATTTCCCAAGAGCAGGGAGAGGTCAGCTGGCACTCCTGCCCACATGCCCAGCTAGCTAGCACCTCCCATCCTCTCTTGAGGACATGCTCTCAGAAGGACCAGAAAAGGACAGAGGCAAGGTCTGGCACTCATCACCCCTCCAGGAAATCCCATGCCTTAGAACCTTGGCGCTGTTCTGCTCTTCCCTGCATATCATCTGTCACCCTCACATGGCATCTGCAACTCTCTGAATGCCACTTAACATTTCTAGAGTTGACATCAGCATCCTTTACAGACAGCACCTCCTTGAGGGCTGCGGCCAGGGCTGCTTAGGAGTTCTGACCTTGTGATGGTTAATACTGAGTGTCAACTTGATTGGATGGAAGGATACAAAGTACTGATCCTGGGTGTGTCTGTGAGGGTGTTGCCAAGGAAGATTAACATTCGAGTCAGTGGGCTGGGGAGGGCAGACTCCCCCCTTAATCTGGGTGGGCATAATTGAATCAGCTGCCAGCGAGACTAGAATATAAGCAGGCAGAAAAATGTGAAAAGAGAGATGGGCCTAACCTCCCAGCCTACATCTTTCTCCCATGCTGGATGCTTCCTGCCCTGGAACATCGGACTCCAAGTTCTTCGGTTTCGGAACTCAGATTGGCTCTCCTCGCTCCTCAGCCTGCAGACGGCCTACTGCGGAACCTTGTGATTGTGTGAGTTAATACTTAATAAACTCTCCTTGTGTATAGATAGATAGAGAGATCTGATAAACTCTCTCATATATATATATCTGTTCCATTGGTTTTGTCCCTCTAGAGAATCCTGACTAACATAAACCTGGGTCCCAGTCCTGCCTCTTCAGCCTCCTAAGTGAGCTTCCACCTCCTCGGTGGGTTCTTACAAGGGCAAAGTGTGGTTGCACATATGAAAGGCTTTGTAAACTGTAAAGCAACAGTTTTACAGGCTTTGTAAACTGTAAAGCGACTGTGATTCTCCTGTGGGCCTCCCTGCTCCTGAACAGTCCATCTTATCCTCGAGTTAAAGGGATGGGAGTCCTTCCTGTGGCCAGCCCTGGGAATGCAGAGAAGCGCTTCTGTGACCAAGAAAGTGGTAAGGACAGTGGAGTCCAGCATGTGTGTGGGTGTGTCTGTGGGTGTGTCCTCTTTCAATTGCCACCACTGAGAGTCCCAGGCCCCAGCCAAGTCAGCCTGAGATGGGGTTCTCCACTGGGGATGCCACCCACTCAAGCTCTGCTGGCCCCTTCTCCAGCAAACTCCAGAGACCTCACTCCCCTTGGGGGAGACCGGCTGAAGCATGAGCTGACCCAGTTCAGAGAGCAGATCTCCAAACCACAGCTGCTCCCATGCTCTGGGGAAGCTGGAAGCTGACTGAAGGAGGCTCCCGGTCTGGGACCCTGGTCTTCCCAGGGGCAGTAGCCCAAGCAGCTGGGCTGGCTTAGGGTCCATCTCGGACAACCTTCCTCCCTCTGGAGCACCAGGACCCACCTTCAAGCAGGCCTGTCCCATCCGACTCAGCAGGGAAAGCTGTCCTCTGCCCTATCAACAGCAGAACCTGGCATTCAGGACAAATCGTCCTCACAGTGCAGGTTCGGGCAAAATGAGGTCTCTTTAGTGCTGACAGGCAAATGGCCTGTGTCCCATCCAGAAGAGGAATCCCCAACAGAATACAATGGATGGAGCTTCCCATGCCTGGTGGTAACTCACTGTCCCCACATTACACGTACCTATTTATACACAAACACACCACAAGCGTGCCCATATGACATTGCCCACCCCCCACACACCCAAACACACACACAGTCTATACATCACACATCCTGAGTTACAAAAGGCACGCTCCTCAATACACATATCCATCCTCCAGCACACACCCTGTGCACGCCTTGCCCCTACGCACGCCTCGCCCCCACGCACGCCTGACACCCCAGTGCAACACCACACTCACCCTCCCCTCCCACTGCAAACTCCACCTCTGCCCACCTGCTTAATACACATTCTCACCGCCCCCCGCCCCCCGCGACACACACACTCCTTAATACATACTCTCACACCCACAAGCCTGCCTTCTCGGAGAAGCGAGCCGAGCCGAGCAGCGCGGCCAACGGGTAAGTTGCAAGCGCTGGGGGCAGCCTGTTCTGGGAGGTGAGAAGGAGGGCGGCACGGCGCACTCACTCGCTAGGCGGTGGCGTTAGAGCTCCTGGGGCTCCAGCGGACCGATTTAGCTCGGCTGGCGAGGGAGGTGGAGATGGGGACGCGCTGAGTGGGGGTGGGGGGCGCTGGAGAGGGTAGAATCCAGCCCCCCACAAGCGGCGGAAATGCTAATCAGGACGCTTAGTTGGAAAGGGTAAATTCGGGCGCTCCCAGCAGCCCAGAGCTTTAGGAGAGAAGGAAGAGGAGACAAAAGGGGTGGGGGTGGGGATGGGGGAGCGGGGAGGATGCTGATTTATGTCTGCACTTCAGCAAATATTTTCGCTGCCATTAGCGTCGCCGAAGACCAGGAGGAACACCGCGGGGACCTGTGGCTCAGCGCGCTCCGCCCGGCTTGTCTGCTCGCGGGGGCCCAGCGGCCGCGGCTGCTCCGGGTCGGAGTTCCAGTCCAGCGCCACCCAATCCCCAGTAGCGGGACGGGGCCAGAGCCGGGATGCCAGCTTCTCCCAAAAAAGTTTAGGAGGGGCTCACCTGACCCAGGCTCAGGGAAATGCTCGGAGCCGGGGGAAGTGCTCGCGGCGCCCCGGCAGATCGCAGACCCTTAGGGGGCGGGAGGTGGCGCCCCAGCCCGAATCCTCTGGAGCCAACCCAGTGGCTGGCAAGTGCCCATACCCTAGGCCTTCCGGAAAATGCTCTCTCCTTGTATTATTCTAATTACGGTATTTTTAATTTCCTTTGAAAAAATAAGAAACAGAAAAGCACAGAACGCACTTGTTTGGTTTCATTTTGCCTTCACAGCTTTAATGACTCTATTTGTGGAAGCTGTTTAGGAAACTGGTGAGGAGGAGGAGGAGGAGGATGCCAAGAGAAGCACCAGCTCTGGCCTGAGCGCCGGCGTTCTCCTCCCTACCCTCTGGGGGCCATCTGCCCAGACAGCAGTTTCCCTGGGCCCAGGCTCCCACCCCCAAATCCTAGCCTAAGACCCAGCCCGCTCTACCCTTTCCTGAAGGCGGCAGTGGCCTCCAAGCTGTCTCCTTTCCACCCAACCCCAACTCTGAGGGTCAAAAGACCAGCTGCCTGCAGGCCCTGGGGAGGGAGGTTCCCAGCACTGTCCATTCAGAATCACTAACCTTGTTGGAGAGCACTTGGAATGAAAAGGATCCATCTCCCCGCAGCCCATCCCCAAAGTCTTAGGCAGCCCATGACCCTCCTTAGAAAACCTCTGTGGTTCAGGGAATTCGGGGTAGGAGGCAGACCTCATCTTTAGCCTGACATTCAGGAAAAGAATCATAAGACCTTCAGTCTAGGAGAAACTCAACAAAAAAGAGGTGGGGAGGACACTGGCTCCTAACGCTTTGAAATAAAAAGTAGAAACATATTCTGTCCCCAGACTCTACAAATGAGTGCAGAGCTCTAAAATGCTAATGTTTATTTGGCCCTGCAGCCCAAGGGAGCTTGGTTTGTGACCTGTCTTCCCTTCCCCAGGTCAGGGCGGTTGCTCAGGAGGCCAATGATGGTCAGGGGCAATTTGCGCACTAACCTGGTCTCAGAGCTTCTCTCCTGACCTTTGGCTCTGCCCTGGTCCCCCTCTCCTGGAACACCTCTTCACCCTCCCAACTCTCAACCTCTTTCCTCCATCCTGCCATGAGTTCCAGTCTAAAGCAGCCATCGAAGCGATTTTCTCTTTAGCTGCCTGCCTTAAGTGATGCCTCAATTTCAGAGTCTCAAGCCCAGACCCATGATGGTGGGTCTCTAGCCCAGGTGGAACGATGGAGCCAGAAGCACTAGACTGAGGTCATGGGGCCTCAGTTAACGTCCTGGTGCTACCCCTGAGTCCCAATGTGACCTTGGGCAAGTTGGCCTGTCCCAAAGTGTCAACAGTTCAATAAGTGGATTGGAAAAGAGGGGAACCATTTTTATCCTACAGAATTCCCTGTTTGCGGGGGAGGGGAGAGAGGTGGAGGAGAGAGATTACAGGAGAAATTCCTTCCCTGCAGTGGTACTTTCACTTTAATGAGAAAATCCATTAAGACACTTGATTTTCCATTTGTTTAAGTGAGATGGCTGTTTTGCTACAGTGAGTGCAGAGGGAGACGAGGACGGCCTCCACACACACACACACACACACACACACACACACACACCAAGCAGAGACACTAGAAAACTCTGATTTTAATTGCATCTTAAAAAGAAGTATTATCTTGACACCTCAGCTCCTTCTCAACCATCCCAGCCAGAGGCCATGGAAAGGCTCATTAAAAGCTCCAGGAAGGGCTGAAAGGTGGGGTGGGAGGAGAGTTCCAGGGCCAACCAGAGCTTTTGAAGTGGCCTTTTCTGGCTTGTCACTTGCTGACATCATCTTCTAAGGGTCTGGGGTTTTATGGTTCTAGTTTTGATTTCTCCACCATCAGACTTTACAGCTTAAAAAAAATTCTCAGTGCTGTAAAGGGAGCTCATTCCCATATTCACTAGGGATGGGTAGGGGTGGGGAAAATGAGAGAGAGGTGCCTGCCACTTGAGGGGAGCTTGGACACACCCAGGAAAGATCCTTCTCTGCAGGGACAGCCTGGCCTGCCATAGTCTGTTATGGGGCTCATGGCAGAGGCGTGGGTGGATAAGAATGGGAGGGAGGGTCTGCTGGGCTTGAATCAGCCTGGCTATTGGACAGGAGCCCTTCACACAAGTCTGATTTGTGGTCAAGTGAAGGCAAGATTTGGAGAAAGCCAACACTCTGGCCTTGGTTTTGCCCGTCAGTGAAATGGGGCTTGTGAAAGATCCACTGGAAAAACCCAAAGAACATTCTGAAAGAATAATGCTCTGTGCCTGTGGCATTAGAGAAAAAAGATTGTGTGGGAGGCAGGGCCATGTTCTCCCTCCTGAAGGCAGGTTTCTAAGGGCCACACATTCTGGGCAATGAGAAGGCTGCAGGCTGACCCCACCAGCTGGCCCCTCTCCAGGCTGGTGGGCAGGCAGCTCCTGCCGCGCTAAGTAATGAGCACAATTCCGACACGGCTTCTGCTCGCTGGTGAGAAATCAAAGCCTGGTATTAGAGGCCATTTCTGGCTGAGCACCATTCGTGCCCAAATCCATCAAAGCCTTGGGCCTGGGGTTTCTTCTGGGGAAGGTGGGGGCTGGATGCTTTGTTAAGCAGAAAATGCAGGCCACCCTCAGCCTTCCTGGCTAAGCCTACCCACCCAGAGAACTACAGGCCAACCAGTCTTGTCTTTCTCCTACCACAGGCCCGCATGCCCGGAACCTAAGTACTTATTCCTGATTCCACTGTCCTGCTGCTATAAAAACAGCTTCCCAAGACACAATCCTGCCCATGTGCCATTTACAGAGACTTCACCCTACCCTCCAACCAGAAACCAACACCCCAACCCAGCACCTCCCACGACTAACTGCACCCTTTAAAACAAGGTTGGACATTCAGCAGCCTGCCTTCCCCCGTCCCCATCATTACCTTCCAACTTCAAAACACTGCTTTAAATACCAGAGTCTGCCCAAATCATAATTAACTTGGATCAAATGATTGAGTGTTGTAACTCAGGACTTGCACAGGACTTGCACCCCCCTCCCCCCCAAAAAAGTGGGGAATGTGCTAAAGCCAAGCCTTCACTCCTGGCCGTGGGAATAGTTAATTCCCGGGTGAGGAATCTTTGGCTATGGTGGTGGTGGGGGGGGGGTTGGGGGCGGGGGAGAGCGGATGGCAACATCGCAGCAGGAGGTAGGATGGCGGAGGGCTACGTCAACTCGTCCACTTTCTGGTCCAGTTTTCCTGCTCCATTCTCAGCCTCAACTCAGAGAGGACTCCGTGCAGGAGGCCCCTTTCCCACCCGGCTCCGGAGCCAAGGCGCCCGGTGGCCGTGGCCAGCCCACCTGCTGGGGTTCGGGTACCAGAGGCTGGCTCCAGTCAGTCCACAGGCTCCCGAGGGAGATGCAGCCCTGCCAGCGACGCCCGCCCGGTCCAGCTACAGGACGAGCGAGAAACGTATCCATCCACAGCGAGAGAGGCGGGTCAGGGACTTTATTTTAGGAGCCCACCAGTCCGCGGAAGTCATCTTGGTGGGTCCGGAGCGGTCGCTGTACCGAGGAGAGCGCACCTAGTCTGTTCCCCGGACAGCGAGAATGTCAGTGACCCATTTAAAAGGAAACTCGGCAGGATCGCTAAGAACTCCCGCCCGCATCCAACACACACACACACACACACACACACACACACCCAGACACTCAGGGAAAAAAACAATCCTTCCAGACCTGCGGGCCCCGCGATCTCGTGCAAGCTGTGTGTGCAGGACTTAGCCCTCTCCGCTTCAGGAGCCCTGGAAGCCGGCCTCCCCCGGCCGCCGGAGCGCTTCGTGTGCTCCGCAGGTCTTTCGCTCTCTCCCTCTGGTCTGCAGATTCCTGTCCCTGTAACGCGTAAGAGCCTAGGCAAGCCGAGACCAGACTAGGAAGTTACCGGCGTACGGCAGCTAGCGCACACCTTGCTAATGTAGCCACAGTTCTTTTTCCGCGCAGATGCCAGTCGCGCAGGGAGCCGGGGGATCCCCAAGTGGAGGATCCTCCCGGAGACTCAGACCCTGACTCCGACATCCCTTCCAAGGAGAAGAAGGGATCCATCCCTTTCAGGAGCAAGCAGGGAGATTTCAGCTTCCTGTGAACCCCTTCCCTGCGCCCCCCTCCTGCGATGTGGATGTGCCATCGCCCACTTTGGGAGGCAGTAAAATCTTCATTCTAACTTGGGTGCCCTTGCTGCTTTCCCTGCGAGCATCCGTGCGACGAAAGACCACCTCAACTTCAGGGTAGAGTAAGGCGCAAAGGTCCCCTAGCCCCGCGCCCCCAGGCCCGATCGCTTCTTACCTGCTTGGCTTAGCCTCGTGTCCCAGCAGAGCAGCAGTGCCAGCAGCAGCGCGCCCCGAGCTCCGCTCTGGGCCCACATGCTCCCGCGGCCCGGTTCGGGCGCCTCTCCCCCAGGGCCGTCTCCCTGGCCCCAGCCTCGCCGCCGCCGCCGCCGCCGCCGCCGCCGCCTCCTCCTCGCCGTCCTCCCCGGCGCCCGGCCGCTCCAGCCCGTGCCTTCCTTGGGGGCAGCGGCAGCCACGCTGCGCGGAGGGCCGCCTGGCACTCGGAGAGCGATGGGTGCCTGGCGCCGGCTCTCAAGCCAGGCTCCGGCGCGCCCCTCCGGCTCCGGGTCTCCGAGCGCTCGCCTGGCTCCGGCGCTCAGGATCTGAAGTTGCGCGACCGCTCAGTGGCGCTCGCAGCGGCGGCGCCGCGCCGTCCCAGCCCCTGTGCTCGCCTCTCCGAGCCCCGCCGCCGCCCGCGGCTCCGGCGCCCTCGCCGGCCCCAGCCGCCTGCCACAAGGCCGAGCGCCGCCGCTCGCTCGCCGGAGTGAGTTCGCCCGCCGAGGGGGACCGCGCGGCCGGGGCGGGGCCTGGGCAGCCGAGGGCGGAGCCGGTAGGGAGACCTTAAGGGGAGACGCGACGGCCATCTGGGCGGGGCGGAGTGGGGGGACTCCTGGGGAGGGTCCTCGCGAGACGCTGGGCCGAGCGCTTTAAAAAACCCGGCCGCTGGAGAACGGCTGGACGTGGAGTCGGCCCAATTTTCGCTCCCCCAAATGAAGGAAATGTGCCTCTGCTCCTTCGTTTGGCTTGGCCAAGTCATCTTTCTTCTCTGCTTGAACGTAGGACTCTCATTTTTGGCTTCCCTGTCTGTAGTATGCGCTCTGCCTTCCACAAGTGGGGGTCTTTCCAAAAAAGCCTCCCCAAATGAGAACACTCAAGTCATGGTTACGCGGGGGCTTACAGCGATATGAAGCTGGGCATAGGTCAGGATCATCCTGGCTGACTCTACTTGTCTGTATGATCTCCGGCAAAACTGTTAACCAGACCTATGGGAACCCCTCCAGCACTCTGATCCTGGGTAGTTGTAAGGCAGCCTCTACGTGACTGTGGGACGGCCATTTTTGGCTCAGTGTAAACTTGCGACTCTGCCTCTTAATTACGGTGTGACCTTGAACAAGTTACTTAACCATTCGGATGCTCCCTTTACCATCATCTGTAAAATGGAGGGAAAGAATAACTATTTCATAAGGGGGCATATAATTAAATTTTAAAAATCATGTGAAAACTGCAGCGCAAGTGTCAATAATCTCTCTTTCAAAGATTCTCCCCTCCCAGCCAGTCTGATTCGGGGGTGGCCCACCACCCAAGGGTGGGCCAAGGAATACGTGGGGACAGGTGAGGTTTGAAGGATGGGCAGTTCTTGGGATTGAAACCCAGAGAGGTCAGAATGAGCGGATCTCAATTAATTCTCACAACCCACTGAAGTAAGCACCATTTACATCCCGTTTTACAGATGAAAGACCTGAGGCACAGAGGTGTAAAGCTACCTGCTGGAGATCTCAGTGCTTTGAGTGAATGAGTGACTGAGCAAAGGAGACAGGGAGATGAGATTGGAAGGAAACCCTCTGAATGGGAGATCCTTGCTGGAACACCTTCCCTGGGTCTGGATTGGGCTGTGTGAAGGGGCCTGTCCCAGTTATTTCCCCAGAGGTGAGGTGAAGGCAGGACTATCCAGCACCCTCTCCACACACACTCCTCTCACAAGCTGGGGTCTGGAGCATCTGGGGGAGGTCATGCATGCAGTCAGTCCATCTCCCCAAAGCTCTCTGACTGGGCACCCAGCATCAGGAGGGTGGCAATGGGTGGGGACTGGGACTCCCTGGAGAAGGACTTCAGTCCATTGAGAAAGGCTGCTGTGGGCAAAGGTAGGTTGTTTAGCTTGGCCTCTGACAGCCCAGGCAAGGGCAATGGATGAGAGTCAACAGCTCAGCACACCCAAACAGCTCCACCCTTACAGACTGCAAACACACACACACACACACCCCCATACACACCTGCAAAGGTACACACACGAAAACATACAGCAAAGACACACAGGTGCAAAAGGACTCTCCCAGAAACATCACACCTACAAATAGGCACCCCACTCCAGAGACACCCACATACCAAAGATGTATGCCTAAAAAAAGCAAACACAGAGGCACACACAACTAAAAACACGAATAGGCAGATGATTCCCAAGACAAATAGGTATCTGGACCCTTAACTACCACCAGGAAACACATACAGGCACGCCTGTACCAAGACCCACACCTGACCGTCATCCCCCGGATGCAGGCACATGGTCAAGGTTGTGCTTGTGCTGGAGAGCTCAGCAGGGACCTCCGCAGAGGCGGGGTGGCAGGCAGAGACCACAGCATGTTCTCTCTCCCCCGGACCTTCCTTCTCTCTCTCTCCTTCAGGCCAGTGGGGTATTGGAGATTTTTCTAAAAAGTTCCAGTCCTTGGAACTTTGCTATTTAGGTGCTAAAGTGTACCCAGCAGGCCCTTCTAGTCCAAGTATCAGGTTTCTTGGCTTTGTGTAATTCCTGGCTGGAAAGAAGGGGGACTAGGGATGGGGGACAAGCGAAAGGAGGGCATTGACCCTCTCCTGCCGGTCCCTGCCCCACATCCCTGCTCAGCCTAATCATTCTCTCAATTCTTGAAATATGCTCACGGGAGAACCTGGGCCCTGCTCTCCCTCCAGGACTCCAGCATCAGGGTGGGGACCTTGCAAGTTGGGAATCTCTTTCTAACCGCTCTGTGCCCCTGCTCCTGTACCAATTCTCTGACCCTTCTCCAGCCACCTACAGCTGAGCAGTTGCAGATGTGGTTCCTCTCCAGCCCTGGTATCTCAAGAGTGCAGGCTCTCAGCTGAGGCCAGGGAAGGGGCTTCAGAGGGGGTCAGACTGTCCAGAGCCATGCCTTTCCCCAGGATGGGTGAAAAATGGGCAGGGTCCCCATCCCTGAGATGACACATTGGGGTAGCAGGATTAAGATTTGCCTGGGTGTTCCCAAACCCAGTGCCATGGGCCTCACAGCAAAGGTGTTCTGCTGGGAGTTAAGCATGAGGACTAGGCAGTAAGCTGCTTGAAGTCAGGGGCCCTGTGTTCCCTTTCCCCATGGCTTATCTAGCACTTAAGACAGTTTCCTGCACAGCAGGGATTTGAGCAACCTTGGTTTAAGTGGGAACGTTAATAAGGCTAAGGGAAAAGGGGTTGATGGTCAGAGGGCCTACAGACTTGCTGTGGGAGCTCCACTCTTCCCTCCCTTCCATTTCCTGGGGTCTGGGGGTTCTGAGGCTGGAAGTGGGGCAGGCTTTATGGCATAGATCTGCTTTGAAATCAGTCCCAGAGCCAGTTCTGATCCTTGGTGGGGACTGCAGATGCTTCCACCGTCTACCCTCACTTCTCTCAAACCACAGGAGAGTGTAGGAAAAACAGTTCTGGATCCGGATGGATGCGGCCCTAGCCCTGGGGGCTGCTGCTGCCTGCTAGGGGATCTTAGACTAGTCACTGAACCTATCCAAGCGTCAGCTTCCTTAGTTGTAAAATGGGAATAATGACTACCTCACAGGATTAAAAATAATAAGGCCAATAATCTGGCTGTATAAAAACTGCCTATTTGATAACAATTACTATTTAAAAGCAGCTGTAGAGGCTCCCTGCAGGAGTGGCTGGCGGCTTGGGGTTGACGCCTCCCGCTCCTCCGGTACCGTGTGCGCGAAGCTGCCACCAGGCGGCGCGCTGCCGCTTACGCCTCCCCGTGGCCGCTGGTCTCCCGCCTCAGACGTAGGGAGAATTGTCCTGGTCCCATACCGCCTGAGGCCGCCTCGAAAGGGTCCTTGCCCCGGGTTGTCAGGGGAGAGGGCTCTCAGACGACTCCGGTTGCAGGATCTTGAGTGGGAAGGCTTGGGAATGAGTTCGGTCCAGAAGGGACCCCCAAAACCTGGACCCTGGAGAAGGCAAGCGCCTAAGGCTGAAGTCCTTAACGTTTGCTTTACCATCTCTTTGTAATAAACTATCAGAGCTGCCTGGGAACGGTGGCTCACGCCTATAATCCCGGCACTTTGAGAGGCCGAGGCGGGTGGATCACGAGATCAAGAGATCGAGACCATCCTGGTCACTATGGTGAAACACTGTCTCTACTAAAAATACAAAAATTAGCTGGGCATGGTGGCACACGCCTGTAATCCCAGCTACTCGGGAGGCTGAGGCAGGAGAATTGCTTGAACCCAGGAGGCGGAGGTTGCAGTGAGCCAGGATCGCGCCATTGCACTTCAGCCTGGGTAACAAGAGCGAAACTCCATCTTAAAACAAAAAACAAAAAAAACAAAAAAAACTATCAGAGCTAAGGTTGAGTGCTTACTATGTGGCAGGTGCTATCCTAAATCTCTTCAGCCTGGTGCGGTGGCTCACGCCTGTAATCCCAGCATTTTGGGATGTGGAGGCAGGTAGATCACTTGAGGTCAGCAGTTCAAGACCAGCCTGGTCAACATGGTGAAACCCCATCTCTACTAGCAATACAAAAATTAGCCAGGCGTGGTATTGCCCTCTTTAACCCCAGCTACTCGGGAGGCTGAGGCATGAGAATCTCTTGAACCCAGAAGGCAGAGGTTGCAGTGAGCCGAGATTGTGCCATTCCACTCCAGCCTGGGCGACAGAGCAATACTGTCTCAAAAAAAAAAAAAAAAAAGTACAATTTTAAACATTTTAAAGTGCACAATCCAGTGGTTTTTAGTATATTCCCAATGTTGTGCAGCCATCACTGTTCTGGAAAGTCTAACCTGACAAGAAACCCAAGCGGCACTCAGGGGATGGGAGGAACACACTTCAATACGCTGGCAGGCCCAGAAGGGTTCTCACCCAAAAGTCTGGACCTGGCTAAGAAAATACACGGTTTTTATAGGTGAAGGGGCAGGGGAAGTAACTCAGGACTTTAGACAATGCAGCAGGTTTTAGGCAACGAGGCGGTTTCTCTTAAAGTTTTCCAGTTAGTAAGCAATAAGCTGAAGTACAGAAGCAGAAAGAAGCAGTTACTAACAAAAATAGGGACGGTTGCTGACAACGTTGTGAGAGCCCCCGGCAAGCCTCTGGTGCAAGTCCCAGAGTCCAAAGGCTGAAGAACTTGGGAGTCTGATGTCCGAAGGCAGGAGGAGTGGAGGGAAGCATCCAGCACAGGGGAAAAAGAAAAAAGCTAGAAGCAAGCAAGCAAGCAAGCTTATCCAATCTTCCTCCTGCTCCGTTTTGGCCGAAACGGCAGCTGATTGGACTGTGCTCACCCACATTGAGGGTGGTCTTCCTCTCCCAGTCCACTGACTCAAATGTTAATCTCCTCTGGCAACACCCTCACAGACACCCTCAGAAACAATCCTATATCCGTCATCTAGGCATCCCTCAATCCAATCAAGCTGGCGCCTAATATAACCATCACACTGGACGTCTATAGCAGGCCAGACACCCTGCCAAGAGCTCCGCCTGAGTTAGCTCCTCAGTCTCCACGATTACCCGAGGAGATGCTATGATTGTCCCCATTAAAAAATGGTTATCATTGCTGGTATCTTTTAAGCAGGACTTGAAGCCGTCAGTATGTACAGAAGTCTCCCCACCCTTATCTGCAGTTTCACTTTCCATGGTTTCGGTTATTCACAGTCGACTGAAGTGCAAAAATATTAAATGCAAAATTCCAAAACCAAAACAATTCTTAAGTCTCAAATTCAGTGACTTTGAGTGAGGAAATCACCCCTTTGTCCATCCCTTTAAAAAAATGGGAAAACAGACTGGGTTTCCCTGCTTAGCTAGAAACAGGCTAGAGTCAAACCAGGTGGCTTCTAAGTCTATGTGTTTAACAAGCCCAAATCCCCTGTGTGTTGTTCTTTTATCTTAATGATGTGATTTCCCACTGATCATCTCAATCGTTTGTAGAGATTGGTGTTAATCATGGCCCATGGCAATGGAAACCACAGCTCCAAAAGGGAGAATGACTTCTTGAAGGTCTGCTGTTAAGTATTGACCCTGAACTTTTAAACACACATTCTTATGACTAGTCCACAGTACCAGCCTTTTCTAGGTTCTGCCTGGACTTATGGATGGGGAGTTATCTATGTAGGGGGATGAGGAAGGGGAGAGGCTACACGTAGTCTAACGGGGCTTAAAATAACGAGATGGTCCTATTATACTTTCTCATTCGCTATTGTTTTAAACATTCCAATTTAAATGTATTCAGGCAAACATCAAATTACTTTGTCTAACAAAAACATCAGGCCAGTTCAGATTTGTCTTAAAACTACAATGGTACAGCTTTTGACATATAAAAATGTCTTTTGCCATTTAAAATATGTTCAATTTCATCATTGTTCATGCGATACTTCCAGTATTGTTCATGTGTCATGGACCATTAATCAAATTAAACACAATATTTATACTACCCAGAGAGTACAAGATAAAGTAAATAATTCACTCAATGGGATTAATATGTAAATCAGCTTTATTTACAAAACACTATCTGGAGAATTATAATACTGTAAAGCTTTCATTTAGGCAGAACTATAATCAGTGAAGGTATAGCACTTCCTTAAACTAAAAATGAGAGATAATTAAAAATGAATTTGGAAGAGAGACAAAATCCCCATGTTTCCTGTTGTGGTTCTGGACTTTTGGTGGCAGGTTCTTCTGAAAGCTGAGTCAGCACTAAAGATAATTCAATATTACTTTCAGGATAAAGGCCAAAGAAATCTTCCAGTGGAAAGTATGCTAAAGGTGATTCACAGATGCTTTCTGGAAAACCAGGAGGAAGAAGAGGTCCCTGTGCTGTGAACTGTCCTCTTGAATACATCGGCTATAAAGATCTTTACTGAAGGAAGAGGCAGAGGAAAGAAACCCTATAGCAAAGTGGAGTGTGTGCGTGTGTGGGAGGAGAGATAGGTGAAAAACTCTCTTCTGTGGACTTCTGACTCCTTGGTGAATGGCCATATGGGAGTGCCCCTTGTCAGATATCCTATCCTTCTTGAAATTTCAGCAGCCAACCCTCTGGTTTGGAATATTAATACTTACATTTCTCTTTGTTCAACTCTTTCGTTATCAAATCATTTTCTCCTATACTAAAAGTTGGATCTGGTTAGCTTTTTATTAGTTGCTTCTAGATCTGCTGTTCCTGATCAGCCTTCCTCATTGCTGGCATAAGCAGGACTCGAAGCTGTCAGGATGTGAGGAAGTCCCCGCTTATCCAAGGTTTCATGTATCCAGTCAGCTGAAGTCTAAAAATATTAAATAGAAAATTTCAGAAACAATTCATGTCTTTTTTTTTTTTTTTTTTTTTAGATAGGTCTCTCTCTGTCACCCAGGCTGGAATGCAGTTGCACAAACAAGGCTTGCTGCAGACTTGACTTCCTGGGCTCATCCTCCCATCCCTGCTAAGCCTCCTGAATAGCTGGGACCACAGGCACATGCCACCACACCTGGCAATTTTCGTATTTTTTGTAGTGACATTGTTTCACCATGTTGTCCAAGCTGGTCTCGAATTCCTGGGCTCAAGCACTGCTCCTGCCTCAGCCTCCCACAGTGCTGCGATTACAGGCATGAGCCACCACATTTGGCTTTCAAAAGCCTTAAATTGTGTGACTTTCTGAGTAGAGTGATAAAATTTCTCACCATCCCATTCTGTCCCACTTGGGACATCAATCATCCCTTTGCCCCATGTATGGACATGGTCTACCTTACCTGCCTGTGAGTAACTTAGTAGCCATCTCTCTTATCAGACCCACTGTGGTGGTATCTTAGTGCTTGTCTTCAAGTAACTCTTACTTGACATAATAATGGCCCCAAAACACAAGATAGCAATGTTGGCTTATTGGTATAATTGCTCTATTTTATTATTCATTATTGTTTTTAATCTCTTACTATGCCTAATTTTTAATTAAGTTAAACTTTGTCATAGGTGTGTATGTATAGGAAAAAACAGTATGTAATAGGGTTTGGGATTATGCAAGGTTTCAGGCATCCACCAGGGTCTAGGAATGTAGACCTTCAGGGTAAGTGGGGGAATACCATATATGTTTGCAGAGATATGAGATATGAGTTCTCTCTTTTTTCTTTTTTTTTTTGTTTTGTTTTTTTGAGACAGTCTCGCTCTGTTGCCAGGCTGGAGTGCAGTGGTGCAATCTCGGCTCACTGCAACATCTGCCTCCCACGTTCAAGTGATTCTCCTGCCTCAGCCTCCCAAGTAGCTGGGACTACAGGCATGAACTACCACGCCCAGCTAATTTTTGTATTTTTAGTAGAGATGGGGTTTCACCATGTTGACCAGGATGGTCTCGATCTCTTGACCTCGTGATCCGCCCGCCTCAGCCTCCCGAAGTGCTGGGATTACAGGCGTGAGCCACCATACCCGGCCTGAGTTTTCTCTTAATATGGTGAAATTTTCAAGAATTTTACCTTTTCTTTTGATTAATTTTGTAAGTTGTATGGTAAGTTATTTTTAAACAAGTGATAACTTCTGCTCCAAATTGAGAAAGCTGTGAAAAATTCAGTGATTGCTGCCCGGAACATGATCACCCAAGGACATGTAGGAAACAGGACCGAGACATGCTGGCTGGGGAGTGTGTCCTGTTGGAATGAGGGGAACCCACTGGTGGAGAAGGCCAAGGACAGAAAAGTTAAAGAACCAGCATACCCATGTTCCTGCTCTGTGCTTCCTCTTCTTTTTTTAAAAAAAGTTGATTCAGGTGTGATTTACATACAATGAAATACACAGGCCTAAAGTGTAAAGTTCTATGAAATTTGACAAGTAAAGACACCTAGTAACCACAATCCTAACCAAGATATGAACATTTCCATCATCTCAGAAAATTCCTTTGAGCTCCTTCCCAGGTAACCCTCCTCCCGCAAAGGCAGCCACTCTTCTGATTTCTAACGCCAGAGATGAGTTTTGCTAATTCCAGAACGTCACATAAATGGAAACATAATATACAGTAGCCCTACCTTATCCACTGGAAATGTATTCCATGACCCCCAGTGGATGCCTGAAATCGGATAGTATCAAGCCCTCTATATACAGTTGGCCCCCTCTATCTGTGGGTTCCTAATCTGTGGATTCAATCATCTACAGATCAGAAGTATTTTTTTAAAAAGCAATAGAAATAACATTTAAAAAAATACAAATTTTAAAAATACAGTCTAACAACTAATTATATAGCACATACATTGCATTAGGTGTTATAAGTAATATGCAGGTGTTTAAAGTATATGGGAAGATGTCCATAGATTCTATGTGTTTGAGATCTATAAATGTAGAAAAGGTGACTTTATTTCCTGTAAAGGGTTACAGCCTGAAAAGTGGCCATCCTGCAGGCTGGAAAGCACAGCCTCAGGCAAAGACCAGAGCCAGGCACTTCGAAGGAGGAGGGGTTGGGGTAGCAGCTTTGTGCAGAAAGAGTTGGCTAAATATACATATTCAACAGGTTACAGGGGAAACTATGAATATTCATGAAGGTAGTCCTGAAATGCAGGTGTACAGAACAATCATGCAGGTAACATACAACCCACCTTGGGGTGGAGACTTAACATTTAAATGTATTACAGTAAGGTCCTCTAAGTCAAAAGGGAGGCAGGGACACAAAGGCACTCAACGCACAGCCTCTGTAACTCGGCCAGAACCTGTCCGTGGTCAGTGGTTTTCTTCATCAGGAGAAGGTTACGGCAGTCAGCCTCTTCTCCAATCAAAGCTATAGTTATGGTGGAACAGGGGCTGGGGTCAGTCAGTCAGCGTCTGATGGAGATACAAATTGTGTTAATCTTGCTTATCTCCAGGCCAGTGCTTGCTTAGCTGCTAGAAAGAAAAGCCCTGTGGCAGTTAGAACATAGCTTCTCCCTTAGTGTCGGGGGTATACAACTTAACCCTAGCCTGTCATGGCCTGAGGTCCTGTTTGTAATTTGTTATCTTATTGCCACAAAGAGTCTGTTCTGTCAGTCTTATGGTCTCTATTTTAATATCAATGGTGGTCAGTTGTTGCATCTAAACTCGAAAAAGGAGGAGATATGAGGGGTGTCTGACCTTCTGTCCTGTCATTTCCAGGAACTCAGTTTTTAAGGCTTTTCTGGGGTCCTCTTGGGCAAGATGGAGTCTATTCAGTTGGTGGGGGACTTAGTATTTTATTTGTAGTTTACATGTGCAAATACTATGCCATCTTACATAAGGGACTCGAGCATCCACAGATTTTGGTATCCATGGGGGTAGGGGGAGGGGGTGTCCTGAAACCAATCCTCTAAGAATACCAAGAGACAACTGTACTATGTTTTTTTCATACATGCATATCTATGATAAAGTTTAATTTATACATTAGGCACAGTAAGACATTAACAACAACAAATAATGAGATGGAACAATGATAGCAACATGCCAGCATCACTACCTTTTTTGAGATGGAGTCTCACTCCCAAAGTGCTGGAATTACAGGCATGAGCCACTGTGCCCAGCCAGGTCTTTTTATTCTTTCATGTCTCTGACTTTTTAACAAACAGAATACATGTATAAGAACTGCTTAAGTTAACAATATAAGAAATGTTAAATTTTTTTACTGACCAATTATTACTCCATGGATCATATTTCCCACTTCTCTTCAGTATGGTAATTTTTGCTTGTCTAGCAGATATTATGAATTATCCTTTTAGGGTAATGAACACTTTTGTATTTCTATAAATATTCTTGAACCTTGTTTTGGGACACAATTAAGTTACTTGCAAAGTTACTCAGGTCTTGCTTTTGAGATGTTTTTAGACAGGACCAGCAGTGTTTAGTAGAGGGCTAGTTATTTCCTGTCACTAAAGTGAGACCCTTCCCAATGCTCTACTCAATGTCCTATACATGCGAGGTTTTCCAGTCTGGCTGGTGGGAGCAGGCACTGTTCCCAGCTCTGTGTGTGTTTTAGACACTGTTCCCTTGAATCATCTTGAGTGGTTCCTTGCTGATCAGTACCCCAATAGGTAGTGGATGGGTGCTCTCTGCAGAGCTCTTGAGTCCCTCCTCTGTACCTTCTTCTCCTCTTCAGTGCTCTGTCTTGCAAACTCTAGATGCCTCAGTCTCCCCCTGGACTCTCATCTCTTATCTCCTCAACTCAGGGTGTCTACCAGGATCTTCCTGAAACCCTGCCTCTGACCCAAGAACACTGGAAACGCTAAAACAGTATGCTGGGGTAATCATTTGTTCCCATATCTTGGGAATCACTGTTCTTCACTGTCCAGTGTTGTGAACAGCATATTCTATATATTTCATCATTTTTTGTTACTGTTTCACATGGGAGGATATATGCATTCCCTGTTACTGCATCTTGTCTAGAAGCAGAATTTATAATTTTCTCTTACTAGAAAATTTACAAATTTACCTTGATTTATTTAAAAAGAAAAAGAGTGTTTTATAGGTACAGCTATCTTCTTTCCTTTCTATAGATATGAGTTTCCTTCAGCCATAATTTCCCATTAGTCTGAAGAGCATCCTCTATCATGTCTTTTAATGTGCCTATAATGGCAATAAATTCTTTCATTGTATCTGAAAAAATGCTTTATTTTGATGTTATTTTTAAAGCTTATTTTTGCTGGATATAGAATTGTAGGTTGACAGGTTTTTTTTTTTTTTTTTTTAATCATGGTAAAAATTTTGTTCCATTATCTTTTGTTTGCATTGTTTCTTTTTGGAAGTCATGTTATTTCTTACTGTTGTTCCTCTGAATACAATGTGTCATTTTTCCCCTATTTGCTTTCAGATTTTCTCTTTGCATTAGGTATCTATTGCTCTGTAACAAATTATCTCCCAAACTTAGTATTTTATAAATTAAACAACTATTTTATAGTATCTGTGGGTCAGGAATTTAGGAGCGGCTTAGTTTCATGGCACTTGCTTAGGATCTTTCATGAGACTGCAATCAAGATGTTGGCTGGAACTATCACCTAAAGGTTGAATTGAGATTGGAGGATCCACCTCTAGCTGGCTCACTCATAAGGCCATTGGCAGGAGCATTAGTTCTTTGCTGATTGTTAGCAAGAGGGCTCATTTTTTTTTTTTTTTTTTTTTTTACTATGTGGACCTCTCATGGGTCTGCTTGAGTCTCCTCACTATATGACATCTGACTTCCCCTAGAGTGAGTAATCTAAGAGTGAGCACGGAGGCAGTCACAGCACCTTTTATAACCTTGTTTTAACTCACACACTGTCCTGTTTGCCACCCTCTTTACCAGAAGGAAGTCACTAAGTTAGGCTATACTCATAGGGAGAAGAATCAGGCATCACCCCTTGAAGGAATCAGTACCAAAGAATTTCTAGATATGTCATAAAACCACCATGCTCTTCATTTTTATTTTTATCAAATTGATTATGATATGCCTAGGAGTTTTTGTCTGTTTTTGTTTTTGACTTATCCTGCTTAAGGTTCACTGGACATCTTAGCTCTATAAGTTAATATTTCTCTTCATGCAAGATTATTTCTTCAAATGTTTTTCTCTGCCACATTATCTATTCTTTCCTTCTGGGACTCCAACTACTGAACACATTGGATAGTTTAGTATTAACTCACAGGTTACTGATGCTCTATTCATTATTTTTCAATTATTTTTTATCTGCTTTTGTTTGCATAATTCGCATTGATATAATTTCAAGTTTCACTCATCTTTCTTCTGTAGTGTCTAAGACCATACATGAACACTTTATTTCAGATAATAAAATTTTTATTTCTATTATAGCCACTTTGTTCACTTTAGGGTTACTATTTTTCTTCTGAAAAACTCCATCTCTTCACCCTTTGTGCCCATATTTTTCTGTATAGTCCCTAACATATTTAGAATAGCTACTTTAAAGTTCCTTTCTGCTTATTCTAATAACTAGGCCATCTATGGCTCTGCTTCTAGTGACTATTTTTTCTCTTGATTATAGGTCATATTTTCACTGGTATGTTGTAAATGTTTAACAATCAACTCTCAGAAGTGGCAGCAGCAGCAAGGCAGCAATGCAGCAGCCCTGATTTGTAGCATTTGCCAATTATCACTGTATAAATACTCTCACCATAGCTGAGTTCAAGCTACCAGCACAATATAACATGACAGAACAGACAATTAGGAAAAGATATGCACAATATGGCATTTGTGAACAGAACTGGCTCTAGCATGCCACTATGTATTTTTCTACTTCCTCATATGTAAGAATGTTTTTAAAAACTTTATCTGAATATGGTCTATAAAAAAGTAGAAACTAAAATATGATTTTTTTTTATTTGCTTGTTTCTTTCACATAGCACATAAGCATTTTTTCTTTGTTGGGTAGTGTATTCATCTGTTTTCATACTGCTATAAAGAATTGCCTGATACTGGGTAATTTATCAAGGAAAGAGGTTTAATTGACTTACAGTTCAGCATGGCTGGGGAAGCCTCAGGGAACTTACAATCATGGCAGAAGGCAAAGGGGAAGACAGGCACCTTCTTCACAAGGCAACAGGAAGGAGAAATGTCGAATGAAGGGGAAAGAGCCCCTTATTAAACCATCAGATCTTGTGCAAACTCACTATCATAATACTGTGGGGAAACCTCCCCCATGATTAAATTACCTCCACCTGGTCTCTCCCTTGACATGTGGGGATTCATGGGGATTATAATTCAAGATGATATTTGGGTGGGGACACAGAGCCTGACAATATCAGGTGGTTAGGGTAAGGGGCAGATTAACCAGATTCTTCCTGGGTTCAGTTGATTTGTTCTGGGCTTCAATTTTAATTAGACTGAGTTCACCTATGATTAACCAACCTCAAGGGCCACGAGCGGTGTTTTGATCTTGTTATGTGAACTGGGGAAGGGTTTGGCTGCAGTTTCAGATGATCTTTTGGCTTATCTTTGGATTCAATTCTGGCAGGGACTTTGAATTCAAGTGCTGGAAGAAGGCCTAGCACCCTGTGATTCATTCATTCATTCTCTCTCTCTGTCTCTCTCAAAGACAAGGTGGTGAAACTCAGAGGCTGTGGAGTCAGACTGCTTGGACTAGAATCCAAGCTCCTCTCTTTGACAGTTGTGTGACTTTGAAGAAGACACAGCCTGTCTCAGCATTAGTTTCCCATGTGGGAAATGAGGGTGATGACTGTCTGGCAGGGTTGCTGTGAGGAGGAAATGAGCTTGTAGCAGGAGCGGTGGGGTACAAACCTCTCGGACACCAAACTAGGAAGGAAGTGGCTTTTTATTCGGCCGGGAGCTGTTAGGGGGTACAGCCTCATTCACTGAGCTCCCTGAGATGAAGCTTTTTCCCCTTTGATAGGCTTACAATGCTAAAGGGGAAACTGAGGTGGAACTATGTCACTGTCCATTTGCTGGACGTCCGAACTTACAATCTTTTGGCTTCATTGATTTGCTAATTCATATGCAGCACGGGTGGGGACCAGCAAGGGAGGGGGGCTTACAGAGACAAGACAAAAGCAACAAGCTGTTTGTTGGCAGAGGTGTTTCCAGGAGGGAGCCTGGTCTGTGGAGACGTGGGGGCATCAACCAGTGCTGGGCTCCAGGTGGCAGAGATAGCATTCATTTGCAACTCTTTCAAGGTTAACAGATAGCAGAGATGCTGAGAAAAACCTAAGCACTGTGACGTGACTAGTACAGTGCCTGGCTGTAGGGTAAATGCCCCTGACAGCAATAACAAGCATACCCTTAGAATGACCCTGTATGGCAGATGCATCAGAATGTGTGTTCTAAGCTGGGGATCCCAACGTGGCCAACCAGGAGATTGGTCCCTTGCCTATGAGGAACATCTGAGCCTCTGGCCTGTCCTGTGGAACACGGGCCATACGGGAGATTGAGGCCCTGAGTTTTGGGTTAAATGAAGATTACCAGGTGGAGGCTGTTAAGAGGAAGGTGTTAAGTGAAAATGGGATGTAAACTGCATGCTGTTTGCAAGCCATTGCAGTTTTCCTGTCCAGCTGCCACTGGGCTGTGCAGCGATGTTGTCCAGCATGCAGCCACTGGACTGTGGGAAGATGGATCTCTTGTCCAGCCTGCCGCTGCTGGACTGTTTCTGTATGTAAGGCGGTTCTCCTGTCCAGTCCACCACCTCCGGCCTCTCTGTATGTAGGCCCCTAATAACACCCCATATGTCCTTTGCTGGCTCCAGGTCTCTTCTCTGGCCTCTCAAACCTTGTACTTTCCCTATTGAGGTTAACAGGGGTTCAGCACATCACTGACACACAGTGGCCTCCTGTTAAATGGTGGGTGGGTTAAATGGTGGGTAATCCAGTCCTCTGAGGTCAGTGTACTCCCCTCTTTCAGAGGGGCTACCTTAGGCCCATCTCTTGCCAGTGGCAACACCAAAAGGGGGCCTTGTAGGGGCTTTAATTCTCCCATAATTTCTACCTGCCCTTCACCAAAGCCATCACCCAAAATAATATTGCTTGATATGGACAATTGACATTTTTTTCTTATGCTTGTATAAAAGTATGATGAAGAGCTCTGACATGAGTTATTGTCTCCCCCAAAAAGATATGTTGAAGTCCTAATCCCCATTACCTCAGAGTGGGACTTCTAGCCTCTAGAACTATTGGACAATAAATGCCTGTTGTTTTAAGATGCCCTGTTTGTGCTACTTTGTAATGACAGCCCTGGGACATTAATATAAGCACCTTCAGGAAATGTCACTTTGGCCCTAAAACACAACCATGGACGAGTGCCCTGCTCCTCTCTGTGCTCCCTCCATCTGAGTTTCTTCCCTCTGGAGTTGCCCCTGCCCCTGTTCCATCCAGGGAAGAAGCCACCAATCTCCTCCCCTGCTCCTTTTACCCGCAAGCCCCTCATCCCATCCTGCTTTCACCTCCCAGGATCCACTTCTACCCCTCACTCCCCAAAGCGGGGACCTGGACCCACAGGGAAGCAAACACGTCTTGTGTCCCTTCCATGTGCCTGTCCTCTGCAATTTGTGGTCCCGTGGAATTCTCTCAGCCCCACCTCCAACCGGAGGGTGCTGCCAGCCCATGGCCACATATGAAGACACTGAGGCTCACAGAGGTTGAGATAACTTGCCTAAAGCCAGACAGCTCATGAGGGTATGTTGGGAATCGCTCAGCTGTGAGCTGAGCCTTGCTCCTCACTGCCCCAGGCCAGCACCTGTGATGCTGGCCACACCCTGGGCTTCCCTCTGTTTTTACCCAGCTCATCCCAGACTCTCCTGCAGCTGTGCATTCTTGCTAGCGTAGCAAGCTCCCTGCCTGGTGGCTCTGGTTGGGTGGGAGGGTTCCCCCAGGCTGGGATGGTCTTTTCCTGTTGAACCATCAATTATTGTGTCTCCTGCTGAGCTCACCTCTGGGAAAAATATGTGGAGAAACAGAGTTGCAGCTTGTGAAGACTCGGTGTCCTCTTAGGCATTTAAAAAACACTTCTGATGTTAGTAGATTGCATAACAGCCTATTAATTGTTTCCTGTTCCCATCATCTGACCTAGAAACAACTCTGAAAGCTGACTGGATCTTGGTTGGGTGGACAGGGCCCAGGAAGCCTGGGACCCTGCTCTGGCTTGTCCCTTACCTCCCTCTGTGACTGGTACAGGTGGCCCCTTATGTTGACGGCAATAATGACAACACTGTTTACTGAGCACCTACTATGCTCTGGACTCCACGCAAGTCACTTCATCCCCCATCAAAGGCCCCTCTGAGGTAGGATGGGGAGGCATTACTAGTGGAGGGAGGTGAGGCTCAGAAAGGCTAGGCAACTCCACCCAGGCTCCCGGTGCATAACGTCAAGGCTGGGGTTCAGGTTGGGGCAACGGTCCAGCTTGTTTCCACTACACCACGCCGCTGCTGCTTCCCTCTCTGGGCCCTGGTTTCCCTACTGGTGATGTGAAGGGTTGGACTAGATGGCTGTCAGGCTCTTTTCCAGCCTCTTGGGTCAATGGCTCTGTAAACAGAACATATATACTGGTTCCATTCTGGTCTTTCTTAAAATCTCTTCTCCATCCAGAGGCCAGCGACCCTTTAATGTGTAAACCAGATCATAGCACTTGTCACTATCACTACCTGTGAGGCCTTGTCTGCTTGTTGATGGTGTGTCTTTGTCTGGGGGTAGAGGCTTTGTCTGTCCTCTCATGGCTGAATCCCCAGCCCAGAGAATAGTGCCTGCACACAGTAGGTGCTTGGGCAGTCGTGGTTGATGGAGATGGATCAGCACAGCATGGTGGCTGAGTTAGGAGGTAGGGATGGGGCGGGGGTGGGAGGCGAGTTTGTAGGGGAAGCTTGGCTGCACTGGGTGAATCCTGGCCATGTCAGCTGCAGAAAGTTTATGAAGTTGGTAAGGTTGGTCTTTGATTCTTAGGCTGATGACTGGCATCTCAATCCAATCTCTGCCAGATAGCAGCTGATGCTTACCAAGGTCTTATCTGATGAGCTGTCTCTGCCTCTTACAGATACACACCTGTAGTTTAACAAGATCCAAGGGGAACATAAGGTACTGAGGATCCAAAGGGATGCAATGCTAATGGAATTTCAGACGTTGTGAAACACTACGGGAGACATATTTTGGGACAATTAGTGTATAAGCAGGTGCTCAAAGCCCTCCAGGTATGCAGTGACTCACTCCAGAGGGGACAGCTACCTGAAGCTCAGACCCACCCACCCCAACCTCCTCATTTGACCAAAATAGTCCTAAAGCCCAGGGAGGGTAGTGACTTGCCTGAGGTCAACAGCAAGACGATGGCCTGCGCTGGCTGTTTGGCCCAGTCCTTCTGGCTTCCAGCCTCTTCTGCACTTCAGTTATTTTTCAATCTGTGGTGCCCAGAGCGGGCTGGGGGTGGGTGTTGAGTAGGGGATTCTAGACACCCCACCTTCCTCCTTCAGAGTAGCTGATTGACACGCTGGGATCTGTTTAAAGAAAGGGTCCCACTACTAGACGTTTGGAAACCACAGTGGTCCTGGAGAAGGGGCGTGCATGGGTGGGGACTTTGGAAAGGTGGAGAGGGCAGGAGGCTGGTCTCTTTGTGAGGTTTTAGCATCCCTGGGATGGTTTGACCTGGGGTTGGGAGGAGTGGATATTTAGTGGGTGACATCTCAGGGAAGACCTTGGCCTATAGAGGAAGGCTATGCTCAGAATCTGGTGTAGAGGAGAAATTAGAGTGTGCTTTAGGAATTGTAAAACTTTGAAAAACTGCATTTTTCATCATAGATGTTTTTGACTGAATACATTAGCAAGATGGGTCTATTCCTATAGAGAGACACAGATAAGGTGCTCCGAGTGTTCAAAGAGAGGGGAGTCTTTGAAGAGAAATGGGAAGCAGAATGTTAGCAATGTTCCCTTACCATCTTCATTTGCAAACCCAGCTTGCCACTGGACAGTCATTTCCTTTCTTTCTTTTCTTTTTTTTTTCGAGACAGAGGAGTCTCACTCTGTTGCCCAGGCTTGAGTGCGGCGGCACGATCTCAGCTCACTGCAACCTCCGCCTCCCAGGTTCAAGCAAGTCTCCTGCCTCAGCCTCCAAAGTAGCTGAGAATACAGGCGTGTGCCTCACCACCATGCCTGGCTAACTTTTGTATTTTTAGTAGAGATGGGGTTTTGCCATGTTGGCCAGGCTGGTGTCAAACTTCTGACCTCAGGTGATCCACCCACCTTGGCCTCGAAAAGTGCTGGCATTATAGGCGTGAGCCACTGCACCTGGCCAGGACAGCCATTTTCTTATTGGGTCTGGGATCCAGCTGCCTGGTGCCGAGAGCTCCTACCTTGGTTGCTTGCACACACAGGATGTTTATTTCCCCAGCCTGCTTTCCCTCCATAAAGGTGTGGGCATGAGAGGGGGTTCCAGGAGAGTCTTCCTACTGGGGAAAGCAGGCACAGAGAAGCCAAGTGACTCCCCCAAGGCCACCCAGTGGTCTAGTTCTGAAGCCCCTAGAAACTGCCTTGTATAGAATTTCGCCCTCTAGATGCTCTCCTTGTGACAAGGACCAAGTCAAAGACGATTTCAAGGACTGATTAAAATCCTGTGCCATGAAAAGGATCCAGAGAAACTGAGAACAGAGGGAAATGTAACAGGCCAGGCAAGCTGATCTGATTCCTCCCTAGGCCTATGGAAGGAGGATGTGGCCCCAGCCTCGTCTTCCCTTGAGCAAATTTGGGTTGGACTGGGAGTTCTGAGCAGACCTGGAAGCCTGGGGTGGGCCCTGCATGCAGGTGGCCGAGCCCAGACGTTTTGAAACAGGAACTAGGCTCATATTGTACTGGCCTGTGTCTTCCTTCTGTGGCATCAGAACTGACAGTTCTGACGGGTGTCACATTTGAGCAGCTATCCCAGCTTTGTGCTCCCCTGGGCGCCCCCTGCCTGCACCAGCCAGAGGAAGCTTGCAGAGGCCTGAGCCCATGACGCCTGCCCTGAGCCTGCCCGCACAGACATTAGGCCATGGGAAGGGAGCAGGGAAGGGTGGGCGATGTCTGCTTTTCATGCCTGGCTGGACAGAGGACTTCTCTGGGCACCATAGGGTGGGGGTGGGGGACACAGCAGCCTATAAACAGAACTCCAACTCACACATCTTAGTCACACACTCTAGGCAGCTTGAATAAAATACACTTAAAGCCTTAGAATCATAGCACCTTTTTTTCTAATGTCGAGGTGAGCCTGGGGTGCTCCAAGAGCACACAGAAGGAGTCCTACTCACTCTTGGGGAGCAGGAAGACTTCCCAGGGCACTTACATCTGAGTCGCTTAAGGGATGGTGCAGATTCTAATGCTACATTCAGGCCAGCATTCAAGATCTTCCGCACTGCCAGTAGAAACATAATGCAAGTCACAGATGTAATGTTTTTAATCTGAAGGTATTAAGAAATACTTTAATGAGGAAATAGTTTCAACATGTGACAAATCTTCTAAAGCATAAAAAAGACACGAGCGCTCTGCACACATTTTATCAGGCCAACAGGAGATTGACCACGAAATCTGTCAAGGACAAGAGGAGAAAGAAAATTCATGGATGAATCTTAATTATAAGCATACATGTGAAACCTTAGGAAAAGATGAACAAAGAAAACCTGAGTTAAAAAGGGGTAAAATAATAAAGAGTAGAACAGAACAAAATCAGAACCAGACAAACAAAACAGAAAATCCACAAAGTCAAAAGGAAAATGTCAATAAACACAAAACTATAGCAAAAAAGAGAATACCTACCACCAAAGTTAGAATTTAAAGAGGTATCATCAATGTAGGTTTTATAGATATTAAAATGAATCAGACATGTAATATTAAATTTTCTAGTGACTACATAAACAAGCAAAAAGAGTTAAGGTGGAAGTTATTTTGGTATATTTAACTTGATATGGCCCACATATTAATATTTCAACATATAATCAATATAAACATTATTATTATGTTCTTTCTATATTAAGTCTTTGAAACTGCATGTGTATATTTACACTTAGGGCACATCTCAATTTGGAGGCTAAATTTTCTTAACATTTTTTTTTCGAGACAAGATCTCTCTCTGTTGCTGAGGCTGGAGTGCAATGGTGTGATCATGGCTCACTGCAGCCTCAAACTCCTGTGCTCAAGGGATCCTCCCACTTCAGCCCCCTAGAGTAGCTGGGGATCACAGGCACACACCACCATGCCCAGCTAATTAAAAAAAAAAATGTGTAGAGACAGGATCTCGCCATGTTGCCCAGCCTGATCTCAAACTCCTGGGCTCAAACAATCCTCCTGCCTTAGCCTCCCAAAGTCCTAGGATCACAGGTGTGAGCCACCACGCCTGGCTAGATGCTAAATTTTCATCATTAGAAATGCGTGATGCATGTTTAGATTTCATAGAATTTACAGCAAAAAACAGTACGCACATTGTTCCAAACGTATTAAAAAGTTTTCTAGTAACTGACTCAGGTATCGGTTTTAAAACTTAAGTAAATTAAAATTGAAGTTCAGGCCCTCGGTGACCAGCTACAAGGCAAGGGCTCGGCAGCCACTGTGGCCCCGGCTACTGCATTGGACAGTGCAGACGACACCAGGATCTTACATTTGCCTCCAGCTGCAGCGCGCTGCTCCCCCTTCCTCCTGCCTCTCTGGAGCTCTCTGGTCACGGCCTTCCTGTCTCTTCACAGACCACTCCCCAGGATGCCCAGTCCTCATCCACAGCTCTAGGCCCCACCTCAGGCCCCACCTCTTTCAGGAATTCTCTTAAAGGACCATAGGAGGGGCTCCCACCCACACTCCCATCTCTGAGCCTGCTTTTCATACATACAGGAGGGGACTGGAGTAGCGGGGCATCCCCACCCTGACAGTCTCTGCCTCTCACTGTGCCTCTGTCACTCCCTGACCCTACAGCTTGTGAGGACGGCCTGTCACCAAATGGGAAGTTGGCAGCCGAGTGGGGGCAAGACCCTCCCTTCCCTTCCCCAGATCTCTTCCCAAGGTCCCCTGCCCCTCACCCCCCTGGTGCTATGCCCAGGCATTCAGGGAGGCAGATAAGTCATGATGCTCTGGGCACTGATGCTGTTGCCCTCCCTGACCCCCTTCTCTAGGGCTTTTCAGGCCTTGCCGTGGGAGGGGGTCAGGCCCACAGCCTTGTTCCCCATCTTCAGAGAGCTGAACTCAGGGGTAGAAAAGGAGCTGCCAGGGAGTCACAGGAGGGTGGGTCGAGTGCACCAGGGCTTACCAGAGCAGGAATGGTAACCGCTCCAGGAGGGTCCCTGCCTCAACTCAAACCCTGAGGCTCCCAAGAACTCTGAGCCTCAGTTTTCCCATCTGCGCAATGAGATCGCCTAAGTCTTTAAAGGTGATGGCCTTTGAGAGGACAGCGGGATGAGCTTGCCAAATTTAGCACACCCCTGGGCCGCCTCTGTTGACCCCTGGGCCGCCTCCGTTGACCCCTGGAGCAGTTGCACAGCCATGCCCTGGGCCTGTTGTTCTAGATGCCGAGTTCCGCCCAGCAGGGCTCTGCAGCGCCCTAGCCCCATGAGGGCCACACGTCGCCTCCTGTTCCTCTCCTGCCTGTTCCCCACAAAAGAGGGGCTAGTTTTCTCTGTCCTTCAATTTCTTTCCCTTGGGAGACTTTTTGCCCCATCCTGTCCTATGAGCTCAATCATTGAATGGATTGATGTTTCCACCTCCTTTGAGGAAACACACTCACTCCATCTTCTGTGGCTCCTGCCAGCCAGTATCTCCTCAAACCTATCTTTCTGCAGTTTGCATTGCAAAAACAATAGATATGTTACATGTACATTTCCAAATTGTACAGGTCTATCCCATCCCAGGTACATTCCTGTCTGTCCCATTCCTTCCTCTCAGAAAAGAGCTACATACCCGAAATGGAGACACTCAGCACAGTGCCTGGCATACAGCAGGGGCTTGAGCTGTCAAAGACGGCACGGATGAACAGTAGGTCAGAGGGCCCTCTCTTTAGCATGGGTCCTTTAGGGCACAGAGTGGAAATGTGATAGATGGATCCAGAAAGGGAGGTAAGCATTTAAAGGTATCTGACATAATTGTTGGTTGTTGTTGTTTTGTGCCTAGGCGGGGTGCAGTGGCACAATCTGAGCTTACTGCAACCTCCGCCTCCTAGGTCGAAGTGATTCTTGTGTCACAGACTCCTGAGTAGCTGGGATTACAGGCATGCACCACCATACCCTGCTGATTTTTGTAATTTTAGTAGAGACGGGGTTTCACCATGTTGGCCAGGCTGGTCTTGAACTCCTGGCCTCAAGTGATCCACCTGTCTTGGTCTCCCAAAGCATTGGAATTATAGGTGTGAGCCACCACACCTGGCCCTGATGTAATTGTTGAATGAATGAGCAAATCTTCCCAGAGACAGGGACAGTTCTGCAAAGAAGCCCTGGGCCACTGGTCCATGGTGACCACTGGCCAGCAGTTGGCAAAAAACAGGGTTTTGTCATGTTGCCCAGGCTGGTCTCAAACTCCTGGATTCAAGTGATCCACACGCCTCAGACTCCCAAAGTGCTAACATTCCAGGGACGAGCCACCGAGCCTGGCTCATGTTTAGTTTATTTTGAAGTTTTACTTATTATGGGTAGAAAAATAAATAACCTATAATCTCATCACTTTCTTTTGGGATTATGTAAAACAAGATGAGTTAACGTCCTCCTGGCCAGCCTTTACCCAGTCACTGCAGATAACCAACCTCTCAGCCTCTGTTAACAGTTTGGAGGAGTGTTTCTCAATCATATCCTAAGATTATAGAGACAGGTCAATTTCTATCAACATAATGAAATTACCTATTTTTAAAAACAAAAATAGGTATATATGGGGCCAGGTGCAGTGGCTCACACCTGTAATCCCAGCACTTTGGGAGGCTGAGGTGGGCAGATCACCTGAGGTCCTGAGTTCGAGACCAGCCTAGCTAACATGGTGAAACCTTGTCTCTACTAGGTGTGGTGGTGGGTGCCTGTAGTCCCCACTACTGGGGAGGCTGAGGCAGGAGAATCGCTTGAACTCAGGAGGTGGAGGTTGCAGTAAGCCGAGATCGTGCCATTGTACTCCAGTCTGGGCGATAGAGTGGAAAAAAAATAGGTAAATGGATTTTTTTTTTTTTTGCAACCAGCTTTCTCAGGTTGAAGTATTTGTTTTATGTTGGTGTACAACTTGCTTTTCCACTTACTATAACATTGATGCTATTCTAAGTCAATGTTATAAAATCTACGTCCTCTTTTCAATGCCTACATGGCAGTTTATAGAATTGTAGTCACCATAATTTGCTCAGCCAGTCATCCATCAATGGGTATTTGAGTTGTTTTTGGGCATGGGGTGTGGGTATGAACATAAGCAATGCCTCAAGGCCATCTAGGCCAGGTGGCTTTAGGAGAAATGCCATCTTTTGGCTGCATCTGGTGCTCTTGCCACCAGTTTTGTAAATCCCTGGGGGGCTGGAGGCCTGAATAATGAGAGTGTGGAGGAGGCAATGCTTTTGCCCACTGCTGGGGAGGCGGTAGGCAGTGTGCCGAGTGGTGGTAGAGACTCTATCTCCTGTCATGGGTGCTGGCTCCCTCCTGCCCTCCTCACCCTAATCTTTCCAGGAGAGAACCAGGAGTGGGCAGGCATAGGAAAATCTTACCTGGAGCTTGAGGATGAAATTAAAGCTGCATCTTGTGTGGTCCCAGTCTGGGAAGATGAATTAATCCAGGGAAACCTGGTACCAAGAGATAGAGATGGTCTTCCAGGAGGCAGAGGGAGTGCTAGGAATGGCTTACGAGGGTCCCGTCTATGGTACTAACCTGGCCCTGACCCCACTCCAGCCCAGCTGCTGTGGGCAGACAGAGCTGAGCTTGGAAGGTGGCTTGGACAGACCCCTGGTCCCTGAGGAGCCAAAGGAGAAGTTGCCAGGCTTGGCAGAGAGACTGGGGGGAGTCCCACACACAATCCCACAGCTACCACTATGGACTTGGTCTAGGTAGAGAGAGGAGGCCACACCATAGTGACATCCCTCCCACTCCCCCTACTCCATAGGAAGGGAGTAAATATTGGGTCTGTGGCCGTCTTTCTCCTCCTCCCCTCTGCTGGGAGGATGGCCCTGGGGTTGCCAAGGAATTGGAGAGGGGATAGGTTAGAAGCATCTAGGGACTTGGGAGGAAGAGAGATATTATTAAAAATATAATTTGTTATGTGTGTTTTTTTCCGATTACAAAAGCAATGCATATTCATTGTAGAAAATTTGGAAAATAGAGATAAGCACAAAAAGCAAATAAACCCCTCGTAATCTCCCCATTCAGGGCCAGCCACTCATATGGCCCATGTGATGGTTAAGAACACAGGCTTAGGGCCTGACTACTGGCTCAAATCCCAGTTCTGCCACTAACTAGCTGTGTGACCCTGGACAAATGCCTTCATCCCTGTACTTCTGAGAATAATAATAGTATCTCTCTCCTGGCACTGCTGTGGGGGCTAAGTGAAATGCCTGAAGTTCTTGGCTCATGTGCCCAAGAGTGTTAGCTATGATTATGATAATGAACTCCTTCTCTACCTCCATCTGATGGCTGGTAGTTTTCTCAAACGTTTTTTGTTTTGTTCAAGACAGAATCACTCTGTTACCCAGGCTGGAGTGCAGTGGTGTGACCTTACTTCATTGCAAACTTCACCTCCCAGGTTCATGGATTCCCCTGCCTCAACCCCGAGTAGCTGGGATTACAGGAACCTGCCACCACCCCCTGCTAATTTTTTTTTGTATTTTTAGTAGAGATGGGGTTTCACCATGTTGGCCAGGCTGGTGTTGAAATCCTGGCTTCAAGTGATCCGCCCGCCTCAGCCTCCCAAAGTGCTGGGATTACAGGTGTGAGCCACAGCACCTGGCCGGTGTTCTCAAACTTAACCTAGCTACAACAGGACTCTTGGTGCCATCCATTATCCACCCAAAACGTTTGCCCTTGAGCTTTCTCCTGTCTTGGAAAAAGGTCCCCCAGTCCCTGGATGTCCGGGCACTTGAGGTTGCCCTTGAGGCTTCTTTGGGTTTCAACCCACCCACCAGAAGTCTTCCAGGTCAGGGAGGAAGGATAGGGGAAAGAGAAAGAAGGAAGATGAGCCAGAGAGGGAGAGGAGAGGTGGAGGGAAGAGATGTTGGCACCCGGGAAAGGAGAAGTCGAGGAAAGAGCAAGCAACGAGAGATAAACACTCTCGTATACCCTCCTTCCCGGGGGCCAGCACGTGCAGACTCCTCCCTGCACCAGCCCACCACAGCCATGCTCACAGGCACAGTGCAGGATCTGGCCCCAGCCCTCCTCAGCCCAGGCCGCAGCCCGCCACTGTCTCCATCCTGTCAATAATTTATTGCCTTCAGGGTATACTAACTATCAGTAATGCAGACGATAATGCTCTACAGCTTTCTGCACAATCACGTTACTCCCGATATATGCAGGACTGGGGCCTGGCTCCAACCCTGCTCACCGTTCCTCCCCCAGGAGGAGCCCCAGTGGCTCAGGAGAAGAGCTGGGCTGGCCCAGGGGGAGAGTGTCAGTCAGGCAGGGTGGCCATCTGTGTCCCACCTCACAGAACTACCTCTTCCAAGCCCTGGGGAGAGGCCAGGTCGCATGGTCCCCCAGGAAGGGCCCATTTTTTTTCCTGCCTCTCAGTTCTAATAAACTAGGAGGCAGGGGGTGCCCCAAAGCCCACCCAGTGGGTAACCGCCAGTTTATTTAGTTCTAATCCCACCACCTCACTTGCTAACAGTTTCCTCATCCATAATGAGACAGCTAACCCTCTCCCCTGACTTCACAACTGGCTTGGAAAGCCAGGGCAGCACTTTGCAAGCCAGCACTGTCAGGACTGATGGCTGGGAACGGTGACTCTTGCCATCTGGGCAGCACCTGGGCCAGACATTTCGGGGGCTGGATAGGAGCAGAGTGGGGACACAGAAACACAGACTCTGCTCTCAGAGGACTTGCTGTAGGGGACAGGCAGGTAACTGTGAGGCTGTAGGGAGTGGTGGGGACCATGGAGAAGTGGAGAT
This sequence comes from Aotus nancymaae, assembly GCF_030222135.1. NCBI lineage: Eukaryota > Metazoa > Chordata > Mammalia > Primates > Aotidae > Aotus > Aotus nancymaae. The sequence continues at coordinate 62,919,107 of NW_026988421.1, read as the reverse complement.
ATAGGACCTATCTAAAATAGGTGCTGATTATTGGCACCTATAATCAGACACCACCACCACGTGGGTTCATGGGTCTGGTGTTGCCACATTCACTTGCCTGTCAAGGAGAATTGAGAATGTGGATGTTTATGCAAAAATCTCTGGATTTTTAAACGGGTTGAAAAATTAAAATATTGATTTACTGGCAAAGCAAATCTACCAGAGGGCCTTTCAGGCCCCAGGCTAGCTTTCAAACTGGTTGTTTTCTCCTTGTTTTTCCAAGAAAAGAACAATTCTAGCAGCAGAGGGTGACGGAAGGAGCTTTGGGCTGGGAGTCAGGAAGCCTCAGCTGTGTGAGTTGTGTGGCGTTCTCTTGTGAGTCTTGGTTCCCGCTCTGTAAAACAGGAGTGCTGGACTAGACCGCTCATGAGCTTTTCCCAGCTCTAGGGCTAGTGTGGGAATGTGCTGATATTATTCCTAGTTCCAGACAGAGCGGCTGATGTCTAGGAGCTTGGCTTTCAGCAGGTGTCACGTTCTGGGGAGTTTAGGGTGTTGGGGTTGGGGAAGGAAAGGCTTAGGGTTGCCCCTAAAGGGTGGGGCTATACTACACAAGCACAGGCTTCACCGGGGTCTGCAGGACACAGCCCATGGGGTCACTCTTTAATAGCGTCTCATCAGTGAGACCACCTGGGCTCAAGGCCGCTTTGGTCTTTGGGAATGAAGCCATTTGGGTGGGGTCTAAGCCAAGCTCTCCGTGGCTAGACTTTGTCTATGGCAAATCGATGCTGCCAACACTAATGTCAGTGGTGGGACTGCTGTCTGTTGAGCTTGTTATTTCACTATCATGTTGAAGCCTCACAACATCCCTTTGAGGCAGCATTAGCCCTGCATAAGAGGAAAAAAAGCGAAAGCGAAAAACAGCCCACTAAGGTTCAGAGGCTAAGCAACTTGCCCAAGGTCACAGAGACAATGAATGTGGAAGCCATAATTCAAATTTAAGTGTATGAAACTCTGAATCTAATCCCTCACTACACTCCTCTGCTCCAAAGTGGGTTTTATTATTATGATGATGATTTTGAGATGGAGTTTGGCTCTGTTGTCCAGGCTGGAATGCACTGGCACAATCCCCAGCTCACCGCAACCTCAGCCTCCCAGGTTCAAGCGATTCTCCCGCCTCAGCCTCCCGAGTAGCTGGGATTACAGGCATGCACCACCACACCTGGCTAGTTTTTGTATTTTTAGTAGAGACAGGGTTTCACCATGTTGGCCAGGCTGGTCTCAAACTCCTGATCTCAGATGATCCACTGGCCTTGGCCTCCCAAAGTGCTGGGATTACAGGTGTGAGCTGCTGTGCCTGGCCCCAAAGTGGGTTTTAGAAGTTTCCTGGCATGTGGCTTTCATGAAATCTGGAGTGAGACTTGCTCCCATGGCTGCAGGGGAGAGGCAGCTGTGAAGAGAAGCTTGCCCACTCCTGTCTGCAAAGCTGGATAAACCACAAGGAACCTACCTGGTGGGGTTCTCAGGTCACCCCCTCAAAGCTCCTCCTGATCACCCTGATGAGGGCAGAACAGAGCAAAGCATACGCATTATCCAGGAGGACTTTGAGGCCAGAAAGGAGCTCAGTCCTGCCGGTGGCAAAGCCTCAGACTGCCGGGGAAAAGCACAGGGATCCTGGCAGGATCCACATAGAGATCTTGGCTCTGCCCTTCTGCAACTCCAGATCCGTGACTCAGAGCCTCGGGTGTGCCTCTTTTGCTGGGCTAGGGGCGAGTGCGGGCAGAGGGCATCGTGGAAGCACCTGGTTCCTCTTGAGCACTTGAGTGTGTGTGTGAAAAGGAAAATAGAAGGAGAAGACAAACTTCTTAATTACCACGCTGTTTCCCTGCTATCTGGGTTAGAGGACGGGGCATTGCAGTTGTTAAATTACCATGCCCTGCACTGTCTGCTGCTACTGTAGATCGTTGTTGCTACCAGATTTAAAGAAGAAAAGGAAGAAGCCAGTTGAGGCTGTGGTTCTGGACTCCCAGCAGAATTGAGGGTGTGGAGGATGGGAGGCTGGAGTGGAGGACCAGGGCCTGACAGCCTTACCTGCACTCCTTGACTCCATAGTCACCAGTGGGCTCATCCTTGGGGACAGGAATTTCACCTGGGGAAAGCCGGTCTCTAAAGCTAGGAATTAAAGGGCGGACTCGTCCCAAGTCAGGAGCTAGAGGTGGACAGGCAGAGCAGGACGAGCACCTGGTGGGGCCGGGGCAGGCCAGAGACTCAGAGCCTGAGGCTGAGATGGGGCTGGGGGGCAGGAGTCACTTTGAAGGATGCTTGTTATTTAATTGCTCCTTTGTTTCTCATCACCCATCTTAGGCTCACCTCACCACTTTACACCACCAGTTTGATCAGAGCAATGTGTTTATGACCCAAGCAAGGGTCCAATTCTTACCTAATTAGGGGGAACAGGTGAATTAGCACTAAACGAGGTCCAGAGAGGTAACAGCATGTGTCCAGTTTACACAGCAAAATTGGGACTTGAATTCAGAAGAAGAAACTCCTCATCATAACCCTGTACTCCATACCTCCCTACTCCGGTACTCCAGTTCTCAGGCAATTCCCCTTAAAACATGTGCAATTGAGCCAGGTGCAGTGGCTCATGCCTGTAATCCCAGCACTCTGGGAGGCTGAGGCGCGTGGAATGCCTGAGGTCAGGAGTTCAAGACCAGCCTGGCCAACATAGTGGAACCCTGTCTCTACTAAACTACAAAATATTAGCTGGGTGTGGTGATGGGTGCTGGTAATCCCAGCTACTAGGGAGGCTGAGGCAGGAGAATCGCTTGAACCCAGAAGGCAGAGGTGCAGTGAGTCAAGATCATGCCATTGCACGCAAGCCTGGGCAACAAGAGTGAAACTCCGTCTCAAAAAAACAAAAACAAAACCCCAAACCAAACAACAACAACAACAACAACAAAAACAAGTGGAATCGCATCTTTCCAGATAGGCCTCATCTGGGAGGGGCACCTGAGGGTCTGGCCTCCTCTCTCCACACCTGTGGCTGGGACCCTCCTGTAATCGTTAGCTGGTTCTTTTCCATGTTTCATCTGTTTTCTATTCCACATCACCCTTGCTACCTTCTTCTCACATTTGAGCTTGGGATCATGAAAATAGATGTGCTGACCCCGCCCATCCTTATGCTTTGCCCAGGTTTGGGGCTTAACAGGACATAATCTTGTTCAAATGTTCTTCCAGCCACTTGATTCTCTGGTCCCTTAGCCCTGCCTGTCCAGCTGGGCTTACCAAAGGATGCTAAGAAAAGAATGGTTACCCAAAGAATGCGAGCCTTTTCAAATTATCAGGCACAAGGCTGGGTGCAGTGGCTCCTGTGGCGGGTGGATCACCTGACTTTAGGCATTTGAGACCAGCCTGACCAATATGGTGAAACCCCATCTCTACTAAAAATACAAAAATTAGCCGGGCGTAGTGGTGGGTGCCTGTAATCCCTGCTACTCAGGAGGCTGAGACAGGAGAATTGCTTGAACCCGGGAGGCAGAGATTGCAGTGAGCCAAGATCACACCATTGCCCTCCAGCCAGGGCGACAGAGCGAGACTCCATCTCAAAAATCCCAGCAAGAGGATAGGCACAGTGGCTCACACCTATAATCCCAGCACTTTGGGAGGTAGAGGTAGGAGGATTACCTGAGGTTGGGAGTTTGAGACCAGCCTGACCAACATGGAGAAACCCTGTCTCTACTAAAAATACAAGAAATTAGCCGGGCGTGGTGGTGCATACCTGTAATTCCAGCTACTTGGCAGGCTGATACAGGAGAACTGCTTGAACCTGGGAGGCAGAGGTTGCAGTGAGCTGAGATCATGCCACTGCATTACAGCCTGGGTGACAGAGCAAAAAAAAAAAAAAAAAAAAAAAAAAAAAAAAAATTGCTAGGCATGGAAAGGCACTAAAATAAGGCAGCAACCATGCCCTACTTCCCCGTTTTCAGCTATGTGTTCATCTGTTGAAACTGCTTGCTGTTGCCACAAGTAACTATGAATTAACCTAAAAATGCCTCACTGGACACTACGTCCCATACCCTATAGCTTAACCTATAGCCAATCACTAATCAAGTTATGTCTGTAAACCAATGGGAATTCCTGACAACTTTGTATCAGCCCACTCCCTGTTCTTATCCTTTTGCCTTTAAAAACCTGCCTATAAGAAAGGTGACATGGAGTTCATAACCAAGGTTCCTTGGGTCTGAGTCTTCCGGGCAGCTGTCCTCACTTTGGCTCAAGTAAACTCTTCAAATCACATTCTGTGCTTTAGCTTCTTCCTTGTACATTGTCCTTGCTTCTGGCTCCAGCTCTCCCCTTTGCAAAGCATGCTTTTGTACATTGCGTATTCCTGGGCAGGCAGGAATTTGGCCACTGGGGCTCAGAGATGCTGACCTACTTGCCCAAGGCCACACAGGGAATTGTCAATGGTTGTGAAGGGGCAGGCGTCTGGGGTCCCCTTCCTTTCTCACTGGTCCACCGATATACACCCCACACCTGTATTCTATAACAGAAGGGGCTGCAAGGCCCAAACCCTTTTCTTTATGTCATGTGATGAAAGTAGAATCTAGGAGGGAGGGAAGAGGCAGGAAGAAGCAGAGGCTGTCATGGCTGGTACTCAGCTTTGAGCATGTCATGTCCTTCTTTGAGGACCTTCAATGGCTCCCTGTTAACCATGAAAAAAAGCCTGACACCTCAGTTTTGTAAGGAAGGTCTTTAGGGGAAACTGGCTCAAGCCACCCTCCCACCCCACCTCTCACTCCTCCCCCATCTCCAGTAGTCACATCATGGGGTGCTTTACCATTCTCAGACCCCTGCTGGGGTTGCACAGCCCCTTCTGGGCTTCTGGAAGACTCTTTCCTCCCAATCTAGATCAGTGGTTCTCCAACCAACCAAGGGTTCTGCACAGAGAACCCCTTGATTCTGCTTCAGCCCTGGGCTGGAGCCTGGACATCAGCATCTTGACCTGGACACTTGGTAGCCGATAAGCAGATAAACGATGAAAACAGACCCAGCCCTCACAGCTCACAGTCTGCCTTAGAAGTAGCCTCGCTGGAGTAATAGAGAGTTTTAAAAGCTTGATTTTGCATCTCATTTAAATATCACCCCATGTCAAAATATCTCAGGCCACATACATATATACACCTACTATGTACCCATGAACATTTTTTTAAAGTCAAAAAATATATATCACTCTGCCCCTGTGAAAGCTGGTGTGGGTGTTTTCCAGAGCTGGGGAGATTCCTTGTCCCTCACCAGGTCTGGAGCTGGAAAGAATCACAGGGGTCACAGAAGAGGCTCCCCAGGGCTCTCGCCAGTGCATTCACCCCCTGCATGCTTGACCACTGCTTCCCCGTCACTCCCCCACCAGGCTGCAAACTCTTCCAGAGCAAAGGGCCGCATCTTTTACCTCTACCTCTTAGCATCAAGCACGGTGCCTGACACACACATGGCACTCAATAATAAATGTTGCCTGAACTCATAAAAAAGATGGTCCAGTCTCAGCACTCTGTCTGAGGCAAGACAAGATTCATGGAGGGCAAATGACTGACAGTGTCCCCAAAGGTGCTGGTGGCAGAGCTGGGCCTAGACCCCAGCTCCTGGATTTCTAGGATGTGCATCAGGCTCTCACAGCCCCTTCTGTCCTGCTTCTCCCACCTGCCAGGACCCTAATCCGAGAAGCAAACAACCAGCACTCCTTCCCATTCCCAAGAGACAGCAGGACACCCTGGGGTTTGCGGAGGTTCTAGGGGCCCCAAAGCCCTTCAAAATCAAGGCAGGCCACTGTCCTTAGCGAATCCCAAGGAATCAACCCCAAAGTACTAAAGCTAATCCCATGAGCCCAGCTCCACCTGTGCCTTTATTAAAGCGGCGGCACTGGCCCTTTCCATCTCCGGAGGCTCTAGAACAGTGGTTCTCAATGTGTGGGCTGCAGACTAGCAATATTGGAACCACCTGGGAACATATTTGAAATGAAAATTCTCCAGGTTGAGCCCAGACTTACTGATTCAGAAAATCTGGGGATGAGGCTCAGCAATCTTGTTTTAACAAGCCCTCCAGGGGATTCTGATGCACGCTAAAGGTTTGAAACACCTGATCTAAAAGAAGACGCAGGACCTAGGCCCTATAAAAACCTTCATGTAGTGAGCACCCTGGCTGGGCAGACGGAAGCAGGGGCTGCTTACTCCAGCTACATCCTCAGCTGTCTAACGTCTAGGCCAGAGTGGGCCTCCGATGGAAGGCTGATGTGGTCTGTGTCTGGATGAAACCAGTTAGCCTCTTAGGCTAAGACCCACCGGCAGGAATAGACTGGCTTGGCAGGTGGCCATACCTGCTGCATATGGAGGGGCCCCCCGTCTCCAGGAGAACTGTGAGGCTCCACCATCATGCATGCTGCTGGCCTATGGGGGTGAAGGTCTGCCTGAAGGCTCTGGCCACCAGGCCTGGTGCTCTGGCTGGAGGGGCTGGACCTAGGGCTGTTTCTCCAGGTGACACCCCCGCTCTGGGCGGAGAGCTTGGCTGGAGGCTGCAATGTTCTCAACTTGGTCCTGGGAGAAGGACTGCGGAAGTTCTGAAAACCAGTCTGCCTTCAGCATGGGGTTATCTAGTGGCTAGGGCTTGGGGGAGGTGGCTGCTTGCTGGTGCCCCATGGGTCCTGAGGGTTTGTGGGTCCTGGGAGCCTCCCTGAGAGGAGGAAGTTCTGAGGCACCCCTGCTTGGGGAAGATTGGGTAGATGTGGCGTTCAGCCGGGCAGCCACTAGGGAGAAAGGACCAGGGATGAGACATTTCTAGAGTGCAGCTTTGCGTCCCCACTACGTGATGAAGGGTGAAGTGGGAGGGAATGGGGAGCTGGTGCTTGGGCAGCCTCTGGTCTGGGCTAGAAAGAAACCTGATGTTGGCTGTGCAGTGGGTGACGGAAAGGGAACCCCAGAGGTGAGCACAGCTGTTTCTGTTCAGCCTGGGCTCTGGGTACTGGGCTTGTCTGGGTTCCTGAGCTGGGTGGATTTTGGGTAGTTGGGTGGCTGTCTAGGAAAAGAAGCAAGGTCTTGGCTTTTCTCATAGCAATGAGGCCCTTAGGCCCTGACTCTAGCCTTCGGGAGGGCTGCCCCCAGCTGCTGCCTCCGCTGTTTGGGCAGTGTAGCGAGCAGGATCCGGGGAGAGGTCACTGCTAGACCTGGACTTGTGTACTTTGGGCCTGGCTGTGGAACTGTGGGCTTTCTTGAGCAGGGCTGGGCTCTGGAAAGGAGACCAGAGTCTTGAAGCAGCAGCTTGGCTGGCTGGGAAGCCAGGGGTCAGGTGAAATCCCTCTGAAATCCCTCTGCAGCACCTGACCCTCTGGGATCAGTCTGACTTGGGCTGGTGGCTGAGGAAGGAGCTAGCGGGTAAAAGCTCAGTGCTGGTGTGGGCCATACGAGCTTGGTGTGCTCCTAACCTCTCACTTTGGCTTGAACTTGTCTTCCTCGGGGATGTTGTCTACTCTTCATGGTGCCTATGGGGAGAGGCCAGAGCCCAATCCTTGAAGGACTCCCTGAGTGCAGGAAGTTGCAGGGGGATGAGCCCTGGGGGAGAGCACCCAGGTGCTGGGGACAGGTTAATCATCCCTCATCACCCTGCCCAGTGACTCCCTGGGGCAGGGCCTCCTAGGACAAGGATGACTAGGATGGGGTTCTACTCGGCTCAAGGCCTCCGGTCTAGCAGGGGTGGTAGAGAAAGAGGAGGGAACAGACACTGGCCCCGCACTGAGGGGAAAAGGCGGCCTGCTGAGCCGTGAGGAGGTGGGTAATAAAGCATGGGACGCAGGTGGGAAGCAGTGAGGGTGTTAACGGCTCCCTTGCCATGGAAAGAAGCTGGGCTGTGATGAAGACTGGACCTAGGGCTGAGGAGGCTGCTGCCTGTCCACGAGGGAGGCAGAGTGGGCCAGGTGTGGAGAATAAGGGGCTGGAGTGGGGCTGGCACCAATTAATTGGCGGCAGCTGGTTAAGTGGCAGTGGCGCAGCCTTAACGTGGGCTGCCCTGGTTCCCCACCCACAGCTGAGCTCTGTTGGCCAGACGGCTCTGCTCAGACCACTGTCCCCACTGCTGTAGCTGTCATGGGTGGGGGGAGGGGTGGCTGGGGTACATCCTGTCCCCATGATGGGTCCTGTCTCTACTGTCCCCTGGGATCCTGTTCTTGTCTCTGCTGCTCCCACAGGAGGCAGTGTCCCCAGGGGCACCTCTGTATACCCTGAGAGCAGCCTCTCCTGGCTCTGGCCTTCAGAAGGCTACTTTCTCCAAAGAGCCTTGGCTCTACACAGGGCCACTGACCTCAATAGTCTGCTTTTTGTTCCTTTGCCTTTTGTCTGCCTTTCTTCAACTTCTTTCTCTTCATAGATAAAGCGTAAGAATGTCGGAGCCAACTCCCTTAGGAATGGGGTTTCCTGGTCTCCCCTCTGCGGGCCTTTCCACCACTCCACCTTTAATCTCCCTAAGCCTTGGGATGTCCCCCTCAGATGGCTCTTCTGAGACCCCTCTCCTCTGGATGCTGGTATGCCCATCCTCTGCCTCAGCTGTCCTGTTCCATGACCTCTGCCCTCCCCTTCTGGGAGGTTTCATCCATCCGACCTCAGTGAGCTACCCTGCTCCTTGGTTGGATCAGTCCTGCTTGCAGCAGCTGTACCCTTCATTCTAACTACTCGTGCCTAATCTAGTATTTCTAATATCCTTAACACCCTTGGCCTGTTTCAATACTTGGCCTCTGGAATCTGATGAGGTAAATAATGTGGACTAGTTGCACTCCTTCTGACTTGTACTCCCTCTTCTGGGGGTGTTGGCCACAGTCTAGCAACTCCTGGGGGTGTGGTGGGGAAAAATGAGCCCTAAGTTCGAGCACCCAGGGGTGCCAGCAAGATGGCTAATACTGCTCTCCGCCCCGCAAAATGACTTTGTAGGGCAAGTCCTCTGCTTTGCTTACTGGGCAGAAGCAGTGATAGGAAGCATCAGCCTGTGACTCTGCAGCTCTGGGGAGAGGGTGGGAGGTGGGAGGTTTCCTTGCCTGGTGACTGGAACGCAACTCCCCATCTGTCTTCTTAGCATGGGATTTCTTTTTTTTTTCCTCTTGTGAACTTGCATAGAGAATGAAGCTCAGGACTCTTTCCTGGTCCTGATTTTGGTCCTGAAGACACCTGGCCCAGAGGTGGGTTCCTGCAGGTATGAGGCAGGCCCTGTCTCAGTGTCATGAGAGCAGCAGGAACAGAACTCAAATACCTCAGCCCCTAATCTTCCACAGCTGTGCCAGGCTGCTTTCTGCCCCAGGACAGAGCCAGCTTCTGGCACAAAGTCAAAACCACCCCTACACTACACTGGACACTTCCAGTCTTTTTCCTCTGGTTTGTTCTAGTTTCTCTTGGCTCGATCCTGGTGGATGGAGTTAACAACTGGGGTCAGCCTCCTTAGAGCTAGAACTGGATTCAATCTCCTTGTTTCCCAAAGCTTTAAAGTACTTGTCGGTTACAACTTTGTGCTGATTTACTTCATTTTTTGGTAGTCACAGTGTATAGAAGCTAACTGAGTACTTGAAAAAAATGGACCCAGGAAAGCTATGATGAAACTTCTGAATCCACGCTGTTCTCAAAACTGTTTTTTCAAGCTGCGTGTTCTTCAAAGCCCTTGCCTTCCCTGCCTGCTTGCCAGGGCTGTCTACCCTTGGTTGTCCTCCAGTATTTCCTTGCCTGGTTTACTTTTTCTTCCAATATCTTCCTAAGTCACCCTCTGGAAGAGCTGTGAGTTCATCCAGACCCACTCCTGGGATCATCTGCCAGATACAAAGACTTGCTGACAGGTATCGGGCCAATGTACAGACCAGAAAGAGCTGTACTGCAGAAACTCACCTGTGCCACCAGGCCCAACTCTCTCAGGAAAGATCCCAAGTCATTTGCAAGATCCAGAGTACTTAAAAGTGGGCTTTCCTGTTGCAAGCCTCCTGGAGTCTCCTGTCAGACCTGCTGACCTGTCACAGCAGCTCCCATTTCTGGGATGGGAAGTGATTCTGGTAACTGGCCACGGAATATGCAGCTTGTCAGCCTCAACCAGGGACTGCTGTGCTCAAGCAAGGCTTCTTTCCACCTTGGTTTTGTAGAGAACTTTCCTCTGAATCTCAAGTTGTTTCTTCTGACTTTCACCTTTCCTGTGTACTTCATTCCCGCTGCTGACCTGCAATTCCATCTAGAATTACCTGCCTTCTCACTAAAGAATTTCCCTCAGTGTTAAGTATGACTCTGCTGGTAACATCCTAAGCTTTTGTCTGTATCTCTAGCTCACATCAACTTCTAAAGGGGATTTTTTTTCTTGTTGGATATAGAGCTCTGGGCTCTCCCTCACCACTGTTTAGACAGTTACCATCTTCTGGCTTCTGGTGGGTTTGAGAGATCAGCCATGATCCAGTGTTTCTTCCTGGCTGTTCCTGGGATTTTTATCTCGGTGGTTATCCAAACTGACATGGCCTATCTTTTTTTTTTTTTTTTTTTTTTTTTTTTTTGAGACAGACTCTCGCTCTGTCACCAGGCGCCAGGCTGGAGTGCAGTGGCACGATCTCGGCTCACTGCAAAGTCCGCCTCCCAGGTTCAAACAATTCTCCTGCCTCAGCCTCCCGAGTAGCTGGGATTACAGGCATGCGCCACCATGCCCAACTAATTTTTTTTTTGTATTTTTAGTAGAGACAGGGTTTCACCATGTTGGCCAGGATGGTCTCGATCCACCCGCCTCGGCCTCCCAAAGTGCTGGGATTACAGGCTTGAGCCACCGCGCTCGGCCTGCCTATCTTTTATTAACCTACTTGGTTTGAGGTTTGGACTTCTTGGGTCTCTGGGTTTGTATCTTAGTTGGAAAACTCTTGGTCACGCCCTTCAAACTTTTGTCCCACTCATGCTTCCTTTTGAGTCGGACTCGACTAGGCTATCTGCTGTGATCCTTTCGGTATAGAGTAGTAGCTTGTGGGAAGTGACTGCAGGCGTGAAGAAGGCAGCCTCTGACCCTGGTTCTTGCTGAGAGTGTCTCTTTGAGGATGACAGATGGCTAGTCTCTCCCTGAGCCACGCTTCGGCTGTGATACTAGGGCAAGTTTGGGGCCGCCGTGAAGCTCAGCTTTGTGTTCAGAGCTGCTCTGGCACCGGGGTGGGACTGTTGGCCCAGGAGGGTGCCCCAAGTGGGAAGGCATGGAGGGAAACACAAGGTCTAGGCCCGGGTCCAGTGTCTCTGGAGACCATGGAAAATGGCTCATGTATCTACTTGTCTTGGTTTTTCTAGA